>NC_133131.1:133446577-134120284 GCF_048418815.1 Hemitrygon akajei | reverse complement strand
TTGCACATTGGTAGCTGGTCAGTCCTTTGTAGTTTTTCATTGATTCTCTTGTATTTATTTTTTCTGCTGTGAATGCTTGCAAGTAAATTAATCTCAGGGTGGTAAATGGTGATATATACGTACTTTGATAATAAATTTGCTTTGTACCTTGAACTTTTGAAATTCATGCAGTAGCAGAAAGGGCTCTGTATTACCTTTAAAACAAAACATCTCACTAAATCAACTACCATCTAACAAACGATACTTGTTTTTACAATGAAGAGACAATATCTAGCAAAATCCAACCTTAATTGCTTATTAATGGTCTCTTGTTCCTTTTCCATGAAATTAGGCACAAAAAGGTATGTCCATTGAGAGAGCCAAACCAACTTGGCAAAAAGTTACGTAGGAGCCTCATATTGTCAAAATGTGGCTCAGATTATGTAGAAGTATGACGTCCAAAGAAAGCTGCCTCAAAAAAAATTGTTCCCAGCTGCAGGAATCATTATATTTCCATATTCTTTAGACTCACATTCAAGCCAAGACTTCCATCCAATCCTGGCAACAGCTGTATGTTAATTCTTAGTCTAATTCAGCTATAATAAGTGGACTAGAATGGAGCTGTGGTACCACTGCCCCTTATTATAACATATTTAAATATGTTCCCTTGAGATCTAGCAGGCATATCAGAGAAAGGGGCAGAAAAAGCCTATGACTTTGACAGCAGTTAGTGGAAAAGGCAGCATAAATTTGCCTACCAAGAAGATATTATACCGAGTACACACTGAAATCATACTGTGAAATTTCTAACCCCACGGGCTGAGTTCACAAAAGTGAAATTTGGCCATTCAATTGTGAATGGGAATAATTGTTGTGACCTTTCCAGACTAAGTTTTGATGGCCTTGTGACGATGGGGGATGAGGAACACTCAGTATCATGGGATTTAATTTTTTTAGTGATTAAAGTAATGCAGTTTTTGCAATGTACGGTAGTACCCTCTCTGGAGATTCCAGAAATGATGGCCCTGCTTTTCAAGCTAGTAATTAATTGAATTAATAAATCAAAATATTATTAAGTTATAATTTTATTTACCATTGTTCAAAGCAGCACATTGAAAGTGATAATTCACATTTGACCATTCTGCAGAAGACAATGATCCATATGAGATATTAATAATTAATCTGCTTGCATGTGTTTCAATCCCAAAAGAGGCAATTAAATTTGCTGACCAGAATTACATTGTAAGTAATGAATAACCAGACTAAATCATACAAAGGAAAATAATTCATTGTGATATCTCTGTGTAAACAAACTAAGCACCCTTTATTGTATTCAAATTTAATAGCCTAAAACTAAAATTTAACCAATTTCATCAGTCAAGTACATACTTATGAAAAAATATCGGTGTTATTATTGACTAGGATTTACTGTGATTTATGTGGTGTGGTGCATCAAGTCAACTTTCAAACAGTGGGATGTAGATGCTCTTCCAGCTTTTGGAATGGTGCCAGATGTAAAGGGCAGAAATTTAGTTGATGGGATACTGAAAGATAGTTACATACGTCTCACATTTGATGGAGCCTTTAAGTTTCCTACCTGTCTGTCTCATAGACCAAATAATGTTCATTTCAATGTGGAAATACTAGTCTAAATTAATGGCAAGTCACAGAATCGAATGGAGCAAGATGTTTAGTGCAGTCTTGTGACAGGTCTAATTCAAACAAAAGTTTTATCATTTTCCTGACACAATATACTTACAAGGCTGGCTGGGCTTCCAATTTGCATTCCCTTCAAAGTGACCCTCCTTTCAGCATCTAAGATGGTTCTTTGATTTGCTCACTCTCTGGATATTAATATCATGTGCTCCCATATTCCTTTCCTCAATTCTCTTCAACCTAAGTCATTTTAAGTGTCAATTATTACTTCCCTAATGAATACCCAAATCAGCAGGGACAATGTGCTGCAGTGAAGGTATCAACGTGAAATTGATTTATTCATTTATAATAAGCAAAAAAAAAGCTTGGCGTGTATTCGCCTTTGCTGTGAGCCTTGCCTTTGCTTTGTTCCTAAGGAGCTTATGAAATAAATAGATGCTCTGCACTATTGGATAAGGGGGTGGAAAAGAGTGTGGGGGGAAGGGTTCAGCCAGGAATGAAGTGGCCAAATGGAAATATCACGCTGTTTATTTCCTAAACCATACAGTTATAATCGACCTTACGTTGAGCATTGTTAAGTGCGCTCTTTAACGTAAAGCTTTATGACCTTAAATTCTGCATAACATATACTGCCCTGGAAGCTTCATTGTGTCCAAAATGCATATGTAAAGGGTAGGCTATACTACACACACCTGACCATGTGGGAACAGAGACCAGCTGAAATTGGTTCATGCAGCTCATTAGAATAGGTCAGGCATGCAGTCAGCATGACTGACACTCTACCAACCACCATAAAGATTCATTCACTGTACAGAGGCTGTAGTGTGCAGCATCTATGAAAAACAATGCAGTTAGTAGCAAAGATATTGCCAATCCACTACTGACCTCTGTGTAATCACTCCCCCTCTCCTCTTTATATTAGCCAAAAACCCTCTCCACTCTAAATCCTAATGCTTGGTTTTGATGCAAAACATTAACAATTATTTTTCCCCCTACAGATGTTGCTCAGCCCACTGTGTTCCACTGGCAGGCTGCTCATTGCGCCCAATTCCAGCATTGGTGGTCTTGTTTGTCTCCATTTTGCATATGATGATGTGCAGCTCTGGACCAGAGAATAAACTGCAAAAGAGATCAAATTCCTTCATGGAACAGAAAGTGCTCTTGGTGTCTTTACTAGTGGAAGAAGTGGAAGTGGTGGATGCAGGTTCTATTTCAAAATTTAAGAGAAATTTGGATGTGTACATGGAAAGGAGGAGTGTGGAGGGCTATGGTCCAGATGCAGGCTGATGGAACTAGGCAGGGTAACAGTTTAGCATGGACTAGATGGGTCGAAGGACCTGCTCTATGACCCTGTGATTCTGAGAGTTACAGAGGATGTTGAACCTAATAATTCAGCCTTGGAATATTTCCACAATGGTAAAAAAAAGTGTAATAGTTTCACTAAAAATGGAAAGGCAAGACATTTCCAGTCACCCACATCAGTCTCCTCTTACACCTACACCAACTACTCACAAAACCTCCTCCACAATAAGGCCAAAGATGTGAGAAATCACCGACACTCCTCTCGCTTTGTTTCAGAACTGGCCAATCCCATGTGAAGGCAAAATGTCTTTCTGTGCTCATGGGAAAAAAAAACAAAAATTGGCAAACCTGGTGCCCCAGTTTGAGGGCAAGTTATGAAATCCAGAACCTCTGGTATGATTTAAGGGCAACCAGGAACACCTTCAGAAGGAGGTGCCTCATTACTAAAGTAGAGGCGAACTCTATTCAATTTAAGTATGGGCGAAGAATGGTCTTCACAGGCACAATTATAATTACCTTTCAGTAACCTCATGGGTGCTGCCTTTCAAATGACAAAATAATGTATCTGAACTAGGAAAGAGTAATTTAGCTCTCAGTATCACAACCAAGGTTCTGAACATTCATTAGTAAATCTGCAAGTCAGCAGGGAACAAGAAATGAAGAAGAAATCATTTACATGATTAAACATTATGCAAAATACATGCCTGGCTTGCTCTCACTCAACCATGCATTTCACAATTTTGCGAACTGAAAAAATAACAAGTTTTCCTTATAAAAGTCATAAAATTTTCCTTATATTCTGATTTAATGTTGCCGAGGTACTTTGTCAAGATATTAGTTCCATTGGTCAGACATACACTATCCTCCTTCAGGTTCTGGAGCTGCTCAGTTCAACGTAAACTATGCTCCACGTGGCTGCATCTTCCACCCCCAAAATCCATTCCCTGTACACTCATGACCATGGGGCCAGAATCAACTCTAACTCCACCTCAGGCTTGCAGATGATACCACCACAGTGGGTCATATCTCAAATAACGAGTTGGAGTACAAGAAGGAGATTAAAAAGCTTAGTAACATGGTGTCATGCCACCACCTTTCCCTCAATGTCAGCAAAACAAAAGAGCTGATTATTGACTTCAGGAAGGGCTGTGGTGCACAAACTTCTGTTTACATCAATGGTGTTGAGGTTGAGAGCTGAGAGCTTTGAGTTCCTAGGACCGTTAGATATAGGAGCAGAAGTGGGCCATTCGGCCCATCAAGTCTGCTCCGCTATTCAGTCGTGGGCTGATCCAATTCTTCCAGTCATCCTCACTTCCCTACCTTCTCCCCATACCCTTTAATGCCCTGGCTAATCAAGAACCTATCTATCTCTGCCTTAAATGCACCCAATGACTTGGCCTCCACAGCCTCTCGTGGTAACAAATTCCACAGATTTACCACCCTCTGACCTAAAGTAATTTCTCTGCATCTCTGTTCTAAATGGACATCCTTCAATCCTGAAGTCATGCCCTCTTGTCCTAGACTCCCCCACCATGGGAAATATCTTTGCCACATAGGAGAGGACATCCTGGTTCAATCACCTAGATGCCATAGCCAAGAATGCGCACCAATGCCTCTGTTTCTTCAGGAGGCTTAAGATATTTGTCTTGTTCTCATTGACTCTTACCAATTTTTGTCGATGACCCATTGAAAGCATACTAGTTGGATGTATCACAGCTCGGTATGACAACTGCTCTGCACGTGACCAAAGGAAACTACAAAGGGTTGTGGACTAAGCTCAGCACATCATGGACCCTAGCTTCCCCTGCATGGAGTTTGTCTATTCTTCTCTCTGCCTTGATAAAGTAGCCAGCATAATCAAAGATTCTATCCACCCCAGACATTTTCTCTTCTTCTCTCTTCCATCGGATACAAAGGTCTGAAAATATGCATCATCGCGCTCAAGCACAGCTTCTACCCTGCTGTTATAAGACTATTGAATGGCTCACTAGTATGATAAGATAGACTGGTGATTTCGTAATCTACCTTGTTATTGTCTTGCAGCTTATTGTTTACATGCTCTGCTCTTTCTCTGTAGCTATTACACTTTATTCAGCAGTCTGTTATTATTTTACTTTGTTCTACCTCAATGCACTGTTGAATGATTAGATCAGTCAAACAGTTTGCCAGGCAAGCTTTCCCCTGTATCTTGGTACGTGTCGCAATATTAATACAGTATGCTTACAATACTAATACCAAATTCTTTGGAAAGGTCATATTTTTGGCAAGCTGCAATCATCACGCTTGATTGTCACTTGATTGGCTGAGGTGGCACAAGGTTTAAAAAGAGCTCGAGGCCTTTCGGGGCTTTTTGGCAGACTGCAGTCCTCACAAACAGTCGCTTGATTGGCTGAGGTGGCATGGGGTTTAAAAAAGAGCTCGAGGGCCTTTCAGGATTTTTCAGTGGGCTGCATTCGTAGCAATTTCTTAGGTACTCAGCAAAAGCCAATGAAAAGATCAAGGTGTAAGCAGAGTGGCCATTGTGTACATGGATAGTGTTAGAGTTGCCAGGCTTTGGCACAACAGACTTGGGTGAGAACGGGCAGATGGGGTGGGGTGGATCTGTTGATGAGAAACGAATTCAAACCCTTAGAAAGAGGTGTTATATGACTGGAAGATATAGAGTCATTCTGCATAGAGTTAAGAAACTATAAAGTCAAAAAGACCCTAATGGGAGTTACATACAGGCCTCCAAAGAGTAGCCAGGATGTGTAATACAAATTGCAATGGGAAATTAAAAAGGCATCTAAAAAGCACAATGTTATGATAGTCATGGAGGGGTTTCAACATGTAAATAGATTGGGAAAATCAGGTTGGTGTTGTATCTTGTAGAATCTCAACCCTGCAATTAGAGCTAAAGTCAGCTATATCAGGATTACAGTGGAGTAAAGGGAATTACAGAGCAAGAGTGAAGAATTGGCTAAAGATAATTGGAAGGGGACATTAGCAGGGACAATGGCAGAACAGCAGTGGCTGGAGTTTCTGGAAGAAGTTCGGAAAGCTCGGGACAGATACATCCTAAAGATGAAATCGCATTCTAATGGGAGGATGACACAACTGTGGCTACTGAGGAAAGTCAAGGACAGCATAAAAGCAAAGATGAGGTAATATAGATGAGGCAAAGATGAGATAATATAGAAAAATTAGTGGGAAGTTAGAAGATTTAAGCATTTTGTGTCAGTCTTCACTGTGGAAGACAGCAGCAGTATGCTGGAAATTTGATAGTGTCAGGGGGTGGGAGTGTAGTTGCTATTACTAAGGACTAGGTGCTTTGGAAGATGAAAGGTCTGAAGGGAGATAAGTCAGCTAGACCATTTGGACTACACACTGAAGTTCTAAAAGAGATAGCTGTAGAGAGTGCGGAGGTATTAGTAATGATCTTTCAAGAATCACTAGATTCTGGAATGGTTCAGGAGGACTGGAATATTGCAAATATCACTTCACTTTTTAAGAAAAGAGGGAGACAGAAAAAAGTAAACTATAGGCCAGTTAGCATATAGAGTCATAGAACACTACTACACAGAAACAGGCCCTTTGGCCCAACTTACCCTTGCCAAAATATTAATCTGCCTAGTCTCATCAACTTGTACCTTGACCTCTCTGTAGCTATCCAAATTTCTCTTAAATTTTGAAATCGAAACTGCATCTACCACTTCTGTTGGCAGCTCATTCCACACATCTGAAAGAAGAAATTCCCCCTCATGTTCCCCTTAAACATTTCCCTTTTCACCCTTAACCCATGACCTCTAGTTCTAGTTTCACCCAATCTCAGTGGAAAAATTCTGCTTTCGTTTACTCCATCTATACCGCTCATAATTTTGCATAATTTTATCAAATCTCCCCTCAATCTTCTATGTCCTAGGGAATAAATTCCTAACCTATTCAATTTTTTCCTATATCTTAGGTCCTCAAGTCCTAGCAACATCCTTGTAAACTTTCTCTGCACTCTTTCAATCTTACTTACATCTTTCCTGGAGATAGGTGACCAAAACTGCACTCAGTATTCCAAATGAAATATCACCTATGTGTTATACAGTTTCAAATTACATCCCAACTCCTAAACTCAATACATTTATTTATGAAAGCTAATGTTCTAAAATCTTTCTTAACAACCCTATATACCTGAGATGCCACTTCCAAGGAACCTCATTGTACTATACTTCTCAGTGCCCCACTATTCACTGTCTAAGACTTATCCGTGTTGGTCCTCCCAAAATGCAACACCTCACACTCGTCTGTATTAAGCTCCATCTGCCATTTTTTAGACCATTTTTCCAGCTGGTCCAGATCCCACTGCAAGTTTTGGTGGTCTTCCTTTTGCTGTCCACTACACCCCCAATATTAGTGTCATCCACAAATTTGCTGACCCAGTTATCCACATTATCATCCAGATTATTGATATAGATGACAAACAATGAAGGACACAGCACTGATCCCTGAAGCACACCACTAGATACAGGACTCCACTCAGAGAAGCAGTCATCTACTACCTCTCTCAAGAAGCTTGTGTCCAATACAATTTACAACCTCATCTTCAATGCCAAGCGACTGAAACTTTTTGACCAACCTCCCATGTAGGACTTTGTCAAAGACCTTGCTAAAGTCTATGTAGACAACATCCGCTGCCTTCCCTTCATCAATTTTCCTGGTAACTTCCTCTATAAAATTCCTCTGTAAGGCTCTATAAACTTGGTTGGAGTCTTTTATTAAGGATAAGGTTTTGAGGTACCTTCACATGGTTCCACTTATTATAAAACCATAAGATATAGGAGCAGAAATAGGTCATTTGGCCCATTGAGTCTGCTCTGCCATTTCATCATGGCTGGTCTATTTTTCCTCTCAGCCCCAGTCTCCTGCCTTCCCCCATATCCCTTCATGCCCTGACCAATCAAGAATCTATCAACCTCTACCTTAAATATACATAAAGACGGCCTCCACAGTCGCCTGCGGCAGCGTATTCTACAGATTCACCACTCTCTGGCTCAAAAAATTCCTCCTCATCTCCATTCTAAAAGGACACCCCTCTAACTTGAGGCTGTGTCCTCTGGTCATGGACGTTCCCACGATAGGAAACATCCTTTCCACCTCCGCTCTATCAAGACCTTTCACCATTGGATAGATGGTAATTAGATCACCCCCTCATTCTTCCAAATTCCAGTGAATGCAGGCCCAGAGCCTTCAAAGGCTCGTTATATGACAAGACATTTAATCCTGCAATCTTTTTTGTGAGTCTCCTTTGAACCCTCTCCAGTTTCAACATATCTTTTAGAAGCTAAAGGACCCAATACTGCATAAAATATTCCAAGTGAGGCTTCACCAGGGCTTTATAAAGCCTCAGTCTTTCCTGTAATTATCAGAGAGTGTATACAGTATACAACCTGAAATTCTTACTCTTCACAGACATCCACAAAAAAAGAAGAATCCCACAAGAATGAGTGACAGAAAAACATTAGAACCCCAAAGCCCTATCTCCTCCCTCCCCTGCATAAACAACAGCAAAACATCAACCTACCCCCACCCATTTCAGCAGAAAGCATCAGCACCCACTACCCACCAAGCAACAGCAAGGTCCCAAAGAGAGACCATGATCTGCAGTCAACAGAAAGTATTGTTTTCCTGACAGTTCAACATGCCACAGATTCTCTCTCTCTCTCTCTCTCTCACTAACAAGGGACAGAGGCGTGTCACCCATTTCACAGCAAAAGGGAAAACCAACAATCAGCCGCTGTTACGAGGTTGTAGTCTGCCATGTTTCTTTTTATTCTGAGGTTCTCTGATTTGACAATTGGTGGCAAACTCTCGCCACCATTGAGAGAAAGAGAGAGAGGGAATTATCACTCGACTAGCCAGACCTCCGTCTGCAGCATACTCTGCTGATGTTCCTTCTCCCGCGATGCCTCAGCGGCACCGTTATTGAAGGCACATGATGAAATAGGCCAGTCAGCATGGTTTCTTGAAGGGGAAATCTTGCCTGACAACCCTGTTTGAATTGTTGAAGGAAATAACAGGCAGGATTGACAAAGGAGAGCCAGTGGATGTTGTTTACTTGAAATTTCAGAAGGTCTTTGACAAAATGCTGCACATGAGGCTGCTTAACAAGCTGGTATACATGGTATACAAAGGAGATACTAGCATGGATAGAAAATTGGCTGACGTGCAAGAGGCAATGAGCTGGGGGGGTTAGGAATGGGTTTATTTTCTGGTTGGCTGCTGATGAGTACTGATGTTCTGCAGGGGGTCGGTGTTAGGACCACTTCTTCTCACGATACATGCCAATGATCTGCATGACGGAATTGATGGCTTTGTAGACAATACAAATGTAGGAGGAGGGGCAGGTAGTGCTCATGAAGCAGGAACCCTGCAAGAGGACTTGAGAGACTGGGAGAATGGACAAGCAAGAGGCAGATGGAATATAGTTTAGAGAAGTGCACTTGGGCAGAAGGAACAAAGGCATAGAATATTTTCTAAATGGGAGAAAAATTTAAATATCAGAGGTGCAAAGGAATTTAGGAGTCATTGTACAGGATTCCCTAAAGATTAATCTCCAGGTTATGTCGTTAGTAAAGAAGCCAAATGCAATGTCAGCATTCATTTTGAGAGGACTAGAATATAAGAGCAAGGATGTAATCTTAAGAATTTATAAGGCATTGGTCAGACTGCACTTGGAATATTGTGACCAGTTTTGGGCACCTTATCTAAGAAACGATGTGCTGGCATTAGAAATGGAACAGAGGAGGTTCACAAGAATGATTCTGGGAATGAAAGGGTTAGCATAGAAGGAACATCTGATGGTTCTGGGCCGTGTTGGAATGAGACAGAATCTCATTAGAACCTATTGAATGGTGAAAGGTCTAGATGGAATGGACATGGAAAAGATGATCCCTATAATGGGGGAGCCGAGTATCAGAGGGTCAGAATAGAGGAATATCCATTTAGAACTGAGATGAGGAGGGTGGTCTGTCTGTGTAATTAATTGCAGCAGAAGGCCATGGAGGCCAAGTCATCGGGTATATATGATCCAGAGATTAATAGGTTCTTGATTAGCCATGACATAAAAGGTTTCGAAGAGAAGGCAGGAGAATGGGGTTGAGAGGGGTAATAAATTAGCTATGATGGAATAGAGGTGCAGACCCGATGAGCCAAGTAGCCTAATCCTGCTCCTGTGTATTATGGTCTTAATAAGAGTCTGGTTGATTATGAAATCCCCAACACGTGTTCAATCAGGTTCCAAATGCCCCTTGTTATTCTACATGATAACACTACCAGTGACAATTTTAGTTAACAGAAAAATTCCAATTGAACTTTGAGTAATTAAACTAATATCAGCCGACTGCTGCTGTTCGACTGAGAAATCTGGGCCAATAGATGTCAAAGACCCAGATTGACACCATTATTTGGAACTTCGCCTTTTCCTTCTGTGACTCAAAATCATACCTAACTGATGAGATGAAATCTTCTGTTCTCTGCCTTCTGACAGTTGGAAATTTTCTGAAACTAATGTTTTTTAAAGGCATTTTTGGTTTAATCAAAAAAAAATTTGGGTTCATAGCCAAAAAGAATTTGTAACTTTATCATAAATTGACAGCTTTTCTCAGCAATAACCAATCTATTGAATAGAAATGTTCACAGAGTTTCACTCAGGGGGCAAGGCAGTGGAAATGATTTTTGAACCACTACAGCAGCCCATGGCTGGTCCTGTCTTTGTGAGGTGTATATATTCTCCTTCTAACAATTTGGTTTTCTCATAAGTACGTATTCAACCTCTCTCCCACATCCCAAAGGTGTACTAGTTTGTAGGTTAATTTGCCACCATAAAATTGTCCACAACATGTTGGTGAGTGGTAGAATTGAGGTGGAGTTGATAAGAATGTGTGAAAATGAAATGAGATTCTTGCGGATGATAAACACAGGAGATTCTGCAGATGCCTGAAATCCAGAGCAACACACACAAAATGCTGGAGGAATTCAGCAGGTCAGGCAACATCTCTGGAAGTGAATAAACAGTCAATGTTTCAGGCCGAGACCCTTCATTAGGACTGGGAAGGAAGATGGGGTGAGGGGAAGGAGGGCTAGCTAGAAGGCTGGTGGAAAAGGTAAAGCCTGGTGAAGAAGGAATCTGGTAGGAGAGGAGAGTGGACCATGGGGGAAAGGGAAGAAGGAGGGACACCAGGGGAGGTGATAGGCAGGTGAGGTGAAGAGGTCAGAGTAGGGAATAGAAGAAGAGGGAAAGGAAAGAGAAAAAAAATGACTGGAAGGAGAAATCAATGTTCATGCCATCTGACTGGAGCAGACAGAATATGAGATGTTGCTCCTCCACCCTGAGAGTGGCAAGAGAGAAGGCCATGGACCAAAGTTTCAACGTTCATTTATTATACGGTATACAGTCCTGAGCTTCATCCTCCTGCAGGCAGCCACAGAACAAAGAAACACCATGCAACCCATGTAAAGGAAACATCAAACATCCAACACGCAAAAAATAGAACAAATCATGCAAACGTCAAAAAGTGAGCTAATACCACACAGAATATCAAACACCCAACTGCAGGGCCCCCAAAACGCTCCAGGAGTACCAGCCACCGAGTTGGTACAGTTTGGTACTGCATCATTGACTGAAGGCCTCAGCAACAGGGCTAGCTCCATGCCAAAGTGCCTCAAACAAATCACTCAAATAGCAAAATAGCATAACCAGAAACATAAACAACATGAGTCCTCCAAAAGCAAGTCCACAATTGCAGAGGGGTATAGTCAAGATAGCCTTGGGAATCAGCAAGTTTATAATAGAAGTCAGTAGATAGTTTGTCTTCTGAGATGGATACAGAGAGATGGAGAAAGCGGAGAGAGGTGTCAGAAATGGACTAAGTGAATTTAAGGGCAGGCTGGAAGTTGCTGAAATTGATGAGCTCACCATGGGTACATGAAGCAGCACCAATGCAGTCTTCATTGCAGAGCAGGAAGAGTTGGGGAGCATTACCAGGAAGGGCTCAGAACATCAACCTGTCCCATGCAGCCAACAAAAAGGCAGGCAAAGCTAGGGCCCATACTCATTCCTTCAAATGAGCACTTGATAGTCGGCACTGACTCTGGGCCAAAGGATCTGTTTGCATTTGGTATCTTTCTGTGAGTCAAGCTGTCTTAGGGAATGCAACACTGAAGTGAAGCTGGTAGATGCGCTTTAACTCATTGTGTATTTAACATGAGCATATTTCTCCTGTAACTCACTTAGGCATGTTTAAACTGTATTTGGCATGGATATATCTGGCCCATATCCAACATGGTATAAAAAACAAACTACTAGAGGAGATCAGTGGATCAAGCAGTACTGATAGGAGAAAAGGAGTCATTGACATTTTGGGTCAATACCCTGTATCAGGACTGAGACTGGAGAGGGAAGAGAACCAATTTAAAGGGTTGAAAGGGAGGAATGAGATAAGGGCTAGTAGGTGATAGGTGGACTGAGAAAGATTTAGGATTGACAGAGAAGGCAGATGGGGTTGGGAGACACATAGGGTTGGAAGTCAGAGGCTGGAGGGTGATAAGTGGTGACACAAAGGCTACAAGTGCTCGAAGGTATGGTGATAGTGGGAACCATTAGAGGAGAGGTGAAAGACTGATGGAACTAGATGGCAGAGGGGATCTGATATGTGAAGCGTGTAGGTAGTAGGTAAAGAAACTAGGAAGGTTTTGTCCATTCATTATGTGCCATGTTGTATGACATGGGTGATCATGGTCTTTCCATGACCATGATTATTCTTGGCAAAGTTTTCCACAGAAGTGGTTTGCCATTGTCTTCTTCTGGGCAGTGCCTTTACAATTCGGGTGACCCCAACCATTACCAACACTCTTCAGAGACTGTCTGCCCGGCATCAGTGGTCTCATCACCAGGACTTGAGATATGCACTGGCTGCTCATATGACTATGCACCACCCACTCCCATGGCTTCACATGACCCTGACTATACCTTGCCCAAAGGTGATCGACAGGCTAGCGGAGAGAAGGAGCGCTTTACACCTCCTTTGGTAGAGATGTATCTCTACTGCACCACTCATACCAGTAGGGGACAAAATCGAAAATGGGTGATGGGTGTACTATAGGTTGAATATGGGGCAGAGAACAAAAATGGGAGGAATTGAGGTGAATCACAAACAAGAGGCTAGGGAACACAAGAAGTAAGATTTATTTGCAGCCTCTTGGTCACCTGCCATGTTTGTTTGTCCTGTGCTCGTTGTGTTTGCGTGGCTTTTGCATCTTGTATAGATACAGCTGTCCTTTATCGGACACGGGCAATTTGTCCTGTAGTCGTAAATAGGCATGTTTCCTCTATACCTGACATGGGTACATTGTATCCGACACAGCACCATATCAGAGAGGTGCCACCACTTGCCGAATCACAAGCTTGCATGGGTGGCATTCCAGGCATTTAAATTCATCAGGTTTACATCCAGGCTGCCACTGTCTGTAATTCAAGAGCCAGCAATGCAAGTAGCCTTTGTTGTTGTCAAAGCTTTTGAAATAACCCTGTGTTCTCAAAGTTCCTCACATACAGTTACACCTTTGTCCAGGTGGAAAGAAAGAACAACAATCTTTCTTTAGCAAAACTTCCCCTTTTGTTTTCTGCCACTCAGCAGTTATTGCTGTAATATTGCCTCAGTCAAATTATATTAGGTTACCTCCAGTAAAGAGCTTCCAACACAAAGCTCCTAACTCTGTTTCTTTTGCTGCCAAATGCTTCCAGCAATTTTTTGCTATTATTTGAATTACCTCAGGTGCATTGAGGGCATGGCTTACAGGAATTCCTCAATGGGGATGACAGCTTTAATTGCTGGCATCAAACTGGCAAACTTGGCCGCGCCTTTCATAACGTTCATTCACCAAAATGGCAAAAGCATTACAGTTACTGAAAGGGAAATTGTTGTTCAAAACACCAATGCTGATACACCATTTCTGCAATATTAATAGTTAGTTTATATTAAATATAATATGTAATACTGACTCACTTAGCTGCCATAGAATACGTATACAGGTGTCTCCCCACCGACCCCCCCCCCCCACAAATGTAGAGCATTCCTATGAAACCTTTCTTAAGCCAAAATGGTGTAAAGCGAAGAACCATTAACTTATATGGGAAAAATTTTCATAAAAGCGAAAATCCTCTTTGTAATGCAAAAACAGGTTACTAATGTAGGTCTTTTGTAAAAGCGGTGGCGTAAAGCGGGGGACACCTGTATTTGCAAAAGCAACCATTTATTGCATGAGTAGCATACACAAAATACTGGAGGAACTCAGCCGGTCAGGCAGGATCGATGGAGAAGAATTAACAATCGACACTTCAGGCCAAGGATCTCCAGCATTTTATAGAAAAAACATAGAAAACCTACAGCACAATACAGGCCCTTCGGCCCACAATGTTGTGCCAAACATGTCCTTACCTTAGAAATTACTAGGCTTACCCATAGCCCTCTATTTTTCTAAGCTCCATGTCTCTTAAAAGACCTTATCATATCCACCTCCACCGCCATTGCCAGCAGCCCATTCCACGTACTCACCACTCTCTACATAAAAAAGTACCCCTGACATCTCCTCTGTACCAACTCCCAAGAACCTTAAATCTGTGCCCTCTTGTGGCAGCCATTTCAGCCCTGGGAAAAAGCCTCTGACTATCCACACGATCAATGCCTCTCATCATCTTATACACCTCTATCAGGTCACCTCTCATCCTCCGTCGCTCCAAGGAGAAAAGGCTGAGTTCATAAGGCCTGCTCCCCAATCCAGGCAGCGTCCTTGTAAATCTCCTCTGCACCCTTTCTATGGCTTCCACATCCTTCCTGTACTGAGGCAACTGGAACTGAGCACAGTACTCCAAGTGGGGTCTCACCAGGGTCCTATATAGCTACAACATTACCTCTCGGCTCCTAAATTCAATTCCACGATTGATGAAGGCCAATGCACCATATGCCTTCTTAACCACGGAATCAACCTGGGCAGTTGCTTTGAGCGTCCTATGGACTCAGACCCCAAGATCCCTCTGATCTTCCTCACTGCCAAAAGTTTTACTATTACTACTATATTCTGACATCATATTTGACCGACCAAAATGAACCACCTCACACTTATCTGGGTTGAACTCCATCTGCCACTCTCAGCCCAGTTTTGCATCCTATCAATGTCTTGCTGTAACATCTGACAGCCCTCCACACTATCCACAACACCTCCAACTTTTGTGTCTTCATCAAACTTACTAACCCATCCCTCCACTTCCTCATCCAGGTCATTTATAAAAATCGCGAAGAGTAAGGGTCCCCGAACAGATCCCTGAGGCACACCACTGGTGACTGACCTCCATGCAGAATATGACCCGTTTACAACCACTCTGTCTTCTGTGGGCAAGCCAGTTCTGGATCCATTTTGTGTGAGTTATTCTGCGTTTCCATCATCTGCAGAATACCTTGTGTTTATCATTTATTCAATGAGATTGTTTCCCTTTAGCTTACATAATCAAAAATGAAAACTGCGGCAGTATTTTCCTTCATATGTCAACATTAGCAATGAATTAAATTATAAAAACAAAATGAAATTAGCAGAACTCTGGAAATTAAATGAGGATTCCGGCATCATACTAGCATGGACTTTTTTTAATTTCCTCTGGATGAAGTGTACCTTAATTTGATCATAAGGGTTTAAATCTTGAAAACCTTGTGTAGAAAATTCTGTGTATGATATTTAGTGAAACTGAGTATTGTAATGAATCCTCTCAGAGAAAAGAGGGAGGGTGGGGAATATTGAAAAAAATAATGATGCAAGGAACTAATTTATTAATATGAAATGACCTACTTGGCATCGTGATCGGTTCATATTCTTAAAAATTCATGCAGTATAATTCACATGAAAATTGTACCATAATAATTCTTCATAACAAGGTACACTGAAGACCAGCTGAGCTCTGCAGCCTTTATTGTTCTGTATGGAAGGTTTTAATCAGTTGAAGGAGATCAAAATTCATCTGAAATAACATGAAATCCAAATATTATAAAGGGAACCATCATTAAGGTCATGGATGTTTTCCATGTGTTTCAATATTTTGTGCTTTAAATCTCTACATCGGTGGCAAACTGGGAACACGTTTTACTGAATTCCCTGTACAGTTAAATCACCAAGTTCCAGTCAAGTGACATCATGACTGAAGAGTAATGTCCTGAGTCCACCGCCCTGAGCATGATGTCACTGGAATGCAACTCCATGTTATTATAAAGGGAAAGACACAGCTTATATTTTGTTCCAGGGAGTTCAACCCAGAAGTATTTAAAAAGTGAAAATGCAGTGTTTGGAATCCAGCCCCAAGTCTATTATCGTGCATTTAATTTTGGAGCAATAATATAGTAGTAGTTGTAAATAGAACCTAATTAGGGTTTCCTTAAACCAGGACATCCTCCCTGCCCGCTCTGCATTTTCAAGAGAGCAGGTCCAGCAGCACCCCACTCCAAACAGGAAACACTTTGTTCAGATGTCAGTGCTCTGGCTTCCCTGACGTTGAGTGTTAGTCAGACCCGTAGTGGTCTGTAGTCACAAGAGTCTGCAGATGCTGGATCTGGAGCAGAAACAAACTTCTAGAGGAAGTCAAATTGGTCAGGCAACATCTGTGGAGGAAAATGGTCAGTCAATGTTTCATACTGAGTCTCTTCATCTGGAATTCACATGATGGGGTCCTAACATGGAATGTTGACAGTACATTTCCCTCTACAGATGTTTCCTGAAGTGCTGTGCTCTCTGGCAGTTTGTTTTAGCTCCATAAATGTCTTTGTTTACCAAAGGACTATGGTTATTCTCGTGGACAAAGCAGTGATAAGAAAGAGAGTGTTGCATTTACATTAGGGTTTTCACTCCCTTTGGAAACCCCACAATGAGTGAATTCTTGATGTTTTGTCAATAAGTTAATATGTTAGTATTGGTCTATTATTCTCACATGTACTGAGATACAGTGAAAAGCTTCTGGTTTGTGTGCCATTCAGACAGGTCGTAACTTTTACAATTAAAGTGAGGGAACAGAATGCTGAATATAGAGTGGCGTTGCAGCTACCGTGCAGGTAGGTCTAAAGAAATAGATTGGAAGATCAAGTGTCTAAAGGTTCATCTTTACTGTGTGAGAGGTCTCTTCTGGAGTCTGATATCAGCAGGATGTAAACTGTCCTTGAGGCCGGTGGTACGTGAGAGAATAATCAGAGTGGGAGGCATCCTTGATTATGTTGGCTGCTTTCCCAAGGCAGCGGAAACATGGCAAACAGTTTACTGACAGCAAGCTCCCATTGTATCAAAGGAATATGATCAGGTAATCTGTTTAAGCTGATTGTTGTCAGCTTCACTGAAACCAACGTGGTAAATTTATTGAAAAAGGGAAAACTATTGCTCGAGTAACAGCATCAAGGTAACTCAGACTTAGAGATGTCTTAACAACTCTTCTTCAAGTTTTCTTCCTGGTTCTAGTTAGATGTCAATCATCCTTCAGGTCAATTATTCCTCTTTGCTTCCTGCTCGTGGTGGCATTCCCATGATGGCAGATTGAGAGAATATCGTAGTTTAGCAAGTAGAAGGTTCTCTTCCTGGTGTATATATGGACATAAGAAAGCCAGGAACAAATAGAGATATGTATATCTGACTAACTCATACTGAGTATTTCATTGGAAGCCGTCTTTAATAGTGTCTTAGCCCGATGTCACTCTAGAATGCTCAGTGTTTGCCACCTCTGTACAGTTTGCCAACCATGTGCAGATCTGTGACTGAATCACTTGACCACATCTTGGTGAACTCTTACCTCAGAGCAGAGACCAAAAGGATGGTAAATTCGAAATTGGTCGAATCCAACTACCAATAACCAATATTCAATGATACAACAGTTGGCTGGAGCTTGATACTAGGTTGCACCTATGTGCTCTTATCCAGCTCCAGAGAGGAACACAAGACATCCCTCCCAACAAGCACTTACACCTCAACAACCATCTCACTGGATGCTAGGATGCAGTTCCCTTGACTTTTGATGTGCCCACAAATCAAATGGTGATTTTCTCTTCATTTTTATTTGCCTTAGTTCTCCATTGGACCATTTAGGAGTGAAACCAATAGTTCACAAGCCTGTTAATGATCTCTAATAATCTGGAAGGGGCATGGATTCAAGATTAACTGCTTTTTTCCAAACTGAAATGATTTTTTAGAGTGTCTAGGGGTGGGAGCAAAGTAAGTGGGATAGTTCTACGTGTCCACCAAAATGAAGCAAAATGATATCAAAGCCACCAGGAGTTCATGTATTCCTTTGTTACTCAATCACTACAGTCAACTGGTTCAGCTGGATACATTGTGACCTTTTGTCAAATCTTAAAGTGTTTAATATCTGTTTAAGTTCACTTTTATATAATTTCCCACCTGCATAGCGACCATTGTCCTGACAAAGCTTAATGAAAATTCGAACAGCATCTCACCTTTCTACTGTACACCTTATAAGCCATAGAACATAACATTGAATTCTATGGTTTCAGATAACCTGCATTTTCATTTTGCGCCAGAAATGGCTAGTTCTGATGAAATATTAGAACTACCTTTCTCTCTCCTCAAGTCCAGTCTGGCCTGCTGAGTATTTCTACCATTCTCTGTCTGAATCTCAAATTTCCAGCATCTGCTTTGTTTTTCTCTCCCAGTGCCAGCATTTTGTTTGTCTCCTCACTGCTTCCATACAGTTCCTTCCATTCTCATGTCCTGCTGATGCAGTGAGCAAACCTTTATCATCCTTTCTCATCTACATCATCTAGTCTCTTTTGGTTTCAACCCTATCATAGGCACTCCATTTGCTCTCAAAATTGCTCCCATTTCTCTGCAATTTAAAATATTTAATTTCAAACTCTTCTCAGTCCTAATGAAGAGTCATCAACTGGAATGCATTAACTCCACAGATGCTGCCTGACCTCTTGTATATTTCCAACAGTCTTTGTTTCAGTTCAGATACTGAACATCTGCAGTCCTTTGCTTTCCTACAACTAACACATTTGCTTTAAAATGTTCGTGAATTTATGGTGATCATCTAACTGAGGAAATTCTCATCGAAGCCTCTAAAAAATAACTTGTGTCTAACATCTACCAGCACTCAATGTTTGTGAGGAATTAGATGGAGATAAAACCAATAGTAAGGAGATCAATGAAATCCATGGAGAAATAAGGTAAAATGCAGAAAAGAATTGCTTTCTAGAACATCTGTCCAGCCACAGGCAGCTCCTGTGGAGGATGGAAACCTGTCAGGGGTTCAATGGCAGTTCACCTCAAATCTTTAGAGTCATAGAGTAATGCTTCATGGAAACATGCCCTTCATCCCAACTTGCCATGCCGACCCACGTACCTTCCTGAGCTATTCCTCTGAATTTCTTTCCATTAACTTGCCCTACTTTGTTGTCATCGTAGCAATAAACTTCCTGCTGGAGGAACTCAGCAGGCCAGGCAGCTTCTATGAAAAAGAGTACAGTCCACGTTTCAGACCGAGACCCTTCAGTAGGACTGGAGAAAAAAAGATGAGGAATCAGAGCGAAAGGGTGGAGGAAGGGGAGGGAGAAAAACAAGTGATAGGTGAAGCTGGGAGGTTCGGGAAGTGGTGAAGTAAAGAATTGAGGTTGATTCGTGAAAGAGATATAGGGCTAGAGAAGGGGGAATCTAATGGGAGAGGACAGAGAGCCATGGAAGAGAAAAAAAGGGGGAGGAGCACCACAGGGTGGCAATGGGCAGGCATGGAGATAAGGTGAGAGAGGGAAATGGGAATGGAGAATAGAGAAGGGGGGTCATTACTGGAAATTCGATAAATCAATGTTCATGCCATCAGGTTTGAGGCTACCCAGACGGAATATAAGGTGTTGTTCCTCCAGCCTCATCATGACAGTAGAGGAAGCCATGGATGGAAATATCAGAATGGGAATGGGAATCAAAATAGGTAAATAGGTGGCCACTGTGAGATCCCTCTTTTTCTGGTGGACAGAGCGTAGGTGCTCAGTGAAGCGGTCTCCCAATCTACATCGGGTCTCACCAATATACAAGATGCCACTCTGGAAGAACGGGGGTTCAATAGATGAGCGCAACAGACTCACAGGTGAAGTGTTGACTCACGTGGAAGGACTGTTTGGGACCCTGAATGGTAGCGATGGAAGAGGTGAGGTGCAGGGACAGGTGTAGCACTTGTTCCACTTCCAAAGATAAGTGCCAGGCAGAAGATCAATGGAAATGGATGAATGGGCAAGGGAGATGAGTTGGGAGCGATCCCTGTGGAAAGCAAAAAGTGGAGGGTGGGGGGGTTGGGAAGGGGAGGTAAATATGTGTTTGGTTGTGGATCCCATTGGAGATGTCAGAAGTTATTTAGAATTAAGTGCTGGACGCGGAGTCTGGTAGAGTGGTGGGTGAGAACAAGAGGAAACCTACCCCTGGTGGAGTGGCATAAGGATGGAGTGAGGACAGACATGCGTGAAATGAAAGAGGACAGCATTGACGGGGGAGAAAGGGAAGCCCCTTTCTTTGAAGAAGGACGACATCTTCTTTGTTCTAGAATGAAAAGCATCATCCTGAGAGCAGATACAGTGGAGACGGAGGAATTGAGAGAAGGGCGTGACATTTTTTACAAGTAACTGTTTGGGAAGAGGTACAGTGGAGTTAGCTGTGAGAGTCCATAGTTTATAATAGACATCAGCAGATAAGCAGATAGAGGCAGTGAGTTTGAGAAAGGGGAGGGAGTTGTCAGAAATGGACCAGATAAATTTGAGGGCAGGGTGGAAGTTGGAGGCAAAGTTGATGAAGTTGACTAGCTTGGCATGGATGCAAGTAGCAGCACCAATGCAGTCATCAATGTAGTGTAGGAAAAGTGGAGGAGTGACACCGGTGTAGGCTTGGACATAGTCTGTTCCACAAAGCTGACAAAAAGGCAGGCACAGCTGGGACCCATGCGAGTACCCATGGATACATCTGTTGTTTGAAGGAAGTAGGAGGAGCCAAAGGAGAATACTTTTTCATATACTTCATCATCCCTTATTCCTGATGCTGCCTTCAGGAAACTACATACTTTTATTTTTAGGACACACCATCCTTCAATATACCCAGGGTTCTGTCATTCATTATGTATGTCTTGCCCAAGTTTAACTTCCCAAAATGCATCACTTCACTCTTGTCCAAGTAAAATCTCTTTTGCCATTCCTTTACCCACTTTTCCAGTTGATCTAGATCCTGCATCAGCAGAGGTACACTTCAAGGCAGCGTGCTCAGCCCCCGGCTCTACTCACTTTGCACATGACTGTTGAGGCTAAGCACAGCCACAATGCCATATTCAAGTTTGCTGATAAAACAACTATTGTTGACTGAATCAAAGGTGGTGATGAATCAGCATTTAGGAGGGAGATTGAAAATCTAGCTGAATGGTGCCACAATAACAACCTCTCCCTCAGAGTCAGCAAGATCAAGGAGCTGATTATTGATTTCAGGAGAAGGAAACTAAAGGTCCATGAGCCAGTGCTCATCAGGGGATCAGCGATAGTGAGGGTCAGCGTATTTAAATTCCTTCATATTATCATTTCAGATTACCTGTCCTAGGCCCAGAACATAGGTGCAATTATGAGAAGGCCCTGCAGCACCCCTACTGCATAAGAAGTTTGTGAAAATTCAGCATGACATCTAAAACTTTGACGAACATCTATAGATGTGTGTAGGAGAGTATATAGATTGATGCATTATGGCCTGATATGGAAACACCAATGTCCTTGAACGGAAAATCCAATAAAATGTAGTGGATACGGCCTAGTACATCCCAGGTAAAACCCTCCCCATTGAGCAAATCTACATGCAGCACTGTTGCAGGAAAGCAGCATCCATCACCAAGGATCCCCACCATCCAGGACATGCTCCCTTCTCGTTGCTGCCATAAGGAAGGTGGTACTGGAACTTCAGGATTCACACCACCAGGTTCAGAAACAATTATTTTTCAGAATTTTTTTTTTCAGAAATTATTTCAGAAACAACCATCAGGCACTTGAACCAGTGTGGATAACTCCCCTCAACTTCACTCACCCCCTTCACTGAACTGTTCCCACAAATTCACTTTCAAAGAATCTTCATCTCATGTTCTCGATATTTATTGCTTATTTGCTTATTATCATTATTTCTTTCCTTTTGTATTTCCACAATTTGTTGTCTTTTGCGCATTGGTTGAACACCCAAGTTAGTGCAATCTTCCATTAATTCTATTATCTTTATTATTCTATTATGGATTTATTGAGTATGCCCACAAGGGAACTAATTTCAGGGTTATATATGGTGAAATATACAATATGTACTTTGATAATAAACTTACTTTGAACTTTTGTTGTAATTTTAGACAGCTATCTTGATTGTCCACCATGCCACCAGTTTTGATGTCAATAGCAAACTTACCAATCATGCCTCCAATAGCATAGGACACAATCTCCCTCCAATCTGTTGTGATTGCCCATAAGAAAATGAACATCAGGGTTGTACATGATGACATATATGTACTTTGGTAATAAATTTACTTTGAACTTACATTCTCATCAAAATTGTTGATCTATATGACAAACAACAGAGGACCCAATACTGATCTCTGCAGCACTTAACTGGTTACAGGCCTCCAATCTGAAATACAACCCTTCACCATCATATTCTTACTCCCTCCACCAAGCTAATTTTGTATTCATCTACTAGTTCATATTGGAATCCATGCGTTCTCACCTGAAGATGATTACAATGCAGGAACTTGTCAAAAGCTTTTCCGAAGTCTAGGTAGTCAATTTCTACCACTCTGCCCTTATCAAGCTTCTTGATCACCTCTTCAAAGTTGTGAGACAAAATTTTCCACAAACTATCCTTAATCAGTCCTACCTTTTCCAAATGTAGATAGAACTTGTTTCTCAGAGTGTCCTCCAGTAGCTTTCCCTCCACTGACATTAGGCTCACCAGCTTGAGGTTCTCTGAATTGTCTTTGTAACTATTCTTAACTAAAGGTACAACATTAGCTACTCTCCATCTTCTGTACCTCATATGTGTCTTGGAAGGATAGAATAATCTCCAGGGCTCTTGCAATTACTTCCCTTGTTTTCCACAACGTCCTGGCATGTATTTGGTCAGGCCCTTTATTAAATATATAAATATAGCCTTGCCTCTGTGGTGATAATTAACTGTTCTGCAGCATTGCCGGAATGCAGAAGTACTGACAGTGACAGGTGGAGCAATACATTCTTTAATCCCATTGAAAACTCATGCATTCATCGACAATTCATCAGCTAGAGTAATATTGTTGAAGGCATTTTACTACATCTGACAGTTGCCAAGAGAAGAGAAAAAGGAATTGATTATTTTCCTTGAATCCATGATCTCATTCACCTGCAAATCAAAAGCGGAAATTGGAAAAACAAAACTCAAAGTCAAAGGAGAAGACATGCAGTAAAGTGACAATTTTTCATCCACGGGGCATATTAATAGTTCCAAGCAAACTCTGACCATTTTCAATGCCCTGAAACAACATATCTGCCTGTGATTTCTCTGCCAAATGAGATTTGCTCTGCAAAGTATGTCTGCCTCCACCTTTCCCATTGTTCTTTTCTCTGTTCTGGATTCAGTGCCAGGCAGGTTGTGCTGGCAAAGAAATGACAAGTGTGATTAATCAGGGCTCAAAGAGAGAATTCAGAGAATTAAAGCATTGAGCCTCTACAACATTACAATTAGCATAGATTCATGCAATACAACAACAGGCCCTTTGGCCCATCAAGTGCTCACTGAAGAAACTTTAGCTTCTCCTTCGCAAATTTCAGGGTGAAGTTAATCATATTATGATCACTTTCCCCTATCAGTTCTTTTACCTTAAGCTCTCTACCCAACTCCAGTTCATTACACAGGACCCAGCCCAGAATATCTTATTCTCTAGTGGGCTCAATCACGAGCTGCTCTAAGAAGCCATCTCGTGGGCAATCCTTCTCCTGGGATCCAGCACCAACCCGATTTTCCCAATCTACCTGCATATTGAAATCCCCCATGACTATTGTAACATTGCCCTTTTGACATGCATTTTCTATCTCCCATTGTAACTTGTAGACCACATCCTTACTACTGTTTGAGGGTCTACTTACAACTTCCATCAGGGTCTTTTTACCCTTGCAGTTCCTTAGCTGTATCCACAATGATTCAACACCTTCAGACACTATGTCACCTCCTTCTAATGAATTGATTTCATTTTTACCAGCAGAGTAGTGCCACCCCCCTCTGCCTTCTTGCCTGTCCTTTTGACATAATGTGTATCCTTGGGTATTAAGCTCCCAGCTATAATCTTCTTTCAGCCATGATTCAGAGATGCCTACAACATCAAACCTGCCAAGCTTCAGCTGTGTTACAAGCCCATTGACTTTATTCCGTATGCTGTGTGTGTTCAAATACAATACCTTCAGTCCTTTTAGATTTTGTCTGCCGTTTACGTTGCAGCTCATCCTGTTGACTGCAACTTTGCCCTATCATCAGCCACTCTTCACTACACGTTGCCTCTGTTTGTAAACCTGCTACCTCATCTTCAGCACTAACATCTGCCTTTCCTATGATACTTGCATTGAAGTATATGTAGCTCGGACACTAGTCGCACCATTCTCAACCTTTTGATTCATGACTTTGTCTGAGGTTTTACCAACATCTGCCTCCACAACCTGTCCACTAACTGTTCTGGCACTCTGGTTCTCATTCCCCAGCAACCCCACCATGCGGCATTAACAAACCTTCCTGCTAGGATATTAGTCCCCCTCCAGTTCAGGTGCCCTGTCTGCACAGGTCCCACCTTCCCTGGAAGAGAGCCTAATGATCCAAAAATCTCATGCCCTCCCTCCTTAACCCTTTTCCCCTTCCTCACAGTCACCTAAATTCCTGTGCCCTGCACCTTGGGAGTAACTACCTCTCTATATATCGTATCTATCACCCCTTCAGCCCCCCGAATGATCTGGAGTTCATCCAGTTCCAGCTCCAACTCCTTAGTGCAGATTATCAGAAGCTGCAGGTTCTCTGAAAATCGAACCCTCCCCCCAACTAGCACCCCAAACCATCTACCTTTCGCAACTGTTGGCCCTGTCTCGACAAACTACCCAGCATTATTTGATAGCTGGTCCCTACACAAAACACAGGAACACATACACATCACTTTTAGCAGTTCGGCTCTCTGCCATGTCCCCTGATACTCTGTGATCCCGTGGTCGTTGACCTAACCAGACCTAAGAATGGGTGCTACTCTTAAAAAATATTTATCTCCTTAGACTGCTTAAGTCGCTGGCCACACAGTGGGTCACAAACAGACAAGCATCAAAATGTTGTGACTGTGATTGAAGCCACTGGATAGACACTGAAGCTGGTGATATAGAGTCTTTATTCATCACGAGCAGGCATCATTCTGGAGGCACTCTCAGTCCAGGCTCACTCACACAAAGGTATATCACATTGTCATACCTTAAGGTCAAGGCACAGCAGGTGATTCAATACAACTTCAAATGATACTATGTCTTTGTTTACTTTAACATTTTGGGACAACAAATAGTTCCTTTGAGGTTCATGTTTACAGTGGAAGCATATTGTAATTGATTATACATCTCTTCAGGTTCAAGCACCTTTGCTAAGAGAAACTAATTAACACAAATATTCTAACGACAGAGAGCCAGGCACCTAAAATTAATCAACATACGCAAAATGCTGGAGGAACTCAGCAGGTCAGGCATCATCTATGGAAATGAATGAACGGTCAACATTTCAGGCCAAGACACTTCTTCGACACTGGAAAGGAGGGGGGAAGATGCTATAATAGAATTAATGAATATTTTCAGCAATTAATGGCATCAGGCCCGTCTCTGCGTACACAAATATGGTCGGTACATAAAAGCCATAGATTACCTATACCTGTGCCCATGTTTGACTTGTGAAATGACAACATCTGCCTGGTCTGCTAAGTGAACTCACAATAGTGCCTGGTTTGATACAAGCCAATGAACACAATCCCATTGTCTTAATGCTTGGCTGGTGCATATGCAATCTCTTAGTCTGCGGGCCAGTTTAACTTCAATTTACAGTTTGCAATTTACAAAAAGAGCTGAAGGCTAATAGCAAGTATCCTGAACTTATTTACATTTACAATAAGAATTGAAGACTGGGTCTCATTTGAATTAGTATCTGTTGTATCCACATAATTCCAGAATGCTCCCTAATATCTACAACCCTCTGAAGCCTCTTACAGTTCTGGGCATTGGTGCCTCCATATCAGGTGGTGATGTAACCAGTCAGAATCCTCTCCACAGTGCATTGGTAGAAATTTGCTGGAGTCTTCAATGACATACCAAATCTCCTCAGACTCTGAAAGAAGCATAGTCATTGGCATGCCTTCATCGCGATTGCATCAAAATGGTAGATCCTCTGTGATGTTGACATCACTCGCTCCTCAATGAGGATTGGAATTTGTTCTCCTGACCTCCCCTTCATGAAGCTTACAATCAGTTCCTTGGCCTTGCTGTCATTGACTGCAAGGTTGTGGTTGTGGCACCGGTCAACCAGACAACGAATTTTTCTCCTTGTCTTCTTGCTACCATCTGAGATTCTGCCAACAACAGCTGTGTCATCAGCAGATTTATAGATGGTGCTAAGCTGTGCCATCGTGAGTGTAGAGAGAGCAGAGCAGTGGACTCCGCCTTCTTTCAGAGTGAATCTGATGTGTTTCTCACCGTTGGACTGAGGAGTGCCCTGACAGCAGTACATCAAATTAGGAGAGGCATAGATTGGGTAGATAGCATCTTCTTTCCTAGGGTGGAAATGTCAAATATTCAAGGGCATAGTTTCAGGTGAGAATGGGAAAGCTTAAAGGAGATTTTTGAGTTTTTTTTTAAACTTAACCTGCTGCTGGGGAAGGTGGTAGAAGCAGACAGAATATGGACATTGCTGAGGCATTTAGACAGATGTATGAATAAGGAGGGAATGGAAGAATGTACACCTTATGCAGGCAGATGGAAAGTTTAAATTGGCTTCATGGTCAGCGCAGCCAGTGTGGGCAGAAGGGCCTATTCCTGTGCTCTATTCTTTTGTATTCTATCTTCTGACAATGCAGCTCCGAGCTATTATGGGATTAATAAATCAATGCTGGTCTCAAATTTGGAAGCATTAAGAGTCATAATTCAGTTTGCATGCGCGCAGTACAGCTCCACATTGCAACCCAGTATGGAGGGTTTTTCACGACTGAAGAGCACACATCAGACGAACCTCAAAAATGCAGGATTCCCTTACACATATGCCTGTTTTGGTGTACTGAAACATAAAATAGATTATAGCAGGATTAGTGTAAAATAGGGCATAATACTTGGTGCGCACCCTTGCACTGAAGAGCCCGCATCTGGGTTGTACCCGTCTATCCTGTGATGATTCAGTCTGAGCAGACATGGCAACAAACATCTGTGAGAAGCAGAGATGCAGAACCACCTGAGCAATTGGCAGATATCTGCTGCTGCTACCTTCAGTGAGACTGTGACTGAGTGCTGTAAAAATAGGGGACGAGCTCTCCTCTACAATCTCTCTGAGCACCGGTGCCCCACAAGGCTGTGTACTCAGCCCCCTGCTGTACTCACTGTACACCCATGATTGTGTAGCCAAGTTTCCATCGAACTCAATATATAAGTTTGCTGATGACACCACAATTGTAGGCCGTATCTCGGGTAATGATGAGTCTGAGTACAGAGAGGAAATTAAGAACTTGGTGGCATGGTGCGAAGACAATAACCTATCCCTCAACGTCAGCAAGACGAAGGAATTGGTTGTTGACTTCAGAAGGAGTAGCAGACCGCACAACCCCATCTACATCGGTGGTGCGCAGGTGGAACAGGTCAAAAGCTTTAAGTTCCTCGGGGTCAATATCACAAGTGACCTGACTTGGTCTAACCAAGCAGAGTCCACTGCCAAGAAGGCCCACCAGCACCTTTACTTCCTGAGAAAGCTGAAGAAATTTGGCCTGTCCCCTAAAACCCTCACTAATTTTTATAGCTGCACCGTAGAAAGCATTCTTCTAGGGTGCATCACAACCTGGTATGGAAGTTGTCCTGTCCAAGACCGGAAGAAGCTGCAGAAGATCTTGAACATAGTCCAGCACATCACACAAACCAATCTTCCATCCTTGGACTCACTTTATACCACACCCTGTCGGAGCAGTGCTGCCAGGATAATCAAGGACACGACCCACCCAGCCAACACACTTTTTGTCCCTCTTCCCTCCGGGAGAAGGTTCAGGAGCTTGAAGATTCGTACGGCCAGAGTTGGAAACAGCTTCTTTCCAACTGTGATAAGACTGCTGAGTGGATCCTAACCCGGATCTGGGCCGTACCTTCCAAATATCCCAACCTGTCTTTCGGTTTCTTTTTGCACTACCTTACTTTCCCTTTTCTATTTTCTAATTATGATTGATAATTTAAATTTTTTTATTATATTTACTTCTATTTGTACTCCAGGGAGCATGAAGCGCAGGATCAAATATCGCTGTGATGATTGTATGCTCTAGTATCAATTGTTTGGTGACATTAAGGTAAAGTAAGTAAGTAAGTTGTTATCTGGTGATGGCAGCAACTGGCAAGTTTTAGCAATGGAGAGGCACCGGAGCAGATTTTCACGTACGTGCCTGAAGTGCATTCTGCTGATGTGGTTTATTTTATCTTTATTGGATGAGTTTATTGGTATGGCAATGAACTCCAGCAGATGAACACCTCAGGTGCGATTAGAAAACATACTCATCTAATATTTCATGAGTGCCGTCTATGCTTAAGGACTGTTGTTTTGTTGTTCACTTGTTAAATTGAGTCTGACTCTTCATGACCTCATGAACTCCTGCACACCAAGCCTTCTTGTTGGAAACTGCCTCTCTAAGATCCCCCAAGGTCATGTGCATTGTCTGAGCATTATTATCTATCCATCGTAGCCTCTGTCGTCCTCTCCTTCTTTTACCTTCTGTTTTACCGAACATGAGTGTCTTCTCCGAGAAATCCTGTCTTCTCATGATGTGGCCAAAATATTTCAGCTTTGGCTTAAGGACTAGGTCTTATTAATTGTGTGAGCTGCATTTTCACTCATCTTGAACTCTCCATTTTCAGCAGACACTACAAACTGCAAGGGGATTGGAGAACACAGAATATTACTGCGCGTGAACTGTTAAAAAGCCACGGGAAGACTCTATTAAGATCAATAATCTCTTTGCCAACAAGCATTATAGAAGCTCTGAATTACAAACAGCCACACAGAGATCTGCAGATCACTCACACAATATGGGATGGGGTTGGGTTGGAGGAGGAGAATTCACCAGTGTTCAGGGCAAGGCTTTTGGCCAGTGCTAGTGGTCACATCCTGATATTAGTGTTCACACATGAATCTGAAGATGGAGAGGTGCGTCAAACTGGCAGCCGATAGTCATGCACTTATTTACTGCTGCAGATCAAGGCTGAATCCCCACCCACCGTCCCTTTATCTGATTGCCAAGCATCTGCGCCACGGTCCGGGATGTTACAGATACATGCTGAGAACATTCCCAAATGAAAGCCAAGCAGCTTTCATCAATCTGTTTATAGTCGGGTTACGAAACGCACCATGATACTCACTTCATTGGACACCAGCCTCAAATGCTGAAAGTGGGATCGGATCCAATTTGCAGAACCTTACTGCGGCACAGACTACAAAAAGCATTATTAAGGACATTAAAGCTGTCATCAGTCCAAAAATCAGGTGGGGAGAGTTAACCAATGCTCCCGAATGACTAAGAATACAATGATTTTCACCCACCCTTTACAGGTGCCATAAGTTATACTTTCAGTTCTAGCTGCACTAACAGAAACATTCTTAAGTATTTAAAATATCAGGAAATTGTTTTCTTTTCAGCTGGTGGATCTTGGTCATAATTTTATACAACCTCATGTTACTTCCAAAAATTTCACATTTAATAAGCAAGCCAACCTTGTGTTTAATAATAAACATGAATCAGTTAAGAGTAGATGTCAAAGTCAAGTTGAAACAGATTATTATGTGCACAGCAGCTACATGAAAAACAGTTTTGGTCCTGATTTCATATTCCTTAGCTATTAGTATCCCATGAGACCAATTTTATGTTCACTACAATGAGTACCATTTTGTTAGTATTATACCAACCAGGACAGATGTACAAAGGTACTAACCCAGATTACTGAGCGGAAGACTAGTTGTGAACACAGCAATATCAAGATGATCCAGCTTGAAATGTTGTATTATTAATGGAGGGAATCAATGGTAGTAATAAATCTTAATGTTTTATTTTTGTTTTTGTTTATTTTTTACTTTATTCATAATTATTAGAAATTATACAAATTATCAGTCATTTGCAGAAACATTATAATATTGGTTTACTGATTTTTTTGACGCCTGATTTAAATTTTTAAGTAACAGCCAGCAAAGAAAGATATTTCTGAAGCTTGCCAGGGGACTACTATTTTCATAAATTAATAACATATTTCTTGGACCTGATAGAGCTTTTACAGAGGAACTGAGCAACAATATAGGAATCTTGAAAGTGACTTATTAAACAAAACTGATCTGGGATAATTCTTCAAGAAAACACAGTAGCATAGTGGTTAGCATAACCCTATTATACCTCGGGGCGTAAGAGCTCAGAGTTCAGAGTTCGTTTCCAGCGCTGTTAAACGGTCATTCTAAATTGTCCAGTTTTTAGGCCCGTGTTAATTAGGTGGGTTGCTGGGCAACATGGCTCATTGTGTCAAGAGGACCTGTTCCGCACTCTATCTCCAAAAAAACATCAGTTTACTAAGCACAATCTGGAGTGGAGTTAAATTAATTTATACCAGAATATCCTAAAACATTCACAGCTATCTCAATAACAATGTTATTCAAAATCCACCTCATTCTACTGTAGCCCCATTTTGTCCAGTGGCTCTCTGAGACAAATAGATCTGCATGATTAAAGCTTCATTCTTTCCTTGAACAGTTGAACTTATAAAAAGCATCAATGCTACCCGTCAGCAGGGAATGTTCTTAGCTTTCTGGCCCTCCATGCCATCAACTGGCTTGTACCACACCCCTGCCTCTTAGCTAACCTCCACCACTCACATAGGGAAAGTATATGAATAGTTAATAGTAGAATCTGGTCCACCTCTGTTATTTCGTCCTTTCTGCCCTGTAAGTGATTAACGTACCAAGCCACGATGGAGTTGTGCCCCGTGAACAGGTTATACTGACGGGTTACAGAGGTTTGAGTCATTGAGAGATACATCACAGAAACGAATCTGTTGGTCCACCGAGTTTGTGCTGCCCACTTACACTAGTCTTGGCCTAACTCACATTATTCTCCCCACATTCCCATCATCTTTCCCCTCCCACTCTGCCGGATTCTCCCACTCATCAGCACACTTGGAAGAAGCTGCAGGCCCACACATCTCTGGGATATGGGAGGAAACCAAAGCATTGCAAGGAAATCCACACAGGTAGCAGGAGAATCTGCAAAGAGACAGCATCAGAGGTTTGACTCGGGTCACTGGGGCTGTGACACAGCTCCATCGCACAGAAAAAGGATGGAAAAAAAGCTCTGTGTGCATATTTTTCATTTTGTATTGTGTTCATGTTTAATTCCATCTTAAAATGAGGTGCACTTCAATAACAGCATGCAGAATAATTAGAATCAGAATCTGGTTTATTATCACTGGCATGTGACGTGATATTTGTTAATTTAGCAGCAGCAGTTCAATGCAATACATAATCTAGCAGAGAGAGAAAATAATAATAATAAATAAAATAAAATAAAACAGAATAATAATAAATAAACAAGTAAATCAATTACATATATTGAATAGATTTTAAAAAGTGCAAAACCAGAAATAATACATGTTTTTTTAAAAAAGTGAGGTAGTATCCAAAGCTTCAACGTCCATTTAGGAATTGGATGGCAGAGGGGAAGAAGCTGTTCCTGAATCGCTGAGTGTGTGTCTTCAGGCTTCTGTATCTCCTACCTGATGGTAACTGTGAGAAAAGGACATGCCCTGGGTGCTGGAGGTCCTTAATATTGGACGTAGCCTTTCTGAGACACCACTCCCTAAAGATGTCCTGGGTACTTTGTAGGCTAGTACCCAAGATGGAGTTGACTAGATTTACAACCTTCTGCAGCTTCTTTCAGTCCTGTGCAGTAGCCCCTCCATACCAGACAGTGATGCAGCCTGACAGAATGCTCTTTTTATTCAGCGAATCTAACCATTTCTGGCAAGGCCAGTATATATAATATATTCCAAATTGTCTTTGACGAGTTGGTAGCAAGAAGACTCTCTTTAAGCACCTGTAGCAACTTAAAGCATCTGAGTGTCCTGCTTGCTAAGCTATTTCAGGGAGCAACTAAGCACCAGATTTTGAATGTGACAGTCAGGTACAAGGCACATTTCTTTCCCTAGAGGGCAATGGTCAACCAAACAATTATAACATTTTGAGAGTTTTATGGTCCCCATTACTGATACTAATAAACCTCAACAAATTGCACAAATACAGTGGTGGAACTTGAACCTACATTTCTAGTTTTGTAGTCCCATTACCCACACCTCTGACTTGATTGAATAAGTCTAACTTCCTGCTTTGGTATGTCACAAGCTTCCTCTCTGGCTATGGGAAGCCTCTGGTGAATAATGCACAGTATAAAGAAGGCACAGTTATTTCCATAAAATCACCCTTTGAAACCTTTCAGGTTAATCTGCTAGCCATGACTCAGAAGCTGGGCACTTTGTCTTATATCTCGGAGATATGTGGAAACCTTGCTTCCTGTTCAGCTATTGATCATTCTTAATTGCATCATTAACTCTCCTGCAGTGTTCCCATGACACAATGAAAATTACTGCAGTGTTGATTAAAGTATAGCAGTTTGGCTATTTCTACTCTCAAAATAGCATCTGACTCAGTGAAAAGAATTAAGTGTAGGGAAAACAGCCCCAAACAGGAAGCTGCATTCCAATATATTTAGAGAACTGATTGGTCCACTTGCTGAAGGGCAGGACGTCCATGCATCCTTCAAAATTTCACAGACATATCAATAGGTTGAAAGTCGTTTAGTGCACAAAGAATGCACCTAATGAGGTTCACACCACAAAAGATTCCTCTAGTGCCCTGCAGGATTAGTGTAGAGTTGCAGAAAAAGACAGAAGAAAAGATAAAAAAAGATGGTAAGGTCCTACAGAAGACAGGGAAGACAAGGCTACTGAAGGTAGGTGAAGTTCAGGACATGATTAAGAGAAGTCATGGCTTCAAGGACCTTATTGTTGGAGCTTTCCTGGAGGCAGCCCTTGCAAGCTCCAGTGACTGAGACAAAGAATCAAAAGCCAAGGTCCCATCTCACAGCTGCACTCTCACCTCTCATGAAAAATCATCCAGCCAGGAATATGACATTCCTAATGGTACTAGTACCCACTGAATGCTTAGTTATTTTGCTTACTCAAATGGTCTGATCTGTATTGGCTGGTAAGCAACAACTGAAGTTGAATTTTTATCAATTTTTAAAAGTTAAACAAATGTAAAATGTTCCATTCTCTTTCCCAAATATCAAATTTACAGTGCATCCTTTTTTTAATCTTTTTTTCTCTGTGATCTCGAAGTCTATTTTAGAGTTGAAGCAGTTTTTAAACTAATTACCATTTGATGGAGTGTAAATTATTCAGTAATTCCACTGCCAAAATCTGAAGGTTAATTTACCTGATGAAAAGATCATGTTCAGCTGTGGTGGGTGTAGAGTTAATCAAAATGTCTCTGCTACCAGCAAGCCTTTACACATCTTATTAAGAAAAAGATTTATTGTGTGACAAGCACATAGCTCCCATATTTTCATAGCTAGGTAACATACCAGCAACTTTCTTCCCAGTGTGGTGCATGGGCTTGTATTCCAACATGTGATCATGATCTTGATTTGTACTGTAGAAATTTCACATCAATGCTCTCACCTCTGACTCTTTTCAAACCACACTTCATAACTTCAGCTGACACACCAGTGCAACTCAGATGGAGTTGCATTTAGTCACTGTGTGAGGCATATTTGTTCCGTAGGTGCCGGAATGGAATGAGCCACCTAGTGAGTGGTCTCATTTCATTATTCCAGACACTGGTGAAGCCACAGCGACATTGCAAAACAAACTGGGCCACTGACTGATGGAATCACATACAACATCCTCTCCAGTCATCCCTCTAACCCCTTCCCACAGTTTACCCTTCATCTGGGCTCCAACATGGTGCCGACTACTGTGTCATGTGTGAGGGGAGCAAGACCAGGATCTTGACCACTGGAGAAGCCATCTGAGTTTATTCCAGTTTAATGAGACTCTTGCAAAGCAAAAGCCATCGCTCAATTCCAGACAGCAGAAGCAGATCAACAACAGGCATCATTTTTGGAAGCAGTCCCAATATTACCTGTTTCTCCAGTCTTCAGCATGCACACAGGAATTAAAAATAGAATGGAATGCAAATGAGCATGATTTTTCAGAAAGCTTTAGAAGAGCAGAGCGTTATCACTCAGCAACATCCACGTGCACATTCTTACCCATGTTACAGGTACAGCTATCCAAAGACAATTTCAAATTATCTTTACAGCCTCAAAGTCCAGACTAACGAATGTGTGGTTGTAGGAGGAGAGACCTGGGAGTGGAAGGCGTGGAATAATGGTTTTGAAATGGAGTACCTGAAACGCCAGCTTTCTTTTCAGAGATCACAATTGCAATTGGAATCAAAACACTTGTTTAAGGCATTAATTGTATTACCAAATCCTTCATTACTTTTATTTGACAGAAAGTGCATTTCAAACGAAACTCCTAAACAACTTGATGGGTCAGACTGATCCAACTGCTTACCATATAACCATATAACAATCACAGCACGGAAACAGGCCATTCCGGCCCTCCTAGTCCATGCCAAACTCTTAATCTCACCTAGTCCCACCCCACCTACCCGCACTCAGCCCATAACCCTCCACTCCTTTCCTGTCCATATACCTATCCAATTTTACCTTAAATAACACAACTGAACTGGCCTCTACTACTTCTACAGGAAGCTCATTCCACACAGCTATCACTCTCTGAGTAAAGAAATACCTCCTTGTGTTTCCCTTAAACTTTTGCCCCCTAACTCTCAAATCATGTCCTCTCGTTTGAATCTCCCCTACTCTCAATGGAAACAGCCTATTCACGTCAACTCTATCTATCCCTCTCAACATTTTAAATACCTCGATCAAATCCCCCCTCAACCTTCTACGCTCCAATGAATAGAGACCTAACTTGTTCAACCTTTCTCTGTAACTTAGGTGCTGAAACCCAGGTAACATCCTAGTAAATCGTCTCTGCACTCTCTCTAATTTATTGATATCTTTCCTATAATTCGGTGACCAGAATACCCTCATATTACTCCGCACTCCATCACAACTTTGTAACGATACATGAGTCTAAATGAGCTTAGCCTCCCAATGCTGCAAACATTCATTAAGGTGTCATGGGGCTTGCTGCTGCATGGAACCCTAAAGTTAAAGGAGAGCTCTTCCAGGAGGTTATGTGGACCAAGCCCTGCCTATGAAGCAGATACAAGCCAGACTGAAGAACTGAAGCACTGAAAACCTACTGCAGGTTCATTTTACAGACTAAGAAATGTTGACATTTCCTGAATAATTAAAAACTGCTCAGAAAGTTATTACAAACTTTGCTTTGAGGTCCCAGGTTCAATCCTGATCTTGAGCACTGGAGTTGATGAGGAAGTGCAAATGATTAAAATGGAATTAATGTTGGATTAGTACTAATGAATATACTAATTAGTACTAATGAATGATGGTTGGTGTGGATGCCGTGAGCCGAAGGCCTGTCTCCTTGCTACATGTCTCTTTTACTCTATCTTTCAGGTGCTGACTGATCTGCTGAGTAATTCCAGCATTTCTGGTTTTAACTTTGGATTCCCTGAGCAACACCCGCAAGTTTTATTTCTTTATTCAGATATCAGCTGAACAATAATGCAGGGGTATATATTTCATTTTCACAGGATTATAATGTTGAGGAATGTCTCATTACTGCCTGTGACTGAAGCAGAATTATGTGCATATTTAAATAACTGGCAAAGGAAGAATGGTGGGATGTGGGAACAAGGCAGGCACATGGCATTGAGATTACTCTGACAGCAAAGGAATAGTGCCAACTCTGACTGGTTGGGTTGAACGGTATGTTTCCATCTTGTAATTTCTGTGTCGTTCTATATAATATGTAAAGACTGAAGAACACTGCTTTCCACACAGTAACTGTGCTGTGCCTTGCATTCAGGGGAATCCCACCATCTGGGAAAACCTCTGCCCTGGGTGCCCTACCCTTCTTGCTCCCAGGATGAAGACATTGCTCCTGGTCTCACTAACATTACAGCAGTCATACGTGCACCGCAGTTGTGGCAGATGCCTCCGGGGATTGCTTTAAAGGATCCTCTGGCAATTTGTTGCATTCAACTTTCACTTACACAGTAGGAACTGGCTCTGATTCAGAAATTGTTTCCATGCCTTCGTGCAGCAATGGCATAACGCTATGAAAGTGTAACTCTACCATCAGCAAGGAGATATGTAGGTATTTCCTTTACAATGTTTAGATAAGTAGGAAGGATGTAAGTCCTAAGGCAAATAATGAGTTCTTTCCATTTTTTAGCTCTTGTGCACTCCACGTATCTCAAACCAGTGATTTCTTTGTGACATAGAAACATAGAAAACCTACAGCACAATACAAGCCCTTCAGCCCACAAAGTTGTGCCGAATATGTCCCTACGTTAGAAATTACTAGGCTTACCTATAATCCTCTATTTTTCTAAGCTCCACGTAGCTATCCAAAAGTCTCTTAAGAAAATCTGTCATATCCGCCTCCACCACCGTTGCCGGCAGCCCACTCAAATGAGTGACACTCATTTTCACATTAGGATCAGCAGTGATCAAGTGTGGCAAAGGTGTGCACCAGCGGAGGAAAAGATCACAAAAAAGCAGGACCATGCAATAAAACTCAAAGAAACTTGGAGGAAACTGCAGTGAGATTCTGCCCATGAGAACTGAAACCTGCATCTGTGCCCATGTTAGAGTTTGTGCTTGGGCAGAGCTTGTCTATTTACATGACACTGAGTCCCTGACTGTTTTTAGTAATGTGAAATGAAGGAATCTCTGCATTGTCTTTGCTCTCTCATTAAAACACTGGGTGGCCTACAAGTACATTGTGTAGGTCAGACATCCGGTTTTCTGACACAGCTGTTCCCTCACAGAATGAGTACTTTTGCTGCCTTTGGCTATTATTGCTGCGCACATCACCACAGCATCAGTTATAACATGTTGCAGTTGCTAAGGGAAACTAAGTTCTACCCGCATTGAAGCTGATTCCAAAACTGGAAAAGATTTAAACATACAGAATTCAGAGGATGAGCTTTACTGGTTTTTAATGAGATCTGCTATTATGCCCACAGCAATAACCATCTGTTCATACAGCACCTATAATGCAAAGGCAACTGTGTCATAGTTGTACATTAAAAAGGGGGTGCCAAACAAGGAGATGTTAGGGGTGATTGAAGTGGGTCTTGGAGGATGAGGGGTTGAGTATAACCTGCTCTCTTATCCAGGACTGTCTGTTGGTGTCTTTGGATGGGAGTTTGAACATGGTGTTAAGATGAAGCTAGAATACTTGTTGGCTCCACCTCTGATCTCTGCAGTAAGTTGGCATTTGCTGGAAGCAGCAGCTGTTTGAAGTAAAAGTTAACTGACTACAGAGAAGCAGAGAAATGCAAAGGTTCTAAGATTAGGTCTGCTATGTGAACCTTATGGGTGTAGCAGGAGATCATGCTCTTTTTTTTTCCTACTCAGTCATATTCCCATCTCTTTCTCTTTATCTCAACAGTCTTATTCTCCTTGAAGCCTTCATCCAGTTCTTCCGACATTTGATGTATGAAACAGGGGTGTAAATGTGTAAATGGGTGATTGATGGTTTCCACAGTTCAGTGGACCAAAGTGCCTGTTTCCATGGTGGATTTCCCCAGGAATCTGGAATATGCAGAAGTCAGAAGATTCAGGAAAGTAATTCTAGACAGATGGGCTTCAACAGCAGAAGGCACTGCAGCAAAGTAGTGAATTGGAGAATAAGAGGGCAGAGTCAGAGGGATGACAAGAATGTGTTTATAAAAGCATTGAAAGTTGGGGCTGTGCGGAAGTGATTAGAGGGCAGCGGGGCTTGTGTGCTTGGGAATTTTAGGTGAGCTTAACATTATGAAGGGTAGAAGATGGGAATTGTTGAGCAATGCTTTAGATTAGTTGCTTTTTTTTCTGGAAAACATTGTCTCCTAATATGTGAACGGTGGCTGAGGATTGGTTTGCTTCCTTGCACCAAGGTCCTGTGCCTTGCCAGTGTTAGCGAATAAATTAGATCACATTGTGAGGTGAAGTTCAAAGTGACCTGAACTCTGGATCTTGAGAGTCGACGCCTCCCAAAGCAACTGGATCTTGACTTCCATAACAGACCACAATCAGAGACCTGAGCCCCCTACTCTGCTCACTGTACACTAATGACTACATGGCCAGATTCTGCTCTGATTCCATCTACGTTTGCAGATGATACCACAGTAATAGGTTGCATCTCAAATGGTAATGAATTGAAGTACAGGAAGGAGATAAAGAGCTTAGCAACATGGTGTCATGACAACCTTTCCCTCAATGTCAACAAAACAAAAGATCTGGTCATTGACTTCAGGAAAGGGGGCAATGCTAATGCTCTTGTTTCCATTAATGGGGTTTAGTTTGAGAGGGTTCAGAGTGTCCGGTTCCTAGGAGTAATAGGACTGATAAAACAGATAGCTTGTTCTGGTCCAACCACATTGATGTAATGGCCAAGAAAGTTCACCAACACCTCTGCTTCCTCTGGAGTCTGAAGTGGTTTAGCATGTCCCGATCTACCCTTACCAATTTTTATTGATACACCATAGAAAGCATTTTATCTGGATGCATAATGGCTTGGTACGGCAAATGCTCTGCATGTGGCTTGCAAGAAAGTGACTGCAGAGAGTGTGGATACAGCTCAGCGCGTTCTGAAAGCCAGTCTCCCCTCTATAGACTTCATCTGTACTTCTTGCTACCATTATAAAGCCGCCAGCATAATCAAGGAACCCACCCAGCCCAGATATTTTCTCGTCTCCCCTTTCCCATCTGGCAGAAGATACAAAAGCCTGATAACACCTCCCACTAAACTCAAGGACAGCTTCTATCTCACTGTTATCTGACTCTTAAATGAACATCTTGTATGATACGATGGTCTTTTGACCTCACAATCTGCCTGGTTATAAACATGCACTTTATTATTTACCCGCACTGCACTTTCTCTGTAGCTGTTACACTGTACTCTGCATTGTTATTGTTTTACCTTCTTCAACCTCTGTGCACTGTGCAATGATTTGAACTGTATGAACAGTATCCAGGACTAGCTTTCCACTGTTTCTAGGTACAAGTAACAATAATAAACCAATGCCAATACCAAGCCTCATCAAATTGCATCTGCTAAAATTTTGGCAGCCAGCTAAACTTCATCAGCTTTAGCCTACTGTCAAAAGATAAATATGCTGAATGTTTGCCTTTCAAAAACATCTGAAACCTATCAGAAGTATGTTTTTCTAAATGTAATGTTTGAAATTCTGACAAATAATTTGGATCATTTATTCAGCGTGGGCGGCTTCATTCCCAGCAACCTCCACAAACTTCTTCCAACATCAAAGTCAAAGCTCACTTTATTGTCATGTACACAAGTACATGTAAGCAGCAGTCCAATGAGAAGCTTACTCACAACAGCAACACAGGCACATAGCATCATATAAGCAGCATTCACAATAAAACAAAAACTAAACATAAATTATACTCAATTGTTAATTTTAGTGCTAAGTGATCGAAGCGGTCATTGTGTGGTAGGGATTAGGGTTATGCCAGCTGGTTTAATAACCTAATGGTATGGGACCCTGTACCCACTGCCAGATGGTAGCTGTGAGATGACGGAATGGTCGGATAGAGGTGAGTTTTGATGATGGATGTTGTCTTCCTAAGGCAGTGTCTCCTGTAGATACTACTCATGGCACAGAGGGATGTGTTGGGTTGAGTCCAGTACTCTCTGCAGCTTCTTACATTTCTGCACCAGTCCATGATACAACCAGTTAGGATACTGTCTGTAGAAGTTTGCTTGAATGTGCAGTGACAAGCCAAGCCTCCTTAATCTCCTACAAAAGTAAAGATGCCGTGTTTCTTCCTTCTGATTACATCTATAGGCTGGAACCAGGACAAGTTATCCAATTCTTTAACATCCTGGAAATTCAAGCTGCTGATTCTCTTCATCATTAACTCCCCAATGTAGACAGGCACATGCTGCCTGTCTTCTCCTTCCTGAAGTAAACAATTACCTCTTTAGTTTTACTGACACTGAACCATGGTCTCTTGTGGCACCACTCAACCAGATGTCCTATTCCACTCCATTAGGCTGAATCATCCAGCAACAGTGGGGTCATTGGAAAAACTTACAAATGGCATTGAAGCAGTGTTTAGTTACAGTCATGAATCAACTCAAATTCTATACATAACAAACTCAGTCAATATTTTGGGAATGATGCACCTTGGGGATTCCATAGGCTCCCTTTCGAAGAGTAGCAATGAACTACTTATGGAAGTTTCTTAAGGACCCTAACAAAGTAGCACTCACTCCATACCACAAATTACCACCCAATTTCCATGAAAGCCTTATTTTATGTAGAATAGGATAACAGAAGAAATTGCAGCCCATGGGGCTGAGTACATGTTATATATGGAGCACCTGGGATCCAAATTTTTATGAATCTGAATTAGACAAATTTTTATCCTTCTAAATTATCCCTTTCAGTTAGGTCAACCCAACAATGGTTACCCATTGGACAATTCTTTCACTCCAGGAATCAACTTACTGAATGCAAGATGAATTGTCCCCAAAATAATCATAGACTCATAGTTATACAGCACTGCATGGAAATAGTTCTTCTGGGCCACCCATCTATGCCAACCAAGTTGTCTGTCTGAGCTAGTTCCACTTGCCTATGATTTGCCCATATCCCTTTGAACCTCTCCTTAATCCTTAAACTGGTAGCGGTAATTGAGTTGTAGTTCAAAGCCAAGCACAACTGTAGCGATTGAAAGTGAGATCATTATATGTTGTAAAGAAAACCACAGAATATCATTACAAGAGGTGTTTGCTGAACCATCTTATGATTGGATGTGTAATTCATTAATAGTGTTTTTTGCCAAATTAGAAATTCAATGACTCTTTGCATGTTTCATAAAAACAAAGTTCTGTAAGATGGAGATTGATTTGTTCTGACTGGAAATGCATTGAATCTAGGAACAAATCAGCTTGTTTAACTACCAGAACACATTTAAGATTTTCTTCCACTGGGTGATCAGTGGGGAGAGACTAAACTGTGTATCCAGACAAGGCAAATAGTGGATGGAAGAAAACAGCCAACTCTCCATCTCAACTTTATCTTGTGATATATGCTAATAACTACAATATAAATAAAAATGAAGGAGTTGGAATCAATGCGACTAATCAATATCTTCCATTATATACTTTAAACCATTGATAACATTACACTCTTTCATTTTATTTGTATAAAGCTATCATTGAGGATGAAAATCCACTGACAAACCTTTTTTCTTTGATGTTTTAACAGTCTCCTGTATTTGACCCAGGAGTTTCAAAGGCCTTCACGTGTGTGCTCTACTATTGGTGTTGCTATTCACTTCCAGTACCCCTCATAACCCAGGCAAATCCTATTTTTACTTAGAAAAGATAAAGTTGTTTAAGAAAGTGAGCATTTGTAACTACCATACACCCCCAAGTGACTAACAAAAGAGACAGTCACTCTAGCAGTCTGGGAATAGAAGTCATTTCTTTATTGGCTCTATAGCTGTAGTTTAAAAGTGCCTATGTGAGGCACAAATGGGGAGATTCATTAGGATGTGTGTCCATTATTGGAGATTGTATATTATTATATAAAAGAAGATGCTTTGTAATTGCAGGGTGCTTTTGGAAAGTAATGAATCAATGTCATGACATGAAAGTGAAACAATACATAGTATTGAACACCAAGGTTAAACTAGTAAGTCAGTATCCAAGGAGACAACAGAAGAGTAACACAGGAGCCAGCTGAAGGAAAAGACTCTGCTAAAAAGAGACAGCTGCCTATTACAAACAATACTGAGTATTCTGTAAGTGTACTATGAAAAGTGAGCTCTTGCCCAAAAACAAATCTTTACAGTTCAGCAGCCAGATAAGTCACAATAAAGAACCTGAATCTGATTGCAGTGCAAGGTGGAGAAGTGTGTTCCAAGTTCCAAATGGAAAATGGAAATCTCCAGTGGAGAGAGTCTGCATTCCGCTGTGCAAAAGTCAATAAGCAGGAGAGGCCCTTCTCATAAGGCGCTTGGATTTCTTAGTGAGATCCAAAAGAACTAAACACACTAACCTCACCGTATCCAGGAACTGAGTAAGGCATTCACCCAATCAATCAGCGATTATGTTTCATCTAGATGAGTTGTCATTTGGGAGGAAATCCAGCAAACAAATTGTATTCTTCAGATTGTCAGGCAAAAAATCAATGGCTGAAACGTATTCAATGGGATCCAGTCCAACTAAGAGAGACAGAATTAGAAATAAAATGCACCAATTTATTATAAAACAGAGTTTTAGAAAATCATTAACTCATTTGGCTTGGCTTGTGAAAGATCAGAAATCTGTTCTTTTACAAATCTTAAAAATTCTTAATTTATAAGTGAGAATGTTACAATGTGTACTGTAAATATAAGAGTGGTTTCTGTTACTACTAGGTAGATTTATCTTTGACTGTATAGAAGCATTGTAGTGCATTGGTTAAGTTATTTGACGAACTATCACAGGATTGGACCATTGGCATAAGCTCAAGAGTTTGGATTCAAATAATGAAATAAAAATGTTTTCCTGAAAAAAAAACGAGTCTCAATAACAGTAAGCATAAAACTACTGAATCGTTGTAGAGCCCTTGCCTTACCTTTCAGAAGATAGTCTGTTATCATTACCCAGTCTGTCCTGTAATCCATTCCAGACCAACCAATGTACTTGAGCCTTACCTGCCTCTATAGCTCAGTGCTAAAGAATGACAAATGCCAGTAATGATCAGATCCTGTGAATGAATAAAAGAGGATACATATATGTAACCTATCCTCTACATGGATGACACTTCAAGAAGCTGTTATTTCACCTTTGCTTATGTGATTATCTTCTGGAATTGTTCATCATACCAGCTGATTCCTCAGACTAGAACCAGTTGGACTAACCTCGGAGTTAGTGACTACGTGAAGGAATCAGAGATGCATGGTGTCAAATTTACTTGAGGAATTCTATGTTTATTCTAAAATCTGGTAAGCTGACCAAGTCTACCATCAGAACAGTTACTCTAATAACCCTGATTCGTACTTTTTTATTGCTTTCTTTAGTTCTGGTTTCCTGATTTCTAAAGGAAAAGAGAAAATACAATCCCAGTAGGCAGTGCCTCATTCTCATTTCCCTTTTTACAGCATCTATGGGTCATCTCCTTCACATAAACCCCTTTAAGCAATTTCTGAATGTTAATGCTCACAGTCTCGAACTCCACTGGATTTCAAAGGTATATCCTAAGTAGAGTATCTCTATTTATTTTGAAAAATTTGCGACATTTGTGATTCTCCAAACATGTTAAACATTGCCACATGGGTCTTCTTCGAGCCAGTGTTAGTACAATGAGCTATCTAGCCTTTGTCACTTCTGCATACTTCTACAAATTGAATAGGAAACAAGCAGTAACTGCAGTGGATGTCAAAGTCAGAGGAGCTGGGTCAAAATCAAGAACTTCCATTTTACGCTACCACCTACTGCCAATTTTATGCAAAGTTACGGGAATTGAAAACAAGTCAACCTGCTGTCTCTTAAGAGATACACAATGAATGCAGTGAAGTGGGGCTGATGTAAAACAATCAGCCATGATCTATTGACTGAGAGAGAAGGCATAAGGAGCTGAATGATCTGCTCTGCTTTTCTCTCAAAGGCTCACATAGAGCATAGAACATACAATATACAGGACACGTAATTGAACATTGCAGATCTGTACAGGACCTTTGGCCCACAATCTTGTGTGGACCTTTCACCTACTCTAATATCAATTGAACCCTTCCCTCCTACAGAGCCATCCATTGTTCTGTTATCCATGTGCTTATCTAAGAATCTCTTAAGTGTCCTCAATGTATCTGCCTCTGCCATCATCTCTATCATGGCACTCCACACACCCTCCACACAAAAACAAATTACCTCAGACATATCCCCTAAACATTTTTCCAAAACCCTGGAACTTATACTCCCTTATTGTTGCCATTTCCACCCTGGGAAAAAAAGGCTTTGGCTATCCACTCAAGCTGTGCCTCTTATCATCTTGTACACCTCCATCAAGACACTTCTCATCCTCCTTCACTCCAAAGAGAAAATCCCTAGCTCACTGCTGCAAAGAGCACTATATGAGGTCATTCTTACCCTCAGCCATTACAATGAGTCAACCGATAGCTGGGGAAGTAATGACCTCCCCCTCCTGTTAGACTGTTTGAGGTAACTTATTTTTTATTATTTCTTACTTTTCTTCTAATATTTGTATATCTGTACATTTGTAATGCTACTATGACACTCTAATTTCCTTAGGGATCAATAAAGTATCTATCTATCTATCTATCTATCTATCTATCTATCTATCTATCTATCTATCTATCTATCTAACCCATCTGCATAAGACCTCTCTCTTATCTATAATGAGGGGACCAGAATTGAGCACAGTATTCCAAGTGTAGTTTAATCAGTGTTTTAAAGAGCAGGAACATTATCTCACGATTCCATTAAAAGAGTGCAAAGGTAGGTATGGAACTGAAATTCTCATGCTCCACGTAGAATGGTATCTAGTCTATTCTTTTAATCATTTGCTGACTCCATCAAAATCCCAGGAAAAATATTGTTTGAATATACAGGGAAATTGGCCTAGGTCATTATTGTACAATTGTGATGGTCAGACAATAGAATGGCAGGATTATAGAGCTGAAATAGATTGATTAAGGAGCAGAAAACTGTGGTTTACTTCTGCCTAAATGATATTATTTAAAAATGCCTCTGTTTTCAATCAAAACCAAAAGGGGAAACTTGGTCAAGACATTTGACTCTTTCCCATTTGTCTGGTGGTTAAAATTTGGCAACCACTATGAGGGAGTAACAGGAAATGAGGAAAAAGCTTGGGTAAGAAACTAACCTCAAAATTTATCAGAACACAATCTCTAATTCCTTTTTAAGAACCTGCAATTCATTTAGGATGCAAAACTCTTTGAGGTAGAGAATTCTAGAGATCCACCACTCTACGTGAGAAGTTCCTGTGCTCACAAATAAGGGTGAACATTTTTACCCCATACAGATGTTTTCTGGTCAAATTCATAGCCATGTGGATGGAAATCAGTGGGGAGACCTCTGTCTGTACTCATTCACAGGAATTTATTAGGGCTAAGAGAGACATTATTCTCTGTCCAATAGAGAGCTTGAGGTTAAAATCAGAATGAGAATCAGGTTTATTTCACCGATATATGTCATGAAATTTGTTGTTCCTCAACAGTTTTCAAATAAAAAGCAATTGAAAGAGTGGAATTGACCCAATTGTGGGCAAGAGAGAAAAACAGGCAACATTCCTACATCCAGTCTTTATTCTGAATTCCTGTTGAAAGCACTGAATGGTGTATATCGACATGATCACATTTGATTGTAATGTTGATTGTAAAGATTAACTGGGACACAAGCTGAGGGAGCCTGTTCTGTTTTTATAACTGTTCCACAATTTCCACTGTTGTATGTAACATACATGAAGAATCTGCATGTTCTTTAGAGTTTAGAAAAGATGAGGGGCAATTCATTAGGATCTCCAAGGTGAATAACAGTGTAGATGTGAAGAAGTTTCCTTCAGACGAAGATTAGCTACAAAGGCACCTAAAATGAAATAAGCAAGAACTACTTTTCAGAGAAGATAGAGCAATTTTGGAATTCTCTACCTCAGAGGGATGTTGAGGTATGTAAAGAGGAAGTAGATACATTTTTGAAAGGCTGTTAAATTGAGAGCCATTTGCTCTCCAGTTGTTGGCATTGAGGAAAAGAAAAGGCCTGAGGTAGATCTGCTCTAATCTCCATTGAAAGGCACACAGGCTTAATAGGGTGAAAGCCCACTCCTGCCCCAGTTTCTTATGTTCTCATGTAAGAAAGATGGGTAACAACGACATGGCCATTGTTATTAGTGCGACTATTTAGTGAGAGGGGAAGGAATTTTGCTTGTAAAGCTAGTAGCGGAGGCTAGAATGAAGACAGCTTTCCAATAATAAAACTGTTGGATGTTACTATAAACCTACTTGTTTCATCAGAGCTCCTCCAGGCAAGGGAACAACTAAACTCAGTCAGTATGATTCCAGTTCTACAAAATGTGGTTGACTTTATTTCCTCATGACGAGTAATGGGCCATGTTGCTATTGCTTCAATCTAAAAAAAAGCTTGAAGGAGCCATCTGGTTACTATGTATTGGTGACCTTATTAATATTGTGAGAATATTTCTACAAAGTTCAAAGTAAATTTATCATCAAAGTACATATTTGTCACCATATACAACCCTGAGATTTGTTTTCTTGCAGGCGTGATCAGTAAATCCAAGAAACATAACATAATAAATTAATGACTGCACCCAAAAGGATGGACAAACAACCAAAGTGCAAAAGATAACAAACGGTAAAAAAGAAATAATAAATATTGATAAATAAGCAATAAATATTCAGAACATGAGATGAAGATTCCTTGAAAGTGAGTCCATAGGTTGTGAAACAGTTCAGTAATGGGACGAGTGAAGTTGAGTGAACTTATCCCCACTGGTTCAAGAGCCTGATGGTTGAGGGGTAATAACTGCACCTGAACCTGGTGGTATGGGTCCTGAAGCTCAGAAATGAGAAAGGAGCATGGCCCAGGTGGTGGTGGTCCTTGATGACGGACGCTGCTTTCCTGTAATTGTGTTCCGTGTAGACATGCTTAATGGTGGGGAGGGATTTACCTGCAATGAACTGGACTGTATTCACTGCTCTTTGTAGGATTTTCCATTCAAGGGCATTAGTGTTTCCATTCCACACCATGATGCAACCAGTCAATAGATTCTCCACAAAACATCTACAGAAGTTTCTCAAAGTTTAGATGTCATGCCAAATTTTCACAAACTTTTAAGAAAGGAGAGGCTGCTGTGCTTTCATCATAATTGCACTTATATGCTAGGGCCAGGACAGATCTTCTGTAAAGATAACACCAAGGAATTTAAAGTTGCTGACCCTCTCCACCTCTGATCTCCTGATGAGGACTGGCTTATGGACCTCCTGTTTTCTCCTCCTAGATTCAATAATCAGCTCCGTAGTCTTGCTGAAATTGAGTGAAAGGTTGTTGTTCTGGTACCACTTGGCCATATTTTCTGTCTCCCTCCTATATGCAGATTGGTATCCAATGACAGTGGTATTGTCAGCAAACTTAAATCTGGCATTGGAGCTGTGCTTATCACACAGTCATAAGTATAAAGCAGATAGAGCAGGAGCTCAGCACACAGCCTTGTGGTGCACCTGTGCTGATGGAGATTGTGGAGGAGATGTTGATGCCAATCTAAACTGACTGGGATCTGCAAGTTAGGAAATCAAGGATCCACTTGCACAAGGGGGTATTGAGGCCAAGGTCCTGAAGCTTATTGATTAGCTTTGAGGGGATGATAGTATTGAATGATGAGCTGTAATCAATAAAGAGCATCCTGATGTATGCAACTTTGCTATCTAGATGTACCATAGTTGAGTGAAGAGCCAAAGAAATGGCATCTATTGTGGACCTGTTGTACTGGTAGGCAAATTATAAACGATCCAAGTCAATTCTTAAGCAGGATTTAATATGTTTCATCACAAACCTCTCAAAATACTTATCAGAGTGGATGTAAGTGCTACTGGATGATAATCATTGAGGCAGGTTACCACATTATTTCTAAACACTGGTAGAATTGAAGCCCACTTGAAGCAGATAGTTATCTCAGACTGCAAAATGAGAGGTTAAGATATTGATGAACACTCCAGTCAGTTGATTAGCACAGAATCACTATTTCAATCAAAATCAAAAATCTCTTAATTTAGATCACTAAGGGGTTTATAGCCATCAAAGAAAAACTTTCCACTTTGCTTCTGATGTTATTTATCATCAGGAAGTGCTTTAGAGTGACTTCTGATCAGCTGTCGTAACCTCCACTTATATATCTGTCTGACGTAAAAACGGCAGTGTGGGCAAACCCCTGAGGAAAGTCTAATCGTAGTAACCAAAAGAACAACTTTATTTCTTCAGCCATGGAAGACTGCATGTATTTTCCTTTGCCTTTTGTTAGCCGGCTGGATAATTCTTAGAAATTAATCTTTAAAAAGAAATCTAGTTGTTGTTGCTCTTGAGAAAGAAACTGTTGATAAATCAAACTTTTGATATCAGAAAACCTGTCTCCATGGCAGTGCTGAAGGACTATGCAAACATATGGATCTGGAAAAAATTAAGTAACTCCTGGCATTAAGTGACACCACCATATTGTAATTCCCAGATGTGTAACATATGAGCTTGAGAGAGTTTTCTCATCCAAACACTTCTAATGAGCCCATGATATACTGAAGGAAGGTCCAATCCTTAATAAATCCATGAACCTGACAGCTTCCTAATACTAATGGTATTTTACATGTGCAAACTTATTTCAAAGAAAGGAAAAGCCACCTCCCAAGCTCCAGCGAATGCCTCTTGCCAGATTTCTGTGCAGAATTAAGATGTATTTTCTGGTGTAGGTGAAAGTAAATCTCAAAGCAGCTGCAACATGACTTCAGATGGAAGCTGATGTATCGTACATCAAAGTGCACGAGTGAATGCATGAGTAAGACCCAAAAACAACAGAAGTTCTCAATCGGCTGTGGATAGTTTGATGTGGATAAATCTCAGCAGGAAAGCAGGAAAAGAGATTTATTTGCAGGTTGATAAGATCTTGTTTTCTTTCATAGGAACTTAAGAAAATACAAAAGTGAGATAGCCATTCTGTTGAGCCTGGTCACTGATCGACTCAGTCGTGCATGTATCAGCATTGTACTCATCTTCCTTTACTGTCCTGTTAAAAACAATGATCCTTTTTTTTAGAATGTAAGTGTTCACTTGTATTTGCTGTAGTTCTTTGTAATTCCAGCACTCTTTGAATGTAGAAATATCTTCTGACATCTTCCTTGAAATGCCCAGCTTTGATTTTACGATTATTTTCTTCTTTTTCCAGAATCTCTCACTGGGGAATATAGTTTCTATAAATACTTGTAATTAATTCAAGCATCCCTAGTTATTTCAACACAATCTCCTAAATTTAAGGGATGCAGAGAGGATGCACTTTTTTCCCATAATTTAATCCTTTTAGTTTAATTGCCATTGTCCATGGGAGCATCAACAAGGCCTTGATTGTCTCTATTAACATTATCAAGTCTGGGCGTTTGGACTGATGCAGGCATGGAGTGGGTTAGCAGGAGTTTATTAGTAACTAATCCTCTACAGATATCTTTCAGGACTTTGTTTATAGATACAGGGTGGTAATAGGACCTTCTGGCCCAATGACCCTGTGCCACCCAATTATACCCATGTGACCAATGAAGCTACTAACAGAGGACCCAAAGGAAACCCACACAGCCACAAGGAGAATGTACAAACTCCTTATAGATACTGGCAGAAATTGAACCCAGGTGCTGATGCTGTAAAGTGTTATGCTAACCGCTGCACTACCATGCCACCCATTGTAGACCATTTGCTCTCACTCTGGTTTTGTGGGCTCTGAGGTGGCTAGTGAGGTCATTGTGGCTTCTCATTGACAATCTGCAGATGGAATAAGTGGTGTCAGATGGTGCTGGGTGCATGAGCTGGTCAGAAAGTTATGCTTGTCTTGGGAATAATGTGAATGACATGGCAAGCCTAATGCAGCTCATTGACTTCTGCTGAAGCTTCAGTGATGAGGAAGTTGGCCTGGGAAAAGATACTGATGTTGGTTTGCTTATTTGTCCATATTTGAGGATATGGTGGAGATGTCAGGATCAGGGGTGTATCTAGGGAAAAGAGCACCTATGGCAAGCACTGAAATTGTGCCCCGTCCAAACGTCTGACACCCATCTTTTAGATAACTTTACCACAGTATCAGTTAAAAAATACGAGTCAAGCACTACATTATGGCACTACATGAAAATTATAACTGCACCTTTTTTGCTTTCACTGATGCAAATTGGTCTATGATGTGATCAAAGTCAGTTTGTTTTCAGTTTCTTCTCTTTCTACACACAGCAGAGTGAGATCACAGAGTCTGCCTTGACACATGGAGGCTCTCAAATATGAAAGTATTTCTTTTAACTTGCTGAATGATCTCTCACAGCTGGCGATGGAAACTGTGATGGTTAGCATTATCTGAATAGCAATGCGAAGATTGGGGTCATCTCCATACGGAACAATAAATTCAAGAAGCTCTTCACATCTTGATATTTTCATGTTGACCAGCCTTGATAGCAACATTCTGCAATCCAAAATTTCTTCACATAGCTGCTGTCCATCAACATCAGAGCTGTACAATTCGCCCAAATTTTCACACTTCTTCTTTAGGTCATTACTGTCGGTGCTGTAACACAGTCCCTCGACATCGAGAAGGAGCCGAAACTTGGCATCAGCGTCGTGCAAACGATCAAAGTTTTCGTCCATTTCTCTGTGAAGATGGTCGAGTGTTCCCTTCATGACTCTTTCCATTTCTTCCTTAGCTGTTAACCCAGCATCTCTCGAGTTCTCATCAACCATTCGTTTCTTTTGTCTCTGATGTCTTTCAACTTCAATATTCCATTCTTGACAGAGACCGACTCCTTCTTCGAGTGACTCACTGACCAACACTTCTCTTTCATCATAAAAATTATCTCGGCGGGCTTTCAAATCCAGGGCAGTATCATGGAAGTTCATGCGAGGATCCTGCAGCCTCTTTTGAATACAGTCAATGCGAATGAGTACTTTGTTCCAAAATCCTAGCAAAATCAGAAAATCATAACTCAACATGCGGTTGTACAGCTGCCTTGCGTCACTTCTTGTTTCACTGGTCTCGTTTTCATTGTCTATCATGTCCTGGAGAACTTGAAGTATCTTCTCAAGGTACTTGTTGATGGGCTTCACTGCTCATGTCCTTGCACTCCACCTGGTTTCAGACTCCGACTTAACAACCACAGGCATGGCGTTTTTGAGTTTTTCCCAGTGCTGTGTTGAACAAGAGAAAAACACGTAGAGAGCTTCGATGGTTCCAAAAAATGTGACCATCATTGTACCCTGCTTGGCTGCATGTACACCCACCAAGTTGAGTGAGTGATTGCTGCATTTCACAAACACTGCCAGGTTGTTTTTCTCACTTATTCTTTGATGAACACCACTTCTGTGTCCAGCCATCACAGCAGCGTTGTCATAGCACTGTAGCTGACAATCTTTTAGCTCCATTTCATCTTTCTCTAGCTGTTTCAAGATGTCTTCAACCAAGCTCTCAGCATCCTTCTGGCTTATCTGGATAAAACCAAGGAAGGACTCTCTAACACAGACTGTTTTCCTCTCAAATCAACTTCCACATACCTCACTACTTCTGACATCTGCTCATGATGTGCCTGATCAGGAGTCGAATCGAACATGAGACCATAGTACTTGGCTTTACAAATTCTTCTCAGTAAACTCTGGTGAACGGTGGATGCCATCATGTGGATGAATTTGTTTTGGACACCCAGTGAAAGGTAAGACATGGATCCAGGATGACTTTCCAAATGAATGAGGTGTTCTTTTATGACAGGGTCAAAGGTGGCCAGTAGTTTCAGTAAGGCAAGGAAATTTCCCACATTGGAGTCACCGTCTAGCTGAAGTGACTCCCTGTGTCCTTGCAAAGCCAGATTCCAAGTCGCAAGGAATTTTATGCAGTGAAGGATTCTCATCAAGATATCACGCCACTTCTGCTTTTCCTTCTCAATCTGTGACTGAAATACCACGTCAATAACTCCTCTGTTTCCAGCTAAATTTCTTTCCATTTCTTTCCACTGTGTGAAGTATTCCCGATGATTCTTGGCATTTGCATGAACACTAATCCTTTCAGGTGCTTTCCACTGGTTGAATCCACTTTCCTGCTCCAATTAGGATTGATGGTCTGACTGGGAATAGAGAAGACAACAGATACAAAATGCAGACATTTTAGAAGGGGAATAAACCAGCCATGAGCGAGTCACTTCCTCACCACGACCATTTCCCAATTTCCTCTTGAACCAAGTTTTGTTCATTGAGCGGTTATTTGTTGGTAGGAAAGGCCCCCCACTGTTCTGGAAATACTTCAAACCCAGCTTTATTATTTCTGTTCTCAACGCGTCAGGCAGAATTGCTTTTCCAGTATCCTTTTCCAACTTCAGAAGTCCAATGTCATGCTGTTCAATCATTTCTGGTATGACAGTTCGAGGCCCTTTGATACCATCCAGTTCACTAGGTTCAGTGAGATCAGGTTCAACCACATCAGGTAAAATCTCATCAATAATCTCAGCATCACCACCACCGCCACCATCATCATCTTCCCCTCCTGTCACGTCCACGTTCTCTGTGGCAGCCTCACTCTTAATCTCGTCATACTCGGATTTATCTGACTTGACTTCCTCCTCGGCTTATGACGCATTTGTACTTGATCCACCTTTGGATTCTAACAAACTTGTAGCAGGTGCAGGTGACTCCAAGGAAAGTGTTGAATTACTTGTTCTGGGCTTTTCAAAGAAGGGCATGAAGAACTTGCTTGACTTCTTAGCTTCCTCCACCTCTAACTTTCGTCTCTTCTGTCCTTCAGCTCCACTTTCCTTCTTCTTCATGAAGAAACATTTCATGGTCTTCTTACACAATGCTCTGAAATAAGGCCATCCTAGTGCTTCTTGTCCATGATAATCAAAGACAGATCATACATCTGAAGAAAATTCTTTTTTCACTATCCGAGGATGGCATGTCTGACTTTGATAGAAACTGCTCAGTGGCATCCCCCTTTAAGTGGTGCCCAGGGCATGTGCCACACCTGCCATACCTTAGATACGCCACTGGTGAGGATTGTGACTAGCCCTTACCTGTTTGCTGAACCGCATGGAGCAAGTGAACTTTCTGCTGTCCACTTTTGTGTCAGGCAAATACCAGCAATGTTGTCCAATGGCTGGACAGCAGGGGATGGGGTAACATCAATGTGTGGTTAACACTGTTTATAGCTCCTCTTCACCTTTTACAGTAGAGGCACCTATTGCTGGGTGCAGCTGCTGGAGTGGTGGGTATGGAGGCTGGATCCAAACATCAGTACCCAGTAGCTGTATGTATTGTTGCTAGTAGTGTAATGATTGGTCAAGGCTAGTGAATGAGATATGAACACCCACATCTGACCAGTGACACCACTGGCCTTTGACGTTGCTCGTTATGTTTACTCCATCTCCAAACAACTTCCGTCAGCGAACACTCAAACCCACACAAATGTAGTACTGCCGCAATGCTTAGACTAATATGTCATAACTTACATACTTGGCCAGCTATTCTCCAATAATAGTCATGTCACTCAACCACTGGCATGCTTCCCTCGACAAATATCTCCAGCCCTATCCAGGAAGGAGCCAGATGCTAGAAGTTAATCTCTACTATTATCTTCACAGTCGTTGGCAATGAAATGTTGTACTTTATCCATTTGCAATAGAGGCATTCATTGCCTATCCCTTGAGTAACTAGCAGTAAGTTTGCACCTTGAAATGTTTCAGCATCATTGTTTTCATGCCATTTCAGAGTAAAATTATGGCAACACAGATATCTAATGCATTACTGCTCCAGACAACCTGCTGTGAGAGCTTGTCTCCACTACTTTTCCTCCTCTCTTTATTACCTGCTTTCATCATTTTCCCAGCTATGCTCCATTCCAAGCAAACATCGGAATTTGGAGCGCTACAAGGAGCAGCCGGTTTAAGCAGGGTTTTTGAAGTCAGGCAACCATTCTCTAGCACTTGTAACACTGCCCTGTGCATACTTTCACATTATAAAATCTCTAGATCGCACCAATGAGATGTAGGCGAGTGCACACTTGATGTATTGTTCACACATGAGATTCTGCAGATGCTGGAAATCCAAAGCAACACACACGAAATGCTGGAGGAACTCAGCAGGACAGGAGCATCTATGGAAATGAATAAACAGTCAATGTGCCAGGCCAAGATCCTTCTTCAGGACTGGAAAGTAAGGGGGAAGATGCCAGAAATAAAAGGTGGGGGGAAGCGAAGGAGGACAGGCTAGAAGGTGATTGGTGAAGCCAGGTGAGTAGGCATGGTAAAGGACTGGAGAAGAACGAATCTGATAGGAGAGCAGAGTGAGCCATGGGAGAAAATAAAGAAGGTGTGGCACCAGGTGAAGAGAAGAAGTAAGAGGCCAGACTGGAACATAGAAGAAGAGAGAAGGGGGAGGGAAAAGAAAAATTGCCAGAAGTAGAAACCAATGTTCATACCATCAGGTTAGAGGTTACCATTGTCTTTCCACAAAGAGAATGGAGGGTAAATGGAACAAGATTGCAGAAGAAATTGTAGACCCAATTTAAACGACATTTAGACAGGTATGTCAATAGGAAAGGTTTAGAAGAAAATAGGCCAAATGCAGGAAAAGGGGAATAGTTCAATTTGGTCTCTTGAATGAGTCGGGCTGAAGGTTCTGTTTCAGTGCTATATAACTGTTTGACTTTATACTCTTTCTCAAACAAAAAACTGATTCCTCTTCCATCTTTCCTAAGAGCTATAACCTTACCACTTTACTTTTGCACAGAAGGAAAGTAGTAAGCTTAAAACTATTTTCACATACTCTGCATCAACACGGTTTTCCTCAGATCATCTCTGAATTGTTGATGAACTTACGACAAAGATTAGTTTGTTTAACAATTAGTCAATAATTCCACTGGCATTCATTTATGTTCAAAGATCAAAGTTCAAAGTTCCAAGTAAACTAATTATCAAAGTACATTATGTCACTATATAAAACCCTGAGATTCATTTCCTTGTGGGCATACTTAATAAATCTATAAAAGAATAATGACCATAATAGAATCAATGAAAGACAGCACCAACTTGAGTGTCCAACTAGTGTGTAAAACCAACAAATTGTGCAAATACAAATGGAAAGAAATAATAATAAGAATAATAAATAAATAGGCAATAAATATCGAGAACATGAAATGAAGAGTCCTTGAAAGTGAATACATAGGTTGTGGGAACATTTCAGTGAGGGGGCAGATAAAGTTATCCCTTTTGGTTTTAGAGTCTGATGGTTGAGAAGTAATAACAGTTCCTGAACTTGGTGGTGTGAGTCGTGAGGCTTCTGCACCTTCTTCCTGATGGCAGCAACAAGAGGACAGCATGTCCTGGGTGGCGGGGGTCCCGGATGATGGATGCTGCTTTCCTGCAACAATGCTTTGTGTAGATGTGTTCAATGGTTGGGAGGGCTTTACCTGTGATGGACTGGGCCGAATCCACTACTTTTTGTAGGATTTTCAGTTCAAGGGCATTGGTGTTTCCATACCAGGCTGGATGCAGCCAGTCAGTATAGTCTCCACCACACATCTATAGAAGTTTGTCAGAGTTTTAAATGTGATGCCAAATCTTCGCAAACTCCAAAAGAAGTAGAGGTGCTTTCTTCGTATTTGAGCTTACATGAATTTTATTCATTTGTTTTCATTCTTAATGTTTTCTGAGTTACTGTATGAAGATGTGTGTATTTGTGCCTTGATTTCTGATGGAGGTAACTGCAAACTACAGCCACACCCAAGGCAGAGAGGAACTAATTATACATCAGCCTAGCATAGGCCAAATGCTTTGTCCAAGCCAAAATCATCTAGGAAATGGGGTTGGGAGGATGGTGTCACAGCAGGTGTGGTTGCAATCAGGAAAGCATAACCTCAAGAATCAACTTTAAACCAGTCACAATGCAAAAATGAAGTATGTGCTGTCTATTTTTCAGGCATAGTTGGATGGAAAAGTCACAGAGATCCCAAATGTAGTTATGTAGAAATAACAGTTAATCAAGCTGTATTTCTATCTTCTTTTGGCATTTTTCATTGCACAGTGCCATCAGATTTGGCTCCAAATACAACTGTTCAGCCTGCTTCTAAACATCTTCCCAGTGGGGAAAGTTTCTGGCTCCTTTACTGTGTACTATTCTCAGCCAGGTGGCTATGAACTGACCTCTATCTTTCACATTCTGAGATTCAGCCAAAGGCTTCACTTGAGCAATTAGGTTTTCTTTTTTTCTCATCATATGGCTAAAGTATGCATTTCACACTGCCATCCAGATGTTACTTGATTCCTTGCATTTCTTTGTTACACATTGCATTTAATAAGTTCCTGGAATCTTTCTCCAGCATCTGCTTTTGAAAACATTCAACATCTCTCCAATGCATTGGTTTAACTCCAGCAGCACTACCAAGGAACAGCCAATCTAAGGATTCTTTCTCTTTGCACCAATATCCAAGGAAAGTGAAACAGTGCTAACTTCTCTGCATATAAAGACATTTGATTCAGCACTGGCCTTTCAAGCCTAACTTCCAAATTTCTCCAAAGCCAGTGGAAAAGTTATGTCAGGTGGCCACTGCCTGCTAAAGGAATGGTTTCTGGTAAACAATTAGTGACAGAACTGTTATATTGGGACTGGTTTCACTTGAATTGCCGGCTGGTGGCATAGTGGCATCAGAGCTTGACTTTGGAGCGAAAGGTCCCAAGTTCGAATGCATGCTCTCCATTCGTGCTGGGTTGAGCATTGAGCTAGCAGCTCAACCTCGTAAAAAAGAAATTGCCTGCTGCAGAAGAATCAACAGCAAAGAAGTTGATGGTTTATGCTCTCTCGTGAGTTGAAAGGCAATTTCTTCTTCTTTCTTCCTTCACTTGAATTGATTTAGAACCAGTGAGTTTGTGAAGCGATAAGGCATTAAATTAAATAGTAGAGGTGGAAGATGGATTCTGGTGAGAGCCAGTTTTATAAAGTGAACAGAAAGGGCAAGGCAATAGGGCTGCAAAAAGAATATTGATAACTGGATTATGCCTCCAGTTACAATAAGGGGAAGGGTAAATGGATGAAAAGACAAAATTGAATACTCATTAGCTAACTTAACACAGCATTCATACCAAGTTAGTGAATTAGAGGCAGAAATAGAAACTAATGAATACCATTTAATCAACTTTACAGAGATGAGGTTGCAAAGTATCCAAAGATGGAAATTAAGTAATTCCAGAATATCTCTCTTTAAACCGACTGGCAAAACGGAAAAGATGAAAAAAAAAACTGAAGTAAAGACAGTAGAGATGGAGGATTAACATAGAAAATCACAAAGTGGGATCAGCTCAGGTAGAGCTAGAAACAACTACAGAAGAAAGCATTGTTGGGAGTTGTACCTAGGCCACTAAATCCCAATGATGATATTGGGCGCAGCATACGTCAGGAAAATAGAGGCACGCCTAGCAGATATCAAGCTACACCTAGACTGGGCAAACCAAATTAGCAAATTTTTATTTCAAGTCAACTTATGAATGATAAATATGTAGAGCATATGCATGATAGTCTTCTAGAACAGCATGTTGAAGAACTAAAAAATGAACAGGTTAGTTTACATCAATACAAATGAATTAATGAATAATCTGATAGTTAAGATCTCTTCAGTGAAGATTAATCATAATATGAGAGAATTTTATATAAAGATTATACGTTTGTAAGTACAAACGTGTAATTTGGTTCAATAAAAAGATATGGTCTTCAATCTAAATAAGACAAACTATGAAGGTATCAACATAACGTAGCGCTGGTTGACAGGAAATTACAGTATCACAGTAAATTAATAATTGCTGACTTTTAAAGAATTAATGCAGAGTTTATGGTAAATGTGTCTCTTTAGGGTATATAAGCAATAAGGAAAGTAAAAGGTCATATTAGATCAAATAAAAACACATAATATTACCATAAAGAACTATAAACCTGAGGATTAGAAACAAGGAAATGGCGGAGAAATTAAGCAAATATTTTATGAGAGCCTAAGGAAGAAGACAGAGGAAAACTACTGTTAATAATGAGTCTGAAGTGAATGAGGAGCTGAAAAAAATTAGTACTAGGGAAAAAAGCTACTGAAGAAATGAACAGGACTGGAATCCGATAAGTCTCCAGGACCTGATAGTCTACATTGTAAATCACTGAGTGCTGCAGGACAGATACAGGTCTTTGGCAATTATATCTGTGCCATCCTTTTTACCATTGACACAAATCCCATTTGCCCACATCAGAACTGTATTTTCTCCACCTTGCCTTTTAAAAGTATGTTAAAATAGCTCCTAAATATATTAATTGGGGATTTGAATGTAGTTTTTTTATTTAGAGGAAGATAAATTTGAACCGAAGGTTTTGAAGAAGGTGATTCTGTAGGTAGCATACACATTAGTTTTCAACTTCCAAAATTTCATAGATTCCATACATCTTGTGGATTAAAAGATTGTGAATATAACCCTATTGAAGAAGGGAGGAAGAGAAAGAACATGAAACAGTAGAACAGTTAACCTGACATCAGGAATAGAGAAACAGCTGACATTTATTATTCACATGTGGACTATGGTCTCTTCCTATATTTGTAACTGGGGGAGTACAGCAAATATTCAAAGGATTGATGCAAAAGATGCAAAGGCTTTACTGGGTCAAGACCTTTCATTTGAGACTCCTGAGTCTAGATGAAGGGTCTCAACCTAAAATGTTGACCATTTTCCTTCCCACTGAGCTTCTCTTGCTGCTTGATTTTTGCACCAGATTCTAGCACTGGCAGTCTCTTGTGTCCTGGATTGATTCCTGGAAATGTTTGTTCCATTAGGAGGGATTAAGTAGACTTGGTTTTTGAGTTAAAAAGGATTAAAGGTGATCTTACTGAAACACATTAAATTATTTTGGTGTTTGACAGAGAAGATGCAGAGGTGAAATGTCTACTGGTAGAGGTGTCTAAAACCATGAATCACTGGCTCAAATTAAGTGCTAGCCCTTTCAGAATACCGATGGAAAGAAATTTCTTCACCCAGGGAGCAGCGAATCATTAGAATTCCCTACACAAATGGCTAGGCAGGCTACATTATTGATTTGATTCATGACAGGGATTGATAGATTTTTAGTTATTAAAGACATCTAAGGGTTTATGATTAATGCAGACCAATTATCAACCATGATCTCACTGCAGGGCGGAGCAGACACGAAAAGTTGTATGATCTACTTCTGCTTCCATTTCTTTCTGTGGTGAACTACATATACCTGACTGGACACGCCCCCCGCTGACTGCTCCTGTGGCTCCTCCCACTGACCATGGCTCCTCCCACTGACTGTGGCTCCTCCCACGGACCCCGGTATAAAGGCGATTGGAGCCTGAGCCCTGGCCTCAGTCTCCAGGATGTAGTGTGGTGGTCAATTGCTGCTTGTTCTTTCTTCCAGCCAATAAAAGCCTATATCTCACCTCTCATCTCCGAGAGTTATTGATGGTGCATCAATTCTATTGGCTGGAAGTTTTAAAACATGGAAAGTATTTTACGTCCGGAAAAATTAGACGTGGACCCCCAAGCTCCAGAAGCAGCTCTTGCCTTTGAACTCTAGCTTGCATGCTTCCAATCATACTTGGAAGCGATTCCAGTGACTGAGCCTGCCACAATGTACAAAATACTACTATCTAGAGTAAGTCTCCCTTATCAGGGACCTGCCGATCTACCAAGGGGTACTGGACGCCCTCAAAAGACAGTACCTGTGGCCGGTGAACACCGTCTATGCAAGACATCGCTCAGCGACGCTGCGGCAGCGACCCAACGAGTCGAGCGGGCAGTTTCTCCGAGCCCTACAGACACTCGTGCGAGCCTGCGACTGCAAAGGACTGACGGTGGAACTACATTTGGAGCTGCTAGTACGAGATGCCTTCGTTATGGGGATCAGGTCAATGTACGTGCACCAGCAGCTGCTGGAAAGTGCCGATCTTACCTTACGCTCGGCAATCGAGACGGCCGACACGCTGGAGGCTGCTCTGCACAACGCTGACGCTGTCCAGCCGCGTGATCTCCCGCCGGTTCCGTGGTCGCTGCAGACCCCGCCACCCGGATCCACCACCGCCGCTGCCAGTCACGAGTCCACGAACTCCCCGAAACTGACCACAGCTGCTGCCAGTCGCAAGTCCGTGCAGTGTTACTTTTGCGGACTCGAAAAGCACCCCTGAAAATGCTGCCCGGACCAAGAAGCGACCTGCTCCAGCTGCTGGAAGAAGGGCCAATTCGCCAAGGACTGTAAGTCAGAACCACGAGCAGGGTCGGGCAGCGCTGCGTGTGAGGCATGGAGGCCGCCATCTTGGTTGCCACCATCTTGCCTACCCGCCTCGTGCGAGGCATGGGAGCCGCCATCTTGCCTGCCCGCCTCGTGCGAGACATGGGGGCGGCCATCTTTGTCGACGCCACCTTGCCCCGCCCCCGACCCACCGGTGTTTACCGGGCACCAAGACGGCAGTTCAACTCTGGCCTCCATAACCCTCGACCAAAGCGCCCCACACCAGCTTGCAAGGTCAATGATGGACATCCTGGTGGAGGGGCACAGGACTAGCTGCCTGTTTGACACGGGCAGCACTGAGAGTTTTATTAACCTGGACACGGTGCAACGCTGCGGACTCGTGACACGGCTGGTAAGCCAGAGGGTCACCATGGCTTCTGGGTCGTATTCCACAGACATCCGGGTGGGTTGTGTAGCGACATTGGTGGTGCAGGGCACAGAATATCGGGACTTTGCGCTACTGGTCATTCCTCAACTGTGCGCGCCTGTGCTATTGGGGCTGAACTTCCAGAGCCACCTCGAAAGTGTGACTATGGCATATGACGGGCCCCTCCCACCACTCACTGTCAGGAATCCTCAGTTTTGTGGGACTTCGTCATATACCCCGCTACTGACCACACACAAACACCGACCCACACATCCCACCCAGCACCATGCCAACAGCTGCACTACTGACACCACTTGCAGACTCTCCACCCTCAAGATCCCTCCCCCACCGCTGTTCGCCAACCTGACCCCCGACTGTAAACCTGTGGCAACTAAAAGCAGGAGGTACAGCGCGGGGGACAGGGCCTTCATTCAGTCGGAGGTGCAGCGGCTGCTCAGGGAGGGGATCATTGAGCCAAGCACAAGTCCTTGGAGGGCCCAGGTGGTTGTTGTTCAGACCAGGCAGAAAAATAGGATGGTCGTGGACTATAGCCAGACCATCAATAGGTTCATGCAGCTTGACACGTACTCTCTACCCCGCATCATGGATATGGTCAACCAGATAGCTCAGTACAAGGTGTACTCGACAATAGATCTGAAATCCGCTTATCACCAGCTCCCCTTCCGCCCAGAGGACCGCCCCTATACCGCCTTCGAGGCGGGCGGCAGGCTCTATCACTTCCTGCGCATCCCTTTCCGTGTCACAAATGGTGTCTCTGTCTTCCAGAGGGAAATAGACCGGATGGTGGACCAGTGCCAACTGAAGGCCACATTTCCCTATCTGGATAATATCACCATCTGTGGTCACGACTGGCTGGATCACAACGCCAACCTCCAACGATTTTTCCAAGTGGCCAAAACCCTGAACCTTACTTATAATAGGGACAAGTGTGTGTTCGGAACCACCCGACTCGCTATCCTTGGGTATGTCGTGGAGAACGGGGTCATTGGCCCTGATCCAGACCGTATGCTCCCCCTGTTAGAACTCCCTCTTCCCACCACCCTCAGAGCCCTCAGACGGTGCCTGGGCTTCTTTTCCTATTACACCCAATGGGTCCCCCATTACGCAGACAAGGCCCGCCCCCTGGTCAAGTCTACCACATTTCCCCTCTCTGCCGAGGCCTGCGCGGCCTTCAGCTGCATTAAAGGGGACATTGCCAAAGCAACGATGCATGTGGTGGATGAGACCATTCCCTTCCAAGTAGAGAGTGACGCCTCCGATTTTGCGCTGGCTGCTACCCTCAATCAGGCAGGCAGGCCAATAGCATTCTTTTCTCGTACCCTTCAAGGCCCTGAAATTCGGCACTCCGTGGTGGAGAAAGAAGCCCAGGCCATAGTGGAAGCTATTAGGCACTGGAGGCACTATCTCGCCGGCAGAAGGTTCACCTTGCTGACCGACCAGCGCTCAGCTGCGTTCATGTTCAGCAACCAACAGCCGGGCAAAATCAAAAATGATAAAATTTTGCGGTGGAGAATAGAACTCTCCACCTACAACTATGATATCCTGTACCGGCCTGGAAGGCTCAATGAACCCTCTGATGCCCTATCCCGGGGAGCGTGTGCCAGCGCACAGCTCGACCAGCTATACGCCCTCCATGCAGATCTTTGCCACCCGGGGGTCACCCGATTTTACCATTTCGTGAAAGCCCGGAACCTGCCTTACTTCCTTGAGGACATCAGGACGATGACCAGGGACGCCAAGTCTGCGCTGAGTGCAAACCGCACTTCTACCGTCCTGAAAAGGCGCAACTTATCAAGGCCATCCGCCCCTTTGAGCAACTGAGTGTTGACTTTAAGGGCCCCCTTCCCTCCACCGACCGCAATGTCTACTTCCCCAACATTATCGACGAGTATTTGCGGTTCCCCTTTGCCATCCCTTGCCCCAACACCACTGCCACGTCCGTCATAAAAGCCCTGCGCCAGCTCTTCACTCTGTTCGGATATCCCTGCTATATCCACAGTGATAGAGGGTCCTCCTTTATGAGTGACGAGCTGCACCAGTACCTGCTGGCTAGGGGCATTGCTACTAGTAGGACCACGAGCTATAATCCCCGGGGAAATGGACAGGTGAAGAGAGAGAATGCCACAGTGTGGAAGGCCACACTTTTAGCCCTTAAGTCAAAAGGGTTGCCGGTCTCTCGATGGCAGGAGGTCCTCCCCGAGGCACTCCACTCTATCTGCTCCCTGTTATGTACGTCCACCAATGCCACCCATCACGAGCACCTATTCTCTTTTCCCAGGAAGTCTGCCACTGGGACCACCCTACCGGCTTGGCTGACATCCCCAGGGCCAGTGCTGCTCCGGAAACATGTGAGGAGCAATAACTACTCCCCGCTGGTCGAGAGGGTTCACCTTCCACATGCGAACCCCCAGTATGCCTACGTGGTCTTACCTGATGGGCGGGAGGACACGGTCTCCGTCCGCGACCTGGCACCCGCAGGAGCAGCAGACCACTACCCCGAACACTCCACGGTAACTATGAACCCTGTACCCGAGGTGACACCGCGCACACCGAGCCCTACACAGACTCCTCACGACACTCCTATACCGGGTGTCTCGCACACGCATATACCAGGCGCCTCGCACACGCATGAGGGATCACTGACGCCTAGTGGGCTGACACCTCCAGTCAGGCCGGAACCAGCACAACCACCGTCTCCGGTGCAATCACACAGCCGGTGCTACGTAGATCGCAGCGACAGATTCAACCACCTGATAGACTTAACCTGTAAATATACTTGTAAGAAACTTCGCCCCATGGGGACTCTCTTTTAAAACAAAGGGGGGGTGAATGTGGTGAACTACATATACCTGTCTGGACATGCCCCCCCCACTGATTGCTCCTGTGGCTCCTCCCACTGACCGTGGCTCCTCCCATGGACCCCAGTATAAAGGCGATTGGAGCCTGAACCCTGGCCTCAGTCTCCAGGGTGTAGTGTGGTGGTCAATTGCTGCTTGTTCTTTCTTCCAGCTAATAAAAGCCTATATCTCGCCTCTCATCTCCGAGAGTTATTGATGGTGCATCACTTTCATTGAAGGTTCTCAACAAGCCTAGTCTCTGGGTGGGGTGGACGGGTGGGGAATCCAAGGCTGGCTGGTGGGGTATGGTTCTTGATATTTCTTGTAGGAGGCCAGAGGGAAACTTTTGTCATTTATTGTCAAGGAATACAAACAACAAACAAAAATGCTCTGGTGCTCTTCAAGACATGGAACCTTTCTGCTAGGTTACTGTGGCAAAAAAAAACATAACTCTTATCTGGCCAGCTTGTGGTTAAGGCAGCCGGCCAACAAAGTATTTGTCCATTCACTTTTTTTAAAGACCTATTGGTTTTCATCAGGTACCCTTCTCATTTGCTCAGAAGGGAAGATAAAATTAATGACTGTGGGACACTAGTGTAATTTTAACTGCATGCTTGTTTCTGTTAGCAGACAGAGATACAATCTTTGCCAGAGCCTGTGTTTGTTCCTGGTTTGGTGTGCTATAGGATAATTGTCAATGATCAAACACTTCATGAAATATCCCACTGCTGTGAAGCTCTTAATTCTACCTCTAATGATTAAGAAGTCACAATTAAGAATAATTGATAGAGTCATAGAAAAGAACAGCACAAAAATGGACCCTTCTAGTCCATGCCGAAACCACTTAAACTGCATCCTCCCACTGATCTGCATCTGGACCATAGAGGTCCATACCACTCCCGTCCACATCTCTTAAACGTTGATATTGAACTCGCATGCACTACTTGTGCTGCCAGCTCATTCCACACGGTCCTAACCCTCTGAGTGATGTTTCCCCTCATGTTCCCCCTGAAACATTTCATCTTTCACCCTTAAACCATGACCTCTGGTTGAGGTCCACCCAATCCCGGTGGAAAAAGCCTGCTTACATTTACCCTATCTATACCCCTCCTAATTCTGTATACCTCTACCAAATCTCCCTTCAATCTTCTGTGTTCCAAGAAATAAAGCCCTAACCTGTTCAATCTTTCCTTATAACTCAAATCTTCCAGTCCCGGCAACATCCTTGTAAATTTTCTCTGTACTGTTTCACCCTTATTTACATTTTTCCTGTAACTAGGTGATCAAAACTGCTCACAATACTCCAAATTAGGCTTCACCAACATCTTATTCTCTTCAACATAATATCCCATCTCCTGTACTCAGTGCTTTGATTCATAAAGGCCAGTGTGCCAAAAGCTTTCTTTTTGACCCTATCTACCTATGCCACCACTTTCAAAGAATTATGGACCTATACTCACAGTTCCCTTTGTTCTACCGCACTCCTCAGTGCCCTACTGTTCACTGTGTAAGATCTATCCTTGCACTTGTCTGCATTAAGTTCCATCTGCCATTTTTCAGCCCATTTTTCCAGCTGGTCCAGATCCTGCTGCAAGCTTTGATAGCCTCGCTGTCCACTACATCCCCAATCTTCATGTCATCTGCAAATTTACTGATCAACTTAACCACATTATCATCCAGATCATTGATATAGATGACAAACAACAAAGGACCCAGCACCAATCCCTGGGGTACTCCACTAGTCACAGGCCTCCAGTCAGAGAGGGAACTATCTACTCCACTCTCTGGCTTCTCTCATGAAGCCAACATCTAATTTAATTTACTAACTCATCTTGAATGCTGGGCAACTGATCTTTCTAAGCCAACCTCCTATGCGGGACCTTGTCAAATACCTTGCTAAAGTCTATGTAGACAGCGTCCACTGCCTTGCCTTTATCAACTTTCCAAGTAACTTACTGGAAAATATCTATAATATTGATTAAACATGACCTACCCAGCACAAAGCCAAGCTGAATATCCCTAATCAGTCTATCATTAGAATATCTTCCAATAACTTATGTCAGGCTCAACAGCCTATAATTTCCTGGTTTAATTTTAGAGTCTTTCTTAAACAAGGGAACATCATTAGCTATCCTCCAATCCTCCAGTATCTCACCTGTCGCTAAGGATGAGTTAAGTATCTCTGCTAGGCCCCCTGTGCTTTCTGCATTTGCCTTCCACAGGGTCTGAGGGAGTACCCTTTCAGGTCCTGGTGTTTTATCCACCCTAATTTGCCTCAAAACAGCAAACACCTCCTCCTCTGGAATCTGTACTGGCTCCATGTCATCGCTGCAGCTTTGCCTCACCTCTGTAGACTCTGTGTCCATCTCCTGAGTGCAAAAAATCCATTTAAGTTCTTCCCCATCTCTTTAAGCTCCATGCATATATTACCATTCTGATATGCCAAGGGATCAATTTTGCTCCTTGCAATCCTTTTGCTTTTAACATATCTGTAGAATCCCTTAGGATTCTCCTTCACCTTGTCTACTAGGGCAGCCTCACGTCTTCTTTTAGACCTTTTGATTTCTTTCTTAAGTGTTCTCTTGCATTTATCATACTCCACAAGTACATCATTTGTTCTTACCTGCCTATTCCTACTCTGCATTTCCTTTTTTTGCTCTTAACAAGGGCCTCAATACCTCTTGAAAAGCAAGGTTCCCTAAACCTGTTATCTTTATCTTTTATTCTGACAGGCACATACAAACTTTGTACTCTCAAAATGTCATTTTTGAAAGCTTCCCATTGACCAAGTACACCTTTGCCAGTAAACAGCCCTTCCCAATTCACACTTAGCAGATCCTTTCTGATACAATCAAAATTGGCCTTTCTCCAGCCCGCAGACTGGACCTATCTTGTTCCATATTTACTTTAAAACCAATGGTATTATGACCACTGGATGCAAAGTGTTCCCCTACACAAGCTTCTGTCACCTGCCCTGTCTCATTCCCAAATAATGCACACTTTCTCATTGGGGCTTCTATGGAAACTATGGATTAAGGAAACTTTCCTGAACACATTTGACAAACTCTATCCTGCCTAGTTCTTTTCCTTTATGGGAGTTCCAATCAATATACGTGATGCACCATCAATAACTCTCGGAGACAGGAGGTGAACGATAGGCTTTTATTAGCAGCAAAAGGGAGCACGGCATCTCAGAGACTGAGGGGGGAGCAGTGCCTCCAATCGCCTTTATACAGGGGTCTGTGGGAGGAGCCACAGGAGCAGTCAACAGAGGGGTGTGTCCAGACAGGTATACATAGTTTACCACAATATGGAATGTTAAAATCACCTATTATAACAACCCAATGTTTCTTGCATCACACACAAAATGCTGGAGGACCTCAGCAGGCCAGGCAGCATCTAAGGAAAAAAGTGCAGTCAACATTTTGGGCTGAAACCCTTTGGATTTCCAGCATCTGCAGACTTCCTCTTGTTTGTAATGTTTCTTGCAACAGTCTGCAATCTCGCTACAAATTTGTTCCTCTAAATCCCGTGATCTGTTGGGTGGTCTGTAATATAACCCCATTAATCTTTCTTATTCCTCATTTCCACCCATAAAGCCTCACTCAATGAGTTCTCCAGTCTGTTCTGAATGAACACTGCCGTGACATTTTCTCTGATCTGTAACGCCACCTCTCCCCCTTTATTCCCTCCTGCTCCGTCATGTCTAAAACAATGGAACCCCAGAATACTGAGCTGCCAGTCCTGCCCCTCCTGCAACCAAGTCTCACTAATGGCTACAAAATCGTATTTCTATCCATGCCCTGAGCTCATCCGCCTTTCCTACAATACTTCTTGTTTTGAAATATATGCAGCTCAGAACATCAGTCGCACCATGCCCAACCTTTTGATTCCTGAACTTGTCTGAGGTCGTAACCACATCTGCCTCACAGCCTCTCCACTATCTGTTCTGGCACTCTGGTACCTGTCCCCCTACAACTCTAGTTTAACCCCCCCCCCCCCCATTCAGCACTAGCAGACCTTTCTGCTACAATATTAGTTGCCTTCCAATTCAGGGGCAAACCATCTCTCCTGTACAGGTCCCACCTTCCCTGAAAGAGAGCCCACTAATCTAAAAGTCTGATGCACTCCCTCCCACACCAACTCATTAGACACATGTTAAACTACACGATCTTCCTATCTCTGGCCTCACTAGCACATGGCACAGGTGGCAATCCTGAGATCACAGCCCTGGCGGTTCTGTCCTTTAACTTAGCACCTACCTCCCTGAACCCACTTTGCAGAACCTCGTCCGTCTTGCCTCATGCATACAAAGAGAAATTGCCAAATATATGAATTACAAATGGCTGAAAATGGGAGATATTATAGAATCGTGAAATAACAGTTAATCATGCCCTGCAAGATAGACATTTAGCTCATCCGCCTTGCTGGCTAAAGAACAGGTATCCAGCCTAATCCCACTTTACAACTCCTGATCCATAGCCTTGCAGATTACAACAATTTACGTCAATGTCCAAGTACTTTTGAAAATTTCCAATCCTGGCAACATTCCTGTTAGTCTCCTTCATATTCTCTCTAGTGCAATCATATCCTTCCTGTAATGTGGTGACCAGAACTGTGTGCAGTCTTCCAGCTGTGGCCCAGCTTCAGTTTATTAAATTATTGCTCTTACATTCTCTGACTCAGCCAGGAAAACAAGGGAACCTTATTCCTTATTAGCCGTCTTTTTTTTCCGATCTGTTACACTTCTTTCTGAGATCTGTGGATATACATTAGAAGATCCTTTGACATTTCAGCACGTTTCTATATCCAAACACTTAATGGCTATTCCCTTCCTTTTGTTGCCCTTCTCAAATGCATTTTCTCACAGAAGTCCATCTCATTTCATTTGGTCAGAAAGTTGTTGATCAGCAGGTCAGTACAAATTTTGAATTTTTAAGAGATGATTGTCCCCAGGGAGCAGTGTTGTGTCACAATGTGAAGAGAGGAGCAGAAGATGCAGAGGGAGGGGGAGAAGCAGAGGAGGGTGGTTACCAGAAGTTAGAAAATTGATGTCCATGCCTTGCTTCCCCCACCCCAACACACTTTGCCCTATCCCTGTAGCCCCATTACCTCTTCTCTTCTCCCTCCCCAGCCCTCACAATGTACTTCCTCCCTCTGGTTTCCCACCTCCTTCCCTATGTTCCATGTACCCTCCTATCAAATTCCTTTCTCTTTGGTCCTTTACCTTCCCCAATATCACCCCCTAGCTTCTCACATTACTCTCCTTCCCAGCTCCCTTTCCACCCTCTCGCCCACCTCCTGTCAGCTCTAGTTACTCCCCCTCCCCCTACCCTTTTATTCTTGCTTCTGCCCCCTTCCTTCCCAGACACGAAGAAGGATCTTGGCCTGAAATATCAACTCCACATTTGCTTCCCAGCCCACTGAGTTTCTCCAGCATTTTGTGGGTGTGTGTGTATATGTGTGCATGTGTGGTGATCCAGATATCCAGCTTCTGCGGTCTATCTTGTGTATCTGTATTTTCAGAATTCAGATTAGCATACGGGTGGATCTTAGTGCCTATTGCTACTGGCCTAACTGTGACACTCACTAACAGTTAAGGAAGAACTCAGCCAGCATCTATTTGCTGACCCGTTGCCACTTTACCTTCAAGAAATTGGGTCATTTTAGCTGGTGGTAAGGGAAGGGTGTGTGCATTACCCAAATGCTTGCTCTCTCATTAGTTCCTGCCAATAAATGTGGAAGTTCAAAATCAGCATTTATGCCAGAATTGTGCAAAAAAGCAAGGAGTATATTTACAGCCAGGTTTTGGCCACTTTAATTCAATCTGGTCTGTTATTCTTAAGGTCACCTTCTAGTTTTAACTGGACGGTAACCGTAAGTCCCCAGTACACCCCATCCCTTGATATGATTTTTCCAATAGACTTCGGTATGTGAAAGAAGATAGTGTTACCCACCCATCTCTTCAGCTGTAAACAGTCTGTTTCCTCTGCTGCATCACAGCTAGTAATCTTTAGCCCATTCCAAGTTGCTGAATGGCCAGGTGGTCAATTGGAATACAGACCTGGAATTTTGGGAAACATTCCTCATGCTGAAAATCAATTCAAATGACAGGTTCAGCACAATCTGGTGCCATGGAGCTGTTGGATGCCCAACTCTGCCAGAAATCAGCATAACCATTTTCTTCCCATGTTACAAAATTGAAGGTCTGGCACTGACCACAAGATTAACGACCTGAGTACACTTATGTAATGTAATAGTGTTAAGGCTAATAGTGCTTTAAGTTACAATGTAACATTTTTCTGCATCTAAACATGAAGATAGTTCCAGGGCCAATCTATACAGCTGAATTCTGATGCCAACTGATTGACTTTCCATTCAAAATTTCACTGTAGCCATACGGTGAAGAATCTGTCGTTAGGAGACTTGTCAAAGGGCTGGGTGTGGTTTTGTGATCACAAACACTGGCACTGTCAAATAATCTGCAGTGACTCAACTGAAAGGGATGTGTACACAGTTTACAGAGACAATAGTACATTTCTCTGGGCGGTTGCATCATTTAAATTTACACAGCCTTTTATGGTTATTAAACAATAGAAGTAACAAATAGAAATTGGGTCACAAATGTCAATAATGTCAGCTAGGCATCATAAGGGCAGTCACTGATTTTAAAAGCCCAACTTGATCACTGACCTTTTTATCAGTCCCTCAGCCCATAACGTCAACTGTTTATTCATTTCCACTGATGCTACCTGACCTGCCGAGTTCCTCCAGCCCTTTCTCATGTTTATGATCACTGACCTGGTAGATTTGCTGGAGCGGGCAGTTAAGACGAGGCATTCTCTCATCGTGTCTGATACTACTGGAGTACGATACAGAGACCTTCTTTAGATTAGCAGATTCATTCCCCTAATGCCTGCACAATTTAAGTCTGAAGGCTGAGCAGGAGCATACTAACTTGTTTTTATTCTCACATTATTGAAGGGGGCCATTCAGCCCATCCAGTCTATGCTGTCAGTGACCCATTCCCTGACTTATTTCCTAATACACGTCCATCAACAGCACCCTGATTTATGCTACCAGACACCTAACCATCTGGGATCATTTGCAGGAGCCAAATAACCTTCCTTTCAGACACTGGGAGGCGACAGGAAAACCCAAAAGGAAGCCCAGGCACTCACGGGGAGAACATGCAAGCCTTGCACAGAGAGTACCAGCAGTCAGGAATGAACAAAGGTGACTGGAGCTGTGAGACAGCAGCACTGCCTGTCCTCCTTTATACTTTAACACATGCTTTATAACACTGTACAACCAAACCTGCTGGAAGTGCTAGGGCGGTCAGAGGGGTTAAGTTCAGAAGTTGAAGTACTGTGCTACTTCATGATCCAAAAAGAGTGAAAAGTAATTACAGCCAGGCATGTATCTTTCTGAGCAGCCACCTCTAAAGCCCCTTTCCCCTCCTCCATCACTTTCCAGAGGTCCTGCCCATCAGATTGCCTCTAGAGCCACTTTCTACAGGTTTCCAGCTGCAGTGACGAGCCACCAAATGGCCACCAACAGATAACTGATCTGGATGGTTTCCACCGGAAATCAGAGGGAATACACTTGGGTGGGGTCCATCCATCCCCTTTCAATGAACTGGTCACCCCAACCTCAGATTCCCCGGTTTTGCTGCCTGCTTCAAGGCTCATGAAAGCCATAACCCTCCTTTACACTTTATTTTTGATCTATTCTTATTCCTCCATAACCTTGGACAATTCTGCGATCACCCTCTGGAGATGTGGGGGCAGCACAGCCAGTGTACTCTGGCATAGCCCCAGCGACCCAGGTTTGATGCAGCCTGTGTGGAGTTTGCTCGCGCATCCTGTAGTCCAGCTTCCAGAGGACATGCAGGTTGATTGGCCAATTGGTTACAATAAAGCATCCTGGATGCTGCAGGTGGATCAGGGCAGATATATTGTCACTGCGAAAGAGTTACTGAGTCGCAGAGACGCAGAGTAAAACAGCACAGAGACGGGCCTTTTGGCCCAGCTCATCCCAGCTGACCAACTTACCCATCTAAGCTAGTCTCATTTACCTATGTTTGGTGCATATCCCCCTAAAACTTCCCTATCTTATCCAATGTACTTATCCAAATGTCTTTTAAATGTAATTATTGCACCTACTTCAACTACTTTCTCTGGCAATTTTTTCCATCCTCCACATGAAGAAGTTGCCTCTCAGGCCCCCTTTTGTACTTTTCTCCTGTCACGCTGAACCTATGCCCAATAGGTTGTGTTTCCCTTTCTCTGGGGAAAAGAGTGAGGTAATGGGACTGATGGAAATGCTCCAAGAGGTAGAATAAAATCAATGAGCAAAATGGACTTGTTTCTTGTCTTAAGAAACTATGAGAAATAATATAAAAAACCTACTTCCTTCCCCACAGCATTTCCGATTTTCTTTTTGTGTCACACTGGGTTCAATGGCCTGGTGGTTCGCTTACTCGACAATTATCCACAAGTCTGTGTTATTAATCTGGAACTGAGAACTCAAGTCCAGGTGTGGCAGCAGGAGAATTTAACTTTGGGTAACAAAGTAAATCTAGAATAATAAAACCAATGGCTAATGGAAACTTTAAAGCTACTGGGCTGTGGTTAAAAATCCATCTGGTTCACTCATGTCCCTTAGAGAAGGAAATCAGCCATCTTTACACAGTCTGGGCAATAAATGACTCTAGACCCACTAAAGGATTTAACTCTTAACCTGCATTTTCAAATGGCTCTGCCACTGACTCCAAGGACTGTTATGGTTGGATGATAAATACTGCACATATTGTTGTGAATGAACGCAAGAGGGAAAGAGTGGCCATGCCTTCAGTATCCTGGGACTTCTTTCTTAAGTTTGACTGCCGCTCTATTTCCATCTTCTTCTTTTAAAAGTTTTTCAAAATCTATTATTTCAAATAAACTTGCAATTGTTTCACTTCTGACTCTGTGTACTTCTTTAGGCTTCAATGAGCAGTGCTCAAGTTTTTTATTACTAAAAAAGTGTTCAACATAATCACGTCGTTGTTATTTCTGAAGGGATTCAAAAGCCTTCTTTGCAAGTACCTTTGAGAGACATAATTCTTAGCCATTTATTATCGAATACCACATCAAAGTATTTCTCCTGCACATTTTGTTAATATTCAATTCACTGTTTCAAAGACCAAATTTTCACAATGATTTAGTTAACACAAGACATCATAAAAGGAGAGAAGAAACCTGAAATTCAAAATAAATGTAAATTAATAAAATGATCTGAATATTGCAATTTTAAGCAGTATGTTCCATAGAACTGATTCTAATCACCTTACTTTGGTAATAATTCAAAGTGGCTTTGAGACTTTAATAAATTTCACTATTAGCAAATTCATAGAGCAATCTCAGCAAAGAAACTTGAGACACTGAATAATATTAAAGCCTGCATTCACTGTGAGTGCTGGCGCCACATGCATGCGTTCACAAATATGTGCCTGTCTGAAACAATTTAAAAAATTTTTGGCAATAGTAACATGTTAAAAATACAGATTCAAGAATGTGCTAAGTATTAGGAGCAGCAGAATTGAAGTACTATGTTTAAACCCTTCCTGCTAAAAGACCACCTTCACTTTGCATCTACCTTTAACAAGGTCCCACTATCAGTGGTTCAGTTGTCAGCGGGGTCAGTTCTAACAGTCGTCACACAGGATTAGTCCAGGGCTTCGTGGTTACCAACATATTTCTTCAGCCTGAATGCCTTGATCCAGTCCTTCCTAGCACTGATATCATCAACAGTGATCCTTTGATATGATACATTACTTTAAGTAGATTGTATGTGCTACTTTGGTCAATACTGACAATGAACAATGCAATTGGGATTCAAAAGGATGCAAATTTCACAGCTGTATCCTTCAGATTCTATATTTACATTATATATTAATAAGTAACCTCAATAGGAAACAGTACAATACAGATAGAATATGTTTGAAGAGGCCAGGTGGATATTTTCCTATCACCCATAAAGAAAGTTGGTAGTCATAAGGAAATTCTATGAGCCGTTATCAGGAGGTATTTTGCACTCTTGAGAAATCTCTGAGTATTCAGCTTCATGTGGGCTTTTTAAAATAAAGAGAAATATTTTTAGAGCCATTTCCAGGTTAAGTTAAGCAACCATCCTCAGGCTATCACTACAGGAGATCCTGCACAATAATGAGACGTACAATGCATCCTATCTCCCAACTGTAATCCTCATCCACAGACATTCAGCTATTTTGTAACCATAAGCTAGATGTCAATCATTGGACTCCATGCCATCTGAAACAGGAAGCATCCAATCCAATAGGCAACACGATAGCTTAGTGGTTAGCATGATGCTAATATAGCTCGGGGTGTCCGGAGTTCAGAGTTGAATTCCTGTGTCATTCTGTAAAGAGTCTTTGTAAGTTCTCCGCATGGAATGCATGGGTTTTCTCCAGGTCCTCCAGTTTCCTCCCACAGTCCAAAAACATACCAGGTAGGTTAATAGGTTATTGTAAACAGTCCCATGATTAGGTTAGGGTTAATCAGGTTTGCCGGGAGTTGCTGCGGCAGCGTGGTTTGAAGGGCCAGAAGGGCCTACCCCACCCTGTATTGCTAAGTAAATAAACTGAGCAAGCACATGTCATACAGAGATTAGACATTTCAGTAGTGCTCCTACTTCCTTGGAGGAGTGAGTACTGAAACAGGACAACGATGTTGGCTGAAGTAGGGCCACAGTGACTGTGCTCAGGACTAATCACCTGAAGCAGATTAACATAGCAAGTTTCTCCTGCTTGGCCCTCGAGCTTTATTGCAATGTTGAGTGTTGGAACTTGCTTTTAGCTTCTCATCAGACTTGAAGGCTTTCTGATCAAGTCCATCCCTGACTTTGTTACAGCGTATAAGCATCAAGAGGGAGACTCGTGGGGCCACAGAGCCGTATTCTCTTGTGATACCCTCCAGGAGCAACGAGCAAGTTGTTGGCAGAACTCGGTGGGTCAGACAGCATCCGTGCAAGGTGGTGGATAGTTGAAGGTTTGGGTCAGAGCCCTAATTCTGAAAAGAGATGGCAAGAATCAAGAGATGATGGGAAGGGATGGTGCAAGAGATGGCAAATGATTGGTCAATCCAGTTGAGATGATAGGTAGATGGAGAAGGGAAGAGCCAAAATAACAACAGGGACTGGGAGATGATAGGTAGACAACAAAGCACTCCATAATACTGAATTACTGGCCCACTATTTCTTGAAAGTGGTGTCACTGGTAGATCGGGTCATAAAGAGAGCTTTTGGCACATTGACCATCATAAATCTGGGCACTGAATACAGGGGTTCGGATATTATAATGAAGTTGTATAAGATACGGGCGAGGCAGAATTTGGAGTATTGTGTGCAGTTCTGGTCACCTAGCTGCAGGAAAAATATCAATAATATTGAAAGAATGCAGAAAAAAATTTACAAGGATTTTGCCTGAACTTGAGTAGCTGAGTTACAGGGAAAGATTGAATGGGTTAGAATGTTATTTCCTGGAGTGTAGCAGAATGAGAGGAGATCTCATAGAGGTGCACAAAATTGCGAGCGTTATCAATAGGGTAAGTAGATGCTGGCTTTTGCCCCTGAGGTTGGGTGAGACGAGAATTAGAGGTCATAGGTTTAGGGTGAAAGGTGAAATATTAAAGGGGAATCTGAGGGAAAACTTCTTCACTCAGAGGGTGGAGTGAGTGAGGAGCCTGTGTAAGTGGTAGATGCAGGTTCAACAACAACATTTAAAAGAAGTTTAGATAGGCACATGGATGAGAGGGGTATGGAGGGCTATGGTCTGGGTGCATGAAGATGGGACTAGGCAGAAAAATAGGTTGGCACAAACTAAATGAGCCAAAGAGTCTGTTTCTGTGCGATGACTATAACTCAAAAAGGGAAGTGCTGAGAGGGGGACCATTGACGAACTGGGAGGAGGGAGTAATGAAGAAAGATAGGCAGATCAGGCCAGGTAAGGGAAGGAGAGGGTGGAGTTGGGAGACAGAGGCAGGTGTATAATAGATGGAAGCAGGTAAAATAAGAAGAATATAGAGCCAGGAGTAGGGAGGGGGGAGGGGGAAGATGGAGAAAGGTTGCAGGATGATAAGCAGGGACACAAACACTAACAGTTCTTGTATCTGATAATGGGGATAATGGAAACCATTAGGGGAGAGGTGAACGACAGCTGGAATCAAGACCAGAAGGAAGATGGTCAGGTAGATGAAATGTATGGGGATTAAATTAATTCGTATTTATATTGGTTTATTAAGGAATTTCCCTTTAGAACATAGATAAAGAGATTTTTTTTTAGCCAGAGAGTAGTGAATCTGTGGAATTTGTACCACAGAAGGCTTGGAGGCCAAATCATTGGGTGTATTTATCATTTTATCAAAAAAAAGAAATCAAGACTTTGTCACTAGCATTTGAGAGGCCCTTTCAAGAAACTGATAAAAGTAGGAAAGAAACTGTCCTAGAGCTAGTTTGTATATAATTTCAAGTATGTCCATCTTTTGCCCAATGAGATAGGGGAGAGGTAGCAGGTGAATGGAACCAGAAGCAGGAGGGGGATGAAAATGGGTGATTGGCTGCTGCAAAGAGGCTGTGGGAAAGAGACAAAAATAGGGCAAGTGGAGGAGGATTGGAAGGGAGCAGGATGGGAAAAACCAGAGGTGAGGTTTACCTGAAATTGCAAACTTCCATGACGATAGCATTGGGAGGGGGGTGGGGGGGGGGGGGGGGGGGGTGTGTGTGTGTGTGTGTGTGTGTGTGTGTGTGTGTGTGTGTGTGTGTGTGTGTGTGTGTGTGTGTGTGTGTGTGTGTATGAGAAATGAGAAGGTAACACAAGTTTTCATATGAATATCCTCAGCATTCATAACAATTCGTTACAATTCATAACACTGAATATACTGGTTGCATTCAGCATTTGAGTGCGTGCAGTATATGGAAGAAGATATAGTAGATGATCTTAAAGTGCAGTTAGAGGTTGTCAGGTATGACGTTAGTGGGACATCAGAGGATTGGGAAGCTTAAAAATCAACAGAAAGCAAGTAATACAGCCATTAGGAAGGAAAAGATTAAATATAAATGTAAGCTAGCCAATAATATAAAAGAGGATACCAAACATTTTCTCTGATATATAATGAGCAAAAGAGGGGTGAGCGTGGATATTGGACAGCTGGAAAATGACACTGGGCAGATAGTAATGGAGGACAAGGAAATAGCAGACAAACATAACAAGGAACCAGAGAAAATTTGCAGAAGCTGGAAATCAAAACAGTACACACAATAAGGATTTTACTTTATGATTCACTAGGTGGGATGATGTTTGAGTGCATGACTTTGGGGTAATTAGAGGCACATGAAAAAATAGGCCAAAGTCAAGCATGGTTTCCTTGAGGAGAAATCTTGCCTAACAAATAAGTTGAAATTATTGGAGAAAATAACAAACAGGAAAGAGAATGGAGATGTCATGGTCCCAACCATTAATTCCCCATTTTCTCCTAATTTCCTTTAATGGCAGCATACCTGGTTTTCATCAAGACCTACAGCATAAGAACCCGGCTTTACACCCACTAGTTGCCAGGTCGTTGGTTTTACCTGCGTGGTAATTAACGTTTCCCGGCTGCTTAGGACTGTGTGTTCTAAGTTTTGCTTCAGTACCGAGAATTACCTGTGTAACTCAGTCTCACTGAGTCAAGATAAGTTTTCTAAGTTCTCCTCCAGTTCCGAGGTTTACCTGTGAAACTCAGTCTCTCTGTGTCAAGATAAGTCTCTTAAGTTTTACTTCAGCACCAAGGTTTACCTGCGTAACTCCGTCTCTCCGTCCTAAGAAAAGTTTTGTCTGCTATTTCCCTTTCTACGCTTGTCTCCTGCCATCCTGCACTCTCTCCTGTTTGCCGTTCAACGCTCATGCCTGTGTCTACATCCTAAAGCAACCTCAGTGCCTGTGTCCTGTGCTTGGGTTCGCCTCGTTCACTGCATTAGTAGAGTCAGCGGGTGTTGTTTACTTGGATTTTCAGAGGCTGGTTAACAAGATAAGAGCCCGTCGTATTACAGGAAATACACTAGCATGAACAGAAGACTGGCTGATGGGCGGGAGGCAAAGTGGAGGAATAAAGGGAGCCTTTTCTGGGTGGCTTTATATGACTAGTGGTGCTCCACAAATGTTGGTGTTGGGACCACTTCTTTTCACATTATATGGTCAATGTTTTGGATGACAGAATTGATGGTTTTGAGGCTAAATTTGCAAAAGATACTAAGATAGGTGGAGAGACAGGTAGTGTTGAGGAAGCAGGGAATCTGAGAAGGCCTTAGGCATATTAGGAAAATGTGAAAAGAAGATGCAGATGAAATATTTTATAGGACAGTTTGTGACCATACACTTCAGTTGATTGAAATAAAGTGTAGACTATTTTGTAAATGGAGAGACAATTCAGAAATTAAAGGTTCAAAGACACTCGGGAGTCCGTATCCTACATTTCCTAAATTTAACTTGCAGGTTCAGTCAGTGGTAAGGAAAGCAAATACAATGTTAGCATTCATTTCAAGTGGAATAGAATATAAAAGCAAGGATGTAATGCTGAGACTTTATAAGGCATTGGTCAGACCACACTTGGAGTATGGTGAGCACTTCTGGGCCCCTTACAGTATCTAAGAAAAGGCTCTGGCATTGGAGGTGGTCCAGAGGATGTTCTTGAGAATGATTCCAGGAGTGAAAGAGTTAATGTATGAAGAGCATTTGGCGGCTCTGGGTCTGTACTCAGAGTTTAGAAGGATGAGGGGTTTGCATTGAAACTTATCAAATATTGAATGTCCTAGATAGAGTGGATGTGGAGAGGAAATTTCCTACATTGGGGACCAGAGGTCAGAACAGAGGGACAACACTTTAGAGCAAAGATGAGGAGAAATTTCTTGAGCCAGGGGGTGGTGAATAGTGGAATTCATTGCCACAGACAGCTGTGGAGGACAAGTCATTGGATGTGTTTAAAGTGGAGGTTGATAGGTTTTGGATTAGTAAGAACATCAAAGCCTACTGAGAGAATTCAGGAAAGTAGGGGTTGAGAGAGATAATATATCAGCCATGATGTAATGGCAGAGCAGTCTCGACCTAATTTTGATCCTATATCTAGTCATCTAGGTTCAATAATTATTACCATAGATGAAAATAATTGGGAAAAATCTGATTGTTGTTATTGCAAAGTGACAAATTGGAAATTAAATTTTGCAGGATATACAACTCTTAAAAGTAGGAGATGAAATGAAAAAGGAGGAGGGGTAGCTCGAGCAAAAGAACTGGGATAAAGGCTGTAGAGAGAATTGATCAACAGAGAGCAATGTTCCCGCTAAGGTGTGCACGTGTGCACACACACATCTTTTGCTACCAGTGCACAAAGGAGTTTAAACTGCATTCAAAAGGTTGTCACCCTCTACCTCGTAGGTATGTTAAGTATATTTCACGATCGTACACAATCACATTTCCTTTCCGGTTTCTGATGCAGACAGTGTTGACAACGTGGAGTTTGTGATGATTTGTCTGCAGATTTTAGAACTGGCTTATTTATACTGTTTTATTGAAGAAATTATTGATTCACTATGTCAAATTCCAAAGAAGCAAAGGGTGTGAATTGCAAAATAACTGCTAGTTCATTTAAAGGCAACACGAGTGAATCTGCAGATGCTGGAAATAAATAAAAACACAAAATGCCAGCAGAACTCAGCAGGCCAGAAGGCATCTATGGGAGGAGGTTGTAGTTCATTTAAAGTGGAATGGCTTAATGACCATTTCAAATAACTTTGATAACATGTGAAAAGATTGATATACATGCTGCCATGTAGTAATGAGAAATAAGACTCGTTGATGTCACTTTATTTCTTTAATCAATGAACAACAAACTGAACCTTTTCCTTAGAATAGCTTCAGGTTTACTTCCACTTAAAAATTCAATGTGGACATGTTGTTGTTACTGGCCAAAAAATTGCACAGCACAAGATTTGTGCATGCTCTGGTCATTACAAATTAGAGGGAACATTGGTAGAGAGATGAATATCAAAGGTAGAATTAGTTTAGGTGCAGATAAGTGACAGCCAGGAGCAGAAATCATTGATGATAAAAGAAGCATTATTGCAGGGAAAGTATAAATTAAAAAATTAGAAATGCATGAAACAATAATCATGGCAGAACTTTAACTTACCTACAGATTGGTCAAACCAAGGAAGCAGTGATACTGTGGAGGACAAATTCATAGAGTATTAGAGATTTTTTTAAACAGTTTATTGAATAACTAATAATGAACAAGTTATTTTGGATCTAGCACTTTCTGAAGAGAAAGGGTTAATTAAGTAATTTGTTAGTTAGGAGCCTTTAAGGAAGAGCTGTCATAATGTTTTACAACTTCACATAAAGATCGAAAATTATTTAGCTTAAACTGAAACCTTGGCTTTGTACAAACAAACCAAAATATGAGGCGTGATTTGGCTGTGATAAATTGAGAAATTACAGTAAAAAGCATGGCACAATGAACAATGGTGACTCTTAAAGGACTGGCACATAGTTTACAGCAAATATACAACCTTTCCTGGCACCAAGAAACATCAGGAAAAGTGGCTCAGTCACAGACACAAAAAGTTAAGGATATATATATATATATTAGCAGTTTGGGTAAGAATATTGGCAGCATGATTAGTGAGCTTGCATATGACACTGAAATCATGAGGAGCATAGATGGGGTAGATTTTCAGTTTTCTTCCAAGTTAGGAGGGTCTGAAACTAGAGAGAATAGGTTTATTGTGAGAGTAACCTGCCTCAATGAACATCATCGAGTAGTACTTACAGCCACTGTGATGAAGTGTTTTGAGATGTTGGTGATGAAACATATTAAATCCTGGCTGGGAAGCTACTTGGATCTGCTCCAGTTTGCCTACCAGTGCAACAGTGTCACAGTAGATGCCATTTATTTGGCTCTTCACTCAACGCTAGAATATCTGGAAAGCAAAGATGCATACATCAGGATGCTCTCTATCGACTACAGTTTGGCTTTCAATACTATCATCCTCTCAAAACTAATTATTAAGCTTCAAGACCTTAGCTTCAATACCTCCTTGTGCAAATGGATCTTCGATTTCCTTACTTACAGACCCCAGTCAGTTTGGATTGGCAACAACAATGTCTCTTCCACAATCACCATCAGCACAGATGTGTCTCAAGGCTGTGTGCTTAGCCCCCTGCTCCACTCGCTTTATACATATGACTGTGTGGCAAGCACAGCTCCAATGCTATATTTACGTTTGCTGATGACACCACTGTTGTTGACCAAATTAAAGGTAGTAACGAAACTGCATATATTATAGCAGTGACATTTAAAAACTGGCAGAGTGATGCCATAACAACCTCTCACTCAATGTCAGCAAGACTAAGAAGCTTTATTGACTTCAGGAGAAGGAAACTGGAGGCCCATGAGCAGCCTTCACTGGAGGAATCAGAGGTGGAAAGGGTCAGCAATTTTAAGTTCCTCAGTATTATCATTTCAGTGGTTCTGCCCTGAGCCCAGCACATAAATGCTTTTACGAAGAAAAAATGGCAACACCTCTACTTCCTTAGAAGTTTACAAAGATTCAACATGACATCTAAAACTTTGATGAACTTCAAGAGGTTGAATGGAAGATCCTACAAAAAGAGGTGGATACTGCCCAGACCATCATGGCTAAAGCCCTCCCCACCATTGAGCACACCTACATGGAGTGTTGTTGCAGGACATCAGCATCCATTATAAAGGGCCCCCACCACCAAGGACATGTTCTTTTCTTACTGCTGCTGTCAGGAGGAAGATACAGGAGCCTCATGACTAATAGCACCAGGTTCAGGAACCATGATTACCCTCACCATCAGGGTCTTGAACCAAGGGGATAACTCAACACACTTGTCCCATAACTGAAATGTTCCTACACCCTATAGACTCTCTTTCAAGGACTCTTCATCTCGTGTTCTCAATATCTATTACTTCATTTATTATTATCATTTCTTTCTTTTTGTATTTGCACAGTTTATTGCCTTTTGCACACTGGCTGAAAGCCCAATTGTTGTGGTCTTTCATTGATTCTATAATGGTTATTATTCTATTAAGAAATTAATTAAGCATTCCCACAATGAAATGAATCTCAGGGCTGTTTATGGTGACATATATACTTTGATAATAACTTTACATTGAAACTTTGAACTTTGTTTTGCATGCCGTCCATACAGATCTTTTCATTGCATCTGAACATAGATGTAGCAAAAGGGAAAAGCAATAACAGATTGTAGTACAAAATACTACCATTGCAGAGAAAGTGCAGTGTAGGTAAACAACAAGGTCCAAAGTCATACAAGGTAGATTGTGAAGTCAAGAGCCCATTTCACAATACCTTGAACTAGGAGACTGTTCAATAGACTTATAACAGGATAGGATCTGTCCTTGAGCCTTGTGGACAGTGCCTTCAGGCTTTTGTACTGTAGGTTCTGTCGGATGGGGAGGGAGGAAAAGAGAAAATGTCTTGAGTGGATGGGGTCTCGAATGATGTTGGCTGCAATGAGGCACACATCTTCACCCGAGAAGGACATGGAGGCATGGTCACTGAGCATATTCAAGACAGAGATAAATAAATTCTTGGACATTATGGTAGTTAAAGCACAAGGAATGGTTGTAGGACAGTGGTGTTGAGGTGAAAGTTCAGCCAGAGTCATACTGAATGACAGAGGAATCATAAACATCTGACCATCTTGCTCTCAGGTTTGCTTCTTATAACCATAAGAAGCCTGGAATTTGCTCATCATGTCATTATTGCATGACAACATAAAATCTGATGGATCAAGGAGATTTTATAGCATAAAAAGTTGCCACTTAACCAATTATGATTCTGCTCATTCTCTCCACCTCTTTTTAAGTATTGTGTATTATTCTTTCAAGGGCTACTGTATTATGGATTGTGCTTCTGTAACAGTTCTGATAGGATAATCCCAACCAAGATAAACTCTCCTCATGTCTCCTTTCATTCATTTGATGACTCCGGTTCAATCGGGAGCACTAAGTCAGAAAGGTGTGGATTTGAGTTGTACTCCACAGACGTGAGCACAAAATCTAGGCTGATAAACCAGAACGGGGGGTGGGGTGGGGTGGGGTGTGTGTGTGTGTGTGTGTGTGTGTGTGTGTGTGTGTGTGTGTGTGTGTGTGTGTGTGTGTGTGTGTGTGTGTGTGTGTGTGTGTGTGTGTGTGTGTGTGTGTGTGTGTGTGTGTGTAAGAATGGTGAGTGAGTGAGTGAGTAGGTCTGTGAGTGAATGATATGAGATAGTGAATGTGTGACTGTCAATGAGTAAATGAGTGAGTTTTTGAATGAGTGAGTGTGCTACTGATTGAGTAGGTGAGTGAGTGTGAGTGTGGGTGAATGGAGGGATGAGTGAGACAGCGAGCAAATGACTGCATGAGAAAGTGGGTGAATGAGTGTGCAAGCGAGTGAGTTTGTACTCAAGTTATCAGTGGTGTCATGGCATATTAACAAATGATGAGTATCACTGGAAGCTGCCAACCAGTTATATAGACCCTGCAAAGAGTTTTAGTGAATCAAGTTTCTTTCTTGCCCAGCCCGGGGGGTATTGCCTATTAATTTTCTCCACAGTGGGACTGAGAAGTGCAAAGGTCAAAATCATTTTGGTAACCCCGTGTAACCTTCCTGCAATGTTTCAGACCACGTCACTTGTAAGTCAGCATTTTCTGCATGTGAAGCAGCCATACTTTCGGGTAAGGAGAGGACTCATCAAAAACATTCGTCATGTTTTGATAAAAGCATTACTCACACTATCACAATGTAGGGAGGTTTGCACTGGGGGCAGCAGTCCACATTAGATAAGACATCCTGGCAGGACTGCCAGGATTCGACAGCCTGAGTTACAGGGAGAGGTTGGGCAGGCTAGGACTTTATTCTTTAGAACGTAGCAGATGGAGGAGTGACCTTACTGAGGCGCATTAAATCATGACGAGTATAGAGATGGTGAGCACGTACAACATTTTTTCCCAGGGAAGGGAAACTAAAAACAAAAGGTGAGAAGTGAAAGATTTAGGTCCCCATCCTGAAATATTGATTCCGTTTTTCTTCCCAAAAATGTGGCCTGACCTGCTTAGTATTTCTAGCTTTCTTTGATTGTACAGCAATGCAGCACAGTTTGGGTCTTTGGCTGACCAGTGTAAAACTACTCCGTAATCAATCAAACCCTTCCCTCCTACACAGACCATAGCCCTATCCCATTTTGCTTTTGTACATCCAAATAAAAATCTCTTTAATGTCTATAATGTATAATATAATGTACAGATGTATGGGAGAAGGAAGAAAAAGAAGACAATAAAGTTCTTTGTACTGTTAGAGATAAACAGAGAGGAAGAGGTGGAGAATTTCTTAAATGCATTTATTTTAATGCTAGGAGCATTGTAAGAAAGGTGGATGAGCTTAGAGCATGGGTTGATACATGGAAATATGATGTTGTAGCTATTAGTGAAACATGGTTGCAGGAGGGGTGTGATTGGCAACTAAAAATTCCTGGATTTTGTTGTTTCAGGTATGATAGGATCGGAGAGACAGGGGGGAGGTGTTGCGTTGCTTGTCAGAGAAAATATTACAGCGATGCTCTGGCAGGATAGATCAGAGGGCTTGTCTAGGGAGACTATTTGGGTGGAATTGAGGAATGGGAAAGGTGTAGTAACATTATAGGTGTGTATTATAGACCACCTAATGGGGAGCGAAAATTGGAGGAGCAAATTTGCAAAGAGATAGCAGATATTTGTAGTAAGCACAGTGTTGTGATTGTGGGAGATTTTAATTTTCCACACATAGACTGGGAAGCCCATACTGTAAAAGGGATGGATGGTTTGGAGTTTGTAAAATGTGTGCAGGGTAGTTTTTTGCAGCAATACATAGTGGTACCAACTAGAGAAGGGGCAGTGTTGGATCTCCTGTTAGGGAATGAGATAGGTCAAGTGACAGAGGTATATGTTGGGGAGAACTTCAGGTCCAGTGATCACAATGCCATTAGTTTCAATATAATTATGGAGAAGGATAGGACTGGACCCAAGGTTGAGATTTTTGATTGGAGAAAGGCTAATTTTGAGGAGATGTGAAAGGATTTAGAAGGAGTGGATTGGAACAATTTGTTTTATGGGAAGGATGTAATAGAGAAATGGAGGTCATTTAAAGGTGAAATTTTGAGGGTACAGAAACTTTATGTTCCTGTTAGGTTGAAAGAAAAGGTTAAAAGTTTGAGAGAGCCATGGTTTTCAAGGGATATTGGAAACTTGGTTAGGAAAAAGAGAGATATCTACAATAAATATAGGCAGCATGGAGTAAATGAGGTGCTCGAGGAATATAAAGAATGTAAGAAGAATCTTAAGAAAGAAATTAGTAAAGCTAAAAGAAGATACGAGGTTGCTTTGGCAAGTAAGGTGAAAATAAATCCGAAGGGTTTCTACAGTTATATTAATAGCAAAAGGATAGTGAGGTATAAAATTGGTCCCTTAGAGAATCAGAGTGGACAGCTATGTGTGGAGCCGAAAGAGATGGGGGAGATTTTGAACAATTTCTTTTCTTCAGTATTCACTAAGGAAAAGGATATTGAATTGTGTAAGGTAAGAGAAACGAGTAGGGAAGTTATGAAAACTATGACAATTAAAGAGGAGGAAGTACTGGCACTTTTAAGGAATAAAAAAGTGGATAAATCTCCTGGTCCTGACAAGATATTCCCTAGGACCTTGAGGGAGGTTAGTGTAGAAATAGCAGGGGCTTTGACAGAAATATTTCAAATTTCATTAGAAACAGGGATGGTGCCAGAGGATTGGTGTATTGCTCATGTGGTTCCATTGTTTAAAAAGGGTTCTAAGAGTAAACCTAGCAATTATAGGCCTGTCAGTTTGACGTCACTGGTGGGTAAATTAATGGAAAGTATTCTTAGAGATGGTATATATAATTATCTGGATAGACAGGGTCTGATTAGAAACAGTCAACATGGATTTGTGCGTGGAAGGTCATGTTTGATAAATCTTATTGAATTTTTCGAAGAGGTTATGAGGAAAGTTGATGAGGGTAAAGCAGTGGATATTGTCTATATGGACTTCAGTAAGGCCTTTGACAAGGTTCCACACAGAAGGTTAGTTAGGAAGGTTCAATCGTTAGGTATTAATATTGAAGTAGTAAAATGGGTTCAACAGTGGCTGGATGGGAGATGCCAGAGAGTAGTGGTGGATAACTGTTTGTCAGGATGGAGGCCGGTGACTAGTGGTGTGCCTCAGGGATCTGTACTGGGTCCAATGTTGTTTGTCATATACATTAATGACCTGGATGATGGGGTGGTAAATTGGATTAGTAAGTATGCAAATGATACTTATGCAAATGTAGGTGGCGTTGTGGATAATGAAGTAGGTTTTCAAAGTTTGCAGAGAGATTTAGGCCAGTTAGAAGAGTGGGCTGAATGATGGCAGATGGAGTTTAATGCTGATAAGTGTGAGGTGCTACATTTTGGTAGGAATAATCCAAACAGGACATACATGGTAAATGGTAGGGCATTGAAGAATGCAGTAGAACAGAGTGATCTAGGAATAATGGTGCATAGTTCCCTGAAGGTGGAATCTCATGTGGATAGGGTGGTGAAGAAAGCTTTTGGTATGTTGGCCTTTATAAATCAAATCATTGAGTATAGGAGTTGGGATGTAATGTTAAAATTGTACAAGGCATTGGTAAGGCCGAATTTGGAGTATTGTGTACAGTTCTGGTCACCGAATTATAGGAAAGATGTCAACAAAATAGAGAGAGTACAGAGAAGATTTACTAGAATGTTACCTGGGTTTCAGCACCCAAGTTACAGGGAAAGATTGAACAAGTTAGGTCTTTAGTTATAAGGTTGAGGGGGGACTTGATGGAGGTATTTAAAATTATGAAGGGGATAGATAGAGTTGACGTGGATAGGCTTTTTCCATTGAGAGTAGGGGAGATTCAAACGAGGACATGAGTTGAGAGTTAGGGGGCAAAAGTTTAAGGGTAACACAAGGGGGAATTTCTTTATTCAGAGAGTGGTACCTGTGTGGAACGAGCTTCCAGTAGAAGTGGTAGAGGCAGGTTCGGTATTGTCATTTAAAGTAAAATTGGATAGGTATATGGACAGGAAAGGAATGGAGGGTTATGGACTGAGTGCGGGTCAGTGGGACTAGGTGAGAGTAAGCGTTCGGCACGGACTAGAAGGGCTGAGATGGCCTGTTTCCATGCTGTAATTGTTATGTGGTTATATAGTTATATGGCTATATGGTTATCAACATATACCACCATCTCCAGCTATGTATTCCATGCACAAACCAACTTTCTGGGAAGAAAACCTAGCTCTGATATTTCCCCTCAACCTTCACCCACTCACCTTGAAAGGACATCCTCTGGTGTTGCCATTGCCGCCTTGGAAAAGGGTATTGACTGTCCACTCTATCTATGGTTCTCATAATTTTATACACATTCGTCAGGTCATCTCTCATCCTTGATCACTCCAAAGAGAAAAGCCTTTGGTCACTCAATCTTTCCTAGTAAGACATATTTTCCAATCCAGGTAGCATCCTGGTAAATCTCCTCTGCACTCTCTCTGATTTAAGATAACACTGGTGAAGCACAGCAATGACTGACTGGCAGCAAACAGAACTAATCACTTTATTACGTAATCACTTTTTCTTGAAAACTATCACCGCAGTCGATAGCATGTAACTTTCCTTTCAGAGTTGAGCTTTTGAACCACCTGTTCAACCTGGCAATTTTGTGGTGTGAATTGAAGTCTCGAAGGTGTAGGACAGTTGAGGTGTGGCATGTACAGGCTGAATCAAGGCAACGGGACCCAGCACTCAGTACAAGGAACAAGCTGATGTTTGACCGATATGAGCACCAGGTCAAATTCCAAAGGTCAGGTACAGACTGATCTGAGGTAGCGGGTCCTGGGCCTGAGAGTATATTGAAACAGCAGTATGACCCGCTGTTTGGCCAATTTAAGCACTGAGCCAGATTGTGAAGTTCAGAGTGTTGGTGTCGGAGAAGAGGGACAGACTGGTGTAAGGTTCACTCCTCCCCGAGGTTTACACTTCTCTGAGCTGAACATTGGGTGCATGACAGCCTTCTTTAAGTGGGTTCCATTAGGTTTCTTTGTTCTGTGGTTGCCTGTAAGAAGACAAATCTCAAGGTTGTATGTAGTTACTTTGATAATACTTTGCATACTTTGATAATAAATATACATTGAACATTGAACTTTGAATTTTGAACTCCAGTGCGTTCACTTGCTTTGTATAATGAGGTGACCAGAGTAGAACACAATCCTCCAAGTGTGATCTAACCAGAGCTTTATAGAGCTCCAACGTTACCTGATGACTCTTGACTAATGAAAACCAGCACACTATACACCTGCTTAACCACTCAATCAACTTAATTGGCAACTCTGAGGAATCTATAGACCCAAGATCCTTCTGTTCCTCCACATTTCTAAAAACCCAGCTATTAATCTTGCCTTCAAGTTTGATCCCCCAAAGTGTATCACTTCACACTTTCCTGCATTGAGCACCACTTTCCACTTCCCGGCCCAGCTCTTCATCCTGTGTATATCCCATTGTAACTGACAACAGACTGCACTGTCCACAACACCATAAACCTTCATGCCATTTGCAAACTTAATAACCAACCGTGCACTACCTCATCCAAGTTAATTATAAAAATCACCAAGATCAAGGGTCCCAGAACACATCCTGCAGGACACCACTGGTCACCGACCTCGAGGCAGAATACACTCAATCTGCTACTACCCACTGCCTTCTGAGGCAATGCCAATTCCAAATCCACAAAGCTAAGTGTCCATGGATCCCATGCCTCATGATTTACTGGATGAGCCTACCATGGTGGACTTTGTCACACTCCTTACTAAAACCCATATGCACCAAATACACTACTTTCATCAAGTTGTTTTATCACCTCCTTTAAAAAAACTCAGTCAGGCTCCTGCCCCTCACAAAGCCATGCTGCCTATCTCTAATAAGACTGTGTTTCTCCAAATACTCATATATCTTGGCCTTGAAATTCCTTTCCATTAGTTTACTTATCACTGATGTAAGACTCATTTGGTTGTAATTGCTAGGATTAAGCATATTATTGTTCTTGAACAACGGAACAATATTCACCATCCTCAAATCCTCTGGTGCTACTTTTGTGGCCAAGGATGATCATTGTCGTAGGCCCAGCAATCTCTTCCCTCGCTTCCCGCAAGTAACCTTGGAACCTATCTATCCTGTTTTGCAGATGTTTTGCAGAACCTGTAGAAGTTTCTTTTGATTTTCATCTAATTATACATTCAGATCTGCAAAGGCAATAGTATTTAATCATCACTGCACTGATCTTTTCCCTTATAAATAGTCCAACATCTCCTCCTTTACTTTTCTTCCTAACTGTTAATTCTAGAACATTCAACTCACAGTTAGGATAACCATTATTCAGTAACAGCAGTTAGAGCTTGTCCATTTATTTATTCATCTACTTCATTATATACACTACATGCATTTACTGTAGATATTGCTCCTTTAGTTTTGAACTTTCACTATGTTTCTGTATCCTAACCCCATTTATTACTCAACTTGGTTTTTACTGCCTATTTTTGTCACTTATCAACTTCCACTTCTTGCTTTGTTTCTCCCTTTCCTGATTGTTATCTGAGGTTGTGAAACCCTAACAAGCTATTTTAAACTTTATCCAGCATTATGAGCAACTCATCCTCATTTATATCAATGGACTCGGGGACAGAGTAGCTGATCAGTATACCTAAGGTAAGCAGATCCTAATGGTCACACAGTCTCTCTATATACACACCTTTAAGCAGTGGTGCTTAGAGAGGTATGACCACCTCTCTAAATGTGCTATCTTCAAAGTCCTCGGTCTTGTCAATTTACCACAGCGACCTGAGCCATCGCTCTGGCTCCAAAACACAGACCTGCTGCAGCTGGAGACACTTCCTGAACATATGGTTGTCCAGAGAACTAGAAGCATCCATAATTTAATGTGCATTCCACTCGGCTGAGCAAGTCCACCAGTCCTCAGCTATCCAGCTTATAAAGCAGAAACAAGGAAATAAATAAATAAATAAATAAACAAAGAAATAAATAAATAGATAGATAGATAGATAGATAGATAGATAGATAGATAGGTGTCTTCTAATTCATTCTCACTGGAGTAATCATTGAGTGCTGGATAAGAAGCATTTTGAGGGTTTGATGAAGATAGAGAAAGGAAGCATGTGGCAGGTATAGGCAAACAAAATCAGAAAAGTCCTTTGAAGAGTAGGTAGACGAGAGAGTGCTTAAAATAAAACTAGAAGAGCAAAGAAGGCCTGCAAAATATCACTGGCAGATAAGACTATGGGAAATCCCAAGGCAATTTAAGTACATTAAGAGTGAAATAGCAACCAAGGAAAGAGTGGGTCCCATTAGGGCCCAAAAAGGCAAACTGTGTATGGAGCTACAGGATGTAAGCAGAAGTCATGTGAAAGGAAGGGGTTTTAGATATCTTACCAGGATAATTTTCAGGAAGGGCTGCAGGATTAAGCCTGGTAACTACATGCCTATGAACCTAATGTCAGTAATAGGAAAGTTAGTGTGAACAGTTCACTGGGACAAGATTACTCAAAGATGGTCAGCATGGTTTTGTTAAGGGAAGGTCCTGTCTGACTAAGTTGCCTGAATGTTTTCAGAGCTAACAAAATATTCTTATGAGTACAATGACAAGATCCACATGGAAGACTGGTATAAAAGATTAACAGCAATGGGACCAAAGGCAAATTGGCAAATTGGACTCAAAATTGGCTTGATTGTAGCAGAAGTGATAGTAAAGGGTAGTTTATGTGATTGGAAGCCTGTGACCAGTTGTATACTGATGTGCATTTAATATTTCAGTAATATTTGGGCAATATTTTCAATATTGTTTGATTAAGCATTCTTTGTAGTTTACATAATACTTTACATGTTATATGTAAAAGTATGTGAATTTGGTCACCAAATTACAGGAAGGATATTAATAAGGTTGAAAGAGTGCAGAGAAGGTTTACAAGGATGTTGCCAGAACTTGAGAAACTGAGTTACCGAGAAAGGTTGAATAGGTTAGGACTTTATTCCCTGGAGCATAGAAGAATGAGAGGAGACTTGATAGAGGTATATAAAATTATGATGGGTATAGATAGAGTGAATGCAAGCGGGCTTTTTCCACTGAGGCTAGGGGAGAAAAAAACCAGAGGACATGGGTTAAGGGTGAAGGGGGGAAAGTTTAAAGGGAACATTAGGAGGGGCTTCTTCACACAGAGAGTGGTGGGAGTGTGGAATGAGCTGCCAGATGAAGTGGTAAATACAGGCTCACTTTTAACATTTAAGAAAAATTTGCACAGGTGTATGGATGAGAGGGGTTTGGAGGGATATGGTCCAGGTGCAGGTCAGTGGGACTAGGCAGAAAAATGGTTCGGCACAGCCAAGAAGGGCCTAAAGGCTTGTTTCTGTGCTGTAATGTTCTATGGTTCTATGGAATGGAATATGTCATTATGCCAGCACATCATAGGTGTGTATGTAAGCTTTCACAAATAAAATGACATTTGGCATTTTAGATTTAAGAAAAACTGTAACAAACTCATTTATTGTACTCCAAAGCCTAAACAAAAAGTGCGATAACCAAACTTAATGTAATATGTCATAATGTAATGTGCCTCTTAAAGTGAACCCCAACTCAACGTCAGTGGTTATGAATGGTGTACATCTCCACCCATTACATTAGCCTACACAGGCCCCCAGAATTCACTAAAACTGGCGCTGTGAGCCTGCCTGGACCTCAGACAAGCCACCGGTTCAGGTCCTGTGTTCCATGGGAAGGAACCGCAGATGCCTCTGGCTCATCCAGAGCTTTATAGACACACTTACATGGCAGTGGGGGCAAGGTAGCAGAATCTTCCAAACAACAGAAAATCTGCAGATGCTGGAAATCAAAGTAAAACACAAAAAATGCTGAAGGAACTCAGCAAGCCAGGCAGCATCTATGGAAAGGAGTAAGCAGTCAACGTTTTGGGCCAAGACCAAAAAGAGATTTAAAGTCAGAGTAAGAAAGTAGTGGAAGAAAAGGCAGAAGTACAAGGTAGGGGTGATAGGTGAAACTGGGAGAGGGGGAAATCTGAAGTAAAGAGCTGGGAGGTCGATTGGTGAAAGAGATAAAGGGGCTGGAGAAAGGGGAATCTGATAGGAGAGGACAGAAGGCCATTGGAAGAGGGGAATGGGGAGGAGCACCAGAGGGAGTTGATGAGCATAAGGTGAGAGAGAGCAATGGGAATGGGGAATGGTGAAGAAGAAGTGGGGGGTAGTTACCAGAAGTTTGAGGAATCAATGCACATGCCATCTGGTTGGAGGCTACCCAGATGGAATACGAGACGTTGCTTCTCTGACCTGAGTGTGGCCTCATTGCGGCAATAGAGGAGGCCACGGACTGACATGTCAGAATGGGAATATGAAGTGGAATTAAAATGTGTTGCCACCAGAAGATCCTGCCTTTTCTTGCAGACAGAGCATGGGTGCTTGGCGAACCAGTTTCCCAGTCTACGTCAGGTCTCACCAATATACAGGAGGCCACACAGGGAGCACCGGACACAGTGTATGACCCCAATAGACTCACAGGTGAAGTGTTGCCTCACCTGGAAAGATTGTTTGGGTCCTGAATGGTAGTGAGGAAGGAGGTGTAGGGGCATGTGTAGCACTTGTTCCGCTTACAAGGATAAGTGCCAGGAGGGGGATCGGTGGGAAGGGATGAATGGACATGGGAATCACATAAGGAGCGATCCCTGTGGAAACAAAAAGTAGGAGGGAAAGATGTGCTTGGTGGTGGGATCCCATTGGAGATGGCAGAAGTTATGGAGAATTACGTGCTGGATGCGGAGGTGATTGGGTGGTAGGTGAGGACAAGAGAACCCCTATCCCTGGTGGGGTGGCAGGTGGACAGGGAAGCATCTCCAGAGGTTCTCTTGTTTGTGAATACTCTGACTTCTAATCTCATTTTCCAGTCTTGATGAAGAGTCTCGGCCGAAAAGTCGACTGTTTACTCTTTTCCATAGATGCTGCCTGGCCTGCTGAGTTCCTCCAGCATTTTATGCACGTTACTTTGATTTCCAGCATCTGCAGATTTTGTATTACAGAATCTTACAAATCTAGGCGTTCTACTGGAATACATTTGGGTTTACCTCTCTTATCTATGATCAAAGTCTTTTCTCTCTGTTCCAAAATGTAGAATGGGCCATCGGGGGCCTAAAGGGATGTGTCTTGGCAAACAAAAACAAACAAGGCGAAATGTAGGTCAACAAGAAATCAGAAGTGCTGTAGACCATGACGTAAGGAAGGAATAGGTGCAAAGGAATTGAATTTACTGAGAAGGGTGGTACATTGCTGAGAGGCCGCCCAGGCAGTCGTGGCATCAGGAATAAAATCACCTGGCACATGTAACAGCTGCCCGTATACCAGCTCAGCTGCAGATCCTTTTGTCGAGCTGTTCTGAGCCCCAGCAGGACCCAGAGGAGACAATCATGTCAACACTCATCCATCAGGAAGGGGTGGGGGAGGACCAACAAGGTCCACATTGACGTGGCAAACTGTCACCTCAAAAGGTGCTAATGATGATTAATTTTTGCCTGCTGGCTGCAGTCCAATCACACACGCTCTCTCTAAGGTTGTGCCGCACAAACTCTAGTGCAGCCAGTTTCTGTGAGGCATTCCAGCCCAGATTCCAGAGGCCAAGTATGGAGTCAAAAACAATCCGTCTCCAGTTTGCAGGCACTATGGAGCAAGGATGACCAGTTGAGACATCACACAGGAGAGGAACTCCAGTTTCCCTGAACTGAATGTCAGCCAACCACAGGCCCTTGGCTGCTGTTTGGTAAACCTGAATCTCTAGGTCAGTAACTTGGTCAGCTGCCATGCCTGGCATTGTCATCCCCTATGTGTACAGTCTCAATGGCTGACCTAAATAACGCCTTGGCTATACGGGCAGCTGTTACATGTGCCAGGTGATTTGACAGAGCCTTGGCGTTATTTCTCCCCTTGATATTTTGTGTGTGGGTAGTGAACTCAGATGGCCTGATATTTTGGCCATCACATACATGATGGGTTTGTGCCATCGAAAACTGTGAAATGCTGTTCATCTAGAAGAAAACAAAAATGGCGGACATCCACGTGGAAACAGAGAAGCTCACAGTCAAACGTGCTGAACTTTCTTCCGGGGGAACGGAGCGACTGACTGAAGAAGGCAAGTGGGTGCCACAAGCCTTCGACCAACTGTTCATACACAGCACCCACAGCACAGTCTGAAGCGTCAGTAGCAATGGAAATGGGTGCATTGGGGAGCGGGTGCGTCAGTGTGGTCATGTTGGAAAGAGCTTGTTTGGTATCATCAAATGCCTTGGTCATGTCTGCTGACCAGTTAAGCACACTGTACAGGGGGAGCATCAGTTCATCAGCTCACAGAATGAAGCAATGACAGAAACTAACCATACCTAAAAACTGCTGTCGTTTTTTAGTAGTTGGGGGGGCAGCTGGGAAATCCATAGCAGCAGCTACCTTTGATAGGAGGGGTTTTGTACCTTCTGCAGAGATGCAAAGTCAATGGTTGACAACCCAAACTGGCATTTAGCTGTGTTAATTATCAACCTGTGTTGGCTTAAACTCTCAAAGAGTGTGCAGAGATGAGATAGGTATTCAGATTTGGATGCACTGGCGACAAGAATATCATCCAGGTAAACAAGATGAAAGTCTGAGTATTTTAATACAGAGTTCATCAGCCATTGGAAAGTCTGTCCTGCATTTTTCAGCCCAAACAGTATGCACAATAACTCAAACAGTCCAAAAGAGGTCATCACAGCCATTTTGGAAATGTTCTCCAAGCACACAGGCACTTGATGGAAGCCCCTAACTAGATTGACTTGGGGAAAAAAATTAACTTAGTGGCTAAGTGTGCTGAAAAGTCTTGGATGTGTGGGATTGTGTAGCGATCGGGGGGTGGTGACCTCATTAAGGCCTCAGTAACTGCCACATTGGGGTGTATGGGGTGTCTAGGGAGGGGTAGCACCTCTGATGGAGGGGCCTGCTGTGCCCTTTATCAGGGCAGCTCATCCACCTTTGGTCCCCACCCGGCGCTCAGCTCTCACCTGCGGCTCCAAGTAGCTGTAACACGCGCAGCAGCCACACTCCGGTAAGCCGTCTCGGCAGACAGGCCAAGCCAGGTGAGGGTAGCCAACGGGTCTTCGACCCTCAGTGAGGTAGGGGATCTGTCTGTCCCAGTGTGTGAAGTCTGGCCCTGGCAGATGGAGCAGAGGAGATTGATTAATGGTCCAACGGTCAAGAAGGCAGGCCAGCAGGCGTTGTGGAGTGCTAAGAGCACGACAAGGCACTTTGATGTCCTGGTCATCCACTGCAAGAGGGGGTGATCTCTTTAAACTCGCCCGGCAGAAGGCAAAGGCAAATCACCGCTGTAACCTGCCGAGTACCCGACTTCCCAACATGTCAGGGCGGCGTGGAGGGAAATCGTCCACCAACTGGAAATTCCAGATGCGACCTAACGACGATGAGTTGCCACACCAGATTGAGGGACCATATGAAGGAGCAAAGCCAAGGGACTATTTGACTGGCATACAATGTTGAGTCTTTCCATGTTGGTAAACTTTGCGGTTGCCAGCTTTTCTGGGTCCAGTCTGCACGAGCGGGCATAGACTGACAGGTCAGTTGTGAAAATGTGGTGCTCAAGCCCATGTTTTGTGACTGTAGTGGAGAATGTGGTCTTGGTGAAGTTTGCGAATTTGCCCAGTTGTCGGATGAACTCACACGTGGTGGAGCATGCACTTGACAGAGTCATTGTGGGGAACTTACTGGGGGGAGCAGGGTAACGATCCAAAGTCCTTCACATCCACAAGCTGGCAGATCTTAATATCAACTATTATGCCTTGGGCACACAGGAAATCGGCACTGAGCAGGGGTCTAGCCACTTTAGCCAGGGTGAAGTCCCATGTGTAATGTTGCCCACTGAAGCACAGCGTCACACATCATGTCCTGTAAGTCTGGATCATATTGCTGTTGGCGGCCTCCAACAAGGTTTTGTCATATTTTGCTGGCAGCACACTGATTTGAGCACCCACGTCACACAGGAAACATTGCCCTGAAAGGGCGTCAGTAATGAACAGCAGACGGCCATCGTGGCTGGAACCCACGATGTTCACAGACCTCTGAAGTCCCGAGGCACTGGCACTGTCGAAGCTGCAAGGCAGGACGGTCAGCACTTCCTAGCAAAGCGAGCGAGAACATACAAACCCAGTGTTGTCTGTTTGCAGGCATTGCTCAACATGCTTATTGAAGCATGGAAATGAGGAAGAATTATGCTTCACAGCTTGGCTGACTGTAGACTATTAACTCCCATCTCATCAAAGACCTGGACCCTCTGCAATTTGCTTATTAGCACAATAGGTCTATGGCAGATGTGATTTCATTAGCTTTTCACACAGGCTTGGATCACCTGGATAAAACAAGTACCTATGTCACTGCGTGACTTATTGACTACAGCTCATCGTTTAATGAAATCATTCCTCTGATCAAAAAGCTCCAGAACCTGGGCCTCCATAGCTCCCTCTGAAAATGGATCCTCAGCTTCCTAACTAGAAATCATAACCAGTGCAGATCAGAAATAACATCTCCACCTCGCTGACAATCAACACTGGTGCACCTCAGGGACATGTGCTGGGTCCACTGTTCCACTCTCTCTGCACCCATAACTGTGTGAATGCCATCTATAAATTTGCTGTTGATGCAACTATTGTTGGCAGAATTTCAGATAGTGACGAGAGGGCATACAGGAGCAAGATATATCAGCTAGTTGAATGGTGTCATAGCAACAACCTTACACTCAACCTCAGTAAGACTAAAGAACTGATTGTGGATTTCAAAAAGAGTAAGATGAGGGAGCACAAACATCCTCATAAAGGGATCTGAAGTGAAAAGGGTAAGCAATTTCAAGTTCCTGGGTGTCAACGCCTCTGAGAATCTAATTTGGACCCAACATATCGATGCAGCTATTAAGAAGGCATGACAGCAGCTATATTTCATTAGGTGTTTGAGGAGATTTGGAATGTCATTAAAAACACTAACAAATTTCTACAGACGTACCATGGAGAGCATTCTAACTGGCTGCGTCACCATCTGGTGATGTGGGGGTGGCTATTGCGTGATCGAAATAAGCTGCAGGGAGTTGTAAAGGTAGTCAGCTCCATCATGGGCACTAGTATCCAGGATATCTTCAAGTAGGGATGCCTCAAAAAGGTGGCATCCATCACTAAGGATCCCCGTCACCCAAGTCATGCCTCGTTCTCATTGTTACCATATATACTTCTGTAATTCACAGTTTATCTATAATAGGGATAGCATTGTACTGCAGCCGCAAAGACAAACATTTTGCAATACATGCCAGTGATATTCAACCTGATTCTGATTCAGATTTTGATTCTGACTTGGCCTGTAGCCTTCTATGCCTAGGCAATTCAAGAGTTCTTCCACTCACACCGTCTCTGTTCCAACATTCCCTTTCAAGGGGGTCTAGTTCAAGTACTCTTTCAATGCACCTGTTTCACTGGAAAATGTGTTATCATTACATGTAGCAAAAGTAACGTCCAATAGGAAAAATGTCCGTTTGTTCAGCATCACTGAAGTTCCAACCGTGCTTACAACACCACTCTGTAAGGAAAATGTTGTTGCAATCTACAAGCAAGTTGCTTCATGCAATAATATCAGTACAATCATATCAAAGAGGAGACTGCTCAATGAGTCATAGACAGAAAATGTAACTAGGTAGTCCAGAGGGTTTGGGAGCTAAAACAGCAGAAAGTGGTTGATTAAATACGGAAGAGAAAAGAAAACACCTGTCCATGAGATCACCAGGTTTTAGTGAAATTTCCTGGGTCACATTGCCAAACTGCAAGAGGATTAACACTCAGGTAACAACTTGACATTTGTCGAGGGACCAAACCCATGTTTGCTGATGACTCTTAGTGTATCATCAGTGTGAATTGTGAGTAGGATGCAATGAGGCTTCAAGTATTTAATCATAAGAAATTGAAAAGTAACAACCACAACATTATCGATATAGTGTATGAATCCAACTACTGATCTGTTTTTCCTTTGATGCCCGTTGACTTCAATTTTATGGGGGTTCTTTGGTGCCACTCTCAATCAAATGTTACCTTGATATCAAAGCAGTATTTGACACATTGGTCCAGAGTTAGACTAATGGTATAATAAATACAGTCAGTATCAGGTAGTGTGGTGGTTTGCATAATGCTTTACAATGTCAGCTGTAAGATCAGAGTTCAGTTCCTGCTACTGTCTGTAAGGAGTTTGTACATTCGCTCTGTGACCATGTGAGTTTCCTCCCACGTTCCAAGGACATAGCTGTTAGTAAGTCGTGGGCATTCTATACTGACCCCAGAAACATGACTACACCTGCAGGCTGCCCCCAGCACATCTTCGATTGTGTTGGTTGCTGACACAAAACGAAGCATTTCACTTGTATGTTTCAATATTTTGATGTGCATGTGACAAATGAAGCTCATCTTTTTCTTAAAGGTCTGAAGTCAAAAGGTACTGGCAAATGTTTCTCAAGAGCATTGTCAATGACCACTGCCATCACCTTGATTGGTCAAAAGTGGCCATACTGAATTTGTCCTGCTTTTTGTGAATAGGCTGTAACTGGCCAAGTAATCACATTGTCAAATACATAGACACCAGTACTGTACTGGCTAGAGGTACAGGGACAAGTCTTCAGCACCACTGCTTGGATATTATTTGGTCCTATTGCTTTTGATGTAACCAGGGCTGTCAGCCATTTCTTGATATAATATAGCGTGCATTGAACTGGTGTGTAAGTTATATAATAATTATGTAAATTATGAATATTTTGTTTTATGCTAACCTACATTGCTGCAAAAAGTTAATTTTCCTGGCATTTTTACCCTAGGTATGTATGCCTAGAATAGCAAACTTGAACTTGAATGAAATTTGGCTTCTGGAATGGTGGCAATCTCAGGAAGAAGCAGGCATGGATAATCTGTTTGCTGTTCTGTCAGAATGCGTTTGTGAATGCTTCAGCTTTCCCTTTATTACTCACATACAAGGTCTCACCTTTGTTGAAGTCAGGGTAAAGTATTCTGGGTGCCTTTAATTATCCACCAGCGTACATAACAGGACTGAGGAGCTGGTGGTGGACCTGAGGAGGGCTAAGGCACCGGTAACCCCTGTTTCCATCCAAGGGGTCAGTGTGGACATGGTGGAAGATTACAAATACCTTGGGATACGAACTGACAATAAACTGGACTGGTCAAAGAACACTGAGGCTGTCTACAACAAGGGTCAGAGCTGTCTCTATTTCCTGAGGAGACTGAGGTCCTTTAACATCTGTCGGACGATGCTGAGGAGGTTCTACGAGTCTGTGGTGGCCAGTGCTATCATGTTTGCTGTTGTGTGCTGGGGCAGTAGGCTGAGGGTAGCAGACACCAACAGAATCAACAAACTCATTCGTAAGGCCAGTGATGTTGTGGGGGTGGAACTGGACTCTCTGACGGTGGTGTCCGAAAAGAGGATGCTGTCCAAGCTGCATGCCATCTTGGACAATGTCTCCCATCCACTCCATAACATACTGGTTAGGCACAGGAGTACGTTCAGCCAGAGACTCATTCCACCAAGATGCAACACTGAGCATCATAGGAAGTCATTCCTGCCTGTGACCATCAAACTTTACAACTCCTCCCTCGGAGTGTCAGACACCCTGAGCCAATAGGCTGGTCCTGGACTTATTTCCACTTGGAATAATTTACTTATTATTATTTAATTATTTATGGTTTTATATTGCTATATTTCTACACTATTCTTGGTTGGTGTGGCTGTAACGAAACCCAATTTCCCTCGGGATCAATAAAGTTTGTCTGTCTGTCTGTCTGCAGGGTTTTGTTCAGATTAGTTGGTTGGTGAGTTTATAATAGTTAGCATGGATTTCGGCTAACTGGGTCTTTATCTTCTTTACCTTCAGTTCTTTCTTTAATTTCCCAGTTTAGTTATTTTTCAGGATATAAGCTGAACTTACATAAAAGTGAGCTATTTCCTTTAAATGACCTTATGTCATCAAATGCCAAATTTCCGTTCCAAGTTGTTACAAGTCAATTTACATATCTAGGTGTAACAATTACTAAAAACTTTAAGAATTTATTTAAAGAAAACTTAAACCCTTTATTGAATTATGTGAAAAAGATGCTTTCTAAATGGTCTCCTCTTTCTTTATCTCTAATTGGCCTGATTAATTCGATTAAAATGCAGATTCTTCCTAAATTTTTATATCTTTTTCAGGCTTTACCTATTTTTATTCCTAAGACCTACTTTGATTCTTAGATTCAATTTTAACATCTTATATTTCGAATAATATATATATTATATATAATTAATATAATAATAGATGTTATATAATAAAACGAGCTTATTTGCCCGTTTAAGTAAAGTTTACCTACAAAGAAATAAAGAGGTGGGTGGATTAGCCCTACCCAATTTTAGGTTTTACTATTGGGCTGCCAATATAAGGAATACTACTTTTTGGTCCTATTATATTTATCGTAAAGATTGCCCATCATGGGTCTCCTTAGAAGTTAATTCTGTAAAAAATTCCTCTATTGTCTCTCTTCTTGGATCATACTCTTCTTTTTCAGCAAATAAAACAACAGATAATATAATTGTTAAGCAAAGTTTAAGGATCTGGTCTCAATTTAGCTAACTGGGTCACATCGGGACTAGTACAATCTGGCCCAAATAAGTAGCTGCTCCAATTAGCCAAAGTTTCATGGAAATAGTTAAAAAGATATTAAAAGATACCATTTAACTGTAACAAATTACGTATTTAAATGAAATACAGAACAAATTTGAACATCAACAAAACTACTAGTACTATAAAACTGTATATTAGTTCATAATAGTTATCAACATAAGAATTAATCCAGCTGTCACTTCTGTGTTCTTTTGATTGACTGTAAATGAACAAAATGACATGTTGCTTCCCAGGTACCAGGGTCAGGGACGTCTCAGGTCGTGTCCACAACATTTTGGAGGGGCAGGGGGAGCAGCCAGATGTCTTGGTATATATTGGTACCAATGACATAGGAAGGAAAAGCAATGAGGTCCTGGAAAGAGAATTTAGAGAGCTAGATAGAAAGTTGAGAAGCAGGACCTCCTGGGTAGTAATTTCCAAATTGCTGCCTGTGCCACACACCAGTGAGGGTAGGAACAGGATGATTTGGCAGATAAATGCGTGGCTGAGAAGCTGGTGCAGGGAGCAGGGTTTCAGATTCTTGGATAATTGGGATCTCCTCTGGGGGAGGTATGACCTGTTCGAAAGTGATGGGTTGCACCTGAACCCGAGGGGGACCAATATGCTTGCGGGCAGGTTTGTTAGGGCTGTTGGGGAGGGTTTAAACTAATTTGGCAGGGGGTGGTTACCAAAGTGAAGGGACTCTGGAAAGGACAGATGGTAAAAGAGTAAAGATAGCGTACAGTCAGATTGTCAGGAAGGGCAGGCAGGTGATGGGACGTAGTTGCACCAACAGGTTGAGTATTAAATCATTAGGGATGCAGAGTCAGAAAGGATAGCTAATACGGTACTCAAGGTGTTGTATCTAAATGCACATGGTATAAGAAATAAGGTGGATGATCTTGTTGCACTATTACAGATTGCCAGGTATGATGTTGTGGCCATCACTGAATCGTGGCTGAAGGATGGTTGTAGTTGGGAGCTGAATGTCCAAGGTTACACGTTATATCGGAAGGATAGGAAGGTAGGCAGAGGGGGTGGCGTGGCTCTACTGGTAAGGAATGACATCAAAGCAGTAGAAAGATATGATAGGATCGGAAGATGTTGAATCCTTGCGGGTCGAGTTAAGAAGCTGCAAGGGTAAAAGGATGTTGATGCCAGTTATATACAGGCGTCCCAACAGTGGCTGGGAGGTGGACCACAGGTTACAACAGGAAATAGAAAAGGCGAGTCAAAAGGGCAATGTTATGGTAGTCATGGGAGATTGTAATATACAGATCAATTGGGACAATCAGTTTGGTAATGAATCTCAAGAGAGTGAGTCTGTTGAATGCCTAAGAGATAGCTTTTTAGAACAGTTTGTCATTGAGCCTACTAGGGGATCAGCTATACTGGATTGGCTGTTAAGTAATGAACCAGATGCAATTAGGGAGCTTAAGATAAAAAGAACTCTTAGGAAGCAGTGATCATAATATAATTGTGTTCAACTTGAAATTTGATAGAGCGAAAGTAAATTCTGATGTAGCAGTATTTCAGTGGAGGAAGGGAAATGGTATGAGAGAGGAGTCGGCCAAAGTAAATTGGAAGGAGATGCCGGCAGGGATGTCAGCAGAGCAGCAATGATGTGTGTTTCTGGGGAAAATGAGGAAGGTGCAGGACATGTGTGTTCCAAAAATGAAGAAATACTCAAATGGTAAAATAGTACAAACTTGGCTGACAAGGGAAGTCAAAGTCATTGTAAAAGCAAAAGAAAGGGCATACAACAAAGCAAAAATTAATGAGAAGATAGAGGATAGGGAATTTTTTTTAAAAACCTACAGAGAGCAACTGGAAGTATCATTAGAAGGGAAAAGATGAAAAATGAAAACAAGCTAGCAAATAATATCAAAGTGGATAGTAAAAGTTTCTTCAAATATGTTAAAAATAAAAGACAAATGAGAGTGGGTATAGGACCGCTAGAAATTAAGGCAGGAGAAATAATAACTGGGGACAAGGAGATGGCTGATGAACTAAATGAGTATTCTGTGCCAGTCTTCACTGTGAAAGATATGAGCAGTGTGCCTGATGTTGTAGTGTGTGAAGGAAGAGAAGTGGGTGCAGTTACTGTTACAAGAGAGAAGATGCTCAAAAAGCTGAAAGACCTAAAGGTACATAAGTCACCCAGACCAAAGGAACTGCATCCTCAGGTTCTGAAAGAGGTAGCGTTAGAGATGATGGTGGCATTAGAAATTATCTTTCAAAAATCATTGGACTCTGGCATGGTGGCAGAGGACTGGAAAATTGCAAATGTTACTCCACTCTTTAAAAAAGGAGGAAGGCATCAGAAAGGAAATTAGAGACCAGTTAGCCTGGCCTCAATGGTTGGGAAGCTGTTAGAGTCAATTGTTAAGGACGAGGTGATGGAGTACTTGGTGACACAGTACAAGATAGTACAAAGTCACTATGGTTTCCTTAAGGGAAAATCCTGTCTGACAAACCTGTTGGAATTCTTTGAGGAAATTACAAGTAGGATGGATAAAGGGGATGCAATGGATGTTGTATACGTATATGAAATTTAAGAAGACCTTTGACAAGGTGCCACACATGAGGCTGCTTACAAAGGTAAGAGCCCGTGGTATTACAGGAAAGTTACTAACAAGGTTAGAGTATTGGCTGATTGGAAGAAGGCAGCGAGTGGAAATAAAAGGATCCTTTTCTGGTTGGCTGCCAGTGACTAGTGGTGTTCCGCAGGGGTTGGTGATGGGACCACTTCTTGTTATGCTGTGTAAAATGATTTATATGATGGAATAGATGGCTTGGTTTCCAGGTTCGCAGATGATATGAGGATTGGTGTTGAGGAAACAGATAGAGTACAGAAGGACATAGACAAATTAGGAGAATAGGCAAGAAAGTGGCAAATGAGTTGGAAAATGCATGGCCATGCACTTTGGTAGTAGAAATAAATGTGCAGACTATTTTCTAAACAAGGAGAAAATACTGAAATTTGAGATGCAAAGGAACTTGCAGATTGAGTTGGTGGTGAGGAAGGCAAATGCCATGTTAGCATTCATTTCAAGAGGTCTAGAATACAAGAGCAAGGATGTGATGCTGAGGCTTTATAAGTAGTGAAGCAGTAAAATCGTTTATTTTTCACTCCCGGCTATTTCTGGCATTTCCAAGACAGAATGCTAAAAACCTCAGGGAGCAAAATAATTCTGAATTGTCTTACTGCTTATTACTCGCTAACTATCAGTAGCAAAATCATTGCTTTTTGACACAAACCACACAAGTAAAACCTCACTGTTTAAAAACTGTTCATTCTAACCCCAGTGCAGTGTCTAATAGCCACACGACCTACATGTGACTGACATTAATTAGAAACTGTTCGGCAAGAGTCTCCTGTCCCAATTAAGCTGCATAGTGTCCCAAATGAATGGAGGGAATATTGGCACTTTTCTCAGTTAGTCTTTGTTCTTTAAGAGTTGTCCCAAATAAGTTGCTGCACTGATTAACCAATGAACCAATTAACCGGAATTTGCCACTTTCCACATTAAGGTAGAGATGTTGGGGACAGGAATGGAAGAGCTGACAGACTAGCTGAATTTTAGGATAGGGTGTAAAATGACAGTACAGTAAAAGGAAAATTGCATATGCAGTATGTCATCATCATAAAAATGATGGGAGAGGAAAACAGATTAGGCATGAAGCAGAATGTAATGCTTATCCCTCAAAAAGCCAGACATTGATAGGACACATAAAACTTTCCATTGACAAACCTTTTATGTAGACGACTTGAAGAAATATGATGTTCAGCCAAGTGGAGGAATCAGAGCAGAAGGAGGATGATCAATATTATGCGTAGGAGAATACTTTCACAGGAGGGACTTCAGTTCAAAATTTAACATGATATTTTACAACAATTATTCGTTTTTGAACCATTGATTTTCGATGATCACTGGGGCCTTATGGATTTTTAAATAAAATACAGTGTCATTGAGCAACAAGATTAGGTTGTGTAGTTGAAAAAAATCATTGATAAGTTTGTCAGGAACAACTGTATTAACTTGAATTAAATTAGCTGCAAGTGTTGCCTCCTGCTAGTTAGTATCCAAAATTTTGACTCATTACGTTTGGTGACTCATAAGTTGGGCATTCCATTTGTTAAAACATGCTTCCAAAATATCTCTCTATGTTCAGGTTATTTTCCCAAGTATAACATACACCCATTAATAGTTTTGGTTTCCTAAAGTTCCATATATCCTTGATGTAATACAAAATAATTATTGCAACTGTAAGCCAGGAGAATGGAATTTGAAAACCCATTTGCTTGTTGGAAAACAACAAGTTTAATTTGAACTTTGGAAATGCTCTCACTTTGTGTGTTTAATTTGTACAATTTGATGTGTATTAGCCTCAGTAAGGATTGGTTATAGAACATAAAACATAGAATAGTACAGCACATTACAGGCCCTTTGGCCCACAATGTTGTGCCGACCCTCAAACCCTGCCTCCCATATAACCCCCCACCTTAATTATCCTTCATTACATAACCCTGCATTCCTTCTAGTTGAGCTAATTAACACATGTCAACCTGTGCTGTAGTATGTGTATTGCAGAATAAAGAATCAAATCGATTGGCTTACCCTTATTTACAAATGATTTTATTCAAATGATTTTACTTACATGAGAAATTCCAGTTCTATATATAACCTGAAATATCTTACAACTGATTATTCTTATTTGCACCCAAGTCCTTTTAGCAATTTTAAACATTAAGAGAGTGTGAAGAATATTCTGCTGTGTCACGATCTTTCAGTAACTTCAATCAAACCACTGAGTGGCATATAAATTAATACCTATAAAATAAGTGAAAATCTTAGTAACTTATTTTTAAAACTGCCAAAGATGTTTGGTGTTTGAATTTATTGACTCAAGGAAGTTTATGGCAGAGCATGTATTAATGTTTGGCACATCTGCCAATGTTTATGCAGACGGAGGTTTATAATTTAAGTGTTTTCAGTGAGCTGATGGAAGAGACCCGTGACCAGACACAGAGCAAGGGAGGCTTTGGAATATCCTCGGAAACATCTTCACCTAAAATTTGGATTGATTGCCATCATGCTTGAAAAACAAAACAGATAATGAAAATCAGAGACTTAACACTAACTGCACAACATTCTCTATTTTCATTCCAGGATCTTTTAATGGGCCTGATGAGTAATGCAGAGAAGACCAAGAATTTTAGGATTACATCTCCAGAATCTCCAGTGATATTTGAATGTCCTGTGTTACCTTTAGGTCATTTGTGCACAAGCAGTTTTGGAGAGTTTGCAGAGTATTGTGGCGAGCATTTGGTCCATAGTGACAGACAAGGAAGCTCGTTAACTCAACAACAGTTTTTTTTTTAAATTTTAATTGTGACACAGACGCAAAACAGACCAGGCTTCATGACCCACAGACAGAACCCAACCAGTCTCACACAGACGGGGGAGGTGACCATCACACACCCCGGTTACAGTTAGGGTGACCCACAAATACACAAGCAAATGACTGTATAACCCAAGCTAAAATGTAACAATAAATGAACTGGAACCATAATCCCACAAAAGCATTCTAACACAAAAGCAATAAACAGTACTGGTCATTAGAAATGCAGGGGTCAGCTGTCGACCACGCCCACGCCCCACCCCCAGTTAGCAAGAATTCTGAGCAACTATGTTTTGGTAAAGATCCACATTCATAACTCACATAAAATGGTGACAGATCGATAGGCTGGCTTCAGCCCGCTTTACTTTTGATGTATCTTGTCAGTTCTGGTATCCTTTAAATATCTATGTTTGAATTTTGTTCACTATCTCTAGACATGTTTAGACCAGAACTGCACCAGCATCTAAGGTGATCTCACCGAAAATCAAAACAAGCTAAAATGAGCTTGAGCTTCTTTAGTTCTATGTCCATGTAACACAAGTTCCCGCTTTCTCTAGAAGAGACAGCCAGTAATTATCTGACTGGCTTTTGCTATTTGGTAGACACAGAATTAGCAAATAATGTCAGAGCTCTTTGCATTTTATCATATTAGTCATTACTTATCCTGAGTTTGATAACGACATTGTAGTTCGATGTTTAATGTCGAATGAATGGAGGGTGCTATGACTTCAAAGGAAATAGATTTGTGAAACTGAGGTATATGCAGAAATAGGCTGGGTCACTGTCATGCATGAGTTGACAAGGGGCATGAAATAGTTAAAAAATGTTCAGTAATGCGTTGAACTTGAAGTTGTTCAAATTGCAATGCTGATGCTGAAGCTTTTACTGAGTCTGATTACTTAGAGTCAAATCTGGTCATTTAGAACAGGAAATGAAAGTCTAGCAAGGGATGAGATTGAAAAGAGGAAATGTGTTTTTTAAAAAAAGTGGATGGGAAGATCATGACAATGTCATTCCAACCCTGTACAAAGCATATGCATTTCTTTTAATTCTGCTTCAAAATCTCAGCAAAAGGTCAACATTTATTGCACACTTCTAATTGTACTTGGAAAGATGATGGGGAGCTGCCTCTGTGAACCACACAGACATTCTAGGCCCAGATATGATGTCAGGTGGGACACATATTTCAGTGGCAGGAAGGCGTATACATCCTGATGTGATCTACAAGGTTCAAGAAGATGACACAATATCATCTTCACAAGAATAACTACAGATGGGGAATAACTGCTAGCCTTGCCAATGATAGCCAGAATCTAAAAATAAATCTAATATTGGAAAGCCTTGTCCAGCACTATACTCCATATAGACTACTGTAAAGCCTCCCCCTACCCGGTATCTTGTTAGCAAAGGTACAGTTTCCATTGAAAGAGTTTAGTACACCAAGACCCTAAGCGTTCACATCACGGATGACCTCAGCTTAATATCACCTCCCTGGACAAGAAGGCACAGCAGCACCTCCACTTCCTGAGAAGAAAGAAGCAAGCAAGGCTCCCCCCCCACTCCATCTTAACTGCATCTGGTATGGGAGCAGTCAAGCATCGAACCAGAAATCCCAACAAAGGAATGTGAGAACAGCTGAGAGGATCATAGGGATCTCCCTACCATCCATTAGAGACATTTATCAGGATCGCTGCATACACAGGGCCCTTAGTATTATTAAGGGTCCCACCCATCCATCCAACATCCTCTTTGACTTGCTGCTACCAGGCAGGAGACTACGATGCGTAAAAACAAGGATGGTCAGGAAGAGAAACAGTTTTCTTTCCCCAGGCCATTAGGCTTCTGAACTCCTGGCCACATCATATTTGAAGTGTCACTGATTAATCTGTTTTGTGCCTTACAAAATTGAATATTAATGCACTTTAGATGATTATTTATCTGTGATTTATCTGCAGATTATGTAGATTTATCCATAGCTTCATAAACTATTGTGTCTTATGTGTGTTATGTGTACTACTGTGCTTTACACCCTGTCTCGAAGAAACATTATCTTGTTTCTATAAACATAACATGGTTATATACGTTATATACATGTATGTAGTTAAGTGACAATAAACTTTTCTTGTCACTCGTCATGTCTCTGGAAAACAAGATAGAGGATCTAAGGGCAAGATTACTTTATCAGTTGAAAATGAGGAATTGTTGCATCTTTGTTTCACGGTGACATGGCTCACTTCAGACATGCTGGATACGTCAGTCAGACCCAAGGGCTTCTTGATATATCAGATGGACCGGACTACTGATTTGAAGGGGCAATAGGTGAGGGTCTATATTTCATGATATATTTTCTGTGGTGCTCGAACATTTTTGAACACTTTTCAAACTCTTTTTACACCAACTTGAAACACATAATGATTCAGTGCTACTGTTCTACTTGTCAAGAAAGTAGTCAACGTATCAGCAAATGCTGATGTTAAGCAAGCACTTGATATATTGAGTGCCATGATTAGCAAACAAGAAACAGCCAACCCCAGTGCCTTTCAAATCATTGAACATTTCTTCAATGAAGCTTTCTTGAAGAAATCGCTACCCAATCATCAGCAACATACCATCTGCAGCACCAGGGCTCCCTACACACCTGGCCAATGCTATACTATAATAAGCAAAGTCCCTCTACTTTGTAATGACCAGGGTGTGCAAACATTTTGTGCTGTGCAATTTTTTGGCTAGTGACAACGATATGTGCACACTGAATTTTATATACAGAGGTATTCATTTTAACAGCTAGCAAAGCACCGTCAATAAGAACTTTGAATCCTGGGTTGATCATTTTTGCTCTCGTTCATCTGCACTCTCACTAAACATACATAGCAGGCCTGTAGCAGGTAATGAAGGATTTTCTCTCTGGAGATTTTGCACACCATCCGTATGTGATCTGCTTACTGAATGATGCTTTAAAAAGTCAAGTTTCCAAATATCAATCCATTTCTTCCACTTGCAAATTCTCCAACAACTTTTGTATTGTGACAATACACACAGGTAACATCAGTTTCTGTATTCTTCTTAAATATTTCTCATAGCTGCACATTGCTGACTTCATGAGCCTTCGGTGTAGCAGTTTCCACTGTTCCATTAACCCATTCTGCTCTAAATGACCTAGCAGTTCTTTTGCACTTTGCGCCCTTTCCATCTTTGGAATACAACACAGTGAATCAAAAATTTCTTCAATAAAAACAGTACGAATACACCAGATCTAAAATCTGCAGACAAATCATCACAAATTCCACATTGTCAACAACCGTCCGCATCAGAAACAAGGAAAGGAAATGTGTTCAATCGTGAAATATACTTAACATGCCAACAAGGTAGAGGGTGACAACCTTTTGTGTGGTGTTTACATTCCTTTGTGCGCTAGAAGCAAAAAATGTGTGCGCACACACCTCAGAGGGAACGTTGATCATAAGGAAGGCCAACCATTCCATCCCTACACCGCATTTCAGGAAATATGATCATCTGGTTGTCCTCCTCCTACCTGCATAGCGGCAGAGGCTAAAGAGCAAGGCTCCAAGGGTCATGTACAAGGACTCATCAGAGGGTCTGAACAAATGCTCCATGGTTGTCAGTCTGTCATGGAAGAGTGCACCCCCCACAAAGTCATTTCACAACCAGTCTTCCACAACCAGAAGTCCTGGATGAACAAATATATCTGCAATCCGCCGAAGCGTTCAGGTCAGACAACCAGATAAAATACAAGAGGTCCAGGTACGACCTCCAGAAAAACATCTCAGATGTGAAATGGTAATTCCAAATCAAACTGGAATCATAGAAGAATGCTCAACACCCGTGGCAGGACTTAATGTTATCACCTCCTACAAAATAAGACCAAGCGATATATGTGACAACAAGGTTTCACTCACAGATGAGCTCAACGTTCGCTCTGATTGCCAAAACATGGAGGCATCTTTACACACTCACACAGCCTCTGAAGACCCTGCGAATTCAGTTTCTGAGGCCTCATCACCAGGTTGAGGAACAGTTATTACCCTTCAACCATCTGGCTCTTGAACTAGAAGGGCTAACTTCAATCACCCCAACAGTGAACTGTTTGACAACCTATGGACTCACTTTCAAGGAATCTTCATCTCAGGTTCTTGATATTTATTTTTTTTTCTTCTTCTTTTTGTTTTTGCACAGTTTGGTGCCTTTTGCACACTGGCTGTTGGTCAGTCTTATTATGTACATTTTTAAACCACAAAACACTGGAGCAGAATTAGGCCATTCAACCCATTGAGTCAGTTCTGCCGTTCCATCACATGTGATTTATTATCCGTCTCAACCCGATTTTCCTGACTCTGCCCTGTAACCTTTAATGCCTTGTCTAATCCAGAATGTATCAACCTCTGTTTTGAATGTACCCAATGACTTGGCCTCCACAGCCATTTGCCTCCAGGGCAAAGAATTCCACAGATTCACCATCCTCTGGGTAAAGAAATTCCTCCTCATCTGTTTTAAATGGATGCACATCTATTCTAAGGCTGTGCTGCCTTCTAAATTCCAGGAAGTACAGGTCCGGAGCCATCAAACTTCACTTTTTCATTCCCAGAATCATTTGCATGAAACTACTCTGGATCCTTTCCAATGTCAACACATTTTTTCTTAGATAAGGAGCTCAAAACAGCTCACAATAGTCCAAATGTGGTCTGACCAATACCCTGTAAAGCTTTAGCATTACATTCTTGCTCTTATATTCCGGTCCTCTCGAAATGAATGCTCACTTTGCATTTACCTTCCTTACAACACCTCAACCTGCTAGTTAACCTTTAGGGAATCCTGTACAAGGACTCCCAAGTCCCTTTGCACCTCCAAGTTTTGAATTTTCTCCCTGTTTAGAAAATAGTCTACGTTTTTATTCCTTCTACCAAAGTGCCTGACCATACACTTCCTTACACTATATTCCATCTGCCACTTCTTTGCCCATTCTCACAATAGGGTCTTCTGCAGACTCCCTGCTTCCTCAACACTACCTGTCCCTTCACCAGTCTTTGTATCCTCTGCAAACTTCTCACAAAGCCATTAATTCCATCATCCAAATTGTTGACATATAAGGTGATAAGAAGTGGTCCCAATCGAGCAGAACACCACCACCAGTTACAGCCAGCCAAGTCTTGAATTTCTGGCATACTGCTTATGTCCTCCACAGTGAAGACAGACACAAAAGATTTATTAAGCTCATCCGCCATTTCTTTGTTCCCCATTACTACCTCTCCAGTGTCATTTTCCAGCAGTCCAATACACATTCTCACCTCTCTTTTACTATTTATATACTGTATCTGAAAAAGAACTTTTGGTATGCTCTTTTCTATTATTGGCTTCATACTCACTTATGGCTTTTTTAGTTTCCTTCTGTTGGTTTAAAAAATCTTTCCAATCTTTTAACTTCTGATTTATATTTGCCATGTTATATGCCCTTTCTTCTGCTTTTATGCTGTTTCTTAATTACCTTGACACCCATGATTGCATCATCCTCCCTTTAGAATACTTATTCATCTTTGGGATGCATCTATTTTGCATCTTTATTTTGCCCCCAGAAACTGCAGACATTGCTGTTCTGCCATCATCCATGCAAGTGACCCCTTCCAATCAACTTTGTTCAATTCCTCTCTCATGCCTGTATAATTCCCTTTACACCCTTTATCATCACCCTCTCAGTCTGCTGGATGAATTCTATCGTATTATGATCACTGTCCCCTAAGGGTTCCTTTACTGTAAGCTGCCCAATCAACTCTGGTTCATTACACAACATCCTATCCATAAATTGCCTGTTCTTTAGTGGGCTGAACCACAAGTGGCTCTAAAATGCCACCTTGTAGGCATTCTACAATTTCCTCTCTTGGGATCCACAACCAACCTGATTTTCCAAATCCCCCGTAACTATCGTTGCCCCATACTCAGTCCTGTCATTCCGGTTCCCATCCCAAATTAGTGTATGTCCACAAACCTGCCCGCAAGGACATTGAATCCCATTGGGTTCAGGTGTAACTCATACCTTCCCCAGTAGAGACCCCAATGACCCAGAAATCTGAAACCCTGCCTCCTGCACCATTCCCTCAACCACTCATTCAACTGTACTATCACCCTGTTCCTGTTTTTCATTGATCTATTGTGTTTCTTTGTATTTACTGTGAGTGCCCATTGAAAATGAATCTCAGGTTTGTACATAGTGACATTAATGTACTTTGAAAATAATTCCACTTTGAACTTTGACTAGACTTCCTTACTTACTGGGGATTTAAGAGGAATGATCAGGGTGCCACTAAATTAATTCCTGGTCTGAAACACATTGGTTATCACAATAAACACAGGATGCTGAATCTCTGGTAATAGCCATGTGGATGGCCCTGTCTGCTCTGATTCAGAAGGTGGTATGTTCATGTCTTTCTTTTGTTCCCCTCCATAGATGCTGGCAGACTTGCAGAGTTCAAAACACTAAGCTGTATGGTAACGAAAGAATTCTGTGCTTTTAGGAGTCTGAACTTTATGGTGAGAAGTTGAAATATTTATTTTGACCTTCCAAGTGGATACGAAGGATATAATGATGTTGTTTCAAGAAACACCAGGGATCTTGCTCCAGCAGCCTAAGCAATATTGATCAGTATCGAGGCAACATTTTTAAAGACAGATTATCCGGCATTTATCATAACGTTGTATGCAGTAGCTTGCTGGGTGCACAGTGGCCAACACGTTTCCCACATTACAATAATTTTACTTCAAAAGTACCCTGGATTTTCTGGAAGAGAAATCACAGGGGCTATATAATTGCACGACTTCCTTATTCTCTGGCGGACAGAAGTCGAGCAATTATAGCAAAGCTTACAGATTGCAGCTTACAGCTTGCAAGTGAATTGCATGGCTTTGGTTGCCCTGTTAAAGTAAACATACAGTATATTTAATTGGGAAAGGGAAGGAGGAGGGGAACAAGAGGGAGGTGATGAGTAGGTGAAGTGAAGAGAAGGGGTGAGAAGGTAACTAGAATGGGGAATTGAAACAGAGAAGGAGGGAGGAGAGAGAAATTATTGAAAGTTGGTGTAATCAATGTTCATTTTCTCAGGTTGGAAGCTACCCAGATGGAATATGAAGTGTTGCTCCTCCAGCCTGAGTTTGGTCTCATCTTGGCAGAGAGGAAGCCATGGATAGACGTGGCAGAGTGAGATTGGGAAGTTGAATTGGGCAACCACTTTGTTGAGCATCTTTGCTCCGTCTGCCACAGAGCAGGATCTCCCAATGGCTACCCATTTCAATTTGACTTTCCATTCCCATTCTAACATGTCTATCCATGGCCTCCTATGCAGCCAAGATGAGACCAAACTCAGGTTAGAGGAGCAACACATGATAGTTCCATTAGATTCTTTCTTCTTCAGCCCTTTACCTCTGCCACCTATCCCCTTACAGCTTCTTACTTCACCCTTCTTCCTCAGCCACCCACTTTACCCCTCACCTGGTCTCAACTATCACCTGCCTGCCAGTACCCGTTCCCCTCAATCAACTTCTTATTCTGGCTTCTGCCCCCTTCCTTTCCAGCCCTGAGGAATGGCCATAGCCTGAGACATTAACGGGTTATTCCCCTCCATAGATGCTGCTTGATTTGCTGAGTTCCTGCAGAATTTTGTGTCTGTTGTTCAACATTTCTGGCATCTGCAGAATCTCTTCATAATCATTTCATTCATTATTAAGTTTTAGGGAAGAATTACCATAGAAATAATTTATTTTTCCCCAAAATGGGTTTATTTTTTTAAATATATATACTTACCTCAGTGAAATTGAATAACTACTGGTGGGTATGTCAGAGGGCCTGCTGCTTGGTTTTCATGGTTGAGTGGAAGAGAGACTTGCATTGCCACTCATTATATTAAGGTTCAAGGTTCATTTTATTGCCAAAGTATAAATGTACAATACAACTCTCCAGCTAGCCATGAAATACACAAGTAAAAGAAACAAAACTCACAGAACCCAGAATCCCCCATCCCCTCCCCGAAAAAAACAATAACAGTACAATATCCAACCCCTCCCCATAGATAAAAACAACAACAATAGCAATCCCTTACCCCTCCAGAAAAAACAGCATCAATACATTTCCTGAGCCCCCTCACTCGCAGAAAAAAAAGCAACAATGCAAACCCCAACTCCTTCCCCAAAGAGAAAAGAACAGCGACCATAATATCAAAAAAACCTACATCCCTTCCCCAGCCACACGCCCTTCTTCAGTGTGATTATGGGTGATCTGTCAACTTCTTCTGCATATGATGTAACTCATCCATTCACGATTACTATTGCTGGTGAGTCTTGATCTGCCACAACACCCCACAACCACCACGCCTTTAATATTCCCACTTGTCATTTGACCTTGATTCTCCATTGTCCATGTACACCAGGAGGTTGCTCCACAAGTCCTGTTTCATCACGCACACCTGCCACACAATGTGACAATCACTTCTAATTCTCACTGTTTACAGGTCCTAGATGGTCCTGATCCATCCCATTCCTAATACTTGCATGTAGGCTCAATATAAATACCTACAAATGCTGTGTGCCATTCATTTTGTGAGTTGCTACTGTGCAGGTAATTTTTTTTCCTGCTTCTAGGTAAGAAGTTTGTGAATTTAACCCCACTCTCAGGACTTGGGCAGAGAACCTATGCTGATAATGGGGTGTTGGAGGTGCTCTGTGCTTTTGGGAGTGCCAATGTTTCATGAAACTAAGGCTCTGATTACTGTCCTGGATGTGAGTGCAAAATATCGTTTGGTAATACTTGGAAGAAGATCAGCAAAGTTATCCCCAGAGTCCTGGCCAGTATTATTCTCTCCAACATCAATAAATAATAGGGATTATTGGCTATTCACGCAGCTATTCATTAGAGCTTGATATGCCCAAAATGATCTTTGTGTTTCCTGCAATAGTAAGTACAACATTATTTCACTGGGTTTAAAGTACTTCAGGGGGTTTTGAAGTTATGAAAGGTCACTAATAAAAGCAAATTATTTTTTTCTGGTAGGAAGTTATTGTTTCAGTCATTCCTTCAATGATTAAATGCTATTTTTAAAGAACGTCAAAAGCTAAAGTGTCATTTCTCAGTGAATATGCAATAAAATACGTAGTTCATTATAAAGAAAATGCCAAAAGGTCGCTTTGGAACTGAATAGTACAGAGTGCATAGAACATTACCCTTTGTCATCTTGGCTACAATCCAAATCAGACAAGGGTTTAAACTCTTTTCACATTCTTTAATTATTGCATAACCTAAAGTGTAATTAGCATAATCTGCCTTAATCAGATCTGATTCTAAACCTCAAAAGTGGACTTCACATTTTACAACTATATCATACAGTTACCATTCTTTCTGCAAAAGCATAACACCAGTTTTATTGCTAATCATAGTGTTTCCATGGCAACTTCCAGGCAAATGTTAAATTCACATTATCTTCCGGTCATGAACATAGAAGCGTTGCAAATCACCACATTATCAAAATATCAATTCAAGTAATATAAAGTGCATCATCTGAAATAAATGGGCAATTAAAAGTTTCTGGTAGCATCAACAGAAATAACGTGCAATAGTCTGGTAAATCTGCCACTCGGTCAGGTACCAGCAAGGATTATTGGAGTTTGCTGTGTTGAGTTTATTCAAGGCTGAAGCTGATATCTTGGGAATCGAGCAGAAAGAGGATATCAGACATAGATCAGCAATAATATATTTGAGTGGCTGTAGGATCCACTCCGATTGTACAACGCACAATGCTTAAGCCTTCCCCTTCCCCTTCACTGAGAGCAGCTTGTTTAGCTATTTACTTCTTAGAGGATCTTGTGTACAAACTTCCTGCTACATTTCCCTAAATTCTAACATTAACCACACTTCAGAAAGTAGTATATTGTCCTTTAAAGATGCTGAATTGCGTCACAAAAGGAATCCATTGACCCCATTCATCCGTGCTGGTTCCTAATAGTATAATTTGTCAGTCCCTGCTTATTTTCATCTTTCTTTGTTCATTGGCTACACCCCAGTTCTGAACTAAACAGGCTTTCAGGGTATAAAGAATGCGATTTTTTTCTCATATGCTTCAGCTTCGATTAGGACTGAACTGTTGATGAAATTGAACTGTGTTTCTCTTAACTCAACTCCATGTTACGTAGGTTTAAGAACTAACGTACAGAATACTAATCTCAACAACTAACATTCCAATCAACAGCATTCAGAGATAAATATTAAACTATTGACGTCAAATGAAAAAAACTTCTAAGAGTATGTACAAATAGACTCAGAAGCTGCTTTCCCAGGTAATGACCTGGGAAAGTTCTCACTGGTAATGTAATGGTTTCTCTGTAACACAGTGTTTGGGTTATGACTAGAGATAACAGGAGCTTTGGAATGTGCACTGGCCAAAGAGGGGAGGTTTTTTTTTTCTTGTGTGCCCGAGAGAAGATTTCACGGTCATTTGTTCGGCAGAAGATGGAGAGAGAAGATGCCAGAATGGGGAAGTCATAGACTGCAGGACTGGGTGGACTTGGAATGGGGTCGGGAGTCAACAACGCCTGGGGGAAATCGATGGAGAATGAACGGACGGGAAAACAGTGAGCTCCAAAGTGCGCATTAGACAATGGCATTTTCATGCCAAGATGTTCTTGGCATGAACATTGAATTCTCCAACTTCTGGTAATTCCCTCCCTCTCCCTTCCCCCATCCCAGTTTCACTCTGCCTCCTCCTCCAGCTGCCTATCACCTCTCTCATGATTCTGCCTTCTTCTACTACCCATAGTGCTTTCCCTTTACCATTCCTTCTTCACCTTTCCTGCCTATCCCTTCCCTGGTTCCCCTCCCCCACCCCTTGATCTTTCCTCTGATTGGATTTTCACCTGACACCTACCAGCCTTCTCCTTCCCACCCTCCCCCTACCTTCTTTATAGGGCCCCTGCCCCCTCCCTCTTCAGTCTTGATGAAGGGTCTCAGCCCGAAACGTTAACTGTTCACTTCCACGGATGCTGCCTGACCTGCTGAGTTCCTCCAACATGTTGTACGTTGTGCATTAGACTGTTTCATGAGAATGGGTCATTTTTCCCTTTTGTTTCTTTACTAACCCTATCATCAAATTAAGAATTATAAAGCTCCATCGTTTAATTGCATATTGTGTACTGTTTGTTATTTCATGGTACTGATTTGCAACAGGGAAACATATCATGCAGCATCCACCCAAACAAGATTTCTCAAGTTTGGCCGAGCTGGAGGCTGCCTTCCCCTAGATTAATGCCGCTAGCTGAACTTGAGGGTTACAATTGTGGGGGCTCATCCAGGATTGAGCATTGAACCAGTGGGGTTAAGTATTCGAACTCCAGATGAATTGTTAATTTGCCTGTTAAGTACTGTTAAAGTTGTTGACAAAGTTGCGATTATAGGATGGAGGTTTGATAAAATAGCAGGCGCAGCTCTCATTTTATTGCAGACCAGCATTGAGATAACAGCAGCAGGGTGGGCCGAATCACAAGTTGAGTTTCCCATAGTTGGGGACAGAGATTTCAAAAGCAGGGTTCTATTGTTTCTGAGGAGTGAGGGGAAGGAATGGTCAGATTTGGAATGTCTAATTAGATCCTGTCCCCCAGGGAAGAGTGAGAATTCTACCTCTCTGGCAAATAAACTGAAAAATGCCCAGGTCCAAAGTCCCAGCTATGGTAGGCTCTGCCTGGTCTCAGGAATGAAGCCCACCCCTAAAGGGGAAGAGGAGTATGAGACTTGGGCAGAGCGGACCTCTCAGTTGTTAGATGAGTGGCAGTGCTCTGATGATGAAAAGCTGCAGAGATCGGTTGAGAGTTTGAGTGGGCGGGCTGTTGACATTGTGAAAGCCGTCAGGTCACGGTATCCCCTAGCAACCATGGTTGATTACATGTGAGCACTGGAAAATGCCTTTGGTACGACAGGAAGCCCAATGGAGCTCATGGCGGGGCTTCAAAACATGCATCTGGAGAAGGAGAAGAAGCTTTCTGCCTACACCTTTCGGCTGAGGTGGATCAGTTAAGAAGGGACTAGATGGGAAAGGGCACGCAGTCCCAGGACTTGATCTATTAGGGTCCCTGACTGTCTCGTAAGACATGTCCCCCTGATCAAGATGTGTTGAACTGATCAGAGAAGTACAAGAGGAGGAGAATGTGGTGGAGGACTCGGTCAGCAGGGTACAGTCCTCGGTAGTGGCCCCATGCGGTGAAGTGACCACGGATAGCCTGCCCCAGGGAGTGGTAGAGCAGATTGTGGCAGAGTTGAGAACTGAGATGTCTCCATTGTTATCAGCAAGTGTGACCCCCACCCCACATGATGGAACTTTTGGAGTGAGGGGGCAGATCCTCTAAGGGGACAAACAATGCAGAGGGCTGCTAGCAGCTGGTGTCATGCAAGAAGGAGAGTGAGACCCCAGGTACCTAAGCAGAGAGAATCAAGGACATGAGAGGAGATATGATCAAAAGGTGAGGTTCTCCCAACTCCTGCCGGGTGACCGAGACCTCCTAAGGAATTTGGGACTACCTGGGAAGCATAAGTTGGATGACCGCTGGGCAGCTACTCCCTATGTGGTGGAGAGCCAGATGCCAAACCTACTATTTTTCCGAGTGAAACCAGAGGATGGGAATGGGCCTGTGAAGATTCTCCATCGGAACCACCTTCTGCCTCTGGGACAAGAGGTTCAGGTTGACCCAGAGCCTGACTGGGGCTTACACCTAGTAAGAGGACTCTGTGGTGACGCAGAGTGACTGCAGGACCAACAGCAGGAGAGGTTAGGCTGAGAGGAATACTCATTTGGAGGATGTGCACATGGAGGGGTGGTATGTGCTGCCTTTTGCTAACTCCCTATTGATTGAGGAAGAGACTCTCTCGCTGAGTCAGGTGAAGTTGAGGGGGGCTATCTGTGGACAACCCGGGTTGAAGCAGGACCCTGCAGGGGATGAAGCAAGGCTTAGCCAAGGGACAGAGGGGTCTGAGTTGCAGGTGGGCACAAGTGATAGGCCAGGGGAGGCCTTTCCGGTAAACCAGACGTATCCCCAATAGTGTCGGAACATGAGGAGGTAGATGAGGGGTTATGGAGGTCTCACAGAATCAGGAGACCATCGGATAGGCTGGCCTATGTAGCACCAGGGAACAGAGTGTGGCCCCTACTGCTTTGGGGAGCTATGTCACTGCCTTTTACACCTGGGTTGGACTTTGTATTTTACAGGAAGGCTTGGCAAATTATCTCTAAGTCATGAGGACATGACTACATTTGGTGGGGGGAGAGTGTAATGCCCTGGGAAAGGTTTCACTGTGAATGTAATGGTTTCTCTGTAGCCCAGTGTTTAGGTTATGATTAGAGATAACAGGAGCTTTGGAATGTGCACTGGCCAAAGAGGGGAGGTGTTTTTTTTCTTGTGTGCCCGAGAGAAGGTTTCGCGGATGTTTGTTCGGCGGAAGATGGAGAGAGAAGATGCCAGAATGGGGAAGTCATAGACTGCAGGACGGGGTGGACTTGGAATGGGGTCGGAAGTCAAGAACGCCCAGAGGAAAGCGATGGAGAACGTACGAACAGGAAAGCAGTGAGCTCCAACGTGCACTTTAGACTATTTCATGAGAATGGGCCCCTTTTTTCATTCTCTTTACTAACCCTATAGTCAAATTAAGAATTATATAGCTCAATCATTCAATTTGCATTTTGTGTACTGTTTGTTATTTTGTGGTACTGATTTATAACAGGGGATACATCACACAGCATCCACCCAAACAAGATTTCTCAAGTTTGGCTGGGCCGAATACTGTCTTTCCCTAGATTAACGCCACTAGCCAAACCTGAGGGTTACATTAGGTACACCTGTACACCCGCTCGTCAATGCAAATATCTAATCAGTCAATAAGGTGGCAGTCAATGCATGCTGCCTTGGTCAAGAGGATCAAACATCAGAATGAGGAAGAAATGTGATCAAAGTGACTTTGACCATGGAATGAATGTTGGTACCAGATAGGGTGGTTTGAGTATCTCAGAAACTAGTGCTCTCCTGGAATTTTCATGCACAACAGTCTCTAGAGTTTACAAAGAATAGTGTGAAAAACGAGCAACATCCAGTTAGCAGTAGTTCTGTGGGGGAAAAATGCCTTATTAGTGAGAAAGATCAGAGGAGAATGGCCAGCCTGGTTCAAGCTGACAGGAAGATGATGGCAATTCAATTAGCCATGCATTATAATAGTTGAACCTTGAAGTGGATGGGTTCCAGCAGCAGAAGTCCATGAACATATTCAATGGGAATTTATTAGGTATAGGAGGTAGCTAATAACGTGGCTGCTGAGTCTACATTCACCAGAAAGTTACCTGAATCAATTCAACACAAACATGTAAGTCTTTTCGCAGCCTTTCAATGGAATTATCTGATCTAAAGTTCCCATGGAAAGTCAGGAAAACAAAGAAGTTACCAAAAGAGTTGAAGGTTTTATAGGACAGCGTAACACTTTCAAACACTTCATTATCTATGACATCTCAAGAAGACCATTACAAGAAAAATCTTTGCAACTTTATTACCTCTCTATCCTTGTTTATTGATGGTTCAATAAGTATCTTGCATTCCTGGGACTGGATGCATGTCCAATGTAATCTAACATCACTGCCTTCTGTAGATAATGATCATCTGAGTTTCTATAAAGAAAACAAATGTACTGGGATGTTTTCTGTTCATTCTCTGATTATAGAACCATAGAACACTACAGCACAGTACAGGCCTTTCAGCCCTCCATGTTGTGCTGACCCATGTAATCCTTAAAAAAAATGTACTAAACCCACATTACCCCATAACCCTCTATTTTTCTTTCATCCATGTGCCTGTTCAAGAGGCTCTTGAATAGCCCTAATGTTTTAGCCTCCACCACCATTCCTGGCAAGTCATTCCAGGCATTCACAACCCTCTGTGTAGAAAGCTTACCCCTGATGTCTCCCCTAAACTTCCCTCCCTTAATTTTATACATATGCCCTCTGGTGTTTGCTATTGGTGCCCTGGGAAACAGGTACTGACTATCCACCCTATCTATGTCTCTCATAATCTTGTAGACCTCTATCAAGTCCCCACTCATTCTTCTAAGCTCCAAAGAGAAAAGTCCCAGCTCTGCTAACCTTGCTTCATACGACTTGTTCTCCAATCCAGGCAACATCCTGGTAAATCTCCTCTGCACCCTCTCCATAGCTTCCACATCCTTCCTATAATGAGGTGACCAGAATTGAACACAATACTCTAAGTGCAGTCTCACCAGAGATTTTAGAGTTGCAACATGACCTCTCTACTCTTGAACTCAGTCCCTGTTAATGAAGCCTAGCAACCCATAGGCCTTCTTAACTACCCTATCAACCTGCACAGTGATGTTGAGGGATGTATGGATTTGAACCCCAAGGTCCGTTTGTTCATCCACACTCTTAAGTAACTGACCATTAATCCTGTACTCAGTCTTCTGGTTTGTCCTTCCAAAATGCATCACCTCACACTTATCCGATTGAACTCCATCTGCCATTTTTCTGCCCAACTCTGCAGCCTGTCTATATCCTCTTGTAACCTTCGACCACCTATAGCTCCATCGATAACTCCTCCAATCTTCGTGTCATCGGCAAACTTACTCACCCATCCTTCCGCCTCTACATCCAGGTCATTTATAAAAATCACAAATAGCAGGGGTCCCAGGACAGATCCCTGCAGCACTCCACTAGTCACCAACCTCCAGGCAGAATACTTTCCTTCCACAACTACCCTCTGCTTTCTTCCTTTAAGCCAATTTTTTTTATACAAACAGCCAAGGTTCCACTTATCCCATACCTCATGACTTTCTGGATGAGTCTCTCATGAGGGACCTTGTCAAATGCCTTGCTAAAGTCCATGTAGACCACATCCACTGCCCTACCCTCATCAATTTCTTTTGTTACCTCTTCAAAAAGCTCAATCAGGCTCGTGAGGCACGATCTTCTCTTCACAAAGCCATGTTGACTATCCATGAGTATACTGTACTTCTCCAAATGCTCGTAGATCCTATCCTTAAGAATCCTTTGCAGTAGTTTGCAGACCACTGACATAAGACTCACCGGTCTATAGTTCCCAGGTTTCTCCCTATAACCTTTTTTAAACAAGGGTACTACATTTGCCATTCTCCAGTCCTCCGGCACTTCCCCTGTAGCCAAAGAGGATTCAAAGATCATAGCTAATGCTCCTGTGATCTCTTCTCTCGATTCCCACAACAACCTGGGGTGTATCATATCCCACCCTGGGGATTTATCAATCTTAATGTTTTTAAGAAGATCCAGCACTTCTTCTTCCTTAATCTCCACATTGTCCAGCACACAGGCCTGCTCTACTTCAACCTCATCCTGATCAAGATCCTTTTCACTTGTGAATACTGAAGCAAAGTATTCATTTAGTACCTCCCCAACCTCCTCTGCCTCCAGGCACATGTTGCCCTCTTTATCCTTTAGCGATCCCACTTTCGTTCTCGTCATCCTCCTGTTCTTCACATAAGCATAGAACGCCTTGGGGTTCTCCTTAATCTTATATGCCAAGGCCTTCTCATGCCCCATTCGAGCTCTCCTAAGTCCTTTCTTTAGCTCCTTCCTGGCTACCCTATATTTCTCATGAGCCCCTCCTACTTCCTGCTTCTTAAATCTAATATATGCTTCCTTTTTCCTCTTGACGAGTTGCCTCACGTGTTTTGTCAGCCACGGTTCCCTTTTCCTACCATTTTTTCCTTGCCTCAGTGGGACAAACCTATCCTGAACTCAGCTCAAGTGGTCCCTAAACTTCTCCCACATTACTTGTGCTTTCCCCTTTGAACACCTGTTTCCAATTTACTCTCGCTAGTTCCTGCCTCATCCCTTCAAAGTTAGCCCCTCCCCAGTTAAGCACCTTACCATTTCGTCTGATTTTATCCCTTTCCATAGCTATGCTGAAGCTAAGGGAGTTGTGGTCACTCTCACCAAAATGCTCCCCCACCAAGAGGTCTGTCACCTGACCAGGTTCATTACCCAGAACTAGATCCAGTATAGCCTCTCCTCTCGTCGGCTGGTCCACATACTGTGTCAGGAATCCTTCTTGAACACACCTGACAAATTCAGCCCCATCTAACCCCCTTGCACTCAGGAGGTGCCAGTCAATATGAGGGAAGTTGTAATCACCCATAACTACTACCCTGTATTTCCTGCACCATTCTAAAATCTGCCTGCTTATCTGCTCTTTGGTGTCCTGAGGGTTATTTGGGGGCCTATAGACTACTCCCAGCACAGTGATTGATCCCTTCCTATTTCTGACTTCTACCCAGACCAACTCCATGGACACTCCCTCTGCAGCATCCTCCCTTTCTATAGCCATGATACTATCCCTGACCAGCAATGCCACTCCCCCCCCCTTTTCTACCTCCCATCCTATTCCTTTTAAAACACCTGAACCACAGGACCTGCATCATCCAAAACTGCCCTTCCTCCAACCAAGTTTCAGTAACGGCCACAACATTGTAGTTCCACGTACTAATCCATGCTCTAAGTTCATCCTCCTTGTTCCTAATACTCCTAGCATTGAAATAGACATTATTTCAACCCCTTTAACTGGCTACAATTATCTTTTGTCCCCTGCCTGTCCTTCCTCATCAACTCAGAACTCTTAGCATCTTGCCCTTGTCCTTCTACCTTGATCCCTGCACTCACATTCTGATTCCCACTCCCCTGCCAAACTAGTTTAAACCCTTCCCAACAACTCTATCAAACCTGCCCGCCAGGATATTGGTCCCCCCGGGATTCAAGTGCAACCCGTCCTTTTTGTACAGGTCACACCCACCCGAAAAGAGGTCCCAATGATCCAGAATTCTGAATCCCCGCCCCCTGCTCCATTCCCTCAGCCACACATTTATTCTCCACCTCATTCTATTCCTATTCTCACTGTTGCGTGACACAGGCAGTAATCCCGAGATTACTACCTTTGAGGTCCTGCTTTTCAACTTCTTTCTTAACTCCCTGTAGTCTTCTTTCAGGACCTCTTCCCTTTTCCTACCTATGTCATTGGTACCAATATGTACCACGACCTCTGGCTGTTCTCCCTCCCACCGCAGGATATCTTGGACGTGATCATAAACTCCTGAACACCTGATCAGAAATTATCCCTGGCACCTGGGAGGCAAACTACCATCCGAGTTTCTTTCCTGCATCTGCAGAATCGCCTGTCTGAACCCCTGACTATAGAGTCCCCTATCACTACTGCCTTTCTCTTCCTTTCCCTACCCTTCTGAGCCATAGGGCCAGACTCTGTGCCAGAGGCACAGCCACTGTTGCTTCCCCCAGGTAGGCTGTCCCTCCCAACAGTACTCAAACAGGAGTACTTATTGACAAGAGGTACGGCCACAGGGGTACTCTCTAGTACCTGACTCTTCCCCTTCCCTCTCCTGACTGTTACCCATTTCTCTGTCCCCCGTGGCCCCGGAGTGACCACCTGCCTGTAACTCCTCTCTATCACCTCCTCACTCTCCCTGACCAGACAAAGGTCATCGAGTTGCATCTCCAGTTCCCTAACACGATCCCTTAGGAGTTGCATCTTGATGCACCAGGTGCAGATGTGGCCGTCCAGGACACCGAGAGACTCCAGGACCTCCCACAGAAAACCGGCCTCACACACATACTACTTCCTTTTGCAATCAACCACTGCCTCGCCTCGTCCCGTTACTGCCGAAGCCCGTTGAGCCAAAGTCCTTTCACTCTGCTGCCCACTGGATATGGCTGCCTTCTTTTTAACTGTTCGCGCTCAACAGGCGGACGTCACGCGCCTGCGCAGTCTGGCCTCTCTCTTCCCCGGAGAACTCAAAATGTCTTCCCACTGGAAATCCTTAGGTGCTCTCCCGCTGCCTTCTTGTTCCAAATTATGCTGGCGGTATACCTAACACGACGTCTCGATAAATGTCTCGACATAGTTTTCCTGTGGAATTATTCTAAATCCATGAATAATTTCAGAAGGTGACAAAACTCTTTGGCAACCATTAGTTTGGATTCTTGTGTTCAAACACTACTTTCAGAGATTTCCTTTGTAAGTGGCAGGACTGCAAAATCCATCCATCCAAATATGATTAGACATTTCAATTGACTAAACAAATATATTTGATAATATATATGACAGGAACGTGTGATACAAATGCATTTCTTATCAATTATACCCTGACAAAATTAGTTATCAAGAAAGCATGTGCACTCCTGTCGTTCATCATTGATAGAGGGGAAATGAGGTTTTTTATCAATCACTGGCAAATAATCTCAATCTTAAATCCCTGATTCATCACAATCCCCATGTTTACCTCACAGGCTGATGAAAAATCTGTTATTATTTTACCTTGTACTACCTCAGTGCTTTATTGTAATAAGCTGATTGTACAGGTCTTTCACTGTACCTCAGCACACAAAACATAATAATAACCTCAAAAAAATATTAAAACCAGAACCAGTCTCAGAAGGCAATTTTGGGATTAATGTTCATTGAATCCTTGCCACTTACATTACTAAAGTTGCTCTGTTCCTCAGCATCTTTGCTTCTACTCCATCTAAAGCACACAAAGCAGATATCACTTACTTCATTATTATATGTATTCAGCGGAGTTTTCAAACATTTACATCCATAGCAACTACTTCACTAATCATAACACTCTTCATGCTACAAACCCATATTTAGAAATTGGCAAAATTCCACCCATAATAGTTTGATCAATTTAATGCATGTATCACAGTTGACGCTAGGTGTTATATGACTGCAGGAAACACAATGAACAGCTGACAACCACCTCGCCACCTAAATATATTTCCTCATTTATATTTTTCATCAAGCTACTGACACCAGCCATCAAAGAATTGCCATACATTATTTATAACTCCAGCATCCCAATGATGTTTAATTACAATCGTAACATCCAGATAAAATTACAAATAATTTATGAAATTTAATACCGGCATGTATAAAGTGATACATTTTGACAGATAAGATCATCAAAGACAATGTAGTTGACATGACACAGTTCTAAGTAATAGAGAGCCTTCTATGTATAGGAGCATAAATCCTTGAACATTTCAGGAGATATTAAGAGAGTGCTTCATAAAGTATATGGGATCCTGGAATTTACTTGCTGCTGCCATACTCCATGAGGGAGGCGTGGAGTACAATAGCAGCAAGGTTATTTTGGAATCTATGTACAATGTTTGGTTAGGCCAGAACTCAAAGTAAATCAAAATTTATTATCCAAGTACAAATATTTCACTATATACAACCCTGAGATTCATCTTCTTGGAACCATTCACAGTAAGTACAAAGAAACACAATAGCATCAATGAAGAACTACACAGAACAAAGATGTGCAAAGACAACAAGTTGTGCAAATTCAAATAATAACAACAAGAATAATAATAAATATTGAGAATATGAGTTGTAGAGTCCTTGAAAGCAATTTATAGATTGTGGAATCAGTTCCGTGTCGAGTGACTGAAGTTATCCACTCTGATTCAAGACCCTGATGGTTGAGGGGTAATAACTCTTCCTGAACCTCAGCAGTAGGAAGGTACTGCTGCCACCCTGTACCTCCTTCATGATGGCAGCAGTGAGAAGCAAGCAAGGCCTGGATGGTGGGGGTCCCTGATGATTGACAATGCTTTCCTGTGACAGTCTTCCTTGTAAATGTGCTCAGTGGTGAGGAGGGCTTTACCTGTGATGGACTGGGCTGTATGCACTACTTTTTGCAGGCCTTTCCGTTCAAGAGCATTGGTGCTTCCATATCAGGCCATAATACAACCAGTCAATATACACTCCACCAAGCATCTATGGAAATTTGACAAAAGTTTAGAAGCCGTGCTGAATCTTTGCAAACATCTAAGAAACTAGAGATATTGCCATGTATTCTTTGTAATGGAACTTATGTGTTGGGCCCAGGACCCATCCTCTGAAATGATACTGTTGAGGAATTTAAAGTTGATGACCCTCTCCACCTCTGATCCCCAATGAGGACTGTCTCATGGATCTTCAGTTTTCTTCTCCTGTAGTCAATAATCTGCTCTTTGGCTTTGCTGATTTTGAGCGAGAGGTTGCTGAAAATCTTTCAGCCAGATTTTAGGTCTTGCTCCTATGTGCTGATTCACCACCATCTGCAAACTTAAATATGGCATTAGAGATGTACTTAGCCTCACAGTGATGAGTATAGAGCGAGTAGAACAAGGAGCTAAGCACACAGCCTTGTGGTGCAACTGTGCTGATGGCAGTTGTGGGGGAGATGTTGTCACCAAGCTGAACTCACTAGCGAGCAAGTGAGGAAGTCAAGGATCCATTTGCACAAGGAGATATTGAGGCCTAGGTTTTGGAGCTTATTGATCAGATTTGAGGGGATGATTAGTTTTGAGTCCGGAACTGTAGTCAATGAAGGTCTTTCTGATACACATATCTTCACTGTTCAGGTGTTTCAGGTTTGAGTGAAGAGCCAATGAATTAAAATCTCCTGTTGACCTGCTGTGACAGTAGGCAAATTAGAGCGGGTCCTAATCACTCCTCAGGCAATTGATAAATTTTATCACCAACCTCTCAAAGCATTTCATCACGGTGAATGAAAACACTGCTGGGTGACAGTCATTGAGGCAGGTTACCGCGTTCTTCTTGAGCACCAGTATAACTGAAGCCTGCTTGAAGCAGGTGGGTACCTCAGACTGCTGAATGCCAATGAAACTGTTACTTTGCAGGCAATTTTAGCAACTTTGCTCTAACGATCTGAAACACTTCAAGAGGGTACTGAAAATGGCTAAGAGGAACAAGGGATTCAAGGTGAAAGATTAGTACTGTAACAAAAATATTCAGAGAGATTTAAGTGGTTTAGTGGGATAACGGTTCAAGGGTTGATTAAAAGCTTGGCTAAAAGATAGAAGGTGAATGGGAGAAAATATTTTTTAACTCAGATAGTAGGCACTTAGAATTTCATGTAGGGGTTAATACGTAGAAACAGAATCAAGTTGAACTTTCTCAAGGGAACTGAAGAGGCATTTGTGAGAGGACAGTTAGCAAGTCCATGGGAAAAGAGTCAACATGTTCAATGGACCAAATGGTATTCTTTCTTGTAACAAATCTATCATTCTGTAATTATCTATTTCAGTTTTATTTTACTTACTTATGATCAAATTCATATTAAAATAATTTTATAGATTTAAGACCAGAGCACTAATTTTGGTTACTGTATTTCCCAATGAGAGCAGCTGGAAAAATGCTGGTAGAAAGTAAAGGCTGGTTGCACTCCTTTGATTTAATTTGCCCATTAAAAGTAATTAGACAGGATCTCAGCAGTAATGTACTGATGAGACTGGAGCTTGCTTTTCATTGCTGCAAGTTTAATTGTGGATGTAGGCAGACCAGCCATTGTCCAGGTCAAACAGAGCACAAGCTGAGCCCAGAGTTTGGTCTGGCTTTCAGTTAATGCTTGTACTATGTCAATTAAAAATGTAACAAAGGCAAAACTAATCCCACTGTTAAGAAGGTTATACAGAGACTCGAACAGGCCATGTAAAATCTGATTCCATTTTGGTTGTTAGGAGTTTAGCTGGGAAATGCAGCATCATGTAACCTAATCATGAATCTCTATACAAATTATAAGTTGAGAACAAGGTAAGTAAGAAATTATGTCTGAACAAGCAAAACAAAGAGAAAGGAAAAGCAGGTGGAAGACAAATAATACCTTACTATTCTTCAAACATTTTAGCAGGGAGAATTTTGGGAAATGAAAGCAATTGATCAACTTCCCTTACAGGATAGAGGAATTCTGGATATTTATTTAGGTTTTGCATTTTATTCTCATGAAAGAAAACCTCCATAATAGAATAGTGTCCTTTAGCCAAGAGGGGAAAAAGCTGCATTCGATTCAAATTATCATTGTTCTCAGTAGTTTCCAAGGTAATATGAACAACATCTTGTCTTCGATAAAAATGTTGTAATATAAGCAGGGACTGATATGTATTTCACAGGTTCTCTTAAAGCTAAATTTGTCTGTCCTGTGGATATACGTTTTATTCTGGTTGCAAAATTCTATTCGTCCTCTAACAGCAGGTAAAACAATCTCCAAATTGTTTGTCTGTATGAACTTCCCTCTGACAAGCCTTCTACATCTGGTAGGAACTATAGCTCTGAGCTGAGTCAGAAAGAATCGCATTTTCTTTGCTCAATGGGTGTTACATGATGCCTCTGCAGTTAAGGCTGCCAGCTCCTAGTTCCAGTGACCTAGGTTTGAACCTCATCCCAAGGCTATCTGTGTGCAATCTTCCCAATGATCATGTTGATTCCCCCCTCCACCCCAGGATCCAGTTATCCCCTTACACCCTAAAGACATGCTGCTTGATAGGTTAATTGGTTAATTATACCTCGTATGGGTGCTTAGTGCTAGAAACAGTTGAGCATTGATGAGCATACGGGAGAGAAGAGGTTACCAGGAAATAAAGTGGAGGAATGAGATTGATGTGAGTGTTCTAAACGCTGCCTCATTGGCCTCCTTCTGTGATTCAAGTACATTTGTAATCAAATAATGTATAAATTATATAACCTTGAGAACTGCCACAGAGCAAGAAACCCAAAAGAACCCAATTTTTAAAAAATGAAAATAAAAAAAAACCACCACTCGATGCACAAGAAAAAGAAAAACAAACTAAATCATGCAAACAATTGAAGTGAACGACAGCATTCTGAACCAAAACTGAGTCTCCAGATCCAAACCCCAGCACAGCCCAGAGTAGGCCCAAAACCTCACTTATCAATTCATCATATTAGCAGGCATGGAGCACAGCAGCCGGGTCAGTCTTCATAGCCTTAGTGCCGTGGAGATGACCACCACAGAGAATTAGTGAAATGGGCTCTCGTCGTTTCAGTCTATCTGGACCAGCATTTAAAGTGACCCAACGGTGGACAGTGAAAGTCTCCGGCACCCTGGAGAGAGGAATGAAGATCGTGCAAAATCGCTGTTGTAAGAAAATATGAGATTATATTTAGGAGTCTCTTCCCTAGAGTGTTGCAGATTTTTGTCTGTTTAGTGTGTTTAAGACAGAGGTTGATTGATTTTTGGACACCTAGGGATAAGAAAATTGGGTCTGGATGTGCTCTTCAGATGAAGGGTCTTACTGACTAGTACAATAACTTTGAGGGCCCATTTTGTCCATTCTTGCTTCTATGTCATGGATTCTTTACACAATGTCTGTCTGATTAACAATTGGGATTCAAATTATTTTCTAATATTGTGCACATACATTTTTAGTTTGACAAGATTATTTGATCTATTTGATCTCCTGAAGGGGAAGCTTACCATATTTGATTTAGTGACTTTGGGATCATGCCCTGTGCCGGGCTTAGAATACTACCTATTTCGTTACCCATGAATCTGGTATTCAAAATGCCTCAACATGATAGATCCTCGGCTTGAATTAGCAAGTGATAAATTTGGAGCAAATTCTCAATCCGCTTGACCCTAAATATCTTAAGTTGCAACTTGTGAACAGTTAACCAATAAGAAGAATCACCCCTTGGTATAACTATTTTTAACTTCTCGCTCCTGTCAAGTCCGTATCATGCATTACCATGATATACTTCTATGAGTTACTCAACTGAGAGATATAAGTGACAGATAAATTTAAGATTTGGTTTTGTAAGTTCAAAGGCACAGTCACTTGACCTGATACTCCTCCACAAAGTTCCAGATTTTTTTATGCCCTATCCACGGAGCTCTTCGGGGCCACAGCTGAAGTGAGTCAGCAACATAAGCTGTAAACTTAGCCTAAAGCAACACAAGTTCAAATTTGTTAAAATCTGAATACTGGGAATATGAAGCAAGAAAGGAAGGCAATGCTAAGACTACACTAAGGAAGAAAGTCTATTCCATTCTCTTTTTATAGTACAGAATTAAGTAACAGAAGGTAAATTGAAGTGGTATAATTATGAGTTATATTGTGTAGATGAGTCTTGTATTCTGGAGGGATATAACTGAAAACAGGAACTTGTCCTTCACTCAAGTGGCTGCAGAAATCGGGAAAAAAATTTTCAACAGGAAGCTGCTAAGGTTAAGTCAATTGAAATTTTCAAAATTGACATTTATATGCTTTTGTTGGACAATGCAATTAAAAGTTAAGCCACCAATAAAGTTGAATGCAACCTTGATCAAGATCAAGCCTAATCTAATGGAATGGCAAAACAGAGACTGAATGGGCTGAATGGCTTACTCCTGTCGCAACGTCATGGCCAATAAGTGAAAAAGATTTTTGTCCCTAATCAGGCAGCACGGTAGAGTACTGGTTAGCACAACACTTTACAGTACCAGTGACTTGGGTTCAATTCCCACCGCTGTCAGTAAGGAGTTTGTACATTCTCCTTGTGACCGCATGGGTTTCCTCCAGGTGCTCTAGTTTCCTTCCATAGTCCAAATACGTTCCAGTTGTTGAGCTAATTGGTCATAATAAATTGTCCTGTGGTTAGGCTAGATTTAAATTAGGCGATTGCTGAGCAGCACAGCTAAAAGGGCTGGAACGGGCTATTCCATGCTGTATCTCAATAAATAAATGAATGCAAAAACAAACAAGCAAATAAATAAATAAATATTGTGCCTACAAGAAATTACCTTCAAAACTTAACTAAAACTATGAAAATACCTTGACAGCTTTTATTTGGAGCATCTAAGCTATCCACATAATAGGTGGCTTTGAATTAAAGTTTGAAATAAGTAGATAATTTATTGATTATGTTTCAAAAAAAAATAATTTTCAAAGCAAATCAAACTGCATTCAGCATCTCTCATCTGGGTGAGTCTCAAACTGATAAACTGGAGCCAAATTACCTGGGAGGAGCTGAACATAGTTGGTCCCCTTTAGAACTGCAGGCCAGGGTCAAATGATCATGACTGAAACAAAAGTACTCAATAACATTTGTTTTAATTTTATTGGTTGAATAATAGAAAGGTAACAAAATGAATGTATCTCAAATTAAATGCTATACAGTACATATACATTCCAAATACAAAATAAGTATCTTTACAGAATACAAGCTGAGAGTTACTGAACTGAATGGAAACCACTGACATCTCTGGCACATACATACAATACAGCTGTTGGAATTATTTTGGATCAGCTCTTTGTCACTTGACAACAGCTGCATGAACACTGAATTGAAATCATGAGTGTAATACTCTGCACTGTCTGTAGCAGACTGGAGTGCTTCCCATTTACACCACAAAGCAGTTTGTGAGGCACAGTATTAATGCGTAGACAGTTTCACAAAGCAGCCCAAAGTTATTTTTGTCAGACCCTTATCCTTGTTAATCTAGATCTTTGGAAGAAATAAGCTGCATTGAAACCAATTACTCCTTTCATACTTCTTTGCAGCTGACTGATTTACATTGAAAGGCAGTGCAGTTACCTAGATCTGCCTTTCTAAGATATAATCATGTACAAGAAATTCATAGTATTACATTTATATTATGCTGTCATTTAAAAAATATTACTTTCCCCATTCATCATTTTGTATTTATGTGACTAGACTATTCCAATGATTCTGTAATGCAAACTAAATCATTTGAAAAGTCTGTAAACCTTAATAAAATTACCAGACCACCTTCTTAACAAATAAGTTTTAAGTGTATGCCAAACAGTAACAGCATAAATTCATAGAGTTATGCAGCAATTCATCCATGTCAACCAAGTTGCCTATCTACACTAATCCCACTTGCTTGACTTTGGCTTATTTGGCTTGAGTGGTGTTGCAGCAACATCCTTGCAGTCAATGCCAGTAAGACCAAAGAACTGATTGTGGATTTTAGAAAGGCTAAGATGAGGGAACACACGCTAGTCCTCACAGAGGGATCAGAAGTGGAAAGTGTGAGAAGCTTCTGGGTGTCAATATCGCTGAGGATCTATCCTGGACCCAACAGGTTGGTGCAGCTACAAAGAAGACACAACAGCGGCTATATTTCATTGGGAGTTTGAGTAGATTTGGTATGTCACCAAAGACACTCACAAATTTCTACAGGTGTACCGTAGAGAGCATTCTACTGACATCTGATATGGAGCTACTGCGCAGGATCAAGATAAGCTGCAGAGATAAGCTGCCTCTGCAGTATCCAGGACACCTTCAAGTAGCAATGCCTCAAAAGGATGGCATCCATCATTAAGGACCCCATCACCCTGGTCACGCCTTGTTCTCATTGCTACCATCAGGAAGGAGGTACAGCAGCCTGAAGGCACACACTCAGCAATTCAGGGACAGCTTCTTCCCCTCTGCATCAGACTTCTGAATGGACACTGAACCCATGAACACTATCTCACTACTTTTTAATTTCCTATTTTTGCATTACTTATTTAATATAACTATATAAATATAAATATATATATATATATACACAGAATCACACACACACATAAACTTACTGTAATTCACGTTTTTTCTATTACTATGTATTGCATTGTACTGCTGCTGCAAAGACAATAAATTTCATGACAAACTGTATGCCAGTGGTATTAAACCTGATTCTGATTCTAATATCTCACTAAACCTATGTATTTATCTAGAGTAACATACACAGAAAATGCTGCAGGAACTCAGCATCTATTCAGGAGAATGAACGGTTGATGTTTTGGGCGAAGACACTTCACCAGGACTAGAAACGAGGGAAGACAATGAGGCCACTCTCATGATACAGGAGCATCACTCCATATTCCGTCTGGGTAGCCTCCAATCTGATGGCATGAATGTCGATTTTTCTAGCTTCTGGTAATTTCTCCCCTTCCCCCTCTCTTTTTCTCCATTCCACATTCTGACTCCCCTCTTACCCCTTTTCCTCTCCTCACCTGCCTATCCCTTCCCTTTGGGACCCCTCCTATTTCTCTTTCTCTCATGGTCCACTCTCCTCTCCTCTCAGACTCCTTCTTCTTCAGCCCTTTAACCTTACCACCTAATCATCTCCCACTTTCTGATTTAATTCCCCCTCCCATCTACCTACCTTGAAGCAATTGGCTTCACCTATCACCTTCCAGTTTGTATTCCTCTCCCCTCCCCCTACCTTCTTATTCCGGCTTCTTTCCCCTTCTTTTCCAGTCCTGATGAGGGGCCTTGGCCCAAAACGTCGATCATTTATTCCCCACCATGTATGCTGCCTGACCTGTTGAGTTCCTCAAACATTTTGTGAGCAGTACTCTAGATTTCATCGTCTACAGGATCTCTTGTATTTAAGTACCTTTCCAAATATCTTTTAAATATTGTAATTGCGCCTGTCTCTACCCTCTTCTCTGGCAGTTCATTCCGTACACCCACCACACTCTTGTGTGGGAAAACCTGCCTTAAAACCCTACCCTTTTTAGGCTCATCACCAAGGGGAAAAATACTGTGACTGTACAAGATTGCTACCATGTGGGACTCTGTCAAAGGCCTTGCTAAAGTCTATATGGATATCATTCACATCCTGCCCTTATCAATCCTCTTGGTCATTTCTTCAAATAATTCAATCAAATCCATGAAACATAATCTGCCGCAAACAAAGTTATGGTGATTATACCAAATCAGGCCTAGTTTTTTCAATTAAATTAAGTTGTATCTATCAGAATGCCACCCAGTAACTTCCTCACCATTGATGGAAGGCTTACTAATCTATAATTTCCTGGACTGTACTTACAGCCCTTCTTAAAAAGGCAAAGCATTTTCCAAAAGACTGAGGTAGAAATTTTCTAGTACCTCATCTGTGGCTAACAAAGATACAAAAATCTCCAGAGGTGCCCAGCAATCCTTTTCCTTTGCTTCACACAAGATCCTAGGGAACACCTGGCCAGGCCTGGGGAATTAGCCATTCTGTATAATGTAATAGAATGTTCTCATGAAAATATGTTCTCCAAATACTGCTGTGATGTTCTCCCTAATCAAACTTTCCCCTACTCTCTTACCTCCATCTCTCTCACACTGGAAGCTCCAGTAGCTTCTGAACTTTTTTCTGCCAGTCCTGTCCATTCTGCCAGGCCTGTTCAGGCAGATACCTCCCAGTTTCCACCCAGTGAACAGGAATCACCTGCCACTCATTTCCAACTCATCACCTGCAGCCTATTTAAACCCAGCTCAGATTTTTGTTCACTCATCGAACCAGCCAGCCTCCACCAGTTGCTCCCAGCCTTCAGTTACCTTGTTGCCTTGTCATGTTAAGTATTTGTTCTCTCTTGTTATGCGTCCCCTCATGGCTTGTTATTTTGCAGTTTATTAATAAAGTTATTGTTTACCACTAAATAGTCTCCTCTACTGTGCATTTGGGTCAAGCCTCCTCTACAGTTCCTGACATGTTCCTCAACAATATTTCTGTAGTAGCCGTATTATCAAATCACATGTGTTGAACCATGTCCAGAGTTCATCTGCCTTACCTGTCAGGCTTGTGGCATTAATATTAATAGTTTAGCCCACATGATTTTTCTCACTTGCATTCCTGCCCTAATCCTCCCTGCCTACTGGAATTTTGATTAAACATGTGTATTTGATTCAACTTTCTCATCTGTAACATTGCTGCTTTAGGTCCCACTCCTTTGCAAGACTAGTTTAAGACCCTCACCACTGATATTACTTCTAAAGCTGTTGATTGGATTTCTACCTTTGGCATTGAAATATGATTCCTTCCTGGGCATGTAAGCATGGGAGATGACATTTGTGTATCAATGAAAGAAAATACTGAGACGATTCCATTGAGAAATACATTTTCAATTCATTGCAGTTAGTGATGTGAATCACTTAATAGTAAAGCATTATATCTTCAATATTATTGTTAATTAATACATGATAGACATTTGCCCACTACTGCATTTTCTGAATTTGGCCTGTGACCACAAATGAGTAATTATTGATCCCTACTTATATGTCAATCAATTATTCATGAATAAGACATATGATGAAATTATTAATCTTACAGCATGTCCTTTGGCAAAATACCAATCCTTTAGGTTAGTACATTAAATATCCATGCTGTATATCATTGTATACATTTCAACTTAATGTTTGTTGCTAGGATGAAAGAAGCAAAAATATAAAATATGCAAATTGTGTCCGATTTTACTGAGAAAATGTATGTGCAAAAAATTCTAAGAATGCTTTGAATCACTGTTAGAAGCACAGAGCTCACAAATGGTCAGCATGGGGCAAAAGACTATTCACAACAACCTAAGTTTATAGTGGGAAGCTATGCTTTAGTTTTATTATATGATGAGCTATTTTAAGCCAAATTTTCTCCTGACACTACTTATCAAATGTGGTGGAACATAGGTCTACTTTATAGTTGATACTGTTTGAATAAGATAGTACAATGTAGCCAGTGAAAGGTCTCCTTGTGATTCTTATTAGCTTCTGTGAGAAAGCACCAGGCCATGGTTTGGCACTTACACACAGTTGGTAGGAAGAATAATGTGGAATTCCAGTAAAAATTAATTATACAGAAACATGAAATAAAAAGATACCCTGGAAAGTTGCTGTAATAAAGAGAAAGTGAAAATCGAAGGATGTAATGAAGAAGCCACATTGAGAATTAATATTTGTATTTTATATTATGGAAAATTGTAATAAAAGATATAACAGTATGTGGTAAAAGTGGAACCATAGAATTATACAGCAAAAATAGATAGTAACAAGAAATTAGCCTTTGTGAAGGTTAGAAATTCTCACAGTTTTCTACAGGTGGAAGTTATGAGATTAATCAGCAAGGTAGGACGCATTTGTGGAGAGAGAAAACAGAGTTAATGTTTTTTGTTGATTCTCTTTCAGAAAATTAGACATTGAGTCATGGATAAAGTATGTGAGAAATGAATGGGCTATGGTGAATGGATGTTAATCAAATTAGAGAATTCTATCGACATTCCATGAGTGTGAGCAACATGCAGATTCTAACACATCACTGTGGGAGATCAATACTAACCATTGAAACAAATGACATGATAAGCATTTATAGGACAGTGAGAAATCATTCATGCACAACCTCAAGCAAATAAAGGCCTGCTAGAATTTGTCCAAAAAAACAATAGTATGGGCACATTTTTGGATCAGAAGGAAAATGGTCCGAATAAATTTGACAAAACATTCATATATTTCTTTGCCATGGAAAAGTGTTTGTGGGGAACCAAAGGTCTGTCATCATTCGTTTTGGGGATTATTCTCCATGAATATCATGATAAAATAAAATTATTATACGATTTAAGTACTAAACAAAAATGGCACTCATAAGTAATGCTGGAAATACTGAGCAGGCCAGGCAGTGCCTTAGGAAGGAAGCAGAGTTAATGTCCTTTATATTCACTCTCCCAATAAGGCTGCAGAGAGAGGATGATAGGGCACGACTTCTCCCAATAAAAGCTGTATAATTTCTTTAAAAAGCGAGTAAGCAGAGTGTAGTTATGTATAAATTTGTGAATAAATTTATCCTTAATGGCTTGACTGATTTTCTTACCAAACTTGATTGACAGCGTAATTACCCAAACATCTCTACTTTGCTGAGCTGCAGCATTACCATTACATGCTGTCTAAATGCAATCGTTGACGCGTGGATGTCTGCCTGAATTCTTCATCTGGCCGACCTCTCGATCTTTAGGGAAGGAAATGGAGTAAATAAGTGATAACGATGACTTGCTGTTAAATTGATCAGGATCTCCATGTTTGGGCAAACTAGTTTCCTCCCAGTAAATATATGGTCCTTTCCCTTTCTTTCAAGAATAAAGACAAAAGATTTAATACTCTATCATACTCCTTCTGTGCACTTAACTTCTTGAGTTCTGATGTTAATGTATAAAGCTTCAGGCACCCAAATCCACATGTTCAGTCTTTCACTCCCCACCTCAGTGAATCCCCCTCTCCAATTATCTAGCTTACGTAAGTATCCACTCATTTGCTGGGAAGTGATACACCAGCGACACTCAAAACGAGTGTAAAATATAGTTATCTAAACTCTCTGAAAGCAGTGCCCTTTTGGCATTTAAATCATCTGGCAATGCCCCCTGGCCTTTGTGATTCTAATGACAACGTTCAGTTCAAATTAAAAGCTTAAATAACGATTTTCAAAATTTTTATTTTTATCTTCCCCGAACACTTTCCACGTCCGAACTGCGCACGTTACGGCGCTGCACTTCGACCAACTGTATACAAAGTGCCCTGGGGTGAACTCGGCTGTGTCATTTTATTAACAATTAGGCAAGAGTCTTGACGAACCTTTGCTCACTAATTGAGAATAAACGGGGCCTTGAGAACAAGCAATAAACAGCAGACTGCAGATGATAGCATCTAGAGAAAAATATATACAGTACTGCTGTTAGGCAGCATCAGTGGAGGCGAGGAGGCTGGTCAACGTTTTGGGTCGGGAGCAACCAGCCGTGTGCAAAGTTGCATCATCACACTACATTCATTTGTGTTGAAACTGCCCAAAATATGTCGGAGCGTTTTGTTACACTATTTGTGAAATATCTGCGGCATCAGACTCCCTGTGAAGTATATGATTTCGATGAATATAATCAGGAACCAGCATGCCGAATTAGTTTCAGAATTAGAACACTAGATCACGAGGTAGACGCATTGTTGATCATTAGAAAGCTCTTTGGTCGATTGGGTGTGAATCTAAGGATTAAGGTTGGCGATGTCAGGAGAAAATGAATGAATGAAAGGGTAGTGATAACTCTCAGAGGAGTGGTCTGCGAGAAAATAGGACGCGACGCCGAATTAACATAAAATATGATAGGTCTCAAAACACTAGAGAATCAGACTAAACCGCACGATAAATTATTTACATCACAAGAGCCTTCTGCTAGAAATTAGAATATTTTTCCGTCTGTGAGACTGCCAACAAAACTAGAAGGTTTTGACAAATCTCTGCAAGGCACCAAAATATAAATAGTAAAAATCAACAAAGAAAAGCATCATCATTTCCTCTGTGAAAAATGAGTGGAGAGTTTTAAATCCATCCGGCAAGGAATTTCAGATTACCATGATGATGAAAACCGGGAAATGCGCGTGAAACGCGTTACAATGATTTACAGCATTATTTTGCCCAATAAGCGATGAAAAAAAAACCCCAAAATAAAAGCAAAACATGTTGGGGGAAAAGTATTAAATATCGAGAGCTATATCAAAACCTGCCTTCTCCCTCGAATTTGGTATGAATGAATGACAGCTACGCAGTACATCAGACTACAGAATGTGTCGCCTAACCTCTCAGCCTTGCAATTACGCGTTCTGCCACAGAAATAACTGTTCGGCGAACTGTAGTAAATTATCCGTCCCCACGCTTAATTTCTATGCAGCTCACATCGTGCTGAAGATCACACCACACTACAATGATCCGCGCTGCATCCACTTTGTTTAATTTTCCACTGCATATTTTTTTTAAAAATGAACGATTAATTATAATGTACACGGGCACAGGAGAAACAAGTGTTAAAATCAGATAGCTCAATCGGTTAACGCTGCAGCTTTAACAAGTGTATCGATGTTTATTTGGGGATGGGGGATCGCTGGCCGGCGGGGCGGACTGAGGGTGCGGGTGCTGGGGGGGGGGAGGGAGGGCGGTCAGAAGGAGCGAGCGCGAGCTACTTTTCTATTGGCCAGGAATTGGGAATAATAGTTGGAAAGCGCGAGGAATGGGAAGGGAGGGGGGTGGGGGGGGGGAAGAGAAGGTGGATGAATCGCTCTGTCCTATTTGTCGGTCCGTGACGCCGCAGTTGAAAACCCGATTGTGATTGGTTGTCCGCCGGCGGCTGTGTTCTTGGGCGATATTTTTTCTCTTTTTCTACGCGGATTCGGTGAAGCGGGGAAAAAGGGAGAAAATAATGGCGGCGGCGGCGACGACGAGTCGGGCTTCACGTTAGTGTTCAAGCCTCTCGTTCATTGTGTTTAGGTGTGTGTGTGTGGGAGCGAGGAGCTGAGCAGCGTCGCTGGACTCGAGGGAGCGGCGGGTGACAGTGGCCGAAGTGGGCAGAGGGAGAGCAACCGGGAGGCGGAGGAGCCATGGCGGCGGCGGACGGCGAGGCGGCGGCCGGCGGAGTGCAGTCGGCACTGGGGGATGGCAGCCCGAGGAGCCTTTTGGACTAAGGGGGCTTCTAGGCCTCGCTTCGTCCCACGGCGCCACAAGGTGTGCTGGCGGGAGAGGATCCTTCCCTTCCAGTGCTCCACTGAACGGAAGGGGGGACCCGATCGTTGCGAGCGGCGGAGGCTGGTTACCGAGCGGATCGGGTTCTCACTCGGCTTCGGTGGAAGATTGGTGGGGCGGTGTGGGGTGGGGGGGGTAATGAGTGGTGATCGGGGGCTTCTGCACGGCTCGGAATGTGGAAATTGTTTCTGATCAGGATCTTATGCAGGAGGTAGTGGTTAACTTGTCCCTCTCTCTTGGAGCTGGCACATCGAATCTAGCGACTTGCAAGCGTGGGAGACGTTTACAGATTTTATATTTACACATCGCATCCTTTCGGTGAAATTCGGGCGAATTTTCACAGAGAACCACCCACAGCAAACGGGTGGTTGTCAAGAGCCATTCGTAAGCACGTCCAGAGAGAGTAATGTTAAGATCTTGCTTACTGGCTGCATCTGAACCATCTCCCTTCCTTACATCGGTCACTTTTTGTTCAAAGGATATTTGTATATTTCAGTTTTGGATGGGGAAGACAGTTTTTCGGGGGTTCCTGAACCCTGGAGAAGAAAACAAATAGCTCTGCTCTAGAAGGTGTTTATAATACAGCTTCTGTAAGACTAGCTATCTAACAGGAAAATTGTTTCTCCCCCCCCCCCCCCCTTTGGAAAGGGAGGTATTTCCTTGTTTAATGGAAGGAGATTTGAGTTCCTGTCAGGAGGACTGAGTTTTCTGAATCAGTGTATTTGTATAATTACTGTTAAAGAGAGTTGAAAGTATGATTTATCGTCATGTTGCGTTTTATTTGCGACAAACTGATGTAGTTTTTATTAAATATTTCAGATCGTTTAGGAAACTATGAAGAAGAACGGATAGATTGGCGAATTGTCATCTGGCTGCTTTTTTGTTGTTGATGTTCATGGATTTTTCAATGTACCGAGCCAAGGGAGTGTTCTCTTGATCTGGATTCGCTTTACATTGGAATGAAATAATGGCGACACGTAGGTCCTGTCCAAGTGAAGAGGAGGATGGAGATGTAAATGGAAAAAAACGCCCATATGTTGAAGAGGGCGAGGTAAGACTGAGATTAGATGTCGTTTTAATTTTTTAAACAAGCATGGATGGTGATTTGAGCGTCTATTACTTTAATACAAGGTTCAGTACGAATGAATCAGCGAATGCTTTTGTGCCTTTTGATTTACCATTTGTCATCTTGTCGTATTGGGCGCGCTGCCTGTCAGGCTCAACAGATTATGCTCCAGAGGTTTAGCAAAGGTTTGTGTATTACAGCTTAAGCTAGTAGTATCAGCTTTTAGTTTTAATGTAGAGGTTGATTTGCTGTTCTCAGAATGTAAAAACAGCGGCGCATTCGGAAACACTTAGTTTATATTTGAATATATGTTGCAAAAGAGATGTTGAATTATAGTAGCATACCAATATTAAGGGTAAATATGTAAATTGTTAGAAATAATTAATCTAGAACCAAAGTTCTTCTAAACGTTGGTTGCATGAAATGGAAAAAAAATCTCGTTTTTGGAGCACTGATGAATTTGTGTAGTCCAGTTTAATAATTCAGTAGTAGTTTATGTAGACCAGCTCAATGACTGTTGAAATTGTTGGTGGTTTTATTTGTTTTGATTCTTGAGTTGTCACTGAACCCAGAGAGATTTCCATAACTGTCTTTGGTTTTCAACGGTACAATTGGTTCGCAGACTAGGTTAATGTGTGGGGGTTAAATGGTAAAATATTGCATCAGTGATGGTGTAGATGGAACTCAAAGACTACTGGAAGGCATTGGCAAGTTGGAACTTTGTGTGGAGAGCATCTTTTTATAATCCCTGTGCTGTAGTTAGAGGAATTTCTAAGATGACTTTTTGCTGTTGCAGGTGCAGTTATCATTTGGATGCTTTTACATTAAATACTTGTGAATATATTGTAGATTAAAAATATTAATGCTGGAAGCACTTAGCAGTGGAGAGAGAAACAGATACTGCTTCACATTGATTACCTCTTTGAAGCTGGGAATATACCCTAGTGAGGAGGATATTATATCACTTGTATTTCATAAAATATTTTGTCTGAAGAATACATAGTATGTGGAAGCCTTATGTATTTATTACATTATTATTAATATTAGTAGAGTAATATTTTCATCAAAAAAACAAACTGCTGGAGGAACTTGGTAAATGGAGTACCTTCTGTGGAGCTTGATGCTGCATGACCTGTTGAGTTTCTCCAGAAGTTCGTTCTTTTACGCCAGATTCCAGCATCTGCAGCCTCTTGCATCTGAATATTTTTGTCAGGATAATCTGTGCTGTTGAGATGTTTTACTGAAATAAAATCATTTGTCTCACGTATGTACAGATACATACACCTGCTAAATTTATGTGTATTCAGTACTTTTTTGTTGGTATTTAGTTCTTTTTAATTTAAATCTTTAATGCTGCTTTCCATTGTGCATTAAAATATCTTTGCTTTTTAGGAGTTATGGTACTATAGGAAGTCATTTGATCTATTACCTCTGCCTAAACTGGAAAAATTGTGCCCAGGCTAATCCCATCTCTTAGTTCTTGGTCTGAAGACTTCTAGGTTATGATTTATAAAGTAATCAACCATGTTTTTGAATGCAATGAGAATTTCTGTCTTGTACCACCCATTACCAGATGTCAGCTATTTGGATCACATTCTGCTTAAAGTATATGTCCCCTGAATTTTGCAGGGGCAAACAACATATTCAAAATACAATTATTTGTTTTAATTGGGAAATGTATTCACTGTGATTTTAAAAAAAAAGAAAAGCTTCAGATACAAAAATGAAAACTAAGGTGTGGCTTGGCATACTCAGTTCTGATGACAAAGAATGCACTAGCATTAGAGGTGGTCCATAGGAGATTCACCAGGCTAAATTATGGGATGTATGGGTTAACCTATCATTGTTACTTTCTCCTTGGCATTACGGGGGCTGCAAAGAAAACTATTAGGACTGTCACAGATGCTCAGCTGGCTGTGGATCAAGAGACATGACCCATTGACCATTGCCTTTGGGACACAAGCCAGGGCCTGATCAACCCTTGTGAGAGTGTCTGATGTGTAAAGACCCGAAACACCCAGTGACCTTATCCCACTGTATCTTAGGTTGTATCTCAGCATCATGGCTAGAGAAATTAAATCCTGTTTCCATTAAGGTTTAGAATGAGGGGTGGTATATTGAAATGTATAAGGTTCTCGACGGGACATGATAGGGTGAATGGCAAGATGTTTCCTCTTTTGGGTGAATCTCAAATGAGAGGATATGGTTTTAGATTAGGGAGTGGTCATGTAAAATTGAGTTGGGTAGAACAACTTCTCACTGAGGGTGGTGATTCTTTGGAATTCTTTCCCTTGGAAGATGTGGAGGTTAAATCAATGGATATAATTAAAGAATCAGATAATATTTTTCAAAGATCAGGAAATTGAGAGCTGTGGAGAACTGGCAAAAAAGAGAAGATGAGGCTGGGGTAGATCTATCATATTGAGTGATAGTGCAGGCATAGGGCTGATTGGTCACCTGCTCCTCTTTTCTTGTGTACTTAACATCAGCACTGTATTGTATTGAGCTGTTTGTAATGTTTTAGGATAATTATACAATTTCATTCAACAAACAAGGGAATATCTGCAGATGCTGGAAATCTGAGCAACACACAAAAAATGCTGGAGGAACAGCCTGAAATACCGACTGTTTTTTCCATTGATGCTGCTTGGCCTGCTAAGTTCCTACAATAATTTCATTCAAGTCCATTTTAAAACTGGAAATGTTGAGATTTTGTTTTGTTTACACTATTGCTTTAAAATGATTTGAACTATTTGTGGAAAATATTTTGAGTTATTTCAAAGTCTTCTGGAATATATTTTCTATATTTTTATTCTTGTGTGATATTTGTTAATTGCATTTAAAATATTCCAAAACAGAAGGACATTTATTTTATCACAAAATATTTTTGTAATGGCACTGTTTTTTCACTGTATAGTGTTTGTAGTGTAAAGTAGAATTAATTAGATTGAAGCAGATATGATTTTCTTTTTGTGGGAAGTTAATTTTTAAGTGGCTTCAGTTCTAGTAACTTGTTTAAAAAGAAAGGAATTTGTTGAAATATGTGTAAGCTCTTTTGTACTTGGCGTATTTAGAGTCATTCATGTTTGATCCTAGTATAGATTATTATAAGGTATTTATTAATTACATAACATATTTGGATTTTATGTACTGTTTGTATTAGTCAGAGTAGTAAAGCTGCACTACAAATTGAAACTTGTATTAGAGCAATAACAATAGCTTACACTTTAGATGGATTGCAGGTATATCAAAATGAGTAAAATGGAATTTATTTTTTTATTTCTTTCATTTAACTTTATTTTAAAGTAAGGATTAATGGCTGGGGTTTTCCACCTTGTTCATCTGCCTGTGTCTTTTCTCTCAAGCAATAAATAACCTTGTTAATCAGTGAGAATGTGGAGGACTTCTGTTGTCAGCAACTTTGATAGTGACTAGTTGCAAATAAAAGTTTGTGAACCCTTTGCAATTGCCTGGTATTCAGCATTATTTACTCATAAAATGTGGTCTGATTTTTTTTCATCTAAGTCACAATAATAGACAAACACAATCTGCCTAGACTAATAACACACAAACTGTTGTACTTTTAATCAATACTGCATGCACAATTTAAAAAATATCATAGTTTTGGTTCAAAAAATTATGTAAACCTTTGCAGTAATGCTTTCTACAAAAACTATTTAGAGTCAGGTGTTCCAGTCAATGAGATGAGGTGGAGGTGTGGGTTGTAGAGGTAAGAGGTACCCTGATCTATAAAAAAGACACACCAAGTCAACTTGCTCTTCTCAAGAAAGATCTCTTCATGTGCATCATGGCATGATCAAAACAATTTTCGAAGGACCTTCGAAGAAAAATTGTAGAGATGCATGAGGCTGGAAAAGGCTACAAAAACGTACCTAAAGATGAGCATGTTTATCAATCCACAGTGAGAGAAATTGTTTACAAATGGGAAGAAATTTTGCACAGTTGTTACTCCCTAGGAGCGGGAGTCCTGCAAAGATTACACCAAGAAAGCAACTTGCAATGCTGAAGGAGGTGAAAAAGAACCCAAGGGTAATAGCAAAAGACCTGCAGAGATCTCTCGAACTTGTTAAAGTCTATGTTCATGTGTCCACTATAAGAAAAACTCTGAACAAGAATAGTGTTCACAGAATGACACCATGGAGGAGACCACTATTTTTTTAAAAAAACATTGTTACATATCTCAAGTTTGCAAAAGACCACCTGGATGTTCCAAAACACTTTTGGGATAATGTTCTGTGGACAGATGAGACAAAAGTTGAGCTTTATGGCAGGAGGAAATGGGGCACTGCACACCATCACCTAAACTTCATGCCACCTGTGAAGCATGTTGAAAGGAACATCATAGTTTGGGAAACAAGAGAAAATCTGCAGATGCTATAAGACTGAGCAACAGGTACAAAATTCTGGAGGAACTCAGCAGGCCAGGCAACATCTATGGCAAGAGTACAGTCAATGTTTTGGGCCGAAACATCGACTGTACTTTTTTCCATAGATGCTGCCTGATCATGGTTTGGGGCTGCTTTGCTGCCTCAGGACCTGGACAGCTTGCAATTGTTGAGGGAACAATAAATTCCACAATGTATCAAGATATTTTACAGGAGGATGTCAGGGTAGTGGTCCTTCACCTGAAGCTTAATAGAAGTTGGATGATGTAACGAGAATGATCTGAAATACAAGTAGATCAACAACAGAATGGTTTAAAAAGAAGAATATTTGTGTTTTGGGATGCCCAAGTCAGAGTCCAGACCTTAACCTAATTGAAATGCTGTGGCATGACCTGAAGATAGCTGTTTATACAAGGTATTCCAGAAATATTGATGAACTGAAATAGCTGTATGGAAGAAAGGTCCTTGCCGTTGTGCAAGTCCAATAAGCAGCTACAGGAAATGTGTGGTGGGGGTTATGCTGCTAAAGAAGGTTCTACTAGTTATTAAATACAAGGGTTCACGTACATTTTCCATCCTGAACTGTGAATAATTCAACAATGTGTTCAATAAAGACATGAAAATTACAATTGTTTTTATGTTATTCATTTAGGCAGATTGTGTTTGTATATCATTGTGACTTAGACGAAGGTCAGACCACAAATTGAGTAATTAATATAGAAAACCAGCTTCACAAAGGGTTCACAAACTTTTTCTTGCAACTTGAACATATACAGTGTACTCCCATTAATTGGAACACATTGGGACCAGTATATTTTGCCTCATTTAAGCAGTTGTTACAATTATGAAGTTTCAAGGATGGTGCATCAACGATGGTGACAAAAATCACTGCTTTTTGAATACACTAATTTGCACATGCAAATGACACTATTTTAGAAATTGTTTGCTATAAGCATGGTGTAGTGTCAAATGGCCACACAAGTGCACAGTACTGATCAATCTGCTGTAGTCTCCTGTCTCAATTAAGCAGCCTAATTCACCAAATAAACACAGGGAATCCCCGGCTATTTTCTCATTTAATTGCTGTTCTCTCAGAGTTGTCCCAACTAAGTGACTACCCCAGTTAACCAGTGGCCTAATTAACTGGAATCCTATGTATATGGAAACATAAGTGAATATAACTTAAAAACCATACCATTTTTAAGCTGAAGAGAGCAAGGATATTTGTTGAATGATTGGTAAATTTTTTTTGCATTTTTCTAAGATGTGTCTTAAGCCAGAGTGTGTAGATATCTGGGAATCTGTTGTTACTAGAGTGATGAAAACAAAAAAAAAATGCCAATGCTGAAAATCTAAGATAAGAACAGAAAATGCTGGAAATTTTCAAACTCAGGCCACAGCTGTAGGAATAAATCTTAGAGCATAAGACCATATGAGCAGAATTAGGCCATTCAGCCCATTGAGTTTGCTCCGCCATTCCAACAAGCCTGGATCCCACTCAACCCCATATACCTGCCTTCTCGCCATATCCTTTGATGCCCTGACTGATCAGGAAATGATCAACTTCCGTCTTAACTATAAGCACGAACTTGGCCTCCACCACAGTGTGTGGCAGAGCATTCCACAGATTTACTACACTCTGGCTAAAATAAAAATTCCTCCTTACCTCTGTTTTATAGGGTCACCCCTCAGTTTTGAGGCTGTGCCTTCTAGTTCTGGATGCCTCATCCATAGGAAACATCCTCTCCACATCCACGCTATCTAGTCCTTTCAACATTCAGTCGGTTTTAATAAGATCCCCCACATTCTTCTAAATTCCAGTGAGCACAGGCCCAAAGCTGCTAAACACTCCTCGTGTGTTAACCCCTTCATTCCTGGAATCATCCTCATGAACCACCTCTGGACTCTCTCCACTGACAACACATCCTTTCTGAGATATGGATTCCAAAACTGTTGGCAAAACTCTCAGTGCGACCTAATTGGTGTCTTATAAAGGCTCAGTTCCTTGAAATAAAAGCCAACATGGGGTTTGCCACCTTTTACCATGGACTCAGCCTATAAGTTAACCATCTGGGAGTATTGTACAAGGACTCCTAAGTTCCTGTGCACTTCTGATGTTTGAACCTTTTCCCCATTTTGATAGTATACAGCACTATTGTTTCTTTTACCAAAGTGCATTATCGTACATCTCTCAACACTGTATTGCATCTGCCCCTTTTTTGCCCATTCTTCCAATTTGTCTAAGACCTGCTGCAATTGCATTGCTTCCTCAGCATTACCTGCCCCTTCACCTACCTTCGTATCATCCGCAAACTTTGCCAGAAAGCCATCAATTCCATTACGAAATCATTGACAAAAAATGTGAAAACCAGCGATCCCAATACTGACCCCTGAGGAACCCCACTAGTCACTGGCAGCCAACCAGAAAAGGCCCCTTTTATTGCCACTCGCTGCCTCCTGCCTTCAGTCATTCCGCTATCCATTCCAGTATAGTCGGCCCTCCTTATCCATGGGTACCGCATGAGCGGATTCAACCAACCGCGGATGGAGGAAAACCCAGAAGTTCTCTCTCCAGCACTCGTTTGAGCATATACAGACTTTTTTTTTCTTATCATTATTCCCTAAAAAAATACAGTATAACAACTATTTACAAAGCATTTACATTGTATTAGGTATTATAAGTAATCTAGTGATGATTTAAAGTATACGGGTGGATGTGCATAGGTTACCCGGATCGGAAATAAAAAAAAGGAAGTTCTCTAAGTCGGAACAGGTACATCCAGTATTATTCAGCATCAGTTAGTCAAATGTTTGTCTTAGTATATAGTATATATTTTACCTTTCTATGCATATAAAACGCTTAAGAAGCATATGTATTTCAATAATTAAACCACTGCACTGCTTAGTAATAATTGTAGCTTTCATCGGGGCAGGACCTTCACATACTCCATTATTCTCTAATGCTTTTCCAATGACTGGCGTTTCACCTCTTTCCGATTGCTGTATTATTTCCACTTCATTTTCACTGCGGGCGGCGGGTCCCGAGTTCCACTGGGTCCTAAAGTCCACTGCACTGAGAGAGGTTAAATAAGGGACTTGAGCATCTGCATTTTTTTATATCCGTGGGGGTTCCCAGCAGCAATCCCCTGCAGATCAGGAGTGCCGACTATATTTTTCTTGTAACACCATAGGATATTATCTTGAAAAGCATCCTCGTATGTGGCACCTTATCAAACACCTTCTGAAAATCCAAGTAAATGACTTCCACTGCCTCTTCTGTGTCCACTCTGCTTATTACTTCCTCAAAGAACTCTAACAGATTTGTCAGGCAAGATTTCCTTTTACAGAAACTATGCTGATTTTGACTTATTTCATCATTAGTTTCCAAGTACCTCGAAACTTCATCATTTACTAATATGCTCCAATACATTCCCAACCACTGAGGTTAGGCTAACTGGCCTATAATTTCCCTTCCTTAGCCTGGCTTCCTTCTTAAAGAGTGGAGTGACTTCCAGTCCTCCAAGACCATGCCAGAATCAAGTGATTCTTGAAAGACTATGACCAATGAATATGTTATCTCTTCAGCAACTTCTCTCAGGACTCTGGGATGTATTCCATCTGGCCCAGGTAACTTATCCACCTTAAGACCTTTGAGTTTGCTTCGTACTTTTTCCTTTGTAATAGCAATAGCACTCACTCCTCCATGACACTCACGGACCTCTGGCACACTGTTAGTGTCTTCCACAGTGAAGAAAGATGCAAAGTACCCATTAAGTTCATCTGCCATTTCTTTGTCCCGCATTACTACCTCACCGGCATCATTTTCCAGTGGTCTAATATCAACTCTCACCTCCTTTTTATTCTTTATATACAATTGAAAAAATTTCTGCTATCCTGCTTTTATATTACTGGCTAGTCTGCCCACATATTTCATCTTTTCCCTTCTTATAGCTTTTTTTTAGTTGCCTTTTGTTGAATTTTAAAAGCTTCCCAATCATCCAACTTCCCACTCACTTTTGCTATCTTATATGCCCTTTCCTTGCCTTTTATGCAGTCCTTAACTTTCTTTGTCAGCCACCATTGCTTACCCCTGCCATTTGAGAACGTCTTCCTCTGTGGGACATATCTAACCTGTGCCTTGTGAACTATTCCTAAAAAGCCATTTCTGGCATTAAACAAATTCCCTCTCTTGCGATCCGACACCAAACAGATTTTCCCAATCCCCTTGCGTTTGGTACAATTTACAATTGTACAATTTTGTTGGAATGGTACAGTTTAACTCTTTGCTCTATCTGCATTTGTACCCAATGATTCGCTTGTCCTTCCTTACATTCATGTTACATCCATAATCTATTTGTAAATCTTCTGGCTCATCCTCAGCTCTATCATCCTTTTTCCCATCCCTCTGCCATATCAGTTTAAACCACTGCCAAAAGCTCTATTAAATCTGCCCTTAAGAATATTGGTTCCCCGTGGATTCAAGTGCATTCCTTCCCTTTTGTACAGGTCCTACCCGCCCCAGAAGAGGTCCCAATTATCCAGAAATCTGAATCCCTGTCCTATGCTTCAATTCTTGAGCTACACATTTATTTGCCACCTCATTCTATTCCTGTCCTCACTGTTGCATGGCAGAGGCAGCAATCCCAAGATTACTACCCTTGAGGTCCTGCTTCTCAGCTTCCTTCCTGACTCCCTGTATTCTTTTTTTCAGGACCTTCTCCCTTTTCCTTCCTATGTCGTTGGTACCAATATGCACCACAACATCTGGCTGCTTACCCCTCCCTTTTCAGGATATTGTGGATGCGTCTAGAAACATCTCGAACCCTGGCACCTGTGAGGCAAACTACCATCCGTGTTTGCTTTTTGATTTCACCAGAATTACCTCCCGTCCCCTTGACTATAGAGTCCCATTACCACTGCCATCCTCTTCAGTTCCCTACCCTCTGAGCCATTGGGCCAGACTCAGCGCCAGAGGCACTTACAACTAAAACATTAAACTCCTGTTTCTCTTTGTCCATATATGAGCCCTTCCAATAGTTTCTGTTTTTAATCCCTAGAAATATTGTATAGTTAAGCAGTTCTCAAAGTATATCCATGAGTAGGTTTTAGAATTACATTATAGCGCTAGTAATCCACTGTTCTTATAATGGAATTTTGAGAATGTTTGATAAGTTTTTCAGTAAATATTTCAAAAAAAAGGAGTGTGGAATTGTTGGATTGTTGGAAGCTGTTTCAGCTATTCTGTTCAGTTATGCAAGATGCTTAGTTTATCTAGTCTGGTTTATCTGTGACTAAACCCAGAGTAACTTTGTTTTCTTTAATCATTCTCAGTAAGCCTATTGTTTGTATCGAACCACAAAATTTTAGTGGTTCATGAAGGTTGGCAGCCATCTTCTCAGGATAGCTAGAGCTTTGTTAATGCTAGGGCAAATGCATATAGATTTTTGAGACTAATGCAGCTCTGAATCTGATTTGGTTGGTGCAGACTTTTTTGTATCACTGAAGTGCAAAAAGAAAAGCTGCATATGTGAGAAATGGAGGGAGCTTCTGTTATTGCTAGATTTGGGCCCTTGTAGTTTAAATGGTATGTGAGACCTCTGACCATTTCCCATTTTATTCATTCAGTTGATGACAGAGTTTTTGTAATTTTGTTTGAATTGAATACAATAAAAAGTTAATATGTTTAGTCATTTTGATAATAAAGTCAGTGTTTTGGTAGCTTTCTAAATTAAAGTGGAAAAAAAGCAAATTCATTTCTAGAACTACAGCAACTGTTCTCTTATTACCTGACATCTCGTATTACTTTTGTCTTTGACTACTTATTTTTGCATGCATCGCCTTTAGGGGATAATTGTTGCCAATATATACTGTAACATTCAATAGTGACAACTTTTTCAAATGTGTTTAAAGACAATATAAACCACTATATGAGGACCTGTCATGGGTTTCTCTTTTAATTGGAATATATTAACAGAAAGGAAAATATTTAACTTTCTATTTGTATTCTTAATAACCTTAAACTTTGTAGGGTTCTGTAGAGAGAAAACACCTAAAATACTTCTAATATGTCTGCACTTTAGATGTAAATAATTTTAGGTTTGATAATCAATTTTAATTATTTCTATTCAATTATACCACAGTTTTTAATTATGTTTATGAAATGTTTATAGATTATTTGCCACTTTTTTAAGTGTGCAGAGAACAAGAGTCAAAATATTTTAGAGACTTTTATGGCAGTATTTTACATGGACAGTATCGAAGGTTGCTGATAAAGTTTCTTTTTGTACTTGATTGCTTAATATATCAGATTGTGTGCAGTTCATCTATTTCAACATTTGCTACTTGGTGCTTGTTGAACAATGAGGTAACTAGAATGTTCCGACAAGTGGACCTAATCTACTTTTACTTTCTTTCCCTTTTTAAAATGGGCATGATAAATGCTGAGGGGTGATGAGTTTAACTGGAAGTCTGCTGAGTTTGAAGCATTTGGCTAAATGCATACAGTGTGAATCACTGTTGGACAGCTTGGGTGCTGTAGGTGCTTAATTTTCTAGTTTTGGTTGCCTTAAGAAGGTGGTATCCATCAGTAGAGATCTTCACCACCCAGGACACGGAGGAGGTACAGGAGCCTGAAGACTCACACGCAACATTTTAAGACCAGCTTCTTTCCCTCTGCCATTATTTTTTGAATGGTCTATGAGCATTACTTTGTTATTTGTCTTGCAGCATTCGTACTTAGTAATTTTTATGTCTTGCACTGTACGGCTGCTACAAAGCGACAAATTTCATGATCTGTGTCAGTGATAATAAACCTGATTCTGATTTTGTTGCGGCAGCATTTGCTGCTCTGTGCTGCATCATGCATCAAGTCCCAATTCATTTACCCATTCATGAACATTCCAAAATGTATTGGGTTTGAACAAGATTTTTAAGAGATTCAGAAACCTAGATGCAAGAAATGTGGAGTGCTATATGAGAGGGAAGGGCTAGATTGATCTTAGAGTAGGTTAAAAGTTAGGCACAACATCAGGGGTGAAGGGCCTGTACTGTGCTGTGCTGTAATGATCTAAACCATTTCCTTCTGCTTTCCATCAGGTAGTTAAACAAAAGTAAATTTGCTTCAGCCACCAACTCCTTGGTATGCTAATGTATTTTTTTGTATATTTTATGTCAGTTCTTTGGAGAAATAATTGCATTCAGCCAAATATAAAATTCTTGTAGAAAGGCGCAGTAGCCATCATCTTGAATTATTTTCACTTTATCTCTCACAAGGGACAAGTCCATATCAATCCCAGAATTTTATTCTGCTTTTTTGTAAAAGCCCAAAATACGACCTTCGCTTTTTGTGAGAAAGTACCATTGTACTTTCAAAGTGCGGAAGGAGTTTGCATCATAACTTCACTTTTACTATTTTTAAAAAAGACATACCAGTCCCATCATTGTTTACATATATTAATCATGTACAGTAAAACTCCAATAATCCCTCATACTTGAGGCTCTGGTAGTTAATCATGTTAATACTCCAAAATATTTTTATTTCATTGCTTTTATATATTACACAGTACTGTAATAAATTTTCCCAGTGGACCCAGTAAGCTTAAAGGGAAAATGGAACAGGAACTGCAGTCAGATTGCAGGAACTGCGGCTCTGCAAGTTGGGGAGGGGCAGAAGAAATGGGAACCTATTGTGTGGGAAGGGAGCGTGGGAACGGAGGCCTCAGTAAGAGGGAAGAGGAGAATGGCAAATGTTATTTGGTGAGCTAGACTCTGTAACTTTGTGATTTATGAATAGCTTAATAGTACGTCAACAGAATTTTGCAGTACTTCATACAAATTCTAGAGAAAGGAATTAATATTCACACAAGAATGTGATGTGGAATAACTGAACACGAGATAAATGTTCAATGAAATGCTAATGGTGTAGAAAGTTTAGAATGTTTTCCAAGCAATTATTTACATAACCAATAATAAACAATGTTCCTATCGACTTGAGCCCAACTACTGCCAAAAATAGTTAACCTTTAAAAGAAGATGAGGAGTATAATCAGTACTGAGGAGGACTACAATGAATTTCAAAAGGACATTAGTAAATTTGAATGGTAAATAGTTTGCAGACAAATCTGAATGCAAGTAAATGAAGGTAATACATTTTGTAGAAGTGGGGAAGTCACATTTCTTGGAAGATGCGAGGTAAGGAAATAGTATATCAGAATATAAATACATTAATCACTAAACATTGTACCACAGCTTAGTATAGCTATCAAGAAAGCAAAATAACCATTGAGATTTATTTCTAAAAGGGCAGTGTTTAAAAAATAGGGAAGTTGTACTAAACCTGTCATTGACTTGGGTTAGGTAGCATACAGAGTACTCTAAAGTTCTAAGAGCAAACACGAGGAAATCTGCAGATGCTGGAAATTCGAACAACACACACAAAATGCTGGTGGAACACAGCAGGCCAGCAGCATCTATAGGAAGAAACGCTGTCGATGTTTCGGGGCGAGACCCTGACGAAGACAGCGCTTCTCCCTATAGATGCTGCCTGGCCTGCTGTGTTCCACCAGCATTTTGTGTGTGTTACTCTGAAGTTCTGTTACCCATAAAGAATGGTTATATAGTAGAGGATGTTCAGTGGTATGACTTAAAATATGGTTGCGATTGCAATTGATTATTGTTCTTATTTTCCATTTGTGTAGAACAGGATCCATTCACAGTGATCTAGATTTTCTGAAGATGATTAAAACTTGCAGGGTTTGTACTCTGATCTTATATCATAGGCCAGTTTATGATATTGTTGATGAGCTATAGATTACACCATGGATGTGAATTTAAATATTGTGTCTGTAAACGCTGATGAATTAACTTGCAATTTTAGATTTAGATTTGGAGATCCTGTGGTTCTGTTGGGGAAAGGGTCTATTTACATTAGAGTAACACAAAGGAATTTATAATGCAAGTTGACTGCATGCTGATGTGAAATGGCTGTATATACATTGCTTCAGTTCTTGTTTGTTGTGTTTTGGTTCTAACAAATTTTATTCTGTGCATTCTGATGATGACATCTCAAAACTTGCTTGATTTTTCAACTCCTCCTTGCAAATGGCACATGGCATCATATAAGCAGCATTCACAAGAGCATAAACTCAACTTAAACTATACACATTTTTTTCAAGGAAGAATAAAATTATTTGAGAGAAGGTGGCAAAACATAATTGAAAGCCAACCTTAAAAATACAATGAAATTGACAACACCATAGCAGGTAGGAAGTAAGACTTGCATATCTAAAGTCAGCTTGATTATCATGAGGGGTCCTGTAATGTATGCCTCTTAATGCCAATCAATATTGAAGTCTTAACTGTGCACGCACCTGCTTCCATGTGTTCTTAAATTGTTAACATTTTGTTTTTGCCATTAAAATATCCTGTGTATTTTCCTAGCCTGTCAATTTGTCTAAGTATAAAATACTGCAGATGCCCAGCATCATAAATGAAAAAGATTTTTATTTCACTATTGAAGAGTGATGAAAAATTCTCCACCTCTTTGGCTTAGGACAGCTACTATTAATACACAAGAAGTTCAATAACATTTGGAACAAAGCAGCTAGCTTGATTGGCATCTTGCCAATTAACCTAAGATTCATTCATCCTAAAAATACAACCTCAGAAACCAGAGGGATAATGGCAACAGGTGCAGGAGAACACCACTACTGTAAGTTCTCCCCCAAACTGCACATTATCTTTATTTCAAAATAGGTTATCAATCCTTCAGTGGTGGCCTAAATTCCAGAATACTGTATCCAACCAATAGTAATGTGGGAGTGCCTTCTTGAATCATTGCTAAAAAGGTTCAAGAAGGTGGCACAGCATCACCTTCACCAAGGAATTTGGGCAATAATAGGCTTGTCAATAATTCTTGGATGCCAAAAAATGAATCAGTAAAAATTAGAAAATGGCACCTATTGTGATATTCTGTAGCATGAAGCCATGTCATCTGTGGATGCATTGCAAAACAAAATTGTTTATTTTTTCCCCACATAATTCAGTGAAAATGAATTTTATTATGCATCTCAAATTTTGTTATGCTGATTTCTCAATTCTTAAGAGCGTGATGGGCTGGATTCAAATAAGTGCTTTTTTTTGTGGCTGAGGACTTGAAGATCAATAGGCACAGTTTCAAAATAAGCAAAAATGGGAAGAATTTTTTACTTGGGGTGGTGAACTGTTGGAATTCTCTGCCTGGGGGTTCAGTGGCTGTGCTCATTTAAAGCATGAATTGCAAGCAATACAAATTCCAAGGAAACTAATCTCTGGACTAGACCTGAGACTCAATATTTCTTTTGCAACTGCATCTTTGACTCCCTGACTAACAGACCACAGTCATTGGGGATAGATAGCAATACGTTTGCCACAATTATTATCAATACTATTGCCACAAAAGGCTGAATCCTCAGCCCCCCACTCTACTCCTTATACACTCACAAATTTGTAGATAGAGTTAGATGACTCCACTGTAGTGCGCCAAAAAATAACTATGAACAAAAGAGTTGGGTATTGACTTGACGAAGTGGGGCAGAGCACATTCTCCTCTTTTCATCAATGCTGCTGAGCCAGAGATGGTTAAAAGCTTCAGGTTCCTAGGAATAAATGTCATCAGTAGCTGTCCTGGTCCAACCACGTAGATGCCATGACCAAGAAAGCTCCCCAGCATCTCTACTTCCTCAGGAGGCTAACAAATTTTAGCATCTCCACATCAGTTCTCACCGGGTTTTAAAGATGCATCTTAGAACATGTCTTGTGTTAATGTCTAATTCAGGGTCCAGAACCCAAGGAACTGCAGTGAATTGTTGACACAGCTCAATATATTACAAGAACCAACCTCCCTCCATAGAATCTATTTATACATTACTGCCTCAGTAAAATAGTCAACAGGTATATTTAAAGTTTATGGCGAGAAGACAGGAGAATTGGATTTAATATCACTGGCATATGTCAAGTTTATTGTCATTTAACTATATATGTGTATAGAACCATATAATGTATATAGAAGTGAGACGTTTCTCCAGATCATGGTATAAAGCACAGTAATACACATAGCACACAATAACTTATGAAGGTAAAGATAAAATGTACAGATGACTCACACATAAATAACAAACTAAAGTGTATGTATTAAATTGTATTAAATATTAAATTGTACTGGAACAGATTAACCAGTGACACTTCGAATACGATGCAGCCGGGAGATCAGAAGCCTTATGGCCTGGGGAAGAAACTATTTCTGATCCTGACCATCCTTGTTTTTACGCATCGTAGTCTCCAGCCTTAAGGTAGAAAGTCAAAGAGGATGCTGGATGGATGGGTGGACTCCTTAACAATACTAAGGGCCCTGCGTACACAGCTCTCCTGATAAATGTCTCTGATGGATAGTAGGGAGACCCCTATGATTCTCTCAGCCCTTCTGTTGTAGGGACTTCCAGTCCGATGGTCGGCTGCTCCTATACCAGATGGAAATGCAACTTGTTAGGAGGCTCTCAATATAATACACAGTTAAGATGGGAGAGGGGAGTCTTACTTGCCTCAGTCTTCTTAGGAAGTGGAGGTGCTGCTGTACCACCTTGTTTAGGGAAGTGATATTAAGGGACCAAGTGAGGTAATCTGTGATGTGAACTCCCAGGAACTTGGTACACTTAACTCTCTCTACAGATGAGCCAAGTATTCGCAGAGGGGGATGGTTCATCTGCACCTTCCTGAAGTCCATGATTTCCTTTGTCTTCTCCACATTCATGCTTAGGTTGTTGTCTTCACATCAGTCCACCAGCCGTTCCACTTCTTCTCTTCCTCTCTATGTTCCATTTCGACATTTTTCTTGATGAGGTCAATCACTGTTGCATCATCTGCAAAATTAATGACATGGTTTGAGCTGGATCCTGTGACACGGTCGTGCTTCAGCAGTGTAAACTGCAGCGGGATGAGCACACAGCCTTGGGGAGTGCCAGTGCTCAGCGTAATAGAACTAGAGATATTGTTGCCCACACAGACTGACTATGGCCTTACTGTCAAGAAGTCCATTATCCATTTGCAGAGGGAGGTGTTGAGACCCAGCAAGGACAGTTTCCCCACCAGTTTCTGGGGCATGATCGTGATGAATGCCGAACTGAAGTCTATAAACAGCAGTCTGGCATATGAGACCACCCAGGGATGCCAATTCTGTTACAATAATTAACCCTTGTAATAATGATCAGGGAGGCAGAGAGAGAGAATCTGCATTTATTGTCTCAACTAAAAAGCATGTGAGTTCACCAACTAGCTACCTGTGTATACACCCAATGGAATTCCCTGACCCTCCATGAGCAGTCAACGAAGAGAAAGGGTATTACTTGGGAAAGGTGTCTATGCTTGCCAGGCGTTTCTCATGATCCTGATCTCCACGGGTCCTCTTCATCCATGATGGTTGGTCTCTGGTTGCTGCAGAGTTATCACCCCTATGTATTTGGAGCTCCTGACTCTTATAGAGTTCCTCATCTCCATCCCATTGGCTCAAGCCGGTCACTTACTTACTGGTTCTCGTCCAGGGCTACAATCAATGTTGTTTCATGGTTCTGTGCCCCTAGCCTTGTGTATTTGTGTCTTTCAACTCTGGCTGGTCCAAACTAGTTAAACTAGGCAACCCAGACACTGAGTCTAATGAGATTATAGATTCCTTCTTTGGTAGGTCTGTCACTTTACGTAATAAATAGCTGTTTGTCTTAGAAGGGTCTCAGGTTTAACAGGTCATTACCTGAAGCTCTTTGTGATTAGATTATCCCAGAGCAAGAATCAGTTCAGAGTTCACAAAATGAGGGGAACCTGGGGTTTGTCTGCTTCCCCAGTCCTTTATTCATTTAAATCCACTAATTTGTTGACCGTAGTTCTTTTTGTCAAATTCCACTGTCCTAGATTAATTTGAATCCACTGATTTGTAGACTGCAGGCCCCATTTTCCAGGTAGGTCAGGTGGAGGGCAGAAGCCATTGTATTGTTGGTGGATCGATTTGAGTGATAGTGAACTGGAATGTAGGTTCAATATTTGTAAAATTTGTTGTTTTGCTGCGGCACTAATTTGCAATACATAGTAATAAAGACTATAAATTACAATAAGAAATGTACATTAAAATAAATGTACAAAAAGGCACAGCAGTGCCTCTTTCACCTTAGACAGTTGCAGAAGTTTGGTGTAGGCCCCCAAATCCTCAAGAACTTTCTATAAGGGCACTATTGATAGCATCCTAACTGACTGCATCAGAGCCTGCTGTGGGAACTGTACTTCCCTGAATCGCAGGACTCTGTAGAGAGTGGTGTGGACAGCCCAGTGCATCTGTAGATGTGAACTTCCCACTATTCAGGACATTTACAAAGACAGATCTGTAAAAGGGCCCAAAGGACCATTGGGGACCCAAGTCACCCCCACCACAAACTGTTCCAGTTGTAATGATCTGGGAAGCAGATCATAACAAAAGCCAGGACCAACAGGGTCTGGGACAGCTTCTTCCATCAGGCCATCAGACTGCTTAACTCATGCTGACACAACTGTATTTTTGTTATATTGACTATCCTGTTGTGCATACTATTTATTATAAGTTACTATAAATTGCACAATGCACATTTAGATGGAGATGTAACGTAAAGATTTTTACTCCTCATGTAAGGATGAAGGATGTAAGTGATAAAGTCAATTCAATCAATTCAATTCAATATGTAATGCAGAAAGAGAGGGTAGAAATACTAAAAAAGTGTTCATGGGTTCATTGTTTTTTTTTTTAATTTTTTTATTAATTTTAAGAAAAACATAAGTGAAATATGAATACAAAACGTTTGAGAGTACATAATTAATAGTTTAAAGGGTTCATTGTTTATTCAGAAATCTGATGACAGAGAGGTAGGCTACATCCGCACTAGACTGGATAATTTTGAAAACACCGGTTTCGCGTAAAAACTATAGGCATCCGCACTATGCGTATTTAAAAATATCTCTGTCCACATTGAAACAGAGATTTTGGCGAATCTCCTCCAACTGCACATGTGCAGGACACATCTACCAAAAACAAGTGGCATGTTTGGTGTTGAATCTCGCTGTGAAAGTGTGCGTTTGTGTAGTTACAGACTAGCAAAATTTAAAATGACGGGCAGCTATTGGCTCTCGTGCAGGAGAACTTAAAAGTAAAAAAAAACAAATACTGGCACGTACGGAGGCAACCGACAGGGAGTTCATGGACAGTATGACCCGGCTGATGGCGAACATTGAAAAACTGACTAACTCTATTGCATTAATAAAGCACCTTGTTAAATGTATAAAACATGTCTGCATTAGTGTTATCTTGTATTTCCATACAATGTTACATTAGGCTGTTACACATCTATTGTCAGAGAAGTACTTGCATAAATAGGTAAAACCACCTTCATACGAGCAAGGACAGAAAACAGGGCAAAGTGAGTATACTTACTTATTCATTAAGTAATGGGGCAATGTATTTGTTGAGTACATTTCTAACTCTTCTGGCTTCAGTCCCTTTGCCATCTGTTCTGAAATTGTTAGGTTGCGTTCAAGAAAACAATGAAATAGCGCGCTGCTGTCTGATAGTGTTTTCAGAAGTCTCCGGTTACCCCATCCACACTGATCCGGCCAATCCGGCATTTTCAAAAATACACACTTTGGAGAGCGTTTCTGAAAAGCTCTGGTTTCGGAGGACAAAAACGCTGTTTTAGTGTGGACGGAGGGTAAAAACGAAGAAAAAAAGCTTTGGTTACGGATTTATCCGGTGTAGTGTGGACGTAGCCGTAGAAGCTATTCCTGAAGAGTTGAGTGTGTGCCTTCAGGCTCCTGCAACTCATCTTTGATGATAATAATGAGAAGTGGGCACATCCTAGGTGATTGGGGTTGTGATGGAAAATAAATCCGCCACAATCAAAATACAGAACAATTTGCCTAATTCTGCTCCTATGTCTTTTGGTCTATTATAATCAAATACCTCTCTCCTCATCCTTCATCGAGCAAAAGTCTCAAAAGCCTGCGAACATGTACCATGAAGCTCAACAACTTCCAGACAGTTGTTACAAGACTACTGAATGATAAGTCCCCTTGTATGATGAGATCAGTCTTTGACCTCACAATCTGCCTTGTATTGGTTTTGCACCTTATTGTCTATACTGCACTTTCTCTATAACTGTAACACTATGCTCTTTATTCAGTTATTGCTTTTCCCTTCTGCATCTCATTGTACTGACATGATGTATCTGTACGGATGACATGCTAGTAAAGTTTTTCACTGTACCTTGGTACATATGACAATAATATGGCAACAAATCAATATATAAGATTCCTGGATAATAAGGAAATCAATGGATATGGGCATAATGATGAAAAATGTTATTGAAGTAAAATAATAAATGATGATCTTAGTGAATAGCAGGTTACCTCAAATGGTCGGTGGCCTCTCCCCCTCCTATTTTTTGTGGTTTTATTTTATGACGTCCCCAAGTTTCATTACAGTTTAGCAAAACTTTTCTGCTTTTCAGTTCAATTGCTAGAGATAATTTCTAATCTTTGCTTTTCTTTCTTTATGATCTTGTCAGGCCGTAGCATAATCTTTTAATGATTTGAAATCAAACATCTTGGTTTCTCTTGTCTTCCTGAAGTTGCATGTTCCAAGTAATGTGAAAACCACTTCTCTCTTTAAAAATGTTGTGCCTCACAGTTATGTGCATTAACCCTCACTTGCCAATTATCCATCCTTTATTCCTATACTTTAAATATATATTCTCTCTACCCATTTTTATCATCTGAAATATAGAAATTGTGTTCTTGATTTCAATGTACATTGTGAAATGCAGTGGTCCCAACACTGATCATTATGAATTATCATTATCCACTTTATTCCACTGTGAACTACCTTTACTCCTGCTCTGATTTTATCGTCAAATGAGCTGCAAATCAATTATTTTATGTGTTCTGTAATCCCTGACAGTCATTTGTCTATTTTGGGACATCTATCAATAGACTTTTGAAAATTTATATAAAATAACATCCATGTTATCTACTCAACCACCTTCAAAAATTTGATGAGTTTGATCAAGTATGACTTTTGAAATTGTGTTAAATATCTGGATTATACTTTTCATTTGCACACCCTCATCATTACTGTGGGCTTTGTCCTTTCAGTGTGATTAGTTTATTCATGTATCCCTTTTTTTACCCTTCTTAAGTATACACTCCATAAGCATCTGAGCCATCAATGTCAAGTACAGGCAGTCCCCAGGTTACGAGCGAGTTCCGTTGCTGAGTCCTTCTTTAAGTCGGATTTGCATGTAAGTCGGAACAAGTACATTCGGTGTTATTTAGTGTCAGTCACATGTTTGTCTTAGTACATAGTATATATTTTACCTTTCTAAGCATATAAAACACTTAAGAAACGTATGTATTCCAATAATTAAACCACTGCGTTGCTTAGTAATAATTATAGCTTTCATCGGGTCAGGGCCTTTCACATGCTCCATTATTCTCACTTTATCCGTTATCCTTTAAAATTGTTCTGATCATTGACCAACTGTAGCCTAATGCTTTTCCAATGACCTATGACGTTTCACCTCTTTCCAAATGCTTTATCATTTCCACTTTATTTTCAATCATGATCGTTTCCCGTCAACGGAACAGAAACACTGCGGGCGGCGGGTCCTGAGCCCCGCCGGGTCCTAAGGACCACCACACTAAATTCCCCGGGTCCTAAAGTCCACCACACTGAGACAGGTTAAATGGGACAAGTGGAGGCTGTGCTAGGTTTGGGTATTTGATCCTCCACAACATTCCGCCTGGGAATTTAAACTGGACGTGGCAGTGTTTTTTTTAGGTTGAGTTGCGAGCTTGACATCAATCCGACACGAATGGAGAGCGCGCTCGGGAGCGGTCTGTCACTGGATTGAACTCGGGAACCTCCGTTCAAAGGCCCGGCGCTGATCTCACTGCACCACCAGCCGAATGGAAAAGGGGAGGGCGGGGTCAGGGTGAATCTTGCTAAGAAAAATTTAAGCCAAATAGAAAGTTACACACTCAACACAGTGTCAACGGCAATGACTTAAAATGGTGGACTGCGTCGCAATCCAACTTAAAATGGCAGTCGGCATTCTCCTTCCTCGGTTCGTAAGTACCAGTTGTCCGTAAATTGGATGTTCATAACTCGGGGACTACCTGTACATCTGTTGTACCTCTCTAGTTAATACTAAAGTGAATTAAAATTTCTCCCCTTTCCCTATCACGCGTGGGGTTTTATCCTTTTTCCTCTCTTAATCGCCAGTTTGTGTGCATACATTTTTTTATTGATCTGTCATGAAACCTTTTGACTTACTAATGCTCCTTGATGATTCAGTTTCCCATTTGCCTTCCTACTTGCTTTTCTTTTAACTTTTCTTAATTATTTTGCATGCAGTCCTTTCATGGATTTCTCTGCTCTCTGTAATTAATATACACTATGCCTCCTCCTTTGCCTTCAGTTGTTTAATTATACAGGTATCCCCCACTTTTTGAAAGTTCGCTTTACGACACTTCGCTTTTACAAAAGACCTACATTAGTACCTGTTTTCCCTAACCGAAAGAAAGCCGAAGAGGATTTTCCCTTTTACGAAAAAAGGCGAAAAGCAAAAATAGCGTTCAGCGTTTGTTTTGCAGCGAGCCGTTATAGACGCAGTGCGCACCCCGAGCATTGAGAGTGACGCCACCATGCTCCTTCCCTGGGAACTACACTCCGCATCTCAGCATCAAGCCGCCATAGCTTTAAACTGTGTCTGTGAGCATCTGTGCTTTATCTCCAACTATTTTGTGTATCCGTTAGCAAGATGTGTCCTAAGGTATCAGAAAAGCCGAAGAGAGCTCGGGTGTTACGCTTAGGGTAAAACTAGACATAATTAAGCGTTTCGATTGCGGTGAACGAAATAAAGACATTGTGCGTGCATTGAACTTGCCTGTGTCCACCATTCATACTATTTACACTTAGAGAGAAAGAATCTTTAAAGCTGCCGATGTTACTATTGGTTCTGCTAGTAGTAAGGTAGTCTCTTTTAATCGGCATCCAGTAATGGATGAAATGGAAAGTCTATTGCGGATTGATGGGTGTACAAAGCGTGGTGTTACTATATATTAGTGTTATTTTAAGTTTTATGTGTTATTTAGTATGATTTGATAGGTTATTTTTTGGGTCTGGGAACACGCAAAAATTTTTCCCATATAAATTAATGGTAATTGCTTCACATTATGCCATTTTGGCTTATGAAAGGTTTCATAGGAACACTCTACTTTTGGATAACAGGGAATATCTATATCTTTATTAATCTATGCAGTTTTATATGTAGTTTGCTCTTCTAGCAGAATATATGTTTGTGCATTCTCTTTGGCAGTTTAATTTGCCATTGTTTGTTAATATTGTTACCTGTTCTTTATCTTCCCAATTCTGTTGTCAGGCCTGCAAAGTCAATTTCTCACCAGCTCATTTAACTTGGGTTTCATTGTACATGCATTGTTCTCTGTTATCAATTTAAAATGTATGACATTGTGGTTACTACTTCCTGAATGTTTCTCTACTTGTCTATTTCTTATCTGCTAAGGTTTATTCTGGGATCAAACAGTGAATCCTCCCCCTATTGCATATTTGGTAAGAAGAGGTTACATATACACTGGTAGAATTCCATTCCTTTATTTCCTACCTTTCTGGTCAAATATATACTGGAATAATTGAAATTTTCCCAGCTCTAGGTAGACAATGCCTTCTTTTCAAAAATCTTAACAAAAAATCCTTTCTAAGTCTGAGAGTCTCACACTCTGACTCAGTAACTTTCTGAGTTGGTGACAGCTCCAGATGTTTGCTCAGGACAATCTTGCAGTACAGTACAGGTGTCCCCCGCTTTACGAATATCCGCTTTATGCCCCTTTGCTTTTACAAAAGACCTACATTAATAACCTGTTTTCGCATTACAAAGAGGATTTTCGCTTTTATGAAAATTTTTCCCTTATAATGGTTCTTTGCTTTACACCATTTCAGCTTAAGAAAGGTTTCATAGGAATGCTCTACCTTTGAAAAGGGAGGGGGGAAACACCTGTATATAAACTGTATCACATACTGCAGTCTAGACATATCACCTGTCCAAATTCTGGCACTGGTTTACTTATTTAGGCGTGGTCTCTAATTATAATAATTAAACACATCGACCCTTTATTCCCCTCTATGGATAATACCTGATATGCCAAGTTCCTCCAACATTTTGTGTGTGTTGCGGTTTATAGCATCTGCGGTATCTCTTGTGCTTATCCTCTTTTGCACTATTTTTTATTTTAATATGTTGTAGTAATTTTTGTCTTTTACTGTACAGCTTCCACAAAACAGCAATTTGTTGACACGTCAGTGATAATAAACCTGATTCTAATTTAGATATCTATACTAGTATAGATATATTTAAAAAATCCTGATAACCAGGCTATTTTCTAAAATGCTTTCCTAAAATAGAGACCCTGTTGCTCTTTCTCTGTCCCACCCATTCACTAAAATACTGGGCTTTGCCTATTGTAGAGGCAGTACTTTAATGTGCTTATCTCAGCAAGAGGATGTAATAAAGTTTCTTAAGATTGTGAAATGCTTGGAATGTAACTCATAGTACTTGTGATTGATAAAATGGGAGGTAAAGGCATGTAGACAGGTTATAAACAAAAAAATGAAGAGAAATTAGGAATAGTTTTACGAAAATAGTTATTACACAATGTATCACTTTTACACAAGTAACTTTAAGGCAATCATATTATTTAAAAGAGGGAATGTTTGAAAAAGAACAATGTTAGAAGGTTTCAAGGAGAGAGCAGGGACTTAAACTTTGAAAGTTTGGCCAGTGAAAACATGTGGTTTGAATGACCTGTTATTTTTATGTTCATGATGCATTCATTTCAAGTTACAATATTGTTACAATGAAGAATTGTCTGAGATACAATGTTTTAAAAAGTAGTTTATTTTAATTTTATTATACTGTACTGATCTATGTAAATGTTCAGCAAACTTATTAATATTTGCCTTTTGAAATGATGATATAACAGCCTATGGAGGGACCATTGAGGCTTGCTTGATGGATTAACCATTGGAATTGATTTTGAATTGGCTTAACTCTAGGAATTTTCATTGCTTTGGGGATTACATTATACTTGTCTCATAACCTAACCACAATATGTTTGCTGTCACGTACCCCGTGACTGGGTTACCAAACCAGCAGAAATGGAATAATACGTTGGAGTCTGGTGGTACTGTAACTAAAAGTGTTTATTAGTAAACTAAGTAATACAGTACTATAAAATGCAAATATACATATAAAACAGGTTAGCAATGATATATACAGAAGTGTAGAAATAAGAATCAAAACCAAGCTCTATTGAAGTCTGGGGCAAATTAATAGTCTTACGATGATGCAGAGTTCAGTTCAGTTTAAGTCGAGGTAGTTGCTGTTGTACCGTTGGGGGGGAGGGAGGGAGAGAGAGAGAGCGAGTGAGTGAGTGAGAGGTGAGCAGTTGCAGCAGGCAAACCTTCCGTTGTCTTCTTGTCCGGTTGTGCTGTTGCGGTCACCAACTGTGACCCCTCTGTTCCTGGCCAGACCATTCTTCAGTGGTGAGCCCATCACCCAGGCAAGGGTGGACACACACACAAGCCCCCACCGGTCTGCCTTCACACACTGTGAGCCTCTGATCGATTGTCCCGAATCGATCCTCCAAGCCCTCACCTTCTTGTGGGTGCACAATGCTCTTTCATTGTCCTGTGGCATGTCTGCCTGTGTCTCAGCAGACTTGCTTTTTATCTCCCCTGCTGGGGTACCAGCCATCCATCAACTGTCCATCACCTGGTCCTGCCTTGCTGTCTCAGCAAGAATCGTACAAGAAGGCAAACAAAGTGTCCTTGGAGCAAAAGTAAATAATCATCCATGGAGCCATAACTTTAACTCTCTCTCTCTCTCTCTCTCTCTCTCTCTCTCTCTCTCTCTCTCTCTCTCCCTCTCCCTCTCCCTCTCCCTCTCCCTCTCCCTCTCCCTCTCCCTCTCCCTCTCCCTCTCCCTCTCCCTCTCCCTCTCCCTCTCCCTCCCCCTCCCCCTCTCCCTCTCTCCCTCTCTCCCTCTCTCCCTCTCTCCCTCTCTCCCTCTCTCCCTCTCTCCCTCTCTCCCTCTCTCCCTCTCTCCCTCTCTCCCTCTCTCCCTCTCTCCCTCTCTCCCTCTCTCTCTCTCTCTCTCTCTCTCTCTCCCATTAACAGCACAAACAGTGTCCAAAAGCCAGACTCATTCTCCCGACATTTTAAAGTGGTTGTCCACAGAGAATAGAACCCTAGGGGTACATAACATTGCTCAGTATTCATGGTCAGTAATATTAGACCTATGAATCATTGTTACTTGGTTACAAGTACCAGTCAGATTCCAGGGTTACTTAAGTTAGTTAAGGAGTTGAGTGCTCTAATTTGGGTTCACATAATAATGACAGAGTTAACTTGGGTGTACAGAAGGAAAATCAAGTTTGAATGATCTACAGGAATTTTGAGTTTGTACCTATCAGAATGGATGAGGGCAATGATATAGTTTATGTAGAAGTTTGGAAAATACGATTGGTTTGAAAGCTTGGACATTACTATTGGATTGAGATAGCATACTGGCACGAAGTTAGTAGAATACTATGGGGAACAAGGAGTACTATTGAAACTGTAGTTAATAGACAAAACATTAGGCACAAGCAAACCATTTTTGTCTTAGAAAGCTGTGATCTCTGGGGTGCTACAGGGACTGGTGCTGGGACCCCAGATTTAAACAATACCAATGAGTTGGAGGAGGAGATCAGATGTAATACAGGTTGAGCACTCTTTATCCAAAATTCTCAAATCCAAAAACCAACGTAATCTGAAGATTTTTTTTTATTTTTAGCACTGACATGACATTACAATTAGAAAATTTCATAAGGTACAAGGAAGGTTCCCAGGCAATATGCAGATCTCTGCACACTATAGGATGTTAGGGTGCAGAAAGCTTTATAGGATGAAGACAATTTAACGGCATGGACATGGCAGGTGGAATATAACATCAAAACAGGAAGTCATCCGCTTTCGCTAAAAATATAGGTGAGATTTTTGTTTAAATGGTGAGAGATGGAAAATTATTGGTGTTGGGGGATCTTTGCCTAAAACTGCAAAAATGAAATTGCACACACAGAAAGAAATTGGGAAGGTAGAGGAGTAGTATACGGTGACATATATACACTTTGATAATAAATTTACTTTGAACTTTTACAACTGAATTTGAATATAAGAGTTGAACCACCTTGCTCCAATATTGCAGGACTCTAGTGAGATTGGGTCTGGAAATTACATACAGGTCAGCCCTCCCTTCATAAGGGAAGATAAACATGAAGAGAGAATGCAGCAAAAGTTCACAGGGTCATTTCTGGGATGGAAAGATTTTTTTGGTGGGGAGGTTAATCACTCTAGGCCAATATTCTCATATGTTTAATAAATAAAAGGTGATCATGCAAGAATCTTATCTGGCTTTCAAAATGTCATGGACTTCACATATATGTAACTTATTTTTGAAGTGAAAAAATTATTGTGACTTAATGTTAGGTGGGAGCCAATTTACACATACCAAGTTATTATAAACAGCAGTGGAGTTAATGGTTTGGCAGTCATGGGAAAGAATAAATATTGAATTGGATAATGGGTGAAATTTCCAGCTGTACTTCAAATTGGGCATTGGGTTCTTTTGAGTCCTGCTGAGACAGTATTTGTTAAAATTTTCATTCAGGAAATGGCACATAATGTTATCTCCAATCCAGTTTTCATTGCACTGGCTAGACTGGGATTGTTTTCCCTGGAGAGAGGGAGGCTGAGGGATCATCTGGTATACACTCAGTGGCCACCTTATTTACCTCCTGTACCTAATAAAGTGGTCACTGAGTATATCAGTTTTCTGCTGCTGTAGCTCATCCACTTCAAGATTTCATGTGTTGTGCATTCAGAGATGCTTCTCTGCACACCAAATTTGTGGTTATTTGAGTTACTACCGCTTTTCGATCAACTTGAACTAGTCCTGCCAGTCTCTTTTGCCTTCTCTCAAGGTATTTTCTCCCACAGAACTGTTGCTCACTGGATTTTTTTTTTGTTTATCACACCTTTCTCTGTAAACTCTGGAGAATGTTGTGCGTTTTATATGAAAAAATCCCAGGAGATCAGCAGCTTTTGCGATACGCAAACTATCCCATCTGGCACCAACAATCATTCTACGGTTGAAGTCACTTAGGTCGGATTTCTTCCCCATTCTGATGTTAGGTCTGAACAACTGAACCTCTTGACCATGTCTGCATGCTTTTATGCAGTGAGTTGCTACCACATGATATGTTGATTAGATATTTAGATTAATGAGCAGCTGCACCTAATAAAGTGGCCACTAAGTGTATATAAAATTAAGTATGATGACTCAATAAATAGGATGCTTTTCCAGATAGAATGGGAGAAAAAAAGTCTTGTGAACCCCTTAAGACTGATTGGAAACTCACGGAAGATGTCACCATCTTTCTGGATAGAGTATGTGACAAGTAATATTAATCTTTAATCTTCATCTTCACAAAGATTTCACCAAAATTTCATAACATTGGTCAAACTTTTAATATTTCAAACAATCTTCAAATGTAAAGATATTAAAGCTGGAGTTAAAAAATGAAGGAGTGCCCTTGAGTTTCAACCTATTACAAATGTATGGATCTGTCAAAATTGACAGCTGTTTTATTGTGAATCTGTGTATTCAAAGACAATGTTGAGCATTAATTTGCATATTTTACATTAGATTTGCATTTTCATTGAATAGTATGATTAAGTATACTCAACAGATGGAAATCCATATTAATATGTATAAAATTTTAGGATTTGCCATTTTAAAAAACATGAAGTTTAGAAGTCATGTTCTAAGTCTTGCAGTGTAAGACAAAATGTAGTTAGTTAATTATCAATTTTTGCATTACTTGGCCTGCCTTTTAAATGCAGTATTTCCTCTTGTGTTTTGCTGTTATTTGATGCTATAGATTGTAGAAAAATTATTTAAACTTTTTTTTCCTATTTACTCAAAATGTCAGTGATGGCTTAACAATGGTAGCTGGAATAAAATAATAATGGTTTTACACAGTGAGCTGCTTTCCCTTCTTTCCTCCTTTTAATTAGATGCTCTCTTTACATATTTTATTGACAATTACTTCACAGCTGTTACTATTTTTCATCGCATTAGCAGCAGTGGTGCTTAGAAAGTACAAACATAGAATAGTTTATACTGTATAATAAAATTTTCTGAACATGCTTTATCAGTAGATCCACCTCCGTATCCCTTTTGCCAATCACCTTTCTGGCTCTCAGCTTCACCCCATCCCCTCCGGTCTTCTCCTATCATTTTGCATTTCCCCCTTCCCCTCCTACTTTTAAATCTCTTACTATCTTTCCTTTCAGTTAGTCTTGACGAAGGGTCTCGGCCTGAAACGTTGACAGTGCTTCTCCCTATAGATGCTGCCTGGCCTGCTGCGTTCCATCAGCATTTTGTGTGTGTTGCTCTAACTAGTTCCCTTCTATTTCCACCCTTCTCCATCTGGTGGAAGTAGTTTCCCAATTCAACAATTTTCCTTTCGGCTTCTCCCACTTTCGCCAAACTTAAGGTGTAGCTGTGGGCACTAGCATGGGTCCCTGCTATGCCTGCTTTTTCATTTGCTATCTGGAACAATCCATGTTCCAAGCCTACAACGGTAATGCTTCCCAATTCTTTCTCTGCTACATTGACGACTATATTGGTGATGCTTCCTGCACCCATGCTTCACTCGTTAATTTTATTAACATTGCCTCTAACTTCCAACATGCCCTTAAATTTACTTGATCCATCTCTGACACCTCTATTTCCATCTCTGGAGAAAGACTATCTATGATATATTTTGTAAACCTACTGACTCTCACAGCTATCTTAACAATACCTCTTCCCAACCTGTCACTTGTAAAAATGCTATTTACTTTTCTCAGTTCTTCCATCTTCACCATATCTGCTTTCAGGATGAGGTTTTCCATTTCACAGCATTTCCGATGTCCTCTTCCTTCAAAAAATGGGGTTTCCCTTCCACCACTTTCGATGCTGCATTGATTCTACTTCCTGCACAGTTGCGCTTAACCCATCCTCCTATTGCCATAACAGGGATAAGATCACACCATGAGTCTTCATACCATCTGCCATCTACAATGGAATACTACCACAAAGCACTTCTTTCCCTCACCTCCAGTCTCCTCTTTCCATAAGAATCGCTCTCTATGTGACTCCCTTGTCCGTTCGTCCCTCCCTACTGATACCCGACTGGAAAAGGAATTACAGAGGGAGCAATCCCTGCAGAAAGTGGAGATTAGGGGGAGGTAAAGATATGTTTTGTGGTAGGATCCTGTTGAAGATGGCAGAAGTTTCAGTGCTCCCGCTACAAATATGGTCTGTGACCTCCTGCACAACAATAAGGCCCATTACTTTTGTGGATTAGTACTTTATCTTTTGTCTGGGTATGTTCCAACTTTCTAGATGGGGCATTGAATTCTCCCACTTCAGTTCACTTACTTTATCTGATTTGAAAATGGCCATTTGTACTGAACATCATCCATCTATAATATTGGCTTAGATTTTCTTTCTTCATTAGCATAACCATTTCCATAGCTCTGCATTTCACAGATTTTTGTTTGAGTTTATTCTTTCTAACTCTCATTTCATTGCTTTTATGTCCTTTTGTGGCTTTTCTGTCATTATTTTCATCACTTAAGGTCAGTCGGTTATTTTCATCTAGCTTCTGTCCACAATAACCCAGGCTTCACCCTGTGAAAGAGATTCTCCTTCTGCTGTCCCTCATTCCCCATCTTCCTTGCAACTTATTAGTAACATGTTTTCTTTCTTTCTCAGTTCTGTCAAAAGGTATTTGATGTGAAGGGTTTCTTTTTCTGCAGATGCTGTCTAACCTGCTGAGTGTTTCTGACGTTTTGTGCTCTTCAGATTTTTGGTACCTTGAATCTTTTGCTTTTTATTTTTGTGACCTGTCCAGTTAACTTTCTGGTCAGTGATATCAGTAATGTTAATACTTATAAGGGAGGGGAAGGACAGTCAAATACTTCTTTGTTAGAGATTAGCAATATATGGCAAATATGGCTTTGATGTTACCTGCCACTTGGATGTTATCCATACTTGAAAGTAGTTCAGATCTTGCTGCATTCAGTCTGAGTTACAAATGGAATTGACCATCTGCAATCATACCCACTTTTTATCTCTTATGGTAAAAGTTAGGGCTGAAACTGATATTAGTGCCATGCAATTTTAGCTCGGGGCATTGGAGTTTGGGGTGCAAATCTGCGCTCTCTGTAAGGAGTTTGTACATTCTTCCTGTTAGCAAATTTCATGACATATGCTGGTGATATTAAACCTGATGCTGATTTACCGTGTGGGTTTTCTCTAGGTGTACTAGTTTCCTGCACAGTCCAAAGATTGATTACCGTAATTTGCCCTGTAATTAGGTTAGGGTTAAATATGTGGGTTGCTGTGTGGCGCAACTCATTCGGCCAGAAAGGCCTTTTCTGCACTGTATCTGTGAATAAATAAAAACCCAGAGAAACTGCTTCATCAGTATCTGAAGTGACTTTTCTCAAATGATGACAGTAACCATCATTTGTTTGTGGTAGAACTCCTCCAACCAGTGGAATATTTTCTCCTGAATGTTTCTTTACCTCTCTTGTAACTGCAACTTCACAAAAAACTGCTCAGTTGCCAGAAAGGGTCTGTTTCTATCTATGTTATATGTAAATTTGACTGCTATCATTTCACAATATAAATTATAATGAAATAAACTGCTGTAAATGCTCAGCAGACCAGGCAGCATCTGTGGAGCCACTACAAAACAACCTTTTCTGTTTTATTTCAGATCGATAGAATTTGCAAATTTTTTTTTCATTCTTCAAGAAAACAGCTCTAATTTAGAAGTCTTCCTTTTTTTTGGTTTGTTGAATTCTTCCTACTGCTCCAGCATCTTTATGTTTGTGTGCAATTTGGCATTCAATGGAATACATTAACTGAGACCCTAGATTTTATTTTTGCTCCTCATTACCCCTTTACTTTTTGATGATACTTGTTATAAAACTTAAGGATTTTTTCCACTTTTTATATGGTTATGTCAACGTGAATCTTTCATGCTCTGTAAATTTATGCCTGCAAGTCCCTTGGCTCTTTTATAACACCATGATTTATTTTTATACGGGCATCGAAACATAGAATGAAATCTGTCATTTATGTTAACAACCAATACACCATAGAGTATGCTGGGTGGAGCCCACAAGTGTCACTACACATTCTAGCACCAACGTAGCATGTTCACGACGTTCAGCAGAACATCACAGAACACAATTTAAAATAGAACATACCAAACAACAACAGTGAAACAAGCCCTTCTCTTCATTCCTTACCACCCACGCACATAGACAACCCTGTAACCCCAGGACAGGTTGTTTCCTTTGGCCTCCAGCCTCCAGTGGACTTGTAGATTTGTAGACACTGGGCCTTCGACTCTGCTAGTGGGTACGTAGAGATTTACAGATTCTGGGCTCCAGACCTTGGGCATCGACTGGACCTCCATTTCTTTCAGGCTTGGATCCGGATCTTTCATCGACCTTCAAGCTTTGATCTGGACCTCTGATCAACCTTCGGGCTTTGATCTTCGGTATTGACTCAGGACTCGCAGATAATAACGGATAAGGGCCCAAACTCTAGGCCTCAAATGCTGGAGTCACCCATGATGGGACGTTGAAAACTAGGCCTTGGTCAGCCCAGAGCGCTGGCCTTCAAACACCGAGTGGAGGCTTAGACTTAGACTCTGAACTATCCTCCATTACCCCACATCTCTGTTCTTAAAGCCTAACCTGACTCCTAACTCCCTTCTCTGTACCCCAAACCATCCCCACAAACCAAAAAAAAACCTGAAAGCTTAACTAATCTGAGCTGAAATTTGATGGAGACTGCAGCTCAGTGCCATCTTGAATTTACATCATTTTGTAGTAGACTGAACAGCTGTCTCCAAAGTCGTATTAAGTAAGTTTAGGCTCTAGTTACCACCTTCACAATATACCTTGCCACTTTTAATGAACTGAACTATGTCCATGTAGTATATTGATCTTTGTTCTTGACCCTTTTCTATCCAGGATGTGCCACCTTCTCATTACTAGAACCAGGCAGGAGGAACAGGAGCTTGAAGACACAGAAATGTTTTAGGAACAGCTTCATTCTCCTCCGCCATCAGATTTTTGAATGGTCGGTGAACCAATGAACACTATCTCACTGTTTTGCTCTGTTTTTGCAATATTTATTTATTATATTTCTTTTCATAACTTGTGTATTGCATTGTACTGCTGCCTGAAAACAACTGATTTCATGACATGTCAGTGATAATAAGCCTGATTCTGATTCTTATCAAATACAGTGTTTCATTTTGTTATGAAGAAATAAACTCTGTTCTTATTATTTGTATTTAGATATCAGGCATTCCACTTAAAATTATTGATGTAATGCAAATTTATTACCTGATATGGCTGGTTGTAGTCAGCTGGTTTGCAAGGCTGTCACGTAAGAACAGTGACTGTGGTGCAGAAGAAAGCAAAGACGCATACTGTCAAGAGAAATAGCCATGTCCCAGTTCACAGTTTTTGACTGTGTTGTTAAACATAACTGGAGTTTGATTTGTAGCCTGTACCGTGGCCTGAACACACAGGTTTGTTTGTGTATTTGCATCTTTTATTGTGTTACAAGCTTGTATGGGAACTGTTTAGACAGTGACATAGCAGTTCACATAAGGCTGCAATATTCTGTATCAGTTGATGCTGCAATAATGCAGTGTATATTTTCAACTGCATATTATGTGCCTGCTTATGTAAGGATGTATATGAAATTGGGTTTCTTATCATGACAAGTTTAAAATCTTCAACACACATAAATATAAATATAAAAATATTCAGATGAGTATCTTGGTAAATTATTGCTTTGAATTTTGTTCATGAATATAGTGAAAAAGTATATGAAATATTCTTCATGACATGGCACAAATTAACTATTGAAATGATCAATAACATTTGTTAGTATTTTTTCCTAAGTCAGTTTCTTTTTCATGAGGTTAGGCCTTGCGTTTCCTTGAGTGAGTTAATATTGCATACACTATGTATTATGTTGCAGGCATGGATGTGATCATGTAATTATTTTATTCTTAAAATTGAGATTGTTTGATCACTAATATCTAAAACATCTATTATCATGTCATGTGATCAGAATTAGATAATAGACATGTTTGCTGGACTGAGTTGTGGTTTTCTCATTAGTGAAGTGGAAAAAGCAGGAAGTTAGTGATCCAAGAGCATTCATTATAATAGTTAACCCTTAATATTTCTATCCATTCTACAGAGAAATATAGCTAGATTTTCAGAAGCCTCTGCTTAAATAAAATATATTCCTGAGAAATTTGGAATATTCTTTACCATGTATTTAGTTATATTACATTCAATGATTCAAATGAAGAAGGTAGCATACTTCAACCGGACATTACTGAAAGAGGGAGTTGTATGGCAAATGAAATGAAAGAATGAAATGCAAAAGCTAAATACCGTTTTGGAAATTGAAGATACTGGATCAGGCCAGATTGGAGCAAAGAAAGCACTATTGTTATTTCAGGCTGAACACTTGAATGTTGTCTTGATATCAAGGGAAATTACTGTCATCTTTGAATCGAGAATGTATTGAAGTTTAGAAAGAGATTGGGCTAACAGATTGCAAGTTAGATTATTGGTGGGTATATGTGTTTAACTGTACTTTATGATGAGTGAAATTTTGTCAATGGGACAATGGCAGGATTGAATTTGTACTGTTATTCTCTCTGTGGTCTTTGCATACCTGGGCAATACCTCATTAGTATATAGATATTATTGTAATCAATCTGAAACATTTTGGCTGTATAGTTGGATTTCGTCTTAAACAGTCCTTGGGATCAAGGATAATGGGTTTCTGCTCATCTGTTGTTGGGTGGATGAATTTTCTTTTGTGGGATCCACCAACTCTTGTAGGTGGAGCAGCTAGTTCTTGACGGGGCAATTGGCAATTTATTGGAAGGTTATGTGTTCCTTCTGCTGTTTGCTAATTGCTCCATTTTAGAAATTAGAGGTACTTGCTGTCTTTGTTGCCTTTTTTTTAGCAATTGTGTTTGAATTCCTATGGGTTGCATTTTATCAAGCATTCTTTCAGACCATCCTTGAAGATTTGATGTGTACACTATTGTTCATCAATGACTCTGGAGTATATTAGGAATTATATGATCAGTGCTGCCCAATAAAATGTGAACTTAATGTTATAATTCAGGTTCTATTGGAACCTCAAACACTGAGATAGTGAAAGCTGGAGCTTGTACTGAGACACTGGAACTGGTGGTAAATATCTCCATTTAGAAGGATGAGAGGGGATCTGATTGAAACATATAAGATTATTAAGGGATTGGACACGCTGGAGGCAGGAAGCATGTTCCCGCCGATGGGTGAGTCCAGAACTAGAGGCCACAGTTTAAGAATAAGGGGTAGGCCATTTAGAACAGAGATGCAGAAAAACTTTTTCACCCAGAGAGTGGTGGATATGTGGAATGCTCTGCACCAGAAGGCAGTGGAGGCCAAGTCTCTAGATGCATTCAAGAGAGAGTTAGATAGAGCTCTTATAGATAGCAGGGTCAAGGGATATGGGGAGAGGGCAGGAAAGGGGTACTGATTGTGTATGATCAACCATGATCACAGTGAATGGCGGTACTGACTAGAAGGGTCGAATGGCTATAACTTACATCTATAACTCTATAACATTGATGTTTGGCTTTGAGAAGTGACACCCAAGATACAGCACTTGATCCCTATTTTGTTGGATCATAGGATAGTTTTGCTTTGTGTGGCCAGGGTTTTATGTGTGGTGGTTGATGGTTGGCATCCGTCTGTGTCGAAGGGCAATGGGTGATCATCCTCATCATCACAAGCCTGGGCGGAAGGTATGGAGATCCTGAGATGCCCAATCATCAAGATCCCCCTCCCCTCAGCCTCGCCAGTATAATCCAAAGGAAAGTTTATGAGCCACTATGTTTGGCACCAACTTGGCTACAGGAGCTACAAAAAAGATGTTTAATGACGTTCTGCTGTTTGCTGTCTGCATTTACTCCCATAGCCTTCGTCTTTCCCGAGGCTGCGCACAAGCAGTGGGGCTATTTACCCATAGCTGGGGATCTGGTTCACAAGCTGGTGGGCCTGCGTGCTATGTGAGCAGGGGCCAGACCTCCTCCCTGTCTTCTGTTGTTCATCCTGAGTCCGAAAGGAGTTCAGTTTCCGTGTGTTGCCAGTGAAGAGGCACCACATGAGGCTTGCTGTTAGAGAGGGTATGTACCAGCAGGGAGAGATTTACACATTCCGCTCTCCTTTTCACAAGACTGCTTGGCAGCAGTAGAGGTTGAAAGTGAGAGTGATGAGCACTATCCACTACACAACCACAGTAGATGAATCACAACTATTTTGACACCAAAGTGGTTTCTATGTGTAAGACCTTTCTTTTATACATGTCATTTAAATTATTAACAATCAATGGAGCCAAGTGCCTGCATTTGGATATATGCAAGCATTGCTTATTTACTGTAAATTGATTTCTTGTTTGGGATGATTATTGTCTTGAATTGGAGATGACAAAATCAGTTTCCAGCTTGTCCAATTAAACTATCTCCATTCTGTCAGGAAGCCTGTTGGCAGTGAGGGGAAATATTTCAGCAAAGAAAGGCAAGAGAGTAGGATGACATAATTTTGTTTGATCCCTGTTTTCACTGAAATTGGGCAGATCATAGACTTGCTGCTTTGCAGCATTGCTTGCATTTTGCTGTGTATAGGCATAGAATGATAACAGATTTCTGAAGTCAGCGAGACTTCAGGAGGATGCTTGATGGAATCGGAGGCACCTACAATGCTTTATGTATGTAACCCTCGGGCTCGGCCAGATCATGTTCGTCTAGGGAAAAACAACTTCTGGCCCCACGAAACTGAGAAATCTCGTTTGTGTGGATGCTGCATGATGTGTTCCCCATTTACAAATCCGCATCGCAAAGTATCAGACAGTACACCGTCTGCAACTAAATGATTGAACTTTATAAATCTTAATCGGGATAGAGGATTAGAAAAGAAAATAAAAAGTAAAAGGGCCCATTTTAAGGAAAAAGTCAAAAGTGCACTTAGGAGCTTACGGTTTGTTCATTTATTCCCGTCGACCTCCAAGCGTAGCCAGCCCTCGTACCCTCACTCCTCAGTCCACTTCGTCCGGTGGTCTTCTGACTCTTTCCACCGCTCCCCAACGAAAGACTGCAAAAATCTCTCTTTCAGACTCACAAGAAAGAACAATGTTTCTCCCATTGAATAACATACATTCCAAAGCCCCGTTATCTCTAGTCATAACCAAACATTGCTGCTACAGAGAAACCATTACATAGAAGCCATTACATTAGCCTTAGCAGTGAAACCTTAGAGCATGTTACATGTAATTTAAAAAAACATTTTGTTGTGCAGCGGATGATGTGCATTGAGCTCTTTACAGGTGGAATTCAAATTGTAATGCTCGGGAGAGCTTTTCAGTCACTAGGATATAGAGGTTCAGAAGGATCCTATGACAACTTTCCTGGTGGTAGACAAGAGGGATATAATTACAATTAATAAAATGCCATCTATAGGCTTAACATCTGTTGTGCTGAAATCAGGGGTAGTAGCTTTTGCTGCATTGTGTGTCATGCACTTGATGCCATATTAAGTGAATCAAGTTGACTGAAGTCTGGCTTGTCTGATGGAGGCAATGAGAGGAGGCTAGGCCAAGTTATTCCATTGATGTTTGTTGTAAACTCTTCATACTTGTATTTTGCTCTGTCATGCTGGGTTCTGACATTGCTTTGCAGTCTGAAGAGGGAGTTCTCTCACCTGATTAGCAATTTAATTATTTGCTACCATTTACAACTGCCTGTAATAAAACAAGGACTTTAATCTGATCGGTTATATCAGTTGTGGGATGGCATGAGTTGGCTGCAGTTACTTTGCTATTTTTTCAGTTGTATCTTAAAGCTTTGTCAAGATTGTTTTTTTCTGAAATTAATTGGCACAAAAAGATTTATTTCTGGCCTAATATGGATGAAGATCGCTGGCTGAGGTAGCTCTTCCTTTTCAGGAAAGAAAAGCAAAACACTGGAGTTTTTGATCATTTTTTAAAATCCTCATGGGAAATCCATAAATACATTTTTTCAAACTGGTCTGTGGTTGTTTTAATTTTGCCACTATTAATTTTCAGTTTCCCTCCGATCTTCATAAAAGTTCCCATATAATGCTAGAGAATCTAGAAATCCTTGTGACAGCTTGTTCCTTTCATTCATTATATAAGTAATGACTACCAGCAGCTGCTCAAAAATCATATCAGTTCATGCATTTTGTATGATTTCCTGTCTGGCAATTTAAGAAAAATTAGAAGATGGTGATGTTAACAAAAAAGGGAGATGCTTGCTTTGGATTGGTAAGCTATTTCAAAGATATATTTTGTCAATGATTTATTTGGAGATTCTGTAAATAGGTAGGAATAATACCTACATGAGCCATATCAAGATTGTATGTGAATAATGTTGGTAAGTTAGAGGCACAGGTAGCCATATAGCATTATTATGTGATAGTATTAATAGAGAAGTGGCTGAAATGGAGTCAGAAATTAATTGTTGATATTCCTTGTATCAAGAATTTAGTAGAGAAAGAAGGTGAACTTACAAGGATCTGAGCAGGTCAGGGAGCAACTATGGAAAAGAGTGAACAGTTGGCATTTCAGGCTAAGACCCTTCTTCAAAACTTGGTTTAAATATTCCCTTTGATGTTAAGTTTAAATCTTCTCTTTGATGTTATGTTACACTTTTTCATAGATGCTGCCTGACCTGCTGAGTTCCTCTAGCATTTCGTGTGTATTGTTCTCAATTTCCAGCGCCTTCAGATTTTCCTGTGTTTGTGATTTAATACAAGGATCTGGATGGTTTGAAGAATAAATCTGTTTTGTTCAAGTTAAGGAACAGAGTTGAATTTGGTGTATTGCTGGAAGTTTTTTTTGGTGTTTCAATTAATGAGAAAGAAATAAGCTAGAAAAAACTTGTCAAATTTCAAATAGACGTAACAAAAATTAGTGATTACATTAAGAGAACTTTAAGAGGGCATTATAACAGTGTTTGAAATAGATACATCTCCCATGTGAACAGGAGAACTTTCTTGATCAATGCATCTTCAGATTAGTAATAAAGGAAGCATTGTTGATATCATTTCTGGAAAATGAAACAACTCATTGCTTCATGCTATTAAGTGAGACTGGTACGAAAATTACATCATATGCAGCAGATTAATCGGGTATTGTAAAAGGGTTATATTTTCACACTGCCTAAGCTCATAGAGAGTAGTTGCTAGGGTGTTCCAGTGTACTGCAATTTTTATTGGGTTAATTTATCCTTTTAAAATATGCCATAATTACAAAAGTGCAGCTTACCTATATTCCATTAGTAAGTGGGTTCATTTACCTGCCATTATTATGAACGATACTTCTATTTCTTTATCTTTTGCTATGTTGTACACTGCCAGCATTCTTCTGTCAATTACTTCTGAATTTATCTTATAGAAGCACTTGGTATTAGATGATTAATGATAGCTTCAGATATATAATTAATTAAGGTTAGCAAAAGGCCATGGTGAACAAATGCTTTTTTGACTAAAGTGAAGAAGTATTAGGCACTTTGATGTTTGATAATAAAGTTATTGGTATTCTTCGTAATTGCTTCTATAATTGTCATTGGGTTTAAATTTTGGAATTTCATATTCAGCTGCATTGCAGGAGTATTGTCAAGGAATGCAGTTGTTCATGAAGGTGTTTGCCAGTGTCTTTACACAGTTAGTTAAAGCTTGGACAATAAATGCTGTCCTAACTGGGACACCCCCTCCAAAATTAATGAATCAGTTTATAAAATGACTAGGGATTTTAAAAGCTGGGTTTCAGGGTATCTTTCAGCTGGAAGAGGTTTGGGAGGGGGGAGGGTTTTCATAGGCCACTTAAAAACCAGCAGCATATGAAAGATTTAAGATTGATGCACTGTTGAGTAAGTTTGAGGAGTTAAGGTCAAAAGTGGAATTCAATACCTGATGGATAGTTTCTGGTTTATTATTGTCATGTACCAAGATACAGTGGAAAGCTTGTCTTGCATACTGTTCACAGTGCATTGAGGTAAAATAAGGTAAAAAAAAATAATGCGGGATAAATTATAGAAACAGTAAAGGAAGTGCAGTGTAGGTAAAGTGGAACATCATACTGAGGTAATTGCGAGATGAAGAGTCCATCCTATCATGCAAGAAATCTGTTCAAGAGTGTAACAGCGAGATGGAAGTTATACTTCAGCCTGGTGGTATGTGTCTTCAGCTTTTGTATCTTCTGCCCTGTGGCAAAGGGGAGAAGAGAGAAGACAAGGGCGTGTGGGATCATTGATTATGCTGGCTGCTTCACTGAATCTTCAAAATGTGTAAAGGTAGTCCATAGAGGCAAGGCTAGTTTCCATGATGTGCTGAGCTGTGTCCACAACTCTCTGCAGTTTCATGTGGTCATGTGCAAAGCAGTTGTCATACCAATCTGTTATCCATCCAGATAGAATGTTTTCTTTCATCAGGATGAATATTTAGACTAAAAGAATTAAGGATTAAAGGCAGATCTCATGGGGTGGGATGGGGGTTTTTGTTAGGTGAACTAAAATGGCTGGTGGAAGATGGTGAGCTCTGAGAGAGAATTGTGGATAAACTGGAGCAGCTCAGTATTCGAGAGGAGGTGTCAGCTGTCATGGGGTGCACAAGAATTGATTTTTAAAAAAAACCATGGAGCTGAATGAGATGTATCCCAGCTTTCCAAGGGAAGGAGGAACCTTGGGCCCTACCAGGAATTTTTCTATCTTTGTTAGTCACAGGTGAGATGCCAAAAGATTGGAGGATAGCTTATGTTCTGTCATTTACTAAGGGAGCAGGGATGAGTAAAATAAACACAGGCTGGTGAGTTTTGTGTCAGTGGATGGGAAATTTTTGTGGAGTCCAAAAGAATAGGATTTGTCCTGCTGAAAGGTCTTGGCCTGAAATGTCGACTGTACTTTTTTCCATAGATGCTGCCTGGCTTGCTGAGTTCCTTCAGCATTAGATGTGTGCATTGCTTGGATTTCCAGCAGATTTTTCTCTTGTTTGAGAATAGGATTTGTGTTCATTTAGAAAACCCAGGGCTGATTTACGGATAGCTTTGATGAGATGGATTCTGCCTCATTAATTTGAGGTTTTTGAGGAGGTAGTTAAGATTGAGAAAGATGGGATGGTAGATACAGTCAGCCCTCCTTATGATCGAGGGTTTGGTTCCGGGATCCCTTGCGGATACCAAAAACCGCTGATGCTCAAGTCCCTTATTCAACCTGTCTCAGTGCGGCTGGCCTTAGGACCCAGTGGAGCCCCAGACCTTATTTAACCTGTCTCTGAATCCGCAGTGTTTCTATTCACGAAAATAATCACAATCACGATTGAAAATAAAGTGGAAATAATAAAGCGATCGGAAAGAGGTGAAACACCATTGTTCATTGGAAAAACGTTAGGCTACAGTCGGTCAATGATCAGAACAGTTTTAAAGGATAAAGTGAGAAAGGCCCTTGCCCTGATGAAAGCTACAATTATTACTAAGCAACCCAGTGGTTTAATTATTGGGTTTTAAGATTTTGATCCTCCACATCAACCAGGCACGGTGGAGAGCATGCTCAGAAGCAATCTGTCATTGGATCGAACTTGGAAACTTCTGTTCCCAAGCCCGGCACTGAAACATATGTTCTTAAGTGTTTTATATGCATAGAAAGGTAAAATATATTCTATATACTAAGACAAGCATTTGACTAACTGACGCTAAATAATACCAGATGTAGCTGTTCCGACTTACTTGGTAAGAGAACTTCCGATTTTTTTTTGATCCCGATCTATGGTAACCTACGCACATCCTCCTGTATACTTTAAATCATCTCTAGATTGCTTATAATACCTAATACAATGTAAATGCTATGTGAAATAGTTGTTATACTGCATTGTTTAGGGAATAATGACAAGAAAAAAAAGTCTACATGCTCGAACAACAAGTGCTGGAAGAGCACTTATGGGTTTTCTCGATTCGCAGTTGGTTGAATTTGCGCATGCGGAACTCATGGATAAGGAGGGCTGACTGTATTTTCTATGTGACATGTCCCTGAATGATAGGCTGGTCCAGAAGTTTAATGCATGTGGGATCCAAGACTGGCTAACTGGATCCACAATTGGCTTGGTATATGAGCCGGAGGGTGTTGGTTGAGGGTGCTTTTCTGATTGGAAGCCTGTGATCAGTGGTGTACCACAGGAATTGACAACTTAATATGAATCTAGGACATTGATTAGTGAACTTGTGGATGATACAAAAGTTATTGGGAATGTCGTAGATAGCAAGCATGTTTGTAATGATACTGATCAGGAAGTTGGAGAGAGCATTGACAGATGGAATTAACAAGTGCAAGGTGTTAAATAGGGATAGAGCATATATAGTAAATGGCAAGATATTAAGGAATATTGCTATTGCTATTCTTTTATATTCAGACAGATTAGAGAACCAGGTTTCAGAGGTTAGGATAACAAAGAGGTAATCGCGGGAGGCAGAGGAACAGCTATGGGATTGCCTTGAGTCAATGGATTGGGCTGTGTACATGGGCTCCTGTGGATCTGAATGAAAACACTGTGTTTGTCACAGACTATAAAAACAGCCATAGATGAGTGTGTCCCCACAAAATCATTCAGCGTATTCCCCAACTAGAAGTTTGGGATTAACCATGAGATCTGCAATCTGCTGAGGGCCAGATCAGAGGGATTCAGGTCTGGCGAACAAGTAAGATAAAAGAAGTATCTCCACGTATGATCTCCAGAAAGCCATTTCAGGGATGAAGTGGCAATTCCAGATTAAACTTGTATCAATGAAGGATGCTTGACATCTATGGCTGTGTTTGAGTGCTAGCACCTCTTAGAAAAGGAAATCACGTGACATAGATGACCTCAATGTCTTCTGTGCTTGTTTTAACCATCAAAATATGGAGGAGCCATCACAAACTCTCACAGCCCCCGATGACACAGTGATTTCAGTCTCTGAGGCTAACGTGAGAGCATACCTCAGGATGGTGAACTCATGGATAGTATACGGCCTAGATGGGGGTACTTGACCTAGTACTAAACACTGTGCTGATCAACTGGCTGGAGTGTTAACTGAGATCTTTAACCTTTTACTTTGCCAATCTGAAATACTGCTCTCCCCACCATTGAGCACACCTACATGGAGCGTTGTCACAGGAAAGCAGCATCCATCATCAGGGACCCCCACCACCCAGGTCATCATCTCTTCTTGCTGCTGCCGTCTGGAAGAAAATGCAGGAGCCTTAGGACTCATGCCACCAGATTCAGAAACAGTTATTACCCCTCAGCCTGTTGAACCAGAGAGGACAACTTCACTCAGCTTCATTTGAACTTCATTGAATTATTCCCACAACCTATGGACTCACTTTCAAGGACCCTCCAGCTCATGTTCTCAATATTTATTGTTTGTTTATTTATCATTATTATTTTGTTCTTTTTACTTTTGTATTTGCATATTTTATTGTCTTTTGCACATTGGCTGTTCGCCTATTGGTGTGGTCTTTCTTATTCTCTTCTGGTTATTGGATTTATTGAGTATGCCTGCAAGAAAATGAATTTCAGGGTTATATACGTAGTTTGATAATAAATTTACTTTGACCTTCTGAACAGAGTGACTTTGGGGTTCAAGTCAAATGTTCCCTGAATGTGGCGACACAGGGTGGTGAAGAAGGCATATAGTATGCTTGCTTTCAAAGGTTGTGGCATAAAATATAGAAGTTGGAACATAATGTAACTTTACAGAACACCATTTGAGATTGGACTGTGTGCTGTTTTGGATGCCAGACCATAGGAAGTATTTATTGCACTGGAGAATTCAAATAGATGTTTCTTTGATTGGAGGATTTTAGTTATTGGCTACACTAAGTTTATTTTTCCTATTGCAAAGGGGGCTAAGAGTGCCTGATAAAGATATTCTTAATTGTAAGATACATAGAAAAGGTTGATCTTTTTCCCATGGTGGTGGTAACAGAACAGTAAGTTTAAAGTGCGAGAAAGGAGTTTTAAAGGGGATTTGAGGGGAGGGTTTTTGACTCAGGAGGTGGTTGATATCTGGAACTCGCTACCAGAGGAGGACGAGTCCCATTTGTGGTAGAATTGGAGACAATACAGGCACTTAAAAAGACAAGGCTTAGAAAAATACAGACCTTATGTAGGCATGTGATTAGTGTAGATTGTTAAATATCAGCATAACCATACTTGGCTGAAGGATCCATTTCTGTGGTTCTCTGACTCTAATAGAAAACCCAAGGCCTAGGAGGGTATTATACTTTGGTGAATGATGACCAAGAAATTATTTAAAGAGAACTGAAGCAAGTAGGTCTTTTTGTAGAGAAGGACAGAGGAATTTATGTTGGCTGAGAAAGAGGTAATAAATGCTTTTGAGGGCAGGTACATGGCAGAAGACACTGAATAAAACCACGACCAGTAAAAGTAAACTGAGGGTCTGGAGAGAATGAGGATCTTAAATTACCAGTCTGTTACTAGAGAAATAACTCTAGAAAGATCAATATAACCAGCACATTAAACTCCCTAGATCTGTTGGTCTACATCTTTGCATTTTTGAGAAGTGCAATGATTTTGATCTTCCCTAAATTCCAGATTGGTTCCTGATGTGGAAGTTAGCAAATCTAACCTGTTGTTCAAGAAAGGAGATAGAAATCAGGAATTAAAGTTTAGGGAGAAGATAATTAGAGTTACCTGCAAACTAATTTTGTATTTCACTGTTCTAGAATTGTATGTTTCATCCCTTACTCAAATGAAAATTCATGAAAGTATGCCTCCTTAAATATAATCATGAAGATCTCTAGTCACCATGCAATCTTGCAGCTGAGTAGCTTAAGGTAGCTAGATATTAGTGGCTGGCATTGCTGGTGGTGGCAGCACATCAGCCTGCTTAGGACATCATGGAGAATGGACAAGCTAATTTTAGGAACAGGAACTCAAGTCTTTTTTTAGTGGGAGAATATTTGTAGTCACCACATGTAATTGCTACACTGTGGCGACCCACTTTTTGTGCAGGCGAACCAGCTCACAAATAGCCAGTGCACGGGGAGAGACTTTGGTAATGCACTTCTGATGTCATTTCCGCCTGGAGAGGGCGGGCGCTAGGAATAGCCAGCGCTGCGAAGTTTGAATAAACTAGTCTCGAAACGGCTTACCGACTGCATGTCGTCTCTAGCTCTGTATGTAGTACATCGCTACATTGGTGACCCCGACAGTCTAAATGGGATTTGGACCAAAGATGACCGACTCTTCATCTGTTCACGCAGTTTCGCTAAAACTGCCGACTTTCTGGACGCTGCGACCATGCGTGTGGTTTAGCCAAGCAGAAGCTCAGTTCCAGATTCGGCAGATATCCTCTGATTCCACGCGTTACTACCACGTGGTGAGCGCCCTTGACCAGGAGACGGCTGCCCAGGTTGAGGATTTCATACAGTCGCCCCCGGAAGAAGGCAAATATGAAGCATTCAAAGCGCTGCTCATTGGGACCTTTGGCCTCTCAGGGCGTGAGCGGGGTGCCCGCCTGCTTCACTTGGACGGTTTGGGAGACAGACTGCCGTGAGCATTGATGAATGAGATGCTGTCCCTGGCTGACGGACACAAGCCCTGCCTCATGTTCGAGCAAGCGTTCCTAGAGCAACTGCCCGAGGACATACATCTGCTGCTGGCCGACGCAGATTTCAGCGACCCCTGGAAGGTGGCGGCCCGGGCAGACGTGCTGTGGAAAGCCAAGAGGGAGAGCATGGCGTCCGTCAGTCAGATTACCAGGCCACGCGCCCAACAGCAGACTAAACCAGACCCAGCAGGGGTGCGCACACAACACAGAGGCAGGAGTGAGGAGGACAGTGAACAGTAGTGTTTCTACCACCAGCGGTGGGGCACAGAAGCCCACCATTGTCGCCCGCCCTGTAAGGGCCAGGGCCAGCTGCTGCTAATGATTATGGCGGCTGGCCGCCAGGACAGCCTCTTGTATGCCTGGGACAAACAGTTGGGATGCCGCTTCTTGGTCGACACCGGAGCGGAAATCAGCATCTTCCCCCGACGGGGTACGACACCCGCAACAGGAAGCCAGGACCCACCCTGAGGGCCGCAAACGGCAGCACGATATATACTTATAGTATCTTCTTTGATATTAGTCACCAGCTTCCTTTCATAATTCATCTTTTCCTTCCTAATGACCTCCTTAGTTTCCTTCTGCAAGTTTTTAAAACTTCTCAGTCCTCTATCTTCCCACTAGCTTTGGCTTCCTCTCCTATGCATTTACTTTGCCTCTGACTTCACTTGTCAGCCATTGTAGTGTCCTTCTTCCATTCGAAAATTTCTCCTTATTTGGAATGTGTCTGTCTTGCATTTCCCTTATTTTTTGCAGAAACTGCAGCCATTGCTGCTCTGTTGTCTTTCCTGCTAGTGTCTCTTTCCATTCAACTTTGGCCAGTTCCCGTCTTATGTCATTGTAATTTCCTTTATTCCACTGAAATACCGACATATTGGAATTTAGTTTCTCCTTCTCAAATTTCAAAATGAACTTGATCATATTGTGATCACTGGTCCCTAAGGGTTTCTTAACCTTAAGCTCACTTATCACCTTTGGATCATTGCACAACAGCTAATCCAGCACAGCCGATCCCCTAGCAGGCTCAACAATAAGCTGTTCTGAAAAGCCATCCGTTAGACTAGTGGTCACCAACCTTTTGGAGCCCAAGATCCCCTACCGCGGCCTTAGTGAAAGGCAAGATTGACTCCAAATTGATTAGTTACATGCATACACACCGGGGCAGAAAAGACCGGAAGAAAAACCCCACAACCCGGAGATAGAAATAATGTATGAGCACCAGGGGTCACCATCTGTTTTTTTTCACCGCGGACTGGTTTAATATTGACAATATTCTTGCGGACCGGCCGACGGGGGACGGAGAGGTTAAACACAACCAGAGTACAGCATACTCGAAGCAGGTTCCTTATGTCCAGTCTATTCTGCAATTTAGTTTATGTGGCTCTCAGCACTTACCTGCTGTCCGGCTTGCACACGTTTTTAACGCTGGACAAAAACTCTGTGCGTTTGTATTTAAGTGCAGGGTGCTTGGACTCGGTACCGAAGCAGTTTTGAGGGCTTCATTGCTTCATTAGACAGCCTCCCGTCTGCCTGCCCGCCGCATTGGCCAGGTGCGTCTGTTCCCATACAGGGGCCGCAGCGGTCGCAGTCCAGAGAGAGCGACCCAGTGAGCGAGGAGTGCGACAGGCCCACGCCTGCCCCCCTTGTAGGATCTGTCGACTGACAAAAATTTGTTTCAGTAGATCGCAGTGCGGTAGCTGCTCTGCTACTTACGAAACCCTGAGCCTGAATTAGGTTGTCTGCGAATATTTTAGCACCGGGTTCCCCACGAACATTCGGTGTGCTAAACAGGTTCAGAACAGCGCCATCTGTCCGCGCTCCAGGCCGGTAGCAACGGCACTTCTCGCCGGCGAAGCGGCCAGTTACCTGAGGCCAACGAGTGATCCCTGACGCACTTGGATAATGACCTCGCGTGGGTTCAAGTTCAACAGTGGGCATGACGGGGAATGAGGAAAGGTGCAGCTGACTCGTATTGTTTCCTTGTGGCCCGGTGGTTGGGGACCAGCGCATGGCGGGGGAGCTACACGCTTGCACACTGGGCAGAAAGAACGGAACTAAAACCCCGCAACCTGGAAACAATCTCTCAACAGTATTTGTGTATTTATTTTTCATTGTTTTGGGGGATCTACTGGGAAAGTCTCAAAGATCGACCAGTCGATCATGATCGACAGGTTGGCGACCACTACCTTAGACATTCTACAAATTCTCTCTCTTGCGGTCCAGTACTGACCTGGTTTTTCCAATCCAGTTTCATGTTAAAATCCCCAGCGATTATCATGACATTGCCCTTCTGACATGCCTTCTCTATCTCCTGCTGTAATTTGTAATCCACATTCCGGCTGCTGTTTGGAGGCCTGTATACATCTGCCATTACGGTCCTTTTACCCTTGCCATTTCTTAACTCAACCCATTCAGACTGTACACCTTACAATCTTGTGTCATCCTTTTCTAATGATTTAATATTATTTCTTATACACAGGGCCACACCACCCCTTCTGCCTACTAACCTGTCTTTCCGATACACCGTAAATCCTTGGAGGTTCAGCTCCCAATGACAGCCATCCTCAAGCCAAGTTTCAGAGATGGCCACAACGTCATACTTGCCAATCTTTAGCTGCATTTCAAGATTGTGCATTTTATTTCTTATGCTGCGTGCATTCAAATATAACACTTTCCATCCAGTATTTGTTGCTTTCTGTTTTAACTGCACCACACCTATGTTGCCCTATAAATCATCCCACTGGCTATGATTGTGCCGCATCTCCTGCATCTGTTGCACGCTATCTTTGATTTGTTTCTGTTTTCTCTTTCCTCCGCGTTATCACTCCGGTTCCTATCCCCCTGCCAAATTAGTTTAAATCCTCCTTGACAGCTCTATTAAACCTGCCTGCTACGATATTGGACCCCTTTGGGTTCAGGTGAAACCTGTCCTTTTTTAACAGGTGGTACTTCCCCCCCCCCCCCCACAAAAAACCCCAACGATCCAGGAACCCGAAGCCCTGCCCCCTACACCAGTCTCTCAGCCACACATTAAAGTGCCTCATCATGCTATTCTTGCACTCGTTAGCACGTGGCACAGGCAGCAATCCTGAGATTACTACCCTGGAGGTCCTGCTTTTCAGCTTCCTCTCCAACTCCCTGAATTCTCTCATCAGGACCTCCTCCCTTTTCCCACTATGTCATTAGTACCAAGAACTTCTGGCTGTTCACCCTCTCCCTTCAGAATACTCTGCACCCAATCCGAGACACCCCGTACCCTGGCACCTGGGAGGCAACACACCATGTGGGTATCTCTATCAGGCTGACAGAACCACCTGTCTGTTCCCCTCACTGTGGAATCCCCTATGACTACTGCATTCCTCATTTTCTTCTCCCTTCTGCACCACGGAACCAGGCTCAGTGCCAAACAGCAGATCGTGTGGACATCCTCTGTCAGGTCGCTCCCCCAACAGCCTCCAAAACAAGATAACGATTACTGAGGGGGGTGGCCATAGGGGTGCTCTCTACTATCTGAGCTCTTTCCTTCCCTAATCATTTCCATAGATGCTGCTTGCTGTTGAACCTGCTGAGTTCCTCCAGCATTTTGTGTGTTGCAAAAGATTGGAAAATACTGGTTTACAGACAGACCTGAATTTTATTATCCCTGTCAAATCAGTGTTAACATATGGAAAAATTATGTTGGCACTCTATATCAATGCTTTGGAGTAGAAGAATAAGGAAATTTCATTGCAAATTGTAAAAGTCCCTGTTAAGAACACAGTTTAAACGTCCTTAACTGTGGAAAGGTGCACTTGGCTTAGAGATCATGCAATGATTGATTCCTTACTTATTATTTAAAAAGATCATACAGTCATGGTCTGTGTTCATGCATTTTAGTAGAGTAAGAGTTGATTTAATTGAAGAAAAATTCTAATTTCATTGACTAAGTAGTCACTGGAGGACTATTCCCTGAGCTGGGGAATCTAGGTAATGTAATTTGTTCTTAATTCTTTCTCAGTGCATTTTTCTGAAAACTTGTAGAGCAAACAATTAAAATCCTGTCCTTGTTGCCTTCTCTCTTAAACTTTAATTCAATCCTCTTCCTATATCCTATTGCACACTTAAAATTCTCAGGTTTTTTTCCTTTATAATCTATTGTAGCATTATCTGCATCTATCTTAATAATTCTTCAGCTCCATTTACTGCTCCCAAACTTGCTCTTTGCTTTTACCCTATCTCTGCCCCCATGATTGTTTACAGCTCCATAGGTTCACCACTCATTCCCCTGTACTCCAGTAAATAAATTCCTAGCCTGATGAGCCTCTCTTTAAAACTTAGTCTCTCAGGTCCTGCAATATCCTCGTAAATTGTTCTTTGCACTCTTTCCAGCCTAATAGCATCTTCCCTATAGCAGGGTGACCAAAAATGAACACAGTATTTCAAATCCACCTCACCAAAGTCCTGTACAACTACAACGTGACATCTCAATTTTTATACTCAATGCCCCGACTGATGAAAACCATTGTGCTGAAGCCCTCATCACCTTGTCTATCTGTGATGCCACTTTCAGGACACCATGTACTTGTGTTCTTTGGTCCCTTTGTTCTACCACAACCCTAGCCAGGGCCCTACCATCCACTGTGAAAGTTCTACCCTGATTTGTCTTCCCAAAATGCAACACCCTTTCACATCTGAATTCAACTCCATTTGCCATTCCCCAACCCCTTATCCAGATACTCAAGATCCTTCTGTAATTTCTAAGCCACCTTCACTGTCACCACCTTTTCTAATATCTTCTACAGTGTCACTAATCATGCCCTGTACATTCTCATCCAAGTTGTTGATATAAGTGACAAATTGCAATGGGCCTAGCACTAGCCACTGAGGCACAGCATTAGTAAAAAAACACAAAATGCTGGCAGATCTCAGCAGGCCAGACAGCATCTATGGGAGGAGGTAATAACGATGTTTCGGGCCAAAACCCTTCATCAGGAGTGAAGTAACATGGGATGGTCGAGGGGGGGGATAAGAAGTGGGGGGAGGGATAAAGTAGAGAGCTGATAGGCTGGAGGGAAATGGGCTAGGGAGAAGGTGGAGAATTATGGGAAATAAAAGAGAAAGAAAGGTAGGGCTGGGGGGAGAAATTATAGTGAGGGGGAAAAAGAGAGAGAAAGAGAACCGGACTAAACTAATAGATAGGGATGGGGGTAAGGGTGGGGGGCAGGGGTATCAACGGAGGTCAGTGAGTTGGATGTTCATGCCGGCAGGAAGGAGGCTACCTAGGCGGGAGACAAGGTATTGCTCCATCAACCTGCGTGTGGCCTCATCTTAACGGTAGAGGAGGTCATGGACAGACATGTTGGAGTGGGAGTTTCATGCTGGCAGAAAGGAGGCTACCTAGGCGGGAGATAAGGTATTGCTCCATCGACCTGCGTGTGGCCTCATCTTGACGGTAGAGGAGGCCATGGACAGAAATGTTGGAGTGGGAGTGGTCTGTGGAATTGAAGTGTGTGGCCACAGGGAGATCCCGCCACTGCTGGAGGACCGAGCGCCGGTGTTCGGCGAAACGGTCTCCCAGTCTGCGGCGGGTCTCCCCAATGTATAAATGGCCACATCAGGAGCACCGGATACAGTATATCACCCCAGTTGACTCGCAGGTGAAGTGGTGCCTCACCTGAAAGGACTCTCTGGGGCCTGGGGTGGTAGTGAGGGAAGAAGTGTGGGGGCAGGTGTAGCACTTCTTCCATTTGCAGGGATGAGTGCCCGGAGGGAGGTCTGTGGGGAGGGATGGGGGATGGGGGGGGTTGGGGAATGGTAATTAGTATTACCATTAGTAATACTAGCATTAGTAATGGGCTTCTAATCAGAGAGAGAACCTTCCATTGTCACCTGCTGTTTCCTACCAGTTTGAGGTAGGATGTTTTCCATTTTCCTTCCCAGTTCATTACCCAAGTTATGAAGCTCTAGTAATGCAAAAAAATCAGAAAATTCTGGAAATACTCAGTAGTTCAGGCCACACCTGTAGGAGGTTAGCCTGACCTGCTGAGTATTTCAAGCATTTCATAAACACAGGAAATTCTGCAGATGCTGGTAATCCAAAGCAACACACATAAAATGCTAAAGGAAATCAGCAGGGCGGGCAGCATCTATGGAAATGAATAAGCAGTTAATGTTTTGGACCAAGACCCTTTTTTAGGGCTCGAAAAGAAGGGAGGGGGGAAGATTCCAGAATAAAGAAGGTGGGGGAGGTGAAGAAGGATAGCTAGAAGGTGATAGATGAAGCCAGGAGGATGGAAAGGGCAAAGGGCTAGAGAGGAAGGAATCTGGTAGGAGAAGAGAGTGGACCATAGGAGAAAGGGCAGGAGAAGGGGACCAGAGGAGGTGAGAAGAGGCACAAGGCCAGAATGGGGAATAGAAGAAGGGGAAGGGGGAGGGATTTTTTTTTACCAGAAGTAGAAGTCGATATTCATGCCATCAGGTTGGATGCTACCCAGATGGAATATAAGGTGTTGCTCCTCCAGCCTGAGGGTGACCTCATCGTGGCAGCAGAGGAGGCCATCAGAATTACAATATTGGGCCACCAGGAAGTTCCACTTTTTGGTGGATGGAGTGGAGATGCTCAACGAAGCGGTTCCCCAATTTAAGAAGGGACTCACCACTGTAGAAGATGCCTCATCTGGAGCACTGGATACAATGTATGACGCCAGCAGATTCACAGGTGAAGTGTTGCCTCACTTGGAAGGACTGTTTGGGGTCCTGAATGGAGGTGAAGGAGGAAGTGAATGGGCAGGTGCAGCACTGGCCGCTTGCAGGGGTAAGTGCTGGGGTTGGAAATCAACAAGAGAATCATGGAGGGAATGATCTCCACGGAAAGCTGGAGGGAGCTAGCAATGTGTTTAGTAGTAAGATATTTCTGACACCTCCCTCCTCTTTCTTGATTTCTCTGGCTCCATCTCTGGAGACAAACTTGGCTAATATCTTTTATAAATCTACTGACTCCCTAGGCTGTCTCGACTATACCTCATCCTGTAACAATGCTATTCTGTTTTCTCAGTTCCTTCGTCTCTATTACATCTGTTTCCAGGACGAGGCTTTCCTTTCCAGAACATCAGAGATGTCCTCTTTCTTCAAAGAACAGGGTTTCCCTCTCTCTACCATTGGTGCTGCCCTCATCCGCATCTCCTCTATTTCCTGGACATCCACGTTCTCTACATCTTCAGACACATTAACAATTATAGAGTTCCTTTTGTCCTCAAATACCATCCCATGAGCCTCTGCATCCAGCACGTCATTCTCCGCAACCTCCACCATCTGCAAATGGATCCCACCATAAAACACATCTCTACTTTCTTTCCATGATTCCCTTGCCCATTCTTATCTTAGCATTGATTGAGTTCAAAGCAATTACATATAGTTTATCCATTCCAAAACTTGAGTAAACAACTGTACTTTTGAATGGTTATGGGTAAGTTACTTCCATAAGTGCATTATTCTGCTGAATAATTCCAAATTTGTATTTTTAGAGTTTAATCCTGTTATCAATCTTTTGTTTCACTATTCTTTCTATGTTGGAAGTGAAACTGTGCAGCATAAATTCTGTCCTTAGGTATATTTCTGAGTTTAATTACAGACTATAGTTTCCTGAATTTGATGGTGAGCATCAATAAGTACTCTGAAAGTCATTGAGCCAATGACCTCTTAACCCAAGCACAGATTTTAACAAGACATGTTTATTTTGGATAATGTGATTTTGACCCAAATTAGAGAATGACATTTCGAACAGGATGGAGCAGCAAAACTGGTTAATTTTCAATTGTTTAAGAGAGCTTGATTTATGGAGTGCCAACTCATAGCAACAGAATGTGCCAAAACATCACTAAGCCAATTAGTTCCTGCTTGGAGTCCATTTCACTAAGCAAAGTCTTATAGTGTGGTGTTGTTTCAAAGGGTATCATATCATTTACCATCTTTTTCTTAATTAAGATCTTTAATATTAAAGCTAAATTTCACAGATGTGAACTAAAATCCAAAAATATTTAAAATAATCAACCAGTCACATAGTGCCTGTGGTGAAAAACATTGAATGTTTCAGAGCGTTGAGGTTTAAGTTAATAAAGGATGTTAATTGTTGATTAGAAACTGAAGAATGCTTCTTCAATTTGCAAGTATTACCTTTGAGTATTTTGCTTAAAAATTCAATGTACTGTTTTTGTATAGTCTGCCCTGATACTGAGAATCGGTTGTTGTGTCTTTTAATATCATAAGTGAATTAAATCATACTTTTTTGCTTTCATTATTATGTGTTTAAGAAAACAATCCCAGAAGTTACTTCACTTTGTAGGGATTCATTGTCACATCTATCCCTGAACCCTGTGGTGGAGACACATCAGTTAAATTATTGACCTGGGGCAGCATAGTGGCACGATGATTGGTACTAGTGCTTTACCATTCCAGAGATCTGAATTAAATTATGGCCTTTAATGGTCTTTGGAGGTTACACATTTTCTTCCTGAGACTGTATGGGTTTTCTCCTACCTGCCAAAAATGTGCTGGTTATGATTGTGACATTCATCAGCTACTGTAGTCAGTCTCCTAATACATATGAGTGGCAGGTTGAATTAGGAAGAGTTGATTAAAAAAAATGAGGAAAAAATGGGATTAGTGGAAATGTTAAGAACACAGAACAGACGCAGACCATTTGTCCCATAATCTTGTCTAAAACTAATTAAGCTAATGACGCCTAATTGCATTAATCCATCCTGCCAGTATATGTCCATATCCTTCTATTTTCTGCCTATTATTGTCTAAGAGCCTCTATCATTTCTGCTTCCACTACCACCCCAGCAGCACTTTCCAAGTGCATTGTCATTCCACTGTATACATGAATACCACCACACAAAGCAACGTTCCTCCAGATCAAGGTGCACAACACAGTATATATACCGTAACTCACACAACACTTAGTAATATTACCATAAATGCAGCTTATTATGTGTATTTATTTACAACAGGAATTAAAAAGTAAACAGTAACACTAATGACAGTTCATACTGGATGAGACCAGGGTGGTGACAGTGAATTCAGGGAGAGAGATGATGATGATGTCTGTTAGAACCTCTGTTAACTGGTCTGGGAAGTCCCTCAGAACTTGACCAGATATGTTATCAAGCCCCGCAGCTTTACATGGGTTTACCCTTGTTAGAGTCTTCTTCATGTCAGGTGCAGCCAGAGTGCCTGCATCTTGAGGGGGAGGGGACCTCACTTGCTGGCACATTGTTCCATACATCAAACTATGCCTAAGAGCCATTCAGCCTATCAGGAAGCACAAGGCGGACTTGTAGTCCATTATAGTCTGAATGCCCTGCCACATGTACCTCGTAGTGTCTCAGAAATTGCTGTACATTATCTGTGAATAATACCGTATTGCCTTCCTGATACTGTGGGAAAGCAAAGCTCCTGCTGACCTGAGAGCCGTCTTAGCCCCTGAACTGAAGGTAGCATCCTGATCTCCCAGCAGTGCCTGGACTACTGCTGTGAACCATGGCTTCTGATTTGCTCTCACAGAGTTGTGTCTAATAATGGTGACATCCTCACTGCACTTCTACATATAGCCAGTCAGAGATCCTGCATATACATCAATGTTAATGTATTGATTGTAGGTAGCTGCCTCCTTGAACATGTTCTAGTTAGTGTTTTCAAGAGGTCAGGATATCCAAGGGGCTGGGGGAAGAGAGCAGCCTTGCCTACGTGTGCGCACACAGAGCAGGTTCCAGTTAATTGGGCCTTCGATTAATTGGGGCAGCAACTTATTTGGAACAAATCTTAAAGAACAAAATCTAAATGAGAAAATAGCCAGGATTCCCTTTGTTTATTTGGGACTGGAGAGTGTCGCCAAAGTTTCTAACTAGCGCCAGTTGTGTACACCTCTTAAAATGAACAGATTTTAAATACCATCAGTTACCTATGTTTATGTCTAAAAAGCAGTGATTTTTATCACTGATAGTCATCAAGAAATAAGCCGTAAGACAAGTTAAAATTGTTTTGCTCAATGGAGTTTGATCTAATCAGGCTTGGAAATGCAAGAAATGGCCAGGAGTGAAGATGAAATGATTTTACTATTTCGAGCAGTTAGGATCTCTGAAGAATTTGAAGCTATTAACAATTGTCATGAATGTCACAATGAAAATTAAGATTTGGGGGATGTAACCATCAAAAGCATTGTATGATAGCATTGTCTATACTAAGTGTCTATGTGGATTTTGTTCATTTACAGTCAATCAGAAGGACTTAGCAGTGCACTCTGGATGAAGTCCTCCATTGATAACTGTTAGAAACTACAGTTTTATAGTACGGTTGTCATACTATTAGTGTTCTAATTTGTTCTGTATTTAGATTTGATGCATAGTTTGTTATTCAATTAAATGGCTTTTTTATACAATTTTCATGAAACTTCAGCTAACTGTTGCAACTGCTTAATTGGGCCAAAATATACTGGTCCCAATGTATCCCAGTGAGCTGGAATCCATTGCATATGTACAGTGGCATGCAAAAGTTTGGGCACCCCGGTCAAAATTTCTGTTATTGTGAACAGTTAAGTGAGTAGAAGATGAGCTGATCTCCAAAAGTCATAAAGATGAACCATTCTTTTCAACATTTTAAGCAAAATTAGTGTAATATTTTTGTTTTGTACAATTTTAGAGTGGGGGAAAAAAGGAAAAGTGCACCATGCAAAAAATTTGGGCACCCAAGAAATTTGGGTTTTTACTTTTACCAAGGTCTCAGATCTTAATTAGCTTGTAAGGGCTATGGCTTGTTCACAGTCATCGTTAGGAAAGGCCAGGTGATGCAAATTTCAAAGCTTTATAAATATCCTGACTCCTCAAACTTTGTCCCAACAATCAGCAGCCATGGGCTCCTCTAAGCAGCTGCTTGCACTCTGAAAATTAAAATAAATGATGCCCGCAAAGCAGGAGAAGGCTATAAGAAGATAGCAAAGTGTTTTCAGGTAGCCGTTTCTTGAGTTCGTAATGTAATTAAGAAATGGTAGTTAACCGGAATGGTGGAGGTCAAGTTGAGGTCTGGAAGACGAAGAAAACTTTCTGAGAGAATTGCTTGCAGGATTGCTAGAAAGACAAATCAAAACCCCTGTTTGACTGCAGAAGACCTTCAGGAAGATTTAGCAGACTCTGGATTGATTGTGCACTGTTCTACTGCGCAGCGACACCTGCACAAATATGACCTTCATGAAGAGTCATCAGAAGAAAACCTTTCTTGCATCCTCACCACAAAAGTCAGCATCAGAAGTTTGCAAAGGAACATCTAAACAAGCCTGATGCATTTTGGAAACAAGTCGTGTGGACTGATGAAATTAAAATAGAACTTTTTGGCCACAATGAGTAAAGGTATGTTTGGAGAAAAAAGGGTGCAGAATTTCATGAAAAGAACACTTCTCCAACTGTTAAGCATGGGGGTGGATCGATCATGCTTTGGGCTTGTGTTGCAGCTAGTGGCACGGGAAACATTTCACTGGTAGAGGGAAGAATGAATTCAATTAAATACCAGCAAATTCTGGAAACAAGCATGTAAAAAAGCTGAAGAAGAAAACAGGATGGCTTCTACAACAGGATAATGATCCCAAACACACCTCAAAATCCACAATGGACTACCTCAAGAAGCGCAAGCTGAAGGTTCTGCCATGGCCCTCACAGTGCCCCCCAACCTAAAAATCATCGAAAATCTGTGGATAGACCTCCAAAAGAGCAGTGCATGCAAGGCAGCCCAAGAATCTCACAGAACTAGAAGCTTTTTGCAAGGAAGAATGGGTGAAAATCCCCCAAACAAGAATTGAAAGACTGTTAACTAGCTACAGAAAGCATTTACAAGGTGTGATACTTGCCAAAGGGTGTGTTACTAAGTACTGACCATGCAGGGTGCCCAAACTTTTGCTTCGGGCCCTTTTCCTTTTTTGCTATTTTGAAACTGTAAAAGATTGAAATAAAAAAGTAATCTTGCTTAAAATATTAAAGAAATGTGTCATCTTTAACTTTATGCCTTTTGGAAATCAGGTCATCTTTTACTCACTTAGCTATTCACAGTAATAGAAATTTTGACCAGGGTGCCCAAACTTTTGCATGCCACTGTATATATCCTGGTAATTTCTTTGTAGTTCTGAACTTGTTGAAATAGTGAAATCATTTCATTTTTACTCCTAGCCCTACCTTGTATTTCCAAGCCTGAATGTTTGAAACCCCAGTGAGCAAAACAGTTCCAAATGTTCTATCTACTGTACTCATTTCTCACCAACTACCAGTGACAAAAAACACTGCCTTTTGAACACAAACACATGCAACTGACGCTATTTCAAAAAAAGGTTTGCTGTAGGCACGGTGTAATATCTAATGGTCACACAAGTGCACGCGAATGACGTTAGAAACTATTTGCGTGTGTGTACGCGTATGTGTATATTACAATGAGGTCTCCCTTTAGCCTCTGTCATTCCAGAGAAAGTTTGTCCAACTTCTCTTTTGACATTGGTCCTCTAATTCAGGCAGCATTCTAGTGAACAGTTCTTCACCCTTTCCAAAGTATCCATATCCTTCAGAAAATGGGGCAACCAGAATTGAATGCACTACTCTAAACATGGCTTTATTAGGCTGCGATATAACTTCCTGATTCTTGAACTCTGCCTCGGCTAATAAGTTCAAGCATGGCATATGCCTTTGTTTTCAACTTGTGCAGTCACTTTCATGAAGCTATAGATGTAGACCCCATGATCCTCTGTACATCAATACAGTTAAGTGTTCTGACATTTTGAATATATTTCCTCTTTGCATTCAGTTACCTCACATTTGCCTCAAATGTTCAGCACCTCTCATTTTCCCCATATTAAACACTGTCAGCCATTTTTCCATTTATATTTTTAGCTGATTTGTATCCTGCTGTATCATTTGGCAGTTTTCTACACGATGCACACCACCACCAATCTTTGTATCATTTACAGACTTACTCACACATCCATCACAGCAAAGATTTCCATTGCAGATTCCTGTGGAACATCACATGTCACAGATTACCACTTGTGTCTATGACTCTATGCTTTGTATCCTTGGTTATGTTTTCCCAGAAAACTTGCTTTGCTGTTGTACACTATGCTGTGAAATATCTATTAATATCAAGGGTCCTTCTTATGTAATGCATTTGATTTTATTTCTCATCATCTTATATTTCTGCACATATATAAATGGCGTAAACACTTAATCTTGAACACTTTTTTAAAAATATTCAACTTCTTGATATCCGTCTTCCTAATTTACAAAGTAGTTGCTGATAAGTTTAACATGGTGTGTTACAGGAACTCCTGAGCTTTCAATTCTGACCTTGGAAGTGATTTTCTGGTTGGCCATTATAACAATCTGAGCAACATATGGTCTATAGGCCATACCTGGCCACATAATGTTCATCTGGCCTCCGCTGAAGACCTTGAAGTTAATTCTGCCCTGCATGGCTGCTCACCATAACAACAACTCTTTCTTGGAGCAGATGAAATTCTTTCAAAGGGTGACTTTAATATCATCCATAAGAATTGCATGATGTCCAGGAGGAGGACTGTGGAGGCTCCTTAAAAGCTCTTGAATTTTCAAGGATGATATTTAAAAGAAGACTAAGATATGGGAGCGGAATTAGGTCATTCAGCTGAATGAGTCTGCTCCGCCAATCCATAATCGCTGATTTATTATCCTTCTTGACCCATTCTCCTGCCTTCTCCCCATAACCTTTGATACCCTTACTAGCCAAGAGTCTATTAATCTCTGCTTTAATATACTCAATGATTTGTCCTCCATTGCCATCTGTGGCAATGAATTTCATAGATACACCATCCTCTGGCTAAAGAAATTCCTCCTCCTCCTGTTCTAAAGGGATGTCTGTCATTTCTGAGGCTGCACCCTTTGGACCTAGACTCCCCACTAAAGGAAACAACCTTTCCATATCCACTGTGTCTAGGCCTTCTGTATTCAGTAGGTTTCAATGAAGTATCCCCTCATTCTTCTAAACTCCAGCGAGTACAGGCCAAAAGCCATGGAATGCTCATCATACACTAACACTTTCATTCCTGGGATAGTCCTCATGAATCTCCTCTGGACCCTGTCTAATGCCAGCACCGTTCACAATTTTCCATATGTAGTCTAATGCCTTATAAAGCCTCAGCATTGCATTCATGCTTTTATACTCCAGACTTCTCAAAATGAATGTTAAGTTACCCTTTAAGGAATCCTACACAAGGACTCCCAAGTCCCTTTGCACCTCTGATTTCTGAATTTTCTTTCTGTTTAGAAAATAGTCTATGTTTTTATTCCTTCTACCAAAGTGCATGACCATACATTTTCATGCACTATAGTCCATCTGCAATTTCCTTGCACATTCTCCCAATCAGTCCGTCCTTCTGCCGACTCTCTGCTTCCTCAGCTGTACCTGCTCCTCCACCTATCTTTGTATCATCAATTCCATCATCCAAATCATTGACATACAGTATAATGTGAAAAGATGTGTTCCCAACACAGAACCTTGTAGAACACCACTAGCCAATGACAGCCAACAAGAAAAGGCCTCCTTTAGTCCCACTCTTTATTTCCTGCCATTCAACCAATTTTCTATTTCAATTTTCTATTTAGTATTTTTCCTGTAATACCATGGCTCTTAAGTTGCGTAGAGCCTCATGTGCAGCACCTTATCAATAGCCTTCTGAAAATCCAAGCAAGCAACATCCACTGACTCTCCTTTGTCTATCATGCCTGTTATTTCCTCAAAGAATTGCAACAGATTGACCAGGCAGGATTTTTCCTTAAGGAAATCGAGCTGACTTTGGCGTATTTTATCATGTGCCTCCAAGTGTCCTGAAAACTCATCCTTCATAATGGAGCACTTTACCAACCAAGTCAGGCTGGCTGGCCTATAATTCCCTGCCTTTTGCCTCCCTCCTTTCTTGAAGAGTGGGGCAATATTTTCAATTTTCCAGTCCTCCGGAATCATTCCAGAACCTAGTGATTCTTGAAAGATCATGACTAATGTCTCCACAGTCTTCTCAGCTACCTTTTTCAGAACCCTGGGGTGTAGTCCATCTGGTTCAGATGACTTATCTACCTTTAGACCTTTCAGCTTCAAAAGCACCTTCTCCTTAGTAATGGTAACTACACTCTCTTTTGCCCCCTGACACACTCAAATTTCTGGCATGCTGCTGATGTCTTACACGGTGAAAACGGATGCAAAATGCATATAATGTTTGTCTGCTGTTCCTTTGTTCCTCTCCCCCCCCCCCCCCCCCCCACCGCCATTACTACCTCTCCAGTGTAATTTTCCTGTGGTCCAAAATCCACTCTCACCAATCTTTGACTGTTTTATATATCTGAAAAATAATATCCTCTTTTATATTATTGGCTAGCTTATCTTCATATTTTGTATTTTCTTTCCTTATTGCTTTTTTTGTTGTTTGTTAAAAGCTTACCAATTCTCTAGCTTCCCATTAATTTTAGCTCTTTTTTAACGTTGTCTTTGACTTCACGTGTCAACCACGGTTGCTTCATCCTCCCTTTAGAGTACTTCTTCTTGTGTTTATCCAGTGCCTTCTCAATTGCTCCCAGAAATTTCAGCCATTGATGTTCTGCCATCATCTCTGCTAGTGTCCCCTTCCAATCAGTTCATCTCTCATGCCTCTGTAGTTCCCTATACTCTACTGGTAAATACTGATTCATCTGATTTTAGTTTATCCCTCTCAAACTGCAGAGTGAATTCTATTATCATCACTGGTCCCCTTAAGGGTTCCTTTACCTTAAATTTCCTAATCAAATCTGATTCACTACACAAAATCCAATCCAAAATTGCCTTTTCCCTCATGAGCTCAATCACAAGCTGCTCTTAAAAAGTCATTTCATAAGTATTCTACAAATTGCCTCTCTTGGGATCCAGTATCAAGTTGAATTTCCCAATCTACCTCCATATTGAAACTTCTCTTTTCTATGGTAACAGTATAGTCGTCAGATCTCACCATTATTACCTTAGTTACCTCCCAGTTTTTTTGCTTTTGCTAGAGATGGGCATATGCATATGCACTTGAAGTACCATGGTTATTGAAAGGGGAAGTGCCCATATTTAAGTTCAAAGTACATATGTCACAATATACTACGCTGAGATTCATTTTCTTGAGGACATTCAGACGACAGAGGGGCAAAGAACCAATGTGCAAAAGGCAAAAAAACTGTACAAATATAAAAACATAAGCAATAAATATTGAACATGTATTGTAGAGTCCTTAAAGTGAGTCCATAGTCAGTTCATTATTGGAGTGAATGAAGTTATCCTGTCTGGTTCAAGAGCCTGATGGTTGAAGGGTTATAACTGTTCCTGAACTTGGTGCCATGGGACCTGAGGCCCCAATACCACCCCCCTGATGGCAGCAGTGAGAAGAGAATGTCTTTATGATCTGGGAAAGTGTTAATTGTTTGCCCTCAAAGTAAACTGAAGTGTTTGGCTTTATTTAAAGAGAAGAAACTTAATATTTTCTTAATGGCTTGGAACACAAGTGAATTTGGATTTATTGAATTGTAAATCTATCTCTTTGTATGCCCTAAAAATACATTGCACACCAGAGTGTTATTGAAAGTCAACAACTCATGCTAGGCCAAGCCTGCACTCTTCCAGATGCTTTATGTGCTTCTCATCTCGCATAGTTTTCTTGTCCTAATTCTCAGCCTCTAATATCCCTGATATTATCAAGTGTGTTTTTAAAATTTACTATCTTGGCAATCTTAATATGCTTTTAAATCCTGGCTAACTCTTTACTGTTCTTATTTCAATCATCTATTATTTAAAATCATTTTCTAATTCATTACATATCACATGTATTCAGATCATTGTTTTGTGACTTCCTATGCCTGCTTTCTAAGTCTGATGACTTATCATCTACATTTCATGCTTCAGTACTGTTCCTATTTCCACTGATTCCATATAGTTGATGATGGCCAATTTGTTTACTCTTTTCCATAAATGCTGCCTGGCCTGCTAAGTTCTTCTAGCATATTGTGTGTATTACTTTGATTTCCAGCAGAAGAAAAAATCTGCAGATTTTTTTTTCTTGTTTGTAAGAATTTTGAACACGCTTTGGAGAAATGCATTTGAGGAGGATGTACCTGAGGCCTTTGACTTTGTCAGCCATAAGCTTATTATTAAAGTTTAGGTTAATTGAGGGTGAAGCCCATTTGGTGGACTTAATTGCTGATCTGCGTACCAACTCTGACAGTCATATTGAGAATGACAAAACTAAATGGGGCCCATCCCTATGTTGAAAGGGGTGAAGCAGGATGATCTGATTTCCCCTGTTTTAACTAATATTGTAAAGGACATTTTATATTGCAATGAGTCTGAATTCCATCTTTGATGGAAAAGCAGAAAATAAAATGACAGATCAACAACCATGGAAAATGGATATATGTAGGTTTAGAAGGAATAGAATCTGGAACGTTTTGATGGTTGATAAAGGACAATCCCTCAACATATTTGTAAAACAAATGTATTTTTTAAATAATATGCAGTGCCACTAAATGAGAACCAGAAGATCTTTTGGTCTGAATAACAATATATGAATAGCATTGCCTCAGTGGACTGAATGGCCATGTCATTATACTATCAATTTCCATAATTCCACACCATTATGTTTTGGAAGCATAATACAAGGATTTAAAAATGACATATTTTATAATTGGCAAATGATACTGGAAATCTTAATTGAAAAGAAATGATGGAAGCATTCAAGGAGTGAGAATGGGAGTAGGCCACCATCTCCCTCACGTCTGTCTTGCCATTCAATATTATTATGGCTGGTCTACCCCAGGCCTCAACTCCCTTTATGTGTGAATTTGACCTGGCCCTCAATTCCATGATCTTTCATAGATTTATGCATCTTCCCTCTTCTGTACTTACAGTGATACAGTCTCCTTAATGTAGAAAGGTAGAGTACTCCAAAGATCTGTGCTCAACATATCACCCCTTTGCAACTAAGTCCCTTTGTTTGAGATTTTTGTTTTATGCTTTGATTTGATCATCCATCGGTTTTCTAAACTCTAAGGAATATACAAAGATATTTAGCACTCAAACAACTAAATAAACAAAGATATTTAAATTCTTATTTTAAGAACTCTTCAGTGGAATTCAGTTAAAATATTTTTCAAGAGGGAGAATTTTAGTTATTTATTTACAATATTACATTGCAGTTCAAGTGCTTAAAGGTGTAATTTTATTTTTCATAAGACGTGTAAAGTTGTTTGACTAATTGATATTGTACAAATAAAGTAATAACTCAGTTAGTCAGCAGGTGTTGGCTAATCAAATATGCAGTTTAACTAAATGTTAATAATTAACGCTTTGATAGTGTATTGCCATATGTGCAATATGTATTGTAAAGAGAAGGATATCCTATATTTTATCCTTAATGTGCATGTGCTAGATTTCATTCCTTTTTATAGAATCAGAATTTGCCCTTCCCTCTTGTTATGTCATTGATTGCTGCCAGAAAGCATACAAGGTTAAGTGCAGGATAAGGCTCAACTGAGTTACCTGGCAAGTAAAGTGGTTTTAGCCTTTTTTTTATTCATTGATTCATGGGACATAAACCTTACTGGTCAAGCAAACATTTATTGTCCCAATCCTTTTGCCTGAAGTGAAGTGACACTTAAAAATCCACAGTACTGCTGTGGGTCTAGATTCACAGACTTCTTTTCCAGAATGTTAGTGAACAAGATGAGTTTTTATATGACAGATCTGGTTACTTCATGGTGACCATACTGGTGTTGGTATTTTGGATTTTTAAAAACTTTCATGAGTTGAATTTTCAAACTGCTTCACTGCAATTCATACTTGTGTGTTCTGACCAATGCTCTAGACTTTTTGATGAGTGATTGTGTATATTAAGTTTGTGATGTAATTTAAAAAAACTAAGCTATGCTGAAAGAGAGAGGCTTGCGGGTTTACCAATACAAATTTTTTAAAAGGAAGCAGTCAAGTGGGACAGCACAATGGGGCAAGTAGCAGAAATACTGCTTCAGAGCTCCAGTAACCCATATTCATCTTCAGCTCTGTATGAGTAGAGATTGGATATTCTCCTTGTGATTGGCTAGGTTCCTGCTGACATACCAAATACTTCCTGGTTGGTAGGAAAATTGGCCGCTATAAATCTAGTCAAAATTGATGGGAATGAAATAAGATTAACGTAGGATTGGTGTAATGACTTCTTGACAGTCAGCGCAAGCTTGATGGGCTCAAAGGTCTGATTTCATGTTTATGACAACATATGCAAGCCAACATCCAAAAAAGACAAACTTTGCTTTAAACAGGAATAGAAAAGAAAAGAAGATATTCTTTGAACAGGCTTCACCTAGACTAAACATTTAACACAATTCTAGGCATCATTCTGAAACTTTGTAGACAATATAGATGAGCTTTATTAGGATGGCTTCAATTACATTCTTCATTTACATGGGAGAGATGAAAAGAACTGGTATTGTAGAACAGAAAAGGACAATGGGAGATTTAATGCCAGTGTCAAAACTTGGGTCTGCAAGAGAGTTATTGGATCAGGAGTAGGCTCAGGTAAAATAGGATAGATAAAAGGTAATCAGCAAAAGAAGTAAAGGGAGATGGAAATTTTTTTAATGCAGTTGGTTATTACCTCGAATGAATTGGCATAAAGTGTTCTGAATATATGTGAAAAAGACAATAAAATAAGTATATTTAAAAATAATATTGAATTTAGTAGGCCTAATTGGCTTAATCTTTCAGAATTTGATTCCAGGGCAGCACACACAAAATGCTGGAGGAACTCGGCAGGTAAGGCAGCATCTATGGAAAAGTGTAAACAGTTAACGTTTTGAGCCAACACACTTCTTCAGGACAGAGAAGGAAGAGGGATGATGCCAGAATAAAAAAATGCGGGAAGGGAAGAAGGTTGGTTGGTAGGTGATAGGTGAAGCCAGCTGGGTGGGAAAAGTCAAGGGCTGAAGAAAGAATCTGTGAGGAGAGTAGAGTAGCCAGTAGGAGAAAGGGAAGAAGGAGGGGATCCAAGGGGAAGTAGTAGGCAAGTGAAAAGTGAAAAGTCACAGAGTGGGGAATAGAGGAAGTGTTCTGGGTTGGAAGCCTTCCCTGGTTATTCTCCCCAACTCTTCCTCTGCTACATTGATGACTGCATTGGTGCTACTTCATATACCCATGCTGAGCTCATCAATTTAATTAACTTTGACTCTAACTTCCACCCTGCCCTTAAATTCACTTGATCCAACTCTGACCCTCCCTCCCCTTTCTTGATCTCTTTGTCTCCATCTCTGGAGGCAAGCTGTCATCCAACATCTTTTATAAACCTACTGATTCCCATGGTTTCATCGACTGTACCTCTTCCCACCTTATCTCCTGTAAAATGCTATTTCCTCATGTCAGTTTCTTCGCAACTGCTGCATCTGGTGCCAGGATGTGGCTTTCCATTTCAGGAAATCAGTGATGTCCTCCTCCTTTAAAGAATGTGGTTTCCCTTCTACTACTATTGATGCTGCTCTCATTCACATCTCCATTTCCTGTACACCGCACTCACTGCATCTTCCCACCACGTAATAATGATAGAGGCCTTCTTGTCCTCGCCTACTACCCCATCAACATCCGCATCCAATATGTTATTCTCCTCAACTTCTAGCATCTCCAAAACATATCTTTACCTCCCCACTTCCTTCCTCCCCCCCCACCCCCACCGCTTTCCACAGGGATTACTACCTCCCTGTCCCTCCCCAATAATCCCTCCAGGCACTTATCTATGCAAGCGGCCTAAGTACTTAGTACACCCGTACTTCTTTTTCCCTTTTCTCCTATTGTCCATCCTCCTCTCCTATCAGATTCTTTCTTCTCCATCCTTTGAACTTTCTCACCCACCTGGCTTCACCTATCACCTTCCAGTTTGCCTGCTAACCCTTCCCCCTACCTTTTTAATCTAGTATTTTCCCCTGTCCTTCTCGATCCTGAAGAAGGGTCTCAGCCCAAAACGTCAACTGTTTACTCTTTTCCATAGGTACTGCGTGACCTCCTGAGTTCCTCCAGTATTTTGTGTGTATCACTTTGGATTTCCCCGTATTTGTAGATTTTCTTGTGTTTGAGAGTTAGGTTCTTTCTATCATTGCCTTGTGAAATTCTGTAATTCACAAATAATCATAGGACAAATATAGTTCTAGCCGAAAGCCACAAAAGGACTCCTGTGTTCTTTATCCAGTTTGCAAGACTCAGTATGCTTAATGATGTATTTTGAATGGTTTCTGTGTTGCTGATTGTTGTGGCTCAGCCCTCATTGTTCCATTTCTACCATTTCTTCTATTGTTCCATTGAATAGAGCTAATTTGATCCTGGGTTGTTTTTCATCCACGATATCCTCCAAAACACAAGTTTGGTTTCTTCTAATTTTTAATGTACACAAGAGATTCTGCAAAAGCTGTGAATCTTGGGGGAAAAAAACACAAATTGCTTGAGCAACTCAGCAGGTCAGGACTTAGTCCGAAAGCTGTCTGTTTATTTCACTCCATAAATGCTGTCTGACCTGCTGAGTTCTTCCAGCATTTTGTGTGTGTGTGTGTGTGTGTTGTTTACTAAATAGAGCTTGTTCACTTCTGTGAGTAATTTGGGTAATTTTGATTTTTATTTCCATGCACTTCTTTGTGGGGATTTTCACGGTGCTAATTTGATTTTGTTAAAAGGTATTTGGCAAAAATGTTGAGCACTGAGTTTTGGTCTTTCAGCAGAAATTTACTTATAAAGTATACCTCGGTTAAATAAAGCATATTAGTGACTTTTTGAAATGAAGATGATTTTCTCTTTAGGCCTTTGAAATAAAGTAAAGAAAACTTAGCAGTAAATGTGATTTGTTTCTGTTAGTATGCAGTGTTTTTGTTGTTGCTGGTTCCTTTTCTTTCATATGACTTTAGGAACTGATGCTGTCATCAGTTTTATTTTATTTCCCTTAGCCAGACCAATGCCCTGCCAGAGATTAAATGCAACTTCTCTTCAAGATGATGCCCTGAAGTTTGTGTGGAGGCATAGTGTTATGTGGTTAGATCGGTGTTTCTGCTGTCACATTTGGGCTAAGTTTTAATGGATCACTTGTCTGTGAGGTTGTCACTTCAGCCATGACCACTCGTTCCTGCTGTTTTTAGGAATATTTTACGTACTTTGCAGCAGGATGAAGCCCAGTTGCTGGCCTGGATACAGGGACTGGAAATATGTGCAGAACACATTATTCATAACAGTTAGTTCAAAGATGCTCAGATCCCCATATCTTAAGCTTTATGCATTTATGTACCTAATAAAATAAATTGTTCTTTCTGTGTTGTTAATGAGCCATGATATGAATGATGAAATTTTTAAGTGTGGAATTACTGTTGGTCCCAGAATTTGAGATAATGTAATGGGGATGTTGTTGTCACTAATGTGCTTCAGTAATTGCTTCTACTAGAATGTATGTCAAGGAACTGACATCTTGTCTCATTCAATCTATTCTATCAAAATACCTTAAATGTGTCAGAAAACAATTGAATACAGGAACATCAGGATATTAAAGTTTGTGATGTTGTATTAGAAAACATAGCATATATTTAAAAAAAGAGCATATTTTTATTTTCTTTCTAAAGCGTTTGCATTGGACTAGGCTTGATTTTTTTTTAAATGAGAATGCACACTATTTTCTAGATTTTGATTATGCACTGGGATCCTGGGGTGCAAGTCCATAGCTCCTTAAAATTGGCGTTACAAATAGATAAGGTGGTTTAAAAAAAGGCATATAGCATACTTGCTTTCATTACTCAGAGGAGTATGATTAATTATGGAGTGTGTGGTTTTGGTCACCACATTACAGGAAGGATAAAGAGTTTTTAGACTTGGTTCGCCAGGATGGTGCCTGGATTAGAGAGTATCAGATACAAGGAAAGATTGGACAAACTTGGATTATTTTATATAGAGTGGCAGAGGCTGAGGAGTGACATGATAGAAGTACATAAAATTAAGAGCCATTGAGTAATTAGTCAAAGCCCTTATCCCAGGGTGAAATTCTCAAATGATAAAGTCCATACCTTTCAAGTGAGAGGAAGGAAGTTTAAAGAAGCCTTACAAGGCAATTTTTTTAAAACAGTGTCAAAATTTACCTGAAACATGCTGCCTTGGGAGGCAGTAAAAGACGGTATGATGATTACATTTAAGTTGAATTTAGACAAGCACATGAACACACAGGGAATGAAAGTGTACAAGATATGTGCAGGCAAAAGTGCAGATCAAATTGATTGGCATGGACATTGAGGGCCAAAGGGCCTGTTCCTATGTTCTACTTATTTGTTAGCTTGTATGAATATGATCAGAAGATGGTATTTTGACTACACAACAAAAGATCATAATGCAATTAGTGACGTTAGTATAGGCCCTTTGGCCCACCATGTTCTGTCAGTCTTTTATCTTACTTTAAGATCAATCTAACCCCTTCCTCCCATTTTGCTGTCAATTTTTCTTCCATCCATGTGCTTATCTCAGAGTACCTTAAGTGTCCTTAATGTACCTGCCTCTACCTCCACCCCTGGTAAAAATGTACTGTATTTTTAAAAAAAACAAACCAACCTCTGACATCCTCCTATACATTCCTCCAACCATCTTAAAGTTATGCTCCCTCATATTAGCCATTGCCACCCTGGGGGAAAAAGGCTCTGGCTATCAGCTCTTTCTAGGCCTCATATCATCTTTTACACCTCTATCATCACCTCTCATCCTCCTTTGCTCCAAAGGGAAAATCCTCATAAGACATGCTTTTTAATCCAAGCAGCATCCTGGTAAATCTCCTCTGCACCCTCTTGAAACCATCTGATTCCTTCCTGTAATAAGGGGACCAGAAATGAATACAATACACCAAGTGTGGGCTAACCAATCTTATAGAACTGCAAAATTACCTTGTATCTCTTGAACCTGACTAATGAAGACCAACATGCTAAACATCTTAACCACTCTATCAACTTGTGCAGCAACTTTGAGCGATCTATGGTCATAGATCCTAAGATCCCTCTCTTCCTCCACACTGCTAAAAATCCTGCCACTTACCCTCTACTCTGCCTTCAAGTTCCCCTTTTCAAAGTGTATCACTTCATGCTTTCTGGATTGAGCTCCATCTGCCAATTCTCAGCCCAGGTCTTCATCCTCTCAATGTCTCGTAACCTACAATAACCTTCTACATATCCACATTCTACACGATCCACTCCTCTTCTTGAGTTATACCTGCAACAAGTGAAAAAAAATTCATGATTCCCCAGCTCCATAGTTAAGTAACGCAAAAATGTAACATTAAAAAGTGGGACTTTGTCATTTGGGCCCTGACACCTGCTCCACCATTCATTAAGCTTATGGCTGATCTTCTACCTCAGTTGCACTTCATTGCATTAACCCCATGCCACTTTAATTCCTGTTTCATTCTAGGCTATAGTCAGCAACTGAGCCTCCACAAACATCTTTCGTAGAGAATTCTAAGGATGGATTATCATTTGGTGAAGAAATTTCTGTCCTAAATGACTAACCACTTCTTTGGAGGCTGAAACCTCTGGTTCTACACATGTATTTTGCATCTGTAATATAAAGCCTGTTAAGAATTATGTTTGGTTCAATTAAAACATCTTTTTCTAAATTCAGGAGTATAGAGTCCTCCTAAGAAAAAAACACCTGCCTAAAAACCAAGGAGGTAACAAGGTGCATTTCCTCTATCACATGTACATCCTTGTTAGGTAGAAAGTCCAGATCCATATGTAATATTCCTGGTGTGGTTTCACTAGGACCCTATTGAATAGCAGAAAGAATCCTTTCCCAATAAGTGTTGCTCTTTCTGACTGATTGCTATACCTGGATGTAAATTTTAAGTTATTCAACTACAAGGATACTCAAGTCCTTCTGAACTCTAACCCACATTGCCACTGGTTTAGGATCACAATTAGCAAATGTGGATATGTTGCACTTGGTCTCCTGATCCAAATTGTTAATAGATTAAGAATAGTTGAGTCACAGCACAAAGGACTTTAGCACCCCATCAGTGACAGCCTCCCAACCTGAAATTAGGATGTTTATTCCTGTCCTGTTTTCTGTCTTTTATCAATTCATACCAATACATTAAGCTCAGTCCCACATCCTTTAATTTTCTTCAGTGCTCTCTTGTATGCCATCATACTGAAAACCTGAAAGAGAAAATACACCCTGTCCACAGGTTTCCAGTCTTCTTCATAAAAGTTGTGAATTGCAGTCACCTTCACTGAATGACCTGTGTCCTCTTAAGTGTTTTGCACGAATGCTTCTGATGGTAAATGATGTTTGATAGAGCATTGTCTTGCAGCTACTAAATCTGAGATTTTTCAGCTCGTGCGGATAGCCAAAGGTTTTATCCCCAGTGCTGAAATAGCTAAAAGGAAGGGGCAAACACTTGGAAATCTGCAGATGCTGGAAATTCAAACAACACACACAAAATGCTGGTGGAACACAGCAGGCCAGGCAGCGTCTATAGGAAGAAGTACCGTACTCAAAGTGACATAATGGAAGACTCGTCCACTGAGTCTATATGGGTAGAACTCAAAAATAGGAAGGGCAAATCACTCTAATGTGATTGGACTACAGACCCACAATAACCACCCAGATATTGAGGAACAGATGTACAGACAGATTGAGGGTAGGTGTGAAAACAATAGGATTGTTGTGATAGTAGATGTTGTAGAGAAGATCCTTAACAGTGTTAATGAACAAAGGGATGTTTGGGTCAAGATCATTGCTTCCTGAAGGTGGCTACACAGGTTGAAAGGGTGGTTGAAAAGGCATATGGCATGCTCCCTTTTATTAGCCAAGGCATTGAGTTCAAATGTAGTAAGTTATTTTCCAGCTTTATAAAACTCTAGTTTGGCTGCACCTGGAGCTTTGCATATAGTTCTGCTTGCCACATTATAGGAAGGATGTTGAGAGGTTGGAGAGGGTGTAGATGAGGTTTACCAGGATGTTGCCCCGATTAGAGTGCATCTGGTATAACAAGGTTGGACAAACTGGGGGAATTTCCCCCCCCCCCTTAATAAGGTTAACATTCTTTTTGTTTTCACCTACCTCCACATTCAACACATTGTTCTCCACAACTTCTGCCATCTTTAACAAGATCCTACCACCAAACATATCTTTACCTCCCCCCCCCCACACACACCACCACCACTCTCCCCACCCTCCATGATTTCCTTGACCATTCTTCCCTCCCCATTAATCTCTCTCCTGGCACACACCCCTGCAAGTGGCCAAAATGCTACGCCTGCCCATCTTCTTCCTCCCTTACCTCCATTCAAGGCCCCAAACAGTCCTTCCAAGTGAGGTAGCACTGCAGCTGCAAACCTTTTGGGATTGTCTACTGTATCCGGTGCTCCTGATGTAGTCTCCTCTACATTCCTGAAGCCCAACATAAACTGACCACTTTGTCGAGCACCTCCGCTCTAGCCACCTAGAATGGAACTTCCCAGTGGCCAACCATTTTAAATCCTATCCCCATTTCCATTCCAGCATTGGTCCATGGCCTCCTCTTTTGCTCTGATGAGACCACTTTCAGGGTGGAGGAGGAACTCCTCATATTCTGCCTGGGTAGCCTCCAACCTGATGGCATGAACACCGATATCTCCTTCTGGTAATTTTATTCTCTTCCCCCTTCCTCCTATGCACCACTCTGGCCAACTGGTGTTCCACAGGGCTCTGTGTTGTGGCTGATTCGTTCTACATTATATGTCAATGATTTGGCTGATGGAATTGATGGCTTTGTTACAAAGTTTGCAGATGATAGGAAGACAGATGGAGGGGCAGGTAGTTTTGAGGAAGTGAAGAGGCTACAGAAGACTTTGGCAGTTTAGGAGAATGAGCAAAGAAATGGCAGATGGAATATGGTTTTGGGAAGTGTATGATCATGCACTTTGGTAGAAGAAATGAAATGGTCGACTATTTTCTAATTGGAGAGAAAATACAAAAAAAAACTGAGGCACAAAGGAACTTAGGTGTCCTTGTGTAAGATCCCTTAAAGGTTAATTTGCAGATTGAGTCTGTGGTGAGGAAGGCAAATGCAATGTTAGCATTCGTTTCAAGAGGGCTAGAATATAAAAGCAAGGATGTAATGTTGAGACTTTATAAAGCACTAGTGAGGCAGTTTTAGGCCCTATATCTTAGAAATCATGTGCTGAAACTGGAGAGGGTTTAGAGGAAGTTCACAAAAATGATTCCAGGATTGAATGGCTTGTCATATGAAGAGCGTTTGATGGCTCTCGACCTGGATTCACTGGAATTCAGAAGAATAACGGGTGACCTCATTGAAATCTATTGAATGGTGAAAGGCCATGATAGAGTAGATTGTGACATAGATGTTTCCTATGGTGGGAGAGTCTAAGACCAGAGGACACAGCCTCAGAATAGACGGGTGTCCTTTTAGAACGGTGATGAGGAGGAATTTCTTTAGCCAGAGAGTGTTGAGTCTGTGGAATTCTTTGCCATGGGCAACTGTGTAGGCCAAGTCATTGGGTATATTTAAGGCAGAGGTTGATAGATTCTTGGTTGGTCAGGGTATGAAGGGATATGGGGAGAAGGCAGGAAATTGAGGCTGAGAGGACAATTAGATCAGCCATGATAAAATGATGGAGCAGACTCAGTGGGCCAAATAGCCTAATTCTGCCCCTGTATCTTATGGTCTCTTTCTTCTTCTCCTGATCTGCCTATATCACACCCCCCGGTGCAGCTCCTTCTCTTTTTTCCATGGTCTACTCTCCTCTGCTATCAGATCCCTTCTTCCCCAGCCCTTTACCTTTCCCACCCTCCTGGCTTCACCTATCTTCTTTGAGCCAGTTCCACTTCCCCTCCCCCCACCTTTTTATTCTGGCATCTTCTTCCTTCCTTTCCCGTCCCGAGGACGGGTCTTGGCCTGAAATGTCGACTGTTTATTCATTTCCATAGATGTTACCTGACCTGCTAAGTTCTTCCAGCATTTCATGTCTGTTGCTTCCTTTAATTTTGTTAAACACAAGAGATTTTGCAGAGGCTAGAAATCTTGAGGAATACACACAATTCTGGAGGAACTCAGCAGGTCAGCCAGATTCAATGGAGAGGAATAAGTAGACAACGTTTTGGGCCAAGCCCTTTGGCAGGACTGCATAGGAAGGAGGAAGAAGCTAGAAAAAAGGTGGTGGGAGGGGGAGGAATATAAGTTAGCAGGTGATAAGGGAAACTAGGTGAGGGGTAAGGTGGGCGAGTGAGAGTGATATTAGAAGCTATAAGGTGATAGGTGTGAAGAGAGATAAAGGGCTGAAGAAGGGGGAAACTGAGGGGACAGTGGAACATAAGAGAAAGGGAAGGAGGACAGCCATCAAAAGAGGGTGATGGGCAGGTGAGAAGAGAAGGGGTGAGAGGGGAGCTGGAATGGAAAATGGAATAAGACAGAACGGGGATGAGTGAGAAATTCACAGGTTAGGGAGATCGATGTTCATACCATCAGGTTGGAGGCTACCCAGACAGAAATTAGGTGTTGCTCCTCCAACCTGAGTGTTGCCTCATTGTGGCAGTGGAGGATATTATGGATCCACATGTTGGAATGGGAATGGAAAGTCATTGAAATGGATGGTCACTGGGAGATCCCATCTTTGTGCTGATGGAGCAAAGATGATTGATGAAGCAGTGTCTCTGTCTGCTTGGTCTCACTGATGTGATGAAGGCCACACCAGGAGCAGCAGATATGGTAGACCACCGACAGACTCATCTGGGAGGACTGTCTGGAGCCGTGAATAGTGGGGAGGGAGGTGGTGTAGGGGTAGGTGCAGCACTTGTCCCGCTTGCAGGTATGTGCCAGGTGGGAGATCAGTGGGGTGTAAGAGTGGACAAGCGAGTCACTTAGAGAGCAGTCTCTGGAACGCAGACAGTGAGGATAGAATCCCATTGTAGATGATGGAAGTTAATGTGCTGGATATGGGATACGGAGTTGTAAGTAAAGTGTTGTAAATAAGAACAAGGAAACCTTATTCCTGTTATGGCAGCGGGAGGATTAAATGAGGGTATATGCGTGGGAAATGGAGGAGATGCAGGTGAGAGCAGCATTTATGGTGGTAGAAGGAAAATCCCATTCTTCGAAGAAGGAGGACATCTCAGATGTTCTAAAATGGAAAGCTTCATCCTGCAAACATAAGTGGAGACAGAGGAATTGAGAAATTGACAGATTGAGAAGAGATACAGTGAAGATAGCTGTGAGAGTCAGTAGGTTTATAAAATATATCAGTAGATAGTCTGTCTTCAAAGGTGGAGACAGGAAGATCAAGAAAATGTAAAGAGGTGTCAGAGATAGACCAAGTAAATTAGAGGGCAGGGTGGAAGTTGGAGGCAAATTTGAAATTGATGAGCTGAGCTTGGGTGCGGGAAGCAGCAGTAACCAACTAAAGGGCAGCATCAGTCCATGGTTGGATCTTGAGTTTCTAATTTTCTTATTTGATCATTTGTTGATGGTCATAATGAAGGCCTTCAGTTTTGCACTTGGCCTCAGCTGGAAATAGTATTTGCTGACCAAAAACTTTTTCATAATTTTGAAAGAGGAATTGTGAACCAGCTAATGAACCCTTTTCCTACTGTTTAGTCTCTCATATCTGTTGATCGCCTTTGAAATCGTTTGTACAGGCAGTCCCTGAGTTATGAACGTCCGACTTATGGACAACTCGTACTTACAAACCAAGGAAGGAGAATGTCGTCCGCCATTTTAAGTCATTGCCACTGACACTGTGTTGGGTGTTTAACTTTGTATTTGGCTTAAATATTTCTTAGTAAGATTCACCCATCCCCCCCCCGGTTCCGGTTGGCTGGTGGTGCTGTGAGATCAGCGCCGGGCTCAAAAATGGAGGTTCCTGAGTTCGATTTAGTGACAGACCACTCCTGTGCCAGGTTGATGTAGATCCAGTGACTGCCATATCATCCATGCTGGGTTGATGTTGAGCTCGCAACTGGACCTCATTAAAAAAAACTGTCACCTCCAGTTTAAATTCCCACGTGGAATATTGTGGAGGATCAAATACCCAAACCCAGCACAGCCCCCACTTGTCCCATTTAGCCTGTCTCAGTGCGGTGGAGTTTCGGACCCGGAGACTTCAGTACAGTGGTCCTCAGGACCCAGTGGACCTCGGGAGCCGGCGCAGCTTGGAACCCACTGCCCACAGTGTTTCTGTTCCATTGATGGGAGATGATCGCGATTGAAAATAAGGTGGAAATAATAAAGCGTTTGGAAAGAGATGAAACGCCATCGGTCATTGGAAAAGCGTTAGGCTACAGTCGGTCAACGATTGGAACAATTTTAAAGGATAACGGATAAAGTGGGAATAATGGAGCATGTGAAAGGCCCTGCCCTGATGAAAGCTATAATTATTACTAAGCAACTCAGTGGTTTAATTATTGGAATACATATGTTTCTTAAGTGTTTTATATGCGTAGAAAGGTAAAATATATACTATATACTAAGACAAACGTTTTACTAACTGACGCTAAATAATACCAGATGTACTTGTTCCAACTTAAGTACAAATCCAACTTAAAGACGGACTCAGGAATGGAACTCGTACGTAACCCAGGGACTGCCTGTATACCGTCCAGTGTCTTTTTATGCTTTTTTTTAAATAAAAAGGTGGTCAGAAATTTTAAGGCAGATTTGATTAGAAGTTTAATGACAGCTCTGCCATCCCGTTCATGCTGTCCTAGAGATGCCTCTCGCATAGTTACTTTTATTTGTATTTCCAGATTTCTTTGCATGTCTGTTCTTTCTGAATTTTTCCAATATGTCACCTACTTGTATATTTAAACCAATGTTATACTTCCCTTTAAACGCTGGATGAGTTTACTTCTGAGGCTACTTTGCAAGTTATTTAATGATTAATTTGCTGCATTTAAGATTCATTCCACATTCCGACCCCACCACACCCCTTTGAAATTTGTGTAATTGGCCAATTTAGATGTGTTTTTAATTTCATAGTGTCAATCATCTGTACAAATAGTGAACTAAGATGGACCCAGCACTGATCCAATTGGGACCATACTTTTCAACTGTCACTCTGTACCACTTCATTCTGCTGTTCCTCTTACACATCTACAGCAACTACTAAATTTATTTATCCTCGGATTCTTGATGTTCAAAGGTTCAAAGGTAAAATTTAATGTCAGAGAAATGTAAACAATATACATCCTGAAATGCTTTTACTTCGTAACCGTCCATGAAAACAGAGGAGTACCCCAAAGAATGAATGACAGTTAAATGTTAGAAACCCAAAGTCTATCCCCAGCTCCCCCCCCCCCGTGCATAAGCAGCAGCGAGCAGCAGTCCCCCTTCCCCATTGGCAAAAAAAAGCATTGGCACTCACCACCAAACACTCAAGCGTGAGCAAAGCATTAGCAAAGATACAGACTTGCAGTTGCTCCAAAGACTTCGCGATTCACTAGGTATTCGACATACCACAGGTTCTCTCTCTCCCCCTAATAAGGAAGGAAGAAGTGTTTCCATTTTCCTAGCAAGCAGGGAGACATAACAAACTGGCTGGTTTACGATGCTAAAAGTCTGTTATGCTGCTTTTTTTGAGTTCTGTGCCTGAAAATTGCAATGATCCCGGGTCTCCAGGCACACAGCAGTTAACCCGACTCCCCCGATGACACATGGATCTCCTGTCATGACACTGACCTTCGATCAGCCTGACTTCAGAGCCCCGAGATCCTAGGCTTCCAAATCTGATCCAGACTCTTACTTAGGCTGAGGCTTTGGCGTGCCGAACAGCAACTGTCGGATCGTGGAAACCCAAGAGCGGGTCCCATTCCTGCAAAGAACTGTAGTCAGCGTGTAACTTCAGGTCACGGTCTTCAAAAGAACCTTGAAAGGAGAAAATAGAGATATTAAAGATGGAAATAGAGCTATTTCTGTAGATGCACGCAAAGGAGTTGCCTTAGGTGCCATTAACGGCGACTTCTTTGCTTGCATCTACAGAAACAGCTCTATTTCCAACAGCTCCGCCTCTCTTTGATGTATATTAATCTGAGATATGGTGCCCATAAAATTTATTTCCCCCCCCCCCCCCAGAAGTTTTCATGCTTTATAACATTGAATAACAATGGATTTGATTTGGCTTCTTTTTTTGACACTCTTCGACAGAAAAAGACTCTCTTGTGTCAAAGTGAAAACAATTACCGGTACAAAATAATTGATTCCTCCATTTTTTTTCTGTCACTTATGTTAACTGATGTATCCTCTACAGTATATTACTACTTAATTTTAAATGTTGACATTTGCTGGTGTAATCCTGTTACTGTAAGAAGTTTTTACATTGGACCTTATTGTTTTATTTTAGTTACTGTCATAATTCTAACCATGGGTTCTGATCTCACGTCCACATGGTCAGTTTCCTTGATAAATACTGGAACAAAGTAATTATTTAGTATTTTTGATATTTTGTTCGTGCTTTGTTTTTGTCAGTGTTCTCACTGATTCTGTCACAGGATTCCATATTTGTATATATGTATTCCTAGCAATGTTACCTCTCAAATTTGCACTCTGCTGCCACCATCTCAAAATGAGGGGATCTGCAGTAATTACATAATTTTGGCAAGGTATAATGCTTCCTTAAAACCAATGAGTGTATTGTGAAATTTTCATTTAGGATTGCAGTTCTTAACTGGTGTGTTTTCTCCCACAGGGAAAACATAAGAAGGATGGGCGTGGACAAGTCGAGAGCACCTCGCCACTGGTGGAAGATATGTTCTCATGGGCAGGCCCAAAAACTATTAATCTGCGACGAAATTCACAGGGTTTTGGCTTCACGCTGAGGCACTTCATTGTCTACCCACCCGAGTCAGCTGTACACACCAATATGAAGGTCAGAAAATTTAAATGGCAGTCCGTTTTCCTGAGCAGTCTCAAAATCTCACAATTTTAAAAATTATTTTGAGTAAATTCCTTTTGTATTTAATACTGTTTAATTAAAATATATTAATATATGCTAATATACAACTTTTCCAAGTAGAGCATTATACTAAATTATTACATTTTGAGTAAGCTATTGGAGCTATTCAAATACAAGATTTGTTTTGTATCCTCACTGTCACTCTGAGAAATAAGAAAGTAGCTATTATGATAAATTTGTGCAACATTGGTGCAACTCCACCTAGTTTATATAGAAGCAAGATTTCTACTGAAAAACTCTAGTTGACTCAATTTTATCTTACTTTTGTAGGAAATCAATAATGCTTTCATCCATGGCAATTTAATGCATTATTCAATTGTGACCATGGTTTACAATTACAATTTAAAAATCTTTAACTGAAAATTTAGTTTCAAGTATTAAATTGAGTCAGTTCTTTAATCTCCCAATTTTAATGTCTGGGTGGGAAATTCTGTAAAGTTGGTTTAAGTTTTATCAGAATTTAAGCTTTGAAGCATCTTTCCACAAGAAAATCATTATCCCTTTAGATACAACAGATCAGGTGATAGGCTCGGCATCAAACATCACTACTACTGGACCAATTGCGTGTTTCTGTGCATCGTCTGATAATTGAAGAGTTCTGTGTTCTAAGTTCATCTTTACATTATTTCCTCTCATAACAGGCTTAAGAAGGTTGCTAATTATTTCTTGATTGGCCTGTTATCAAGGGGTTGGCTCTTGGGTTATTGCCAGACCAGCATAAGCAATCAGAAGTCTGATATTTGATGAAAAAATGGCAGAAGGGCTGACTACTGAGCTTTTTGCACTATCAGTTTTGTTTTCTTTTAAGCATAGATTTACTATATATATATATATACACACACAGGGTTGATATCATATAGAAGAGTCACTACTTCTAAGTATTACTTTTTGGAGTTTGAACATTGTGGAAGTAACTTTATTTATTTTGCCAGGATGAAGAGAATGGAAATAAGGGAGGTGAGTGTGACTTTTCTTGTACACTTTTAAAGGAGCGTGATAGCATTAGATATTACTTTAGACATTGCATGCACATTGTCTCACCTGGGCTGTTAAATGAAAGTTTTCATAGCAGCTTGCTAACCCTAAATGTAACATCGAACAGTGTGCATTAATTCTAAGTTTACATACAACATCTGAGAAATTTACTTGAACTAGATTTGAGGATACTTTGGATTTTCACAGTCAGACTTTTCGCAGTAGTGTTTTGAGGTGTGACATTGTTGAAAAGGTCAGTAATTATTGCCCATCCCAAACATCCCTGGACTAGATGGTGGTCTGCCACCTTTTTGAACGACATCAATCCTTTTGTGAAGGTACTCCCACAATGCTCATAAATAGTGGTTTCTATGATTTAGACCCAATGAAGATGAAGGACTGGGGATATATTTCAAAGTTAGAGTTCTGGGTGATTTGAATGGGAACCTACAGGTGCTGCTGTTCCCTTACTCCTATTGTTTGCATAAACTTCACTTGGAGAAAATGTCTTATTTCAAATAGATTCATATAGTGCACTTTATGAAGGACTGAAGGTAGATAAGTCACCTGGCCCAGATGCTATACACCCCAGGGTTCTGAAAGAGGTGGTTGAAATGCTCATGGAGGCATTAATAATGATCTTTCAAGAATCATTAGATTCTGGAACGGTACCGAAAGATTGGAAAATTGCAAATGTCATTCAACTCTTCAAAAAGGGAGCAAGGCAGAAGAAAGGATTGACCATTAGTCTGACCTCAGTGGTTGGAAAGATGTTGGAGTTGGTTATTAAGGATGAGGTCTCAGTGTACTTGGGGGCACATGATAAAATAGGCCACAATCAGCATGGTTTGCTCAAGAGAAAATCTTGAAGAAATATCAAGCAGCGTAGACAAATCAGTTGCTGTTGTGAACTTGGATTTTCAGAAGGCCTTTGACGAGTTGCCATACCTGAGGCTGTGTAACAAGCTGAAAGCTTATGGTAATTCAGGAAAGATTCTAGCATGGATAAAGCAGTAGCTGATTGGCAGGAGGCAAAGAGTGGGAATAAAGGGAGCTTTTCCTGGTTGGCTGACAGTGACCAGTAGTGGTCCACAGTGGTCTGTGTTGGAACTTGATTCATTTTTCACTATGGCAATGATTTGGCTGATGGAATTGATGGATTTGTTGCAAAGTTTGCTGGCAGGAAGACAGTTGGAGGGGCAGGTAGTTTTGAGGAAGTAGTGAGGCTACAGAAGGACTTGGACAGATTAGGAGAATGGGCAAAGAAATGACAGATGGAATACAGTGTCAGGAAGTGTATGGTCATGCACTTTAGTAGAAGAAATGAAAGGGTTGGTTATTTTATAAATGGAGAAAACATACATACAAATGGCACAAACAGACATGGGAGTTCTTGTGCAGGATTCCCTAAAGGTTAATTTACAGTTTGAGTTTGTGGTGAGGAAGGCAAATGCAATGTTAGCATTAATTTCAGGAGGACTAGTATATAAAAGCAAGGATATAATGTTGAGACTTTATAAAGCACTGTTGAGCAGTCACAGAGTATTGTGAGCAGCTTTGAGTTCCTTATCTTGAAAGCATGTGCTGAAACTGGAAAGGGTTCAAGAAAGGTGAACAAAAATGATTCCAGGATTAAATGGCTTGTCTTATGAAGAGCGTTTGATGGTTGACGGCCTGGATTCACTGGAATTCAGAAGAATGATGGGTGACCTCATGAAACCTGCTGAATGGTGAAAGGCCGTGATAGAGTAGATGTGGAGAGGATGTTTTCTATGGTGGGAGAGTCTGAGACCAGAGGACACCAGCCTCAGAATAGAGGGGCATCCTTTTAGAACGGAGATGAGCAGGAATTTCTTTAGTCAGAGAGTGTTGAATCTGTGGAATTCTTTGCCACAGGCAGCTGTGTAGGCCAAGTCTTTATATTTAAGGTAGAGACTGATAGATTCTTGATTGGTCAGAGAAAAGGGATCTGGGGAGAAAGCAGGAGATGGAGGCTGAGAGGAAAATTCGATCGGCCATGATGAAAAGGCAGATTAGACTTGATGGGTTAAATGGCCTAATTCTGCTTCTATATCTTATGGTCTTATTAAATTTGACTATATTTTAATACTGTTCTATAAACCATTTAATTGTATTAGAACGTACTTTAATACTCTAATCAGGAAACTCTCGCATCTAAGAGTCCTGCCAAAGTGCTTCCAGCATGTCAACTTCATAGTTAAGCCTGGTTTATACCATTGTTAGTGGAGCCTACAAGGCTGTCTGTCACCCTCATCTTGGATACTCCAAACCACATATACATTTTGCTAATCCCTGCATATAGACCACTGATTTTAAAAAGTCAAACTAGTTTACATGGAGTTGAGGACCTGGCCAGTAGGTACTATCTCAGAATTGCAGGACTTCTTTGAAAGCACAGACTGAAGCATATTCAGGGAGGCAGATACCTACGATCATCACATCAAAATGTGATTGGTTGTTGAATGCCATTAAAGATGATGGAAGTTGCGGAGAGTGATGTGTTGAATGTGGAGGCTCATGGGGATGGTACGTGAGGACAAGAGGAACTATTATTCATGTTAAGATGGAGAAAAGGTGGGGTGAGAGGGATGTCCGGTAATGGATATCTGCAAGGGCAACATGAATGGTCAAAGGAGGAAAACTCCATTCTTTGAAGAAAAGAAACATCTCTGATATTCTGGAAAGGAAAGCCTCATCTTGGGAAGAAATGCAGTGGAGCTGAAATGTAGGCATTTTTATAGGAGACAGTGGGAGAAGGTATAGTAAAGGTATCTGTGGGAGGTCCTTCTTCAAAGAATGGAGATTTCCTTCCTCCATCATTGATGTTGCCCTCACTGGCGTTTTCTCTATTTCCTGGGCATCCACGCTTACTCCATCTTCTGGCCACCTTAACAATGATAGTGTTCCTCTTTCACTGTTCTGCACACATACTTTGATAATAAATGTACTTTGAACCTTGAACTTCTTGCATGCCACTCTATGAGCCTCCACATCCAACACATCATTTCCACGACCTCCGCTATCTCCAAAGGAATCCTAAGCTAAGCATATATTTCCCTGGTGCTCCCAATTTGGCCTCCTCTACATTGGTAAGATCTATCATAAATTGGGGGACTGCTTATCAAGCACCTCCACTCCATTCGCCAAAAGCGGAACTATAGGGTGGCCAAACAGTTTAATTACAATTTCTATTCCTATTCTGACATGCCGTTCCATGGTCTCCTCTTGTGCCATGATGAGGTCGCAACACCCTATACTCTATCTGGGGTAGCCAACAACAGATGGCATGAATATCAATTTCTCCTTCCCCTCCCCTCTTCTTTAATTCCCCAGTCTGGCCTGTTACCACTTCTCTTTATTCGCCTATCGCCTGCCCCTGTTGATCCTCCCTCTCTTTTCTCCCATGGTCAACTCTCCTTTCCTATCAGATTCCTTCATCTCCAGCCCTTTATCTTTCCCACCCACCTGGCTTCCGCTATCACCTAGCTATCCAATTCCACCCCCCCCCCCCCCCCCACCATCCTTTTATTCTGGTGTCTTCCCCTTTCTTTTCCAATCCTGAAGAAGGGTTTTGGCCCAAAACGTCAACTGTTTGTTCATTTCCATAGATCCTGCGTGACCTGATGAGTTTCTCCAGCACTTGTGTATGTTGCTTTGGATTTTCAGCAGCTTCTCGGGACTTGGCCCAAAACATCTACTGTATTTTTTCTCCATAGATGCTGCCTGGTCTGCTGAATTCTTCCAGCATTTTATATATGATGGAATGAGAGCAGACTCAATGGGCCAAATGGCCCAATTCTGCTCTTATGTCTTATGGGCTATCAAAGTAAAACTGTAATAATCTTAATATTGTGGAAGTGTTAGAGTAGCTGAGTTTTAAAACCATCAGATGTTACTCTTATTAAAACCCAAACAAGCCTGCCCACATTACTGACCCAGCCCTGGATCCCGCAGCATACCTGGCAGACTCTGTGGACTTGAACTGGACACCTGAATGGTGTGTTGCCTCTAAGGTGCCAGAGTGCCTTGGATCACATCCACAGCACTTTGAAGAGGGAGGGAGAACAGCCAGATGGCTTGGTACATACGGGTACCAATGACATAGGAAGGAAAAACAAAGAGGTCCTGAAAAGAGAATGTAGAGAGCTAGGCAGAAAACTGAGCAGGACCTCTAGGGTAGTAATTTCTGGATTGTTGCATGTGCCACGTGCCAGTGAGCTTAGAAACAGAATAATTTGGCAGTGACTGAGAAGCTGGTGCAAGAGGCAGGGCTTCAGATGCTTGGATCACTGGAATCTCTTCTGGGGGTGATATGACCTGTACAGAAGTGACGGGTTGCACCTGAACCCAAAGTACGTAAGGACAATATTCTGGCAGGCACTTTTGTTAGAGCTGCTGGGGAGGGTTTAAACTAATTTGGCAGTGGGGTGGGAACCAGAGTGAAGGGATTCAGGAGAGGATGGATGGTTTTAAAAAAAATCAAAGATAGCATACATAGAAACACAGAAAACCTACAGCACAATACAGGCCTTTCGGCCCACAATGCTGTGCCAAACATGTACTTGTGTTAGAAATTACCCAAGGTTACCCATAGCCCTCTATTTTCTAAGCTTCATGTACCTATCCAGGAGTCTTACTCCTGACATCTCCTCTGTACCTACTTCCAAGCACTTTAACTGTGCCTTCTTATGTAAGCCATTTCAGCCCTGGGAAAAAGCCTCTGACTATTCACACAATCAGTGTCTCTCATCATGCAGTCAGACTGTCAAGAAGGACAGGCAGATGATAGGACAAAATTGCAGTCAGCAGGGTGAGTATCAGTGTATTAGAGATGCAGAATGAAAAAGGATAGCCAATATGTACTCAAAGTGTTATATCTCAATGCACGGATATAAGAAATAAGGTGGATGATCTTGTTGCACTGTTAGAGATTGTCAGGTATGATGTTATCGCCATCACTGAATTGTGACTGAAGGATGGTTGTAGTTGGGAGCTAAACATCCAAGGTTACACATTGTATCAGAGGGTTAGGAAAGTAGACAGAGGGGGTGGTGTGGTTCTGCTGGTAAAGAATGGTATCAAATTAGTAGAAAGATGTGACATAGGATCAGAAGATGTTGAATCATTATGGGTTGAGTTAAGAAGCTGCAAGGGTAAAAGGACCTTGATGGCCTCCCAACAGTGGCTGGGATGTGGATCACAGATTACAACGGAAAATAGAAAGGGTGTGTCAAAAAGGCAATGTTATGATAGTCATGGGAGATCTCAACATATAGGCCGATTGGGGAAATCAGGTTGATAATGGATCTCAAGAGAGTAAGTTTGTTGAATGCCTAAGAGGTAGCATTTTAGAGCAGTTTGTCATTGAGCCTACTAGGGGATCAGCTGTACTAAATTTGGTGTTATGTAATGAAATAGAGGCGATTAGGGAGCTTAACGTAAAAACCTTTTGGAGGCCAACTTGAAATTTGATAGGGAGAAAGTAAAGTCTGATATTGCTGTATTTTAATCAAGTAAAGGAAATTACAATGGTATGAGAAAGTTGGCCAAAGTAAATTGGAAGGAGATGCTAGCAGGGATGATAGCAGATCAGAAATGGCGTGAGTTTCTGGGGAAAAATGAAGAAGATTCGGGATAGAGGGTCTAGTGAGATGGAGGAACGGAGGGAAATACATGTTAGTAGGGAAGTGGTGTTAGGTAAATTGAAGGGATTAAAGGCCCAGATGGTCTGCATCCCAGAGTGCTTAATGAAGTAGCCCAAGAAATAGTGGATGCATTAGTGATATTTTTTCAAAACTCCTTAGATTCTGGATTAGTTCCTGAGGATTGGAGGGTGGCTAATGTAAACCCACTTTTTAAAAAAGGAGGGAGAGAGAAACTGGGGAATTATAGACCAGTTAGTCTGACATCGGTGGTGAGGAAAATGCTAGAGTCGGTTATCAAAGATGTGATAACAGCACATTTGGAAAGAGGTGAAATCATCGGACAAAGTCAGCATGGATTTGTGAAAGGAAAATCATGTCTGACGAATCTTGTAGAATTTTTTGAAGATATAACTAGTAGAGTGGATAGGGGAGAGCCAGTGGATGTGGTATATTTAGATTTTCAAAAGGCTTTTGACAAGGTCCCACACAGGAGATTAGTGTGCAAACTTAATGGTATTGATGTGGATGGAGAATTGGTTGGCAGACAGGAAGCAAAGAGTGGAAGTAAACGGGACCTTTTCAGAATGGCAGGCAGTGACTAGTGGGGTACCGCAAGGCTCAGTGCTGGGACCCCAGTTGTTTACAATATATGATTTAGACGAGGGAATTAAATGCAGCATCTCCAAGTTTGAGGATGACACGAAGCTGGGCGGCGGTATTAGCTGTGAGGAGGATGCTAAGAGGATGCAGGGTGACTTGGATAGGTTAGGTGAGTGGGCAAGTTCATGGCAGATGCAATTTAATGTGGATAAATGTGAGGTTGTCCACTTTGGTTGCAATAACAGGAAAACAGATTATTATCTGAACGGTGGCCGATTAGGAAAAGGGGATGTGCAACGAGACCTGGGTGTCATTGTACACCAGTCATTGAAAGTGGGCATGCAGGTACAGCAGGCGGTGAAAAAGGCAAATGGTATGTTGGCATTCATAGCAAAAGGACTTGAGTACAGGAGCAGGGAGGTTCTACTGCAGTTGTACAAGGCCTTGGTGAGACCGCACCTAGAATATTGTGTACAGTTTTGGTCCCCTAATCTGAGGAAAGACATTCTTGCCATAGAGGGAGTACAGAGAAGGTTCACCAGATTGATTCCTGGGATGGCAGGACTTTCATATGAAGAAAGACTGGATCGACTAGGCTTATACTCACTGGAATTTAGAAGATTGAGGGGGGATCTTATTGAAACGTATAAAATTCTAAAGGGATTGGACAGGCTAGATGCAGGAAGATTGTTTCTGATGTTGGGGAAGTCCAGAATGAGGGGTCACAGTTTTAAGGATAAAGAGGAAGCCTTTTAGGACTGAGATGAGGAAAAACTTCTTCACACAGAGAGTGGTGAATCTGTGGAATTCTCTGCCACAGGAAACAGTTGAGGCCGGTTCATTGGCTATATTTAAGAGTAAGTTAGATATGGCCCTTGTGGCTAAAGGGATCTGGGGTATGGAAAGAAAGCAGGTACAGTGTTCTGAGTTGGATGTTCAACCATGATCATACTGAATGGCAGTGCAGGCTCAAAGGGCCGAATGGCCTACTCCTGCACCTATTTTCTATGTTTCGAGAACTGATCTCTGACCAATCCATAGGTCTAAATGACCTGAGTCATCATGAAGTGACTTCAACACAATCCTCAGGCAGAACCAACTGGGAATGCCAAGGCCTGTCTGGAGGAGACGTGACCTGGTATGGAACCTCACTCCTCAACTCCAGTTTGTTCCATTGTCGCAGCAGTAGAGATATGGCAAAATGTTTCATCTTTTCAGCTTGGGCCAGATCCCCTTCTGCAACAGCTGACCAAATGGTACCTATACAAGGGTTATCTTGCTGAGAGGCAGTCATTTCCCGTGGACTCAACTCAGGCAACTGCTTTGTATTCAGAGCAGTCAGCTTGCAGGATCCATTAGAAGCTTAGCAGAATCAACGGTGATCCCATTGAAATATTCAGAATTGTTAATGGGCATAATGCAGATGATGTGGAATTGATGTGTCATCAATTTAGGTTGATTAAAATCTGGGGTCATGATTTCTTGAGGTCAGCGATTCAAAACAAAGATGAGAATAAATATCTTCACTCAAAGGGCCAGTTTATTCGATAAAGTAATGGATGTTTGCAGGCCATGGGGTTAGTGCAGGAAAATGGCACTGAAGTTGAAAACCAAGTATGATATTGAATTGCAGAGCAGACTAAAAAGACTAAATAGCCTATTTCTATATCTATTTGTTTTTATTTCATGTGTTGTGATCAAAAGAACAGGTTTCAACTGGACCTGTCTGTACCTGTTGGTCATCTTTTCTTTTTAATTATCAACATATACCCACTCTAACCTGGCCTTGGTCCAAACCCCTGTATGATTATTGAGTTTTAAACCAAGCGTATGCAGATTGCATTTAGTTATGCCTGAATTAGTTGGTTTTTGACATTGATTATTTGGATTGTCCAGCTTGCAAACATTTGAAACAAACAATGTTATATTTTAATAGCAGAATTTATTTTTTTGTCAAATGTTTTTGTTACATTTGGCCTTGTCTCAGACCAGGATGAGAAAAACAAGTCTTCAAGCTTCGGAGGGCTATATTGTAATCTTTGGCAGATGCATGTGGGCAAAGTATAAGGATAAAATTAAACCCAGTAGCAATATTTCTCCCAGTTATATAGCATAGCATGGAAGTATTATCTTGATATCTTAATATATATTTTTATATACCATTTTGCATGCCACCAAGTTTAATTATGATTTTTTTCCTATTTGCTTCTCCATGGCTTTTTATCCTATTTGTGTTTCTGCTTTACAAACTGTACTTGATGCAGAATCCAAAAATATGTATTTATGTAATAAATAATTAAATGAATAGAAAATGAAATATTTTTAAATTGTTGTAACCATATGTGTTAGTCACCAGTAAGTTCTCATGATCCTTTAAATAGGCTGTAATTGACCAGAATATTTGTTTTAGTTGTGTTACCTGAGGAATATATGTATGTTGTGCAGGAGTACTAGGTTACTGTTCTTGAAGCTATGGAAAATGGGTACTTCATACGTATGCCTGTGCAAGAAATTCTGTCAGTGCAATTAGTATAAGCAAAGTGGTAGTAAAGTACACCGATTATCTGGATTCTCAATTCTCTGCTGTAACTCAGGGTTTCTTTTGAGAAAATCAGCATACATAAAAAGATCGGTGTTCTCTACATTTGAGTATAATTAAAACTGGACACTGTACTATTGGTCAAATAAGAAGCCAAATTAAAACATTCAAATGTTAAATGAGAATGATTTGTGGTAGTACGATGTACTATTGATTTTTTTTATATAACTGTTGGATATAATGGAGAATAAACTAGATTAATTATATTGCACTTTTTTGTTACATAGAAACATAGAAAACCTACAGCACAATACAGGCCCTTCGGCCCACAAAGTTGTGCCGAACATGTCCCTACCTTAGAAATTACTAGGCTATAGAAACATAGAAAACCTACTACACTATACAGGTTTTACATTCAGTTCCAAAGAGCAATTACATATATCAAAAAAAACTGACAGGAAGAATCAAATTTATTGATGGTAATGCATTTGGAGGAAGATTTTACAGCCTAGTAAAATGTTTCACTAAAATGGAGACAGTGGAAGGAATCTGCATAATATTTGAATTCTGTGTTCCTGTGAAATTCATCCGTGAATAATGGTTTAAGAATGTAAATTAAGAGAGCATAGTAGACAATTATAATCTCACTCAGAAAAAATTGTAAATATTGAAGCATTTTGCTTGAGAAATACATAAATTAATGTTCAAATTTTGTTTGAAAATGCATTTGAGTAAACAAAGGCATGGTTGCCTTGTTTGTAAGGAGTTAGATATTCTTAATGAAATTGTGTGATTTTTAAATTGTAGTCCCTAGGTGTTATCAGTACATATCTTGCTGTTTTGTCATTAGTAGAACATTACAGCAACCATATTAATCAGAAAGAACCTAAAGAAACAAAGCCATCAGGGTTTTGACCCAAAACATTGACAATTCCTTTCCCCTGCAGATGCCACTCAACCACTGACTTCCTCTGGAAGATTGTCTTTTGCTCCAGATTCCATCGTATACCTTCCTTGTGTTTCCAAAACCTAAAGGAAATTGTGCTAAATGTTAAGGAAAAATTATGCCTACTCTGATGTTCTTTCTTGTTTTTGCTTTGAAACATGCTCTTTCATTCTATTGATTGAAACAAAGTCTATTGTCCTTAAAAGTCAAGATGATTGATACAAATACAATATAAATCCTTTGTTCTTTCTCAATGTGTTGATTCTCTGTTTTGTTGGTCATTTGGATTTTAGGTGGTTAGGTGATTGTATTAGTTTGACCAGATGATTCCATGGCCTCGTATAAAAATGGAAGTTTTATTTGGTATTAAAATAGTTGAAGTTAAAATATCATCTGTTTTTCAGCATACAGTACTAAATTAGGAAGACTATTGAGGTGAGCAAGATTAAGCAGTTTTTTTTATATGAACAAGATATCAGAGAAAGAAAGATCTCAATGTGGAGAGATTGTAGAAACTATCGTTTATCATTAAGGCAGAGCTGGTTAAGGGGAAACTTGGTGGAAGTATTTAAAATTGATGCTTCCAATTAAATTTAAAAAAAACTCACTTTGCTCTTGGAAAACTTTATGCTGATAATTTCAACAGAAGTAACTCTAGTGAAGACTGATGCATGATGGTTTTTAAAAGACGAAGAGATATTTGTAAAATACATCTAAATGCTTAAAATGGGCAACAGAATGGAATGCAGCATAAAATGTTTTCAGAGAACTTGCACAGGATAAAATTCTGTCTTTACTACACAATACAGCAAAATAATTTGTTGGGAAATGCATATAATCTGTTGGGTGAAAATAAACTGAAAAATATGCTTTTAGTTCTGTTTTTACTTTCCTCCACTGCCCATCCTCAGCGCACTTTTACTGAATGCAATTTCTATTCCAATTTGATTTTGTCAATTGTAGCATCTTTGCTATGCCATAGTATATTTGATTTACTTTACCATAAAATTGGTAGTTCAAATGATCAAATAAGCCTTGTGTTTGGGTCTATTTGAACATTAGCGTGATAAGCAGGATTGCAAATTGATTGCCAAGTCAGAATTGAAAGGAACAATATATTTCAGTATTTGTTTTCTCTGTTCTTAAAATGCACAAAATAAAACATCTTCCTAACATACTGAGGCACCTCCCTTAGTGGATGGAAAAGATGTGTACCTATTCAACGTGAAGCAAGGAAAGTATTTCGTGGTATGGCCAAAATTTATTTTCAAACCAAAATTATTTGAAGTATGTATGGTCAGTTTCTAAATTTTTTTTAGGATGTTGCTAAATGTTCCCTATATTACAACAGTGATAAACTTAGAGTGCTCGTGCTATGTCCTTCTATATATCAATGAGACTCAATGTAGATTGGGGACCACTTCTTCATTGAGCACTTCTGCTCCATTTGCCTCAAAAGGCAGATTCCCCATGGACACCCATTTCATTTTGATTTTTCATTCCCATTCCCTGTGGTCTCCTCTACTTCCACAGTGACACCATCCTCGGGTTGGAGGATCAACACCACATATTCCTTCTGGTTCGCCTTCAATCTGATGGTATGAACATCGATTTCTCTAACTTTGGTAATTTCTCCCACTGTCCCTTCTGTCTTTTCCATTCCCCACCCTGGCTCCTCACCTACCCATCACTTTTCAGTGGTGCCCATCTTCCTTCCCTTTCTCCCATGGTCCACTGTCCTGTCCTATTAGATTCTTTTTTCAGCCCTTTACCTCTTCCACCTGTCACTTTGCAGCTTCTTATTTCATACGCTTCTCCCCCACCCACCTACCTTCCCCTTCACCTGCTTTCACTTATCACCTGCCAGCTTGTACTCTTCCTCCTTCCCCACCTCCTTGTTCTGGCTTCTTCCTCCTTCCTCTCTCGTCCAGGTGAAGGATCTTGCCCCAAACTATTGAATGGTTTTTCCTCCCATAGATCCTGTCTCACCTGCTGAGTTCCTCCATCACTTTGTGTGCATTCTTCAAAATTAGTAGATTTTCATGGTTTTTTATTCTTGTTGTTTTTAAATTTTTCTCTAGTGGTCAAAATTATATTATGTTTGATTGTCATAACTGATTGAGGAGTAGTAATCTAACTATTTTTGGTTGATGCTAATAGTAAATATTACTTTTTTAAAAGTCCCCTTCAAATAGGTTGTTTCGTCTTCTCACAGGTACAAGAAACTTTCACAAAAGAAAGAAAAAGAAATCAGCTTATCACAAAGGTTATTTCTTTTGTTCAAGGGTATGCAAGTACTGCGTGGAATAGAAAATTAACTGCCCTTTTGAGATTATTCATCTTCCATATTTAGGCAGAATTATAGTAATAATTTGAATATGGCTTTAACTGGTTAGAGTAAGAACTTCTTCCTTGTTTTTATTCTGTACTCGTTTTCGTGGATGTTTGTGAAGAAAAAGCATTTTAAGATGTATATTGTATACATTTCTCTGACATTAAATTCGACCTTTGAACCTTTGAATCTATGAAGTAGATGTATTTATAATTTTTCTTTGGTTTGTAAGCTGATCTTGTAGTCTGAATAATAATGGTCTTAAAATTGCACTGCCTCAGGCATAACAATTGTCTTATCTGTACATGTTTTTGCTACAGGGTTATTAAATTATCCTATCTGTCTCTTGTTTGAAAAGATTACCTTTGAAATGATTTGTCTGTATGTGGGTAATTTGATATGTAAATTACACATGCATATCTTCTGCAACAACTCAACTGATTCAAATATTGTATTACAATTTTTGAATCATTCAAACTTGCATCTTGGAATTGACCACTGTGGTTATTTAGTAACCATTTCTAATTAAAGGTTTCTTTTTTATCTCATATTCTGGCTCTACTAATAAAGAATATAGGCAGTGGTGAAGTATTGAATTTGGAATTTTGTAGTTTGTCCTTCAAAATGTTGTGATAGTAGGGGATTTTAATTTTCTGCATATTGATTGGGACTCCCATACTGTTAAAGGTCTAGACGGGTTAGAGTTTGTAAAATGTGTTCAGGAAAGTTTTCTAAATCAATATATAGAGGTACCAATTAGAGAGGATGCAATATTACAAACCCCATTTCCAGAGAAGTTGGGATATTTTCCAAAATGCAATAAAAACAAAAATCTGTGATGTGTTAATTCACGTGAACCTTTATTTAACTGACAAAAGTACAAAGAAAAGATTTTCAATAGTTTTACTGACCAACTTAATTGTATTTTGTAAATATACACAAATTTAGAATTTGATGGCTGCAACACACTCAGCAAAAGTTGGGACAGAGTTAAAATAAGATTGAAAAGTGCACAGAATATTCAAGTAACACCGGTTTGGAAGACTCCACATTAAGCAGGCTAATTGGTAGCAGGTGAGGTATCATGACTGGGTATAAAATTAGCGTCCATCAAAGGCTCAGTCTTTGCAAGCAAGGATGGGTCGTGGCTCACCCCTTTGTGCCAAAGTTCATGAGAGGATTGTTAGTCAGTTCAAAAGGAACATTTCCCAGCGCAAGATTACAGAGAATTTAGGTCTTTCAATATCTACAGTACATAATATTGTGAAAAGATTCAGAGAAATCAGAGACATCTCAGTGCATAAAGGGCAAGGTCGGAAACCACTGTTGAATGCGCATGATCTTCAAGCCCTCAAGCCGCACTGGCTAAGAAACCCACATGCTACTGTGACAATTATAGCCACCTGGGCTCGGGAGTACTTCGGAAAACCATTGTCACTAACACAGTCCGTCGCTGCATCCAGAAATGCAACTTGAAACTGTATTACGCAAGGAGGAAGCCATACATCAACTCTATGCAGAAATGCCAGCGAGTTCTCTGGGCCCGAGCTCATCTCAGATGGACTGAAAGACTGTGGAACCATGTGCTGAGGTCAGATGAGTCCACATTTCAGCTAGTTTTCGGAAAAAACGGGCGTTGAGTTCTCCATGCCAAAGATGAAAACGACCATCCCGATTGTTATCAGCGAAAGGTGCAAAAGCCAGCATCTGTGATGGTATGGGGGTGCATCAGTGCCCACGGCATGGGTGAGTTGCATGTATGTGAAGGTACCATTGACTCTGAGGCATATATTAGGATTTTAGAGAGACATATGTTGCCATCAAGGCGACGTCTCTTTCAGGGATGTCCATGCTTATTTCAGCAGGACAATGCCAGACCACATTCTGCATGGGCTACAACAGCGTGGCTTTGTAGACACCGAGCGCGAGTGCTTGACTGGCCTGCTGCCAGTCCAGATCTATCTCTTATTGAAAATGTATGGTGCATCATGAAGAGGAGAATCAGGAAACTGTTAATAACATCACAAACTGTTGAGCAACTGAAGTCTTATATCAAGCAAGAATGGACAAAATTTCCAAGTGCAAATCTACTACAATTAGTATCCCCAGTTCCAAAACGATTAAAAAGTGTTATTAAAAGGAAAGGTGATGTAACACAATGGTAAACATGCCTCTGTCCCAACTTTTGTTGAGTGTGTTGCAGCCATCAAATTCTAAATTTGTGTATATTTACAAAATACAATTAAGTTGGTCAGTAAAACTATTGAAAATCTTTTCTTTGTACTTTTGTCAGTTAAATAAAGGTTCACGTGAATTAACATATCACAGATTTTTGTTTTTATTGCATTTTGGAAAATATCCCAACTTTTCTGGAAATAGGGTTTGTAGATCTCCTATTAGGAAACGAGTTAGGACAGGTGACGGAAGTGTGTGTAGGGGAGCACTTTGGTTCCAGTGATCATAACACCATTAGTTTCAGTTTGATCATGGATAAAGATAGATCTGGTCCTCTGGTTGAGGTTCTAAACTGCAAAAAGGCCAAATTTGAAGAAATGTGAAAGGATCTAAAAAGCGTGGATTGAGACAGGTTGTTCTCTGGCAAGGATGTTGTTGCTAAGTGGGAGGCCTTCAAAGGAGAAATTTTGAGAGTGTAGAGTTTGTATGTTCCTGTCAAGATTAAAGGCAAAGTGAATAAGAATAAGGAACTTTGATTCTCTAGGGATATTGGAACTCATAAAGAAGAAGAGAGAGATGTATGATATGTATAGGAAACAGGGAGCAAATAAGGAGTATAAAAAGTTCAAAAAAAGAACTTTTTAAGAAAGAAATCAGGAGGGCTAAAAGAAGACATGAGGTAGCTTTGGCAGTCAAGGTGAAGGGTAATCCATAGAGCTTCTACAGGTATATTAAGAGCAAAAGGATAGTAAGGGATAAAATTGGTCCTCTTGAAGATCAGAGTGGTCAGCTATGTATGGAACCAAAAGAAATGGGGCAGATCTTAAATGGTTTCTTGCATCTGTATTTACTAAGGAAACTGGCATGGAGTCAATGGAAATAAGGCAAACAAGTAATGAGGTCATGGAACCTATACGGATTGAAGAGGAGGAGATGCTTGCTATCTTGAAGCAAATCAGAGTAGATAAATCCCCAGGACCTGACAGGGTATTCCCTCGGACCTTGAAGGAGACTAGTGTTGAAATTGCAGGGGCCCTGGCAGATAAATTTAAAATGTCAGTATCTACGGGTGAGGTGCAGGAGGATTGGAGGATAGCTCATGTTGTTCTGTTGTTTAAAAAAGGCTCTAAAAGTAATCTGGAAAATTATAGGCTGGTAAATTTGATATCGGTAGTAGGTAAGTTATTGGAAGGAGTACCAAGAGATAGGATCTACAAGTATTTAGATAGACAGGGACTGATTAGGGAGAGCCAACACGGCTTTGTGCGTGGTAAGTCATGTTTAACAAATCAAGTAGAATTTTTCGAGGAGGTTACAAGGAAAGTGAATGAAGGGAAGGCAGTGGATGTTGTCTACATGGACTTCAGTAAGGCCTTTGACAAAGTCCCACATGGGATGTTAGTTAGGAAGATTCAGTCGCTAGGTATACATGGTGAGGTAGTAAATTGGATTAGATATTGGCTCAATGGGAGAAGTCAGAGAGTGGTGGTGGAGGATTGCTTCTCTGAGTGGAGGCCTGTGACTAGTGATGTGCCACAGATATTAGTGCTGGGTCCATTGTTATTTGTCATCTATATCAATGATCTGGGTGATAATGCGGTAAATTAGATCAGCAAATTTGCTGATGATACAAAGATTGGAGGTGTAGTGGACTGTGAGGAAGGTTTTCAAAGCTTGCAGAGGGATTTGGACCAGCTGAAAAAATGGGCTGACAAATGGCAGATGGAGTTTAATATAGACAAGTGTGAGGTATTCCACTTTGGAAAGAAAAACCAGGATAGAACATACAAGGTAAATGGTGGGCACTGAGGAGTACAGTAGAACAGAGGAATCTGGGAATACAGATACAAAATTCCCTAAAAGTGGCACAACAGGTAGATAGTGCAGTAAAGAGAGCTTTTGGTACATTGGCCTTTATAAATCAACGTATTGAGTATAAGAGTTGGAATGTTATGGTGAGGTTGTATAAGGCATTGGTGAGGCCGAATTTGGAGTATTGTGTGCAGTTTTGCTCTCCAAATTACAGAAAGGATATTAATAAGGTTGAAAGGGTGCCGGGAAGGTTTACAAGGATGTTGCCGGGACTTGAGAAACTGAGTTACAGAGAAAGGTTGAATAGGTTAGGACTTTATTCCCTGGAGCGTAGAAGAATGAGGGGAGATTTGATAGAGGTATATAAAATTATGATGGGTATAGATAGAGTGAATGCAAGCAGGCTTTTTCCACTGAGGTTAGGGGAGAAAAAAACCAGAGGACATGGGTTAAGGGTGAAGGGGGAAAAGTTTAAAGGGTATATTAAGGGGAGCTTCTTCACATAGAGAATGGTGGGAGTGTGGAATGAGCTGCCAGATGAAGTGGTAAATGCGAGCTCACTTTTAACATTTTAAGAAAAACTTGGACAGGTACATGAATGAAAGGTGTATGGAGGGATATGGTCCAGGTTCAGGTCAGTGGGACTAGGCAGAAAAATGGTTCGGCATAGCCAAGAAGGGCCAAAAGGCCTGTTTCTGTGCTGTAACGTTCTATGTGAACAATAATTTACTTTTGATTGAACTGCAGTGAATACACATTTCAGTTTCTGTTTTAATTTTAATTTCAGAACGAATTGATTTTGAGATTTTCCCCTCTGGTGACTGCTTGAGTTTGGAGTATACCTTAACAAATAATATAGCAATTCACTGATAAGTAAAATATCCAGCTTGCAAGAAGTTTCTAATATATTTTGGAGTGGTTTTTTTATTTTACCAAATAAAAAGACATTGTTCAAACTGAAAGTAATGAAACTAGAGTTACTACCCAACTTTTATCAGAAGCAACACTCCATATTATGACTGATCAGGTTACAGAAAATCACCTGTGCGGAATTCACAAATAACTTCCATTAAATATGAAATATGGAATAAAATTTGCATGGAATTTATTTGGGGGAAGGAAGAAAAGTAAACAAAATTTACCTTTTATCAGCACATACTTTTTAACCGTGCACAGATGATGCAGCTTTGCATTGTGGAAAATTGAGAAGCAGTTTTTAAGAATGTAATCTTTGACTACTCTCCCCCCCCCCCCCAAATTCTCCATCCCCACAAGCACCACTACTGGAATGTGGGGGAGGTGGTCACCTGTATATTGCATCATTTATAATCATTTTCTTCTTGCCCAATGTATATAAATATACTGTTGTTGATACAAATTCTAATTGTTTTCCTGTCCAATTGGTCATTCAGTCCAAAATTGTTTTTTACTGATAAAATTTTCCAAACGTCATTTTATTGATGAAATAGATGTCGGTATTTGCACTGCAAAGCTTACTCTTAATTTCTTGATAATTCACAATAGATTTAGTTGCTGGAAATTTGGGGGCTGGCTTTATTAAAACATAGCTAATATAGACCCCGTTTATGTTTTCCAAGAAGTCTATCCTTTTTTTTTTAGGAAGTATAGACTTGGAATCCTTGTAGTTAGGTTAACTACTGAATAAAAAATGGAATAAGTTGAAAGTATAGATTTTCATTTGGAATTTTATCAGGTCTTAGAAAATTAAAAGAAAGAAGCACAATGGGGAAATTCTGCGATGTTATAAATTAAGGCTGATTTAAAAATGATTCTCATCACATTCCATCCAGTTGTATTAGAAATGCCCCACTGCCCTAGTTAATAGAATGCTTTGTTTTCATTTATTTACTTGGTAATGATCTGTGCTTCAAAATCCAGTCATCCTCTCCAACAGTTTGGATTCCCCACTAGAGAAATATTCCTTCACAACCTACTTTGTCACTGTCCTTCTGGCAACATATGTTTCAATGAGATCACCTCTCCTATTTCTACAACTTTTTGCCCAACCTGTTTGGTCTTCTCCAGTATCTCCAAAACAAGTTTTTCCTTAAATATGGACACCAAAATTGCACAGCATTCAGTTGAGGTTGACCAGCACCATTAAAGTTGCACCCAAATTTCTTTACTTTTATCTTTCATACATTGCAGGATAACTTTTCCATAGTTTTCATAATTACTTGCTTTAACTGCATGCTGCATGGATCAGTTTTCATACTTTTGGGAATCACATTTCAGTCAAGGCAAACGTTACTGACTAAAATCGAAACTGTATTCAGCCTCTGAGGAAATGTGTCATAAAATCAAGACTGGAAGCCCAGAACTAAGCCCTCGCTTCATATATGTGTTGGAGATCTGAGCTACCTAAGCAAGTACCTTGGAGCACGGGAGAGATGCAAAATCCTTTAAATTTGCTGGTAGGATATATGAATCAACATCAGTGACATATCCCTGACCAACATGCCCAGCAATAAGGCTCTAATTACAGTTGGAATTCTTGGCTGGTGATAGCTCAAAATGGAGAAAAGCATCTAGGATGACACTGAGTGCCTGATGTCTCTTTGGCAGCATGTGAAGGCCAAGGAAAAGAACTAAACCAGGTCAGTTACTTCTGCCATTCCTCTGGCAGAAAATGCAAGTTGGATCTCATCAACTGTGAGAGAATGGTTTTTAACAGGCTAATCAATATTGTAGAAACACTTACTCCAGATTATTTAGTGATTTCTTGAGTAGGATGATGTTTGGATTGTCCAATTATTGCAGTGACCTGCTTAATATAGGTTGAATTCAAAGAAAGGCCCAATTTAAATTTAAAATTTCTTTCATTTGGAAACATTTTACATGGTTTCAATTTCAGTAAATACTGAAGGAAAGAAACATTTGATATGACTGACAGTGGCGACCACAATTACTGCATGTATGCACTGATGTTGAGGTGTGCATGCTAAAACTATTTTTGTTAAACAGTGTATTTAACAAAAAAGGTAAAATATTTGTTGGAAAGTGATTTGAATATCTTCTATTTAGAACATTGTTCAATGATAACATTTTGGAAAGCTATAAATATGAAGACTTTGAATAGTTTGAGAATGCTTATAAGAAAGAAATTAGTTGGCTATGTGAGATAGTAGCTAGAGTAATGTTCTGATGAGACTAATAAATGGTGAATAATATTGTTTGGATGATGATCAGAGAAAGGTCAGCATTGCAATTTCATTGCTGAAGAGGAAGTTCAGTGTTGAATATAGAATTAATATGGGCAATTCTGTGCAAGCCTTCAGACAAGCTTTGGTGTAGGTTTTAGTGTTTTATGGGTCTACTCTATTATACTAAGTGTAGCCAGTCGTAACAACACATTTATTATTTATTGGATATTCTATTTACCCCGAGGATATTAAAAAAACATCCATGTAGTGTGGAACTAGAGTCACCTATTGGCAAGATTGGGTAAGAGCATTTAATTTCTTCCCATAATATGTTTTATTAGTCCATGGCCTTGTGTTGCTGCTAAATCAGAACTAGCCAGATACTTTAAAGTTCTATTTCTTGTTTTCTTGTTTGTACTCAAAGTGTATTGTCATAACTGAGGAGTAAAGCCTTTATATCTGTCAACTACAATAAATAGCATAGTGAAAGCTTGTGACTGATATGTCATTTGACAGGTGCCAGATAATCGAATATGCTGATCAATCAAGAGGTAATTTAATCCCTCCCTCAGCTCATCAATGTGTGATAAAGGCTCAATTGCTCTCACTCCATTACCACATTCTGACTTGCTGGGCAAATCGTGCTATTATGCATAAACGAGAAAATCCGAGCAACACACAAAATGCTGGAGGAACTTGGCAGGCTAGGCAACATTAATTCCAGGGGCGAATGGACCATCAACATTGCCCTCAACTGCATCTCTTCCATTTCATGCATGACTGCTCTTACCCATTGTTCCACCACCCTACCAGCTATAGGGTTCCTCTTGTCCTCACCTACCGCCTGACCAGCCTCCGCGTCCAGCACATAATTCTCCGAATCTTTTGCCACCTCCAACTGGATCCCACCACCAAACGCAGCTTTCCCTCCTCCTCCACTTCCTGCTTTCTGCAGGGATCCATCCCTACATGACTCCCTTGTCCATTCGTCCTTCCCCAGGACACGTGTCTTTGCAATCAGAGCCAGTGATACACCTGCCCCTACACCTCCATCCTTACTACTATTCAGTGCCTCAAAAAGTCCTTCCACATTGTGAGGCGACACTTCACCTGTTAGTCTTTTGGGATCATATGCTGTGTTCAGTGCTCCCGGTGTGGCCCCCTGTATATCGGTATGAACCCAACATAAGAGACTGCTTCTCCAAGCATCTACATTCCGTATGCCAGAACAAGTGCAATCTCCCAGTGGCCACCCATTTTAATTCCACTTCCCATTCCCATTCCGCTGTGTCTATCATGGCCTCCTCAACTGCCAGGATGAGGTCACACAGGTTGGAGGAACACCACCTTGTATTCCGTTAGGGTAGCCTCCAACCTGATGGCATGAACATTTATTTCACAAACTTCCAGTAATGCCTCCACCCCCCCACTCCCTGCTTCACCATTTCCCATCCCCTTGTCCCTGTCTCATGTTATCTCCTTGCCCGCACACCGCCTCCTTCTGGTGCTCCTTCATTCCACCTCTCTTCTTTCTTCCATGGCATTCTGTCTCTTTCACTAATCAACTTCCTATAGCTCTTTGCTTCATCCCTCCCCCTCCAAGTTTTGCCTATCGCCTGGCATTTCTCTGTCCCCTCCCCCCACCTTTCAAATCTACTCCTCAGCTTTTTTTCTCCAGTCCTGCCAAAGGCTTTCGGCCCAAAACGTTGACTGTGCTTTTTTCCACAGATGTTGCCTGGCCTGCTGAGTTCCTCCAGCATTTAGTGTGCGATGCTTACTACCATGCATTTCACTACTTTTTATTGTTACTTTGTATTCTCACTCTTTTGATGGGTGATTGTCCATGACATATCCTCATGGTGATCATAGCCCCATCTTCTCTGAAACTTAAAAGTACATAGTTTTATCCCTTTCCATATGTGCTACTTGATCCGCTGAGTGTTGAGAGCTTTCTTGATTTTTATTTTGGATTGAAACCATACATTTTGTGCTCATTTTAGATCTTCTCAGTCATGGTAGTTGTGAGGGACATATTTGCCAAAGGGTTTCCATTTGAATTGAACTATTTGCATGTTGTGCTTTTATTGTATTCTACATAAACTACTTGCTTCGGTTTCCTGTGAAGGTTCAAATGTTGAATTTAGTGTGGTCCAGTTTTTTTTAAACAATTGAGCTAACTAGCCTGGTATTGAGCATAGTTCTACTTTTAATGTCGGGAAGGCCCATAGATCTGTTGAGGTTGTGGTTCAGGGAAGGAAGGAAATGTTAGTTGGCAAAAGTGAAGAAGAAAGAGTCAGCAATGAATAGAAATGAAAGTATGTAAAAGGAAAAGACAACTGTAAATTGAAATGATGTAGCTGTAAGGAATTGGAACTACACCATTGCCTGATGGCCAGTGCATAAATCTGCACTGGTGAATATAAACCGTATGGTCTGGATATTGCTAATTTTTAATGAGTTTTACAAACCTTAGCGCATGCGCTATAAAATACAGAAGACCAAAACTTGCTGATAGAGTCATTGCAAATCTATCAGTTTAAACAGTTACTGAAGTCCAGTAGAGTTCTATTATGCTGATATTCTCCGTTATTTTAGTCAGGTTGGAGCTGATATAGAAGTGTACCCTCCAATGTGAGTTCACTGTGGTCAGGGCTGTGGTTACATGGGGAGGTTAGTTAGTTATGTTGCTTTAGTTCTTTCACCAGCAAATATATTTTCAAGCCTTTCACTTTATTCATCCTTTGGAGCTCCTCCTCGTAACCCTTCCCCAGATGTGCTGCCAAGAAATATCAGTGGAGTTGTTTAATGGAATCTTGACCTTAAAAGAAATTCTATAGCCTCTCTTCTAATAGAGACTGCTTTAAATCTCACTTCTGGTCTTTGTTTTCAATAGCAATTTGGAACTGACAATGAAATACTGCTGTTTATGATTATTTCTGTGGTGGTTGAAGCACTTGGACATTCAGTTCACTCATTTCAACCAGACTTGTTTTTATAATTTTAAGTGTTCTTCTGCAGTGTATGTAAGTGATTAAATTGTTATTTGGATCATATTTGTTTCGCATATGCCACTCTGCATAATTCCCACTGTTTTATTAAACTTTTCTGGCTCTTTGGAACAAATTGAGCTCCAGATTTGCTGTCACAGCTGTCCTACAATGTCCTAATAGCAGCACTTTTGCTCTGAGTAGATAAACCAGATAAGTACTCCATACTACAAATACATTGAGGTGTCTTTGATAATAGTAATTTAAAACGATTGGAGTATATTTACAAATTAAATGTATAATTAAAATATATTTAAGATCTGCTTAAATGCTGAGGGTTGTAAAGTAAACTTGGTGGGGCTGTTAGGAGAGAGGAGGTAGTACTGAGATTTCCAGAGGTATAACCAAGCTATATGAGTGGGCAAATCATGGTAGATGAAATATTATTTTGTTTTAAATGTGCATTGTCTGTTTTGAAATACAAAAAGAAAAGTAAGTTATTCTTAAATTATGATAAGTTGTTGTTCAATGGACTCTAGGGGTGCTTGGATACTCGAGTTGCTGAAAACTAATATCCAAATGCAGTAGAAGAGCAAACAATTAAATAGTATGGATTTAATAATATAATAGGCTGGATAGGAGATGCCAGAGAGCTGTGGTGGATAACAGTTTGTCAGGTTGGAGGCCGGTGACTAGTGGTGTGCCTCAAGGATCTATACTGGGTCTAATGTTGTTTGTCATATACATTAATGATCTGGATGATGGGGTGGTAAATTGGATTAGTAAATATGCAGGTGATACTAAGATAGGTGGCGTTGGGGATAATGAAGTAGGTTTTCAAAGCTTGCAGAGAGATTTAGGCCAGTTAGAAGAGTGGGCTGAAAGATGGCAGATGGAGTTTAATGCTGATAAGTGTGAGGTGCTACATTTTGGTAGGAGTAATCAAAATAGGACATACATGGTAAATGGTAGGGCATTGAGGAATGCAGAAGAACAGAGTGATCTAGGAATAATGGTGCATAGTTCCCTGAAGGTGGAATCTCATGTGGATAGGATGGTGAAGGAAGCTTTTGGTATGCTGTCCTTTATAAATCAGAGCATTGAGTATAGGAATTGGGATGTAATGTTAAAATTGTGCAAGGCATTGGTGAGGCCAAATTTGGAGTATTGTGTACAGTTCTGGTCACCAAATTATAGGAAAGATGTCAACAAAATAGAGTACAGAGGAGATTTACTAGAATGTTACCTGGGTTTCAGCACCTAAGTTACAGAGAAAGGTTGAACAAGTTAGGTCTTTATTCTTTGGAGCATAGAAGGTTGAGGGGGGACTTGATAGAGGTATTTGAAATTATGAGAGGGATAGATAGAGTTGACGTGGATAGGCTTTTTCCATTGAGAGTAGGGGAGATTCAAACAAGAGGACATGAGTTGAGAGTTAGGGGGCAAAAGTTTAAGGGTAACACAAGGGGGAACTTCTTTACTCAGAGAGTGGTAGCTGTGTGGAACGAGCTTCCAGTAGAAGTGGTAGAGGCAGGTTTGATTTTGTCATTTTAAAAAAAATTGGATAGGTATATGGACAGGAAAGGAATGGAGGGTTATGGGCTGAGTGCGGGTCAGTGGGACTAGGTGAGAGTCAGCGTTCGGCACGGACTAGAAGGTCCGAGATGGCCTGTTTCCGTGCTGAAATTGTTATATGGTTATATGGAATACAGAAGATAGGAACAAGTTGAGTTTTGGTCTCTTAACCTGAGAAATGATGTATTTGCTTTAGTGAAAGTGCACTGAGGATTTACTAGAACAATTCCAGAGATAGTGCGTTTGCAGTATGAGGAATAATGTTTAGACAGGGCCTGTACTCTCCAAAGTCTAAGATAATAAGAGGAGATTATATTAAAATATATAGCATTTTTGAATGGTTTAAAAATAAAGGGAAGGTTATTTCCTGCCAAGATGAGAAGTAATTACCTCTTAGAGGATAGTGAATCTTTGGAATTCACTACCGCAGAAGGCTACGAATTCCTGGCCATTGAATTCACTCAAAGCGGACATTGATAGATTTCTGAAGATTAAGGGATTAAAAAAGATATGGGCAGGGTGCTGGAAAATGCAGTGGGTTAGAACATTAGCCAAGGTCTTGATGAATAGTTGGCAGGTTCTGTTCCTAGATGCTTTTTTAACTCAATTTCTATAACCTCCTCTAAGTTGCCAGCACCTATTTGCTTTTACCCATACAAAAATGGAATTGAAGTTAACCATCATAACAGAATTAAATGTGAGCCATTTTACCATTTTGAATTAATTCACAAAATCTGCTTGCATTTTACAGCACAAACCAGAGGCAAATTGGAGCCAATGGACACCATCTTTGTTAAACAGGTTAAGGAAGGTGGACCAGCACATGGAGCTGGGTTATGTACAGGTACCAATTTGGTTATTTGACTTGTATTGTTATTTAGACTTCACTGTTATGTATTTTGCTTTGACTTTTTTTATATACATTATTTCAAGTGAGTATTGAAGTCATGTTTACATTTACAGTATAGTGGTGCTAGTACATTTGCGAAACCTGTAGAATTCTCTCCATTTCTGCACTATTTCATAATTTCTGCTAGCAAGTCCTAAAACTAAATTTTAAAAACTCAATTAAATTAATAATACCAAAAAATTATACTTGTTCATTTATTTATTGAGAAAATGATGCAGTATTACATGCATTGTCGGAGAAAGTATGTGAACGATTGCTTTCAGTTACAGGTGTGACCCCTTGTACAGCAATAACTTCAACAAAATGTTTCCAGTAACCTTTGATCAGTCCTGCACATTGGCTTGGAGGAATTTTAGACTATTCCTCCTCACAAAACTGCTTCAACTCTGGGATGTTGGTGGGCTTCCTTGCATGAACTGCTTGCTTCAGGTTCTTCAACAACATTTCTATAGGAGTAAGGTCAGGACTTTGACTTGATCATTCCAAAACACAAAGTTTCTTCTTCTTAAATCATTCTATTGCCGATTTACTCTTTTGGATCATTGTCTTGTTGCATTAGGCTTCAGGTGATGGACTGCTATCCTGACATTCTTCTTTTAAAATGTCTTGATACAATTTTGAATTCAGTGTTCCTTTTTGTGGGGGATGGCCTCCTGGGACAATGCCGTGGCAACAGGGTTGCAGGCACTGAGCATGGGTGCATGGTGTAGAATAAAAAAACGAGAAGAAGGGAGTGGTAGTGATAGGGAATTCGATAGTGAGGGGTGATTCTGTAGACCTGAACAGGACACCCAGATGATATGTTGCCTCCCAAGTGTCAGGGTCAGGGATGTCTCAGATTGCATCCACAACATTTTGGAGAGGGAGGGGGAGCAGCCAGATGTGTCTTAGTACATATTGGTACCAATGTACCAAGGAAGGAAGGAAAAGCAATGAAGTCCTGAAAAGAGAATTTAGAGACCTAGATAGAAAGCTGAGAAGCAGAGTAGTAATTTCTGGATTGCTACTTGTGCTATGTGCCAATGAGGGTAGAAACAGGATGATTTGGCAGATAAATGCGTGGCTAAGAAGCTGGTGCAGAGGGCAGGGCTTCAGATTCTTACATCATTGGAGGAAGTATGACCTGTTCAAAAGTGATGGGTTGCACCTGAACCTGAGGGGGACCAATATTCTCGTAGGCAGATTTTTTAGAGCTTTTAGGGAAGGTTTAAACTAACTTGACAAGGGTTGGGAACTGGAGTGAAGGGACTCAGGAAAGGACGGATTGTCCACAGTCAAATTGTGAGGAAGGGCAGGCAGGTGATAGTTGCAGCCAACGGGCTGAGTATCAAATCATTAGGGATGCAGAGTCAGAAAGGATAGCAAATATGGTACTCAAGGTGTTGTATCTAAATGCATGTAGTATAAGGAATAAAGTGGATGATCCTGTTGCAATATTACAGATTGCCAGGTATGTTGTGGCTATCACTGATTTGTGGCTGAAGGATGGTTGTAATTGGGTGCTGACTGTCCAAGGTTACATGTTGCATTGGAGGGAAAGGAAGGTAGACAGAGGGGTTGGTGTGGCTCTACTGGTAAAGAATGGCATCAAATCAGTAGAAAGATGTGACATAAGATCGGAAGAAGTCGAATCCTTGTGGGTTGAGTTAAGAAACTGCAAGGATAAAAGGACCCTGATGCCAGTTATATACAGGCCCCCCCCAACAGTGGCTGGGAGGTGGACCACAGGTTACAACAGGAAATAGAAATGGCAAGTCAAAATGGTAATGTTATGGTAGTCATGGGAGATTTTATCCTACAGGCTGATTGGGAAAATCAACTTGGTAATGGATCTCAGGAGACTGAGTTTGTTGAATGCCTAAAAGAGTTTTTTAGAGCAGTTTGTTGCTGAGCCTACTGGGGATCAGCTATACGAGATTGGGTGTTATGTAATGAACCAGAGGCGATTAGGGAGCTTAAGGTAAATGAACCCTTAGGAACAAGTGATCACAATATGATTGTGTTCTACTCCAAATTTAATAAGGAGAAAGTCAAGTCTGATGTAGCAATATTTCGTGGAGTAAGGGAAATTCCAGTGATATGAGAGAGGAGCTGGCCAAAGTAAATTGGAAGGAGCTGCTGGCAGGGATGTCAGCAGAGCAGCAATGGTGTACGTTTCTGGGAGAAATGAGGAAGGTGCAGGACATGTGTATTCCAAAAATGAAGAAATACTCAAATGGTAAAATAGTACAACATGACTGACAAGGGAAGTCAAAGCTTTTGTAAAAGCAAAAGAAAGGAAGGGCATACAATAAAGCAAAAACTAGTGGGAAGATAGAGGATTGGGAAGTTTTTAAAAACCTACAGAGAGCAACTAAAATAAACAAAGATGAAACATGAAAGCAAGCTAGCAAATAATATCAAAGTGGATAGTAGAAGTTTTTTCCAAGTATCTTAAAAATAAAAGAAAGATGAGAGTGGATATAGGACTGCTAGAAAATGAGCAGGAGAAATAATAACAGGGAACAAGGAGATGTCTGATGAACCAAGCAAGTATTTTGCGTCAATATTCACCGTGGAAGACACTAGCAGTGTGTCTGCTGTTGTAATGTGTGCAGGAAGAGAAGTGGCTGCAGTTACTGTTACAAGAGAGAAGATGCTCAAAAAGCTGAAAGACCTGAAGGTACTTGGGTCACCCAGACCAAAGGAACTGCATCCTCAGGTTCTGAAAGAGGCAGAGTTAGAGATTATGGTGGCATTAGAAATAATTTTTCAAAAATCATTGGGCTCTGGCATGGTGCCAGAGGACTGGAAAATTGCAGATGTTTTCCCACTCTTTAAGAAAGGAGTAAGGCCAAGGAAAGGAAATTATAGACCAGTTAGCCTGACCTCAGTGGTTGGGAAGATGCTGGAATCAATTGTTAAGGATGAGGTGATGGTGTACTTGATGACACAGGACAAGATAGTACAAAGTCAGTATGGTTTCCTTCAGGGGAAATCCTGCCTGACGAACCTGTTGGAATTCTTTGAGGAGATTACAAGTTGGATAGATAAAACGGGATGCAGTGGATGTTGTATATTTGGATTTTCAGAAGGTCTTTGACAAGGTGCCACACATGAGGCTGCTTTCCAAGTTAAGAGCCCGTGGTATTACAGGAAAGTCACTAACTTGATTGGAGCTTTGGCTGATTGATAGGATGTAGCGAGTGGGAATAAAATGAGCCTTTTCTGGTTTGCTGCTAGTGGTGTTCCACAGGGGTTGGTGTTGGGACCACTTTTTATGCTGTATACACAGTGGAATGCAAAAGTTTGGGCACCCCTGGTCAAAATTTCTGTTACTGTGGAATAGTTAAGTGAGTAGAAGATGAACTGATCTTCAAAAGTCATAAAGATGAAACATTCTTTTCAACATTTCAAGCAAGATTAGTGTATTATTTTTATTTTGTACAATTTTGCCGTGAAAAAAGGAAAGGAGCACCGTGCAAAAGTTTGGGCACCCCAAGAGATTTGAGCTCTCAGATAGCTTTTACGAAAGTCTCAGCCCTTAATTAGTTTGCTAGGGCTATGGCTTGTTCACAGTCATCATTAGGAAAGGCCAGGTGATGCAAATTTCAAAGTTTTATAGATACCCTGACCCCTCAAACCTTGTCCCAACAATCAGCAGCCATGGGCTCATTTAAGCAGCTGCTTGCACTCTGAAAACTAAAATAAATGATGCCCACAAAGCAGAAGAAGGCTATAAGAAGATAGCAAAGCGTTTTCATCAGGTAGCTGTTTCCTGAGTTTGTAATGTAATTAAGAATTGGCAGTTAACAGGAACGGTGGAGGTCAAGTTGAGGTCTGGAAGACCAAGAAAACTTTCTGAGAGAACCACTCGTAGAATTGCTAGAAAGGCAAATTAAAACCCCCGTTTGATTGCAAATACCAGTGATCCCCATGGATCTCCCTCCTGGCACTTAACCTTGTAAGTGGAACAAGTGCTACACCTGCCCTTACACTTCCTCCCTCACCACTATTCAGGGCCCCAGACTGTCCTTCCAGGTGAGGCGACACTTCACCTGTGAGTCGGCCAGTGTGGTATACTGCGTCCGGTGCTCCCGGTGTGGCCTTTTATATATTGGTGGGACCTGATGCAGACTGGGAGACCGTTTCGCTGAACACCTACGCTTTGTCTGCCAGTGAAAGCAGGATCTCCGAGTGGCCACACATTTTAATTGCACGTCCCATTCCCATTCTGATATGTCAATCCATGGCCTCCTCTACTGTCAAGACGAAGCCACACTTTGGTTTGAGGAACAACACCTTGTATTCTGTCTGGGTAGCCACCAAACTGATGGCATGAACATTGATTCTTCTAACTTCCGTTAATGCCCCTCCTCCCCTTAGAAACATAGAAAATAGGGGCAGGAGTAGGCCATTCGGTCCTTCGAGCCTGCACCGCCATTCAGTATGATCATGGCTGATCATCCAACTCAGAACCCTGTACCTGCTTTCTCTCCATACCCCCTGATCTCTTTAGCCACAAGGGCCATATCTAACTTCCTCTTAAATATACAACTGTTTCCTGTTTCCTTCTTACCCCATCCCTTATTTATTCCCCCCCTTTTTTTCTCTCTCTGCCCCCCTCACAATCACTCCTTGCCTGTTCTCTATCTTGCTCTGGTGCTCCCCTCCCCCTTACTTTCTCCCTAAGCCTCCCGTCCCATGATTCTTTCCCTTTTCCAGCTGTGTATCCCTTTTGCCAATCACCTTTCCAGCTCTTAGCTTCATCCCTCCTCCTCCGGTCTTCTCTTATCATTTCAGATTTCCCCCTCCCCCTCCTACTTTCAAATCTCTTACTATCTTTTCTTTCAGTTAGTCCTGACGTAGGGTCTTGGCCCGAAACATCGACTGTACTTCCTCCTGTAAATGCTGCCTGGCCTGCTGAGTTCCACCAGCATTTTGTGTGTTACCATTTTTATTCGGTGTTTTTCTTATTGTGGACTCATGAACTGAGGCTTTAGCAAGTTCTGTAGATGTCTGCAGGTCTTTTGCTGTTACCCTTGGATTCTTTTTCACCTCCTTCAGCATTGCACATTATGCTGTTGGTGTGATCTTTGCAGGATGTCTACTCCTAGGGAGAGCAGCAACAGTACTGAGTTTTCTCCATATAGACAATTTCTCTTACTATGGACTGATGAACACTCAGGTCTTTAGAAATGCCTTTTCCAGCTTTGTGCATCTCTATAATTCTTCTTCAAAGGTCCTCTGAAAGTTGCTTTGATTGAGGAATGGTGCACGTAAACAGATCTTTCTTGAGAAGAGCAGGCTCTGTCAGTAACCTGTCTTTTTGTGGCTCTTTTTTATATAGGGCAGGATACCTCTTGCCTCTACAACCCATACCTCCAATCTTATCTCATTGATTGGAATATATGATTACAAGTAGCCTTGTAGAAGACAGTAACCCGAAAGTTTACATACTTTTTCCAACAAATCCATGTAATATCGGATATTTTTCTCTGTATATTAATGAACAAGTATGATGCTTTTTGAGTTATTTATTTAATTGAGTTCTCTTTGTCTAGCTTTCGGATGTGTGAAGATCTGGCCATATTTATGCAGAAATGGGGAAAATTCTATAGGGTTCACAAACTTCCTAGCCCCACTGTATGTTTTAAATTTCACATTATATTAAAAATGTCTCCACAGAAGTACATGCTTTCTAATGATAATTTTGTTAAATATCACCAAATTGGAGGAGGTGCAGGCAGGAAAACGATCTATATAAAAGACTTCTCATCACCCAGGAACAGCAGCTGAAACCTCTTCTTCCTGTAGAACATAGAATAATACAGGCCAGGAAAAAGCTAATTTCAGTTAATCCTGTTGCCTGCCCATGATCCATGTCCCTCAGATTTCTGCCTTGCCTGTACCTGCACTTGTCTAAATGTCACAGAAGCATTGCTATTTTATCCATATCCACCACCTCCTCTGGCAGCATGATCCAGACACCTACCATTTTTTGGTTTAGAAAAGATTTGGCTCGTAAAACTCCTTTAAGCTCCTTAACTCTCATCTTAAAGCTATGCCTTCTGGTATTTGATACTCCCATCCTTGGAAGCAGTCTCTGACTATTTATCCTGTCCATGCCTTTTGTAATCTTGTCACTCCTCAGCCTCAGACAGTCTGGAGAATGCAATCCAAACTTGTGCAAACTCTCCTTACATCTAATACTCTCTAATCCAAGCAATATTCCTCATGAATCTCATTTGCAGCACATCCTTCCTATAATATAGTGACTGCAGCTTCACGTAATATTCCAGATGTGGCCTAGCCAAAGTTTTATATAGCTGCATTCTGACTTCCTGACTTTTCTGTTCAGCGCCCTGACAGATGAAGTCAAGTATGTTCTATGTCACCTTTGTTACCCTATCCACTTGTAACCACATTCTGGAAGTATGGATTTACATCCCAAGATCCATCTGTAGTCAATGTTTCCTAATGGTCCTGCCACTTAATACTGTACTCTTGTATTGGACCTCCCGATTGCAATGCCTTACACTTGTACTGTGGTGGACAGGAGGGTTCTACTACTATGGGTAGTTAAAACTACCCAACACATCACTGGCACCAGCCTACTCTCCATCAGAGACATGTATAGAGAAATGTGCCTGAAAAGGGCCAGAAACATGAAGGGTCCCACACGCCCTGCTCATTGCCATTTCCCTGATGGGAGTTGGACTGTTCGTCCAGCTCCCAACAGGGAAGACGCTACATAACATTCACGCCAGGACCACCAGACTCAAAAATATTTACTTTCTCCAACCAGTAAGTCTGATCAACATCTCCATCCACTAACCCACCCCTCTGCACCCCTAGCTACCACTACTTTATCATTTCCTGTCAGTCACTTTGTTTATAGATATTCCTGTACCTGCCATCACTTTATGGACCTACAATCAGTCTATGTATATAAGCTATCTTATGTGTTTATATTTATTGTGTTGTTTATCTTTTGTATTATTTTTCTGCTGCATCAGAGTGGGAGCAGCAATTACTTTATTCTCTTTTACTCATGTGTACTGGAAATGACATTAAAAATCTTAAATCTTGAATCTTGTGCAAATAAATGCAATTCACCATTTTTCTGCCCATATTTCCAACTGATCTATATCCTGCTGTGCCCTTTGAGAACATTCCTCATTAACCCTAACTCCATTAATTTTCCTGTCCTCCGCAGACTTGCTAATCAACCCACTTGCATTTTTGTCTAAATTATGCATATTACAAACAAAAGAAATCATTGCAGATCACCAGTGTGCAACACTACTTCCATTTAGAATAACACACCTCCACTTTTACCCTCTGTCTCCTGTGGGTAAGTCAATTGTGAAACCAGTTGACCAAGTTAAGTTTATTGTGATTAATCTATATACATACATAATGTATGTAACCATATAATGTATATAGAAACAGGACAAAATTTCTCCAAACCAGGGTGTAAAACTCATAGTAGTACACATTACACACGATAACTTAGGAAGGTAAAGATAAAATCTACAGATGACTGACACAAAAATAACAAACTTAAATGTAATAATATTAAATTGTACTGGAACAGATTAACCAGTAACACTTTGAATATGTTGCAGCAGCGAGTTCAGAAGCCAAATAGCCTGGGGATAGGAACTGTTTCTCATACTGACTGTTACTGGTTCTTATGCATCGTACTCTTCTGCCTGATGGTAGAAAGTCAGAGGATGCTGATACTAAGGGCCCTGCGTACGCAACACTCTTGATAAATATCCTCGATGGATGGTAGAGAAATCCTTACGATTCACTCATCTTTTCTCACAGTCCTTTGATCATAGGATCATTAGATAATTCTGTTCCGCCATTTCATCATGGCTAATCCAGTTTTCCCCTCATTCCCAATCTCCTGCTTTCTCCACGTATCCCTTCACACCCTAACCACCCAAGAATCTACCCACCTCTGCCTTAAATATACATAAAGTCTTGGCCTCCATAGCTGCCTGTGGCAAAGAATTCCACAGATTCAACACTCTCTGGCTAAAGAAATTCCTCCCTTCCTCCCTTCTAAAATGACACCCCTCTATTCTGAGGTTGTGTCCTCTGGTCTTAGACTCTCCCACCATAGGAAACATCATCTCCAAATCTATTCTGTCTAGGCTTTTCACCATTCGATAGATTTCAGTGAGGTCACCCCTTGTTGTTCTGAATTCCACAGGCCCAGAACAATCAAACACTCTTCATATGACAAGCCATTCAATCCTGGAATCATTTTCATGAAACTCCTTCAAACACTCTCCAGTTTCAGCCCATCCTTTCTAAGATATTTCTAAGATAAAGGACCCAAAACTGCTTGCATTACTCCAAGTGAGGCCTCACCAGTGCTTTATAAAATCTCAACATTACATCCTCTTATATTTCTTGTTCTCTTCAAATGAATGCTAACATTGCACTTATCTTCCTCACCACAGACTACTACCCATAGTGCTTTCCCCTTACATTCCTTCTTCACCTTCCCTGCCTATCCCATCCCTGCTTCCCCTCCCCTACCCTTTGATCTTTCCTGATTGGTTTTTCACCTGGCACCTTCTTTATAGGGCCCCTGCCCCCTCCTCCTCCAGTCCTGACGAAGGGTCACGGCCCGAAACATTGACTGTTCGTTTCAACGGATGCTGCCCGACTTGCTGAGTTCCTCCAGCTTGTTTGTACGTGTTGATATGACCACAGCATCTGCAGTGTACTTTGTGTTAACCTTTAGGGAATCCTGCACAAGGACTCCCAAGTCCCTTTGAACCTCAGTTTTTTTTTTGTATTTTCTCTCCATTTAGAAAATAATCAACCCTTTCATTTCTTCTACCAAAGTGCATGACCATATTCTTCCTGACACTGTATTTCATCTGCCATTTCTTTGCCCGTTCTCCTAATCTAAGTCCTGTAACTCTCTACTTCCTCGAAACTACCTGCCCTTCCACCTGTCTTCCTATCGCCATCAAACTTTGCAACAAAGCCATCAATTCCATCATCTAAATCAATGACAGATAACATAAAAACAATTAGTCCCAACACAGACCCCTCTGGAACATCACTAGTCACTGGCAGCCAGCCAGAAAAAGCTCCCTTCACTCCCACTCTTTGCCTCTTGCCAATCAGCCACTGCTTTATCTATGCTAGAATCTTTACTGTAGTACCATGGGTTCATAACGTGTGGCACCTTGTCAAAGGCCTTGTGAAAATCCAAGAGCACAACATCAACCGATTCTCATTTGTCTATCCTGGTTGTCATTTCTTCAAAGATTTCCAACAGATTTGTCAAACAAGCTTTTCTCCTGAGGAAACTCTGCTGACTAAGACTAATTTTATCATGTGTCTCCAAGTACCCTGTGACCTCATCCTTAATAATTGATTCCAACATCTTCCCAGAGCTGCTGAGGTCAGACCTTCCCAACCACTTGTTTGTTTCTTCTGCTTCTTTCCCTTCTTGAGGAGTGGAGTGACATTTGCAATTCTCCAGTCTTCTGGAACCATTCCAGAATGAATTTCTAATGAATCTTGAAAAGTCATTACTAATGCCTCCATGATCTCTTCAGCCACCTCTTTCAGAACTCTGGGATGTACAGCATCTGGTCCAGGTGACTTATTTATCTTCAGATCTTTCAGTTTCCAAAGAACCTTCTCTCTACTTACACACTTCATGATCCCTGACTCTGGGAACTTCCAGCATACTGCTAATGCCTTCCATTGTGAAGACTGATGCAAAGTACTTATTCATTTCATCCATCATTTCCTTGTCCCCCACTACTAATTCTCCAGCATCATTTTCCAGTGGTCCGATATCCACTCTCACCTTTTTTTCACTCTTTATGTATGTGAAGCATTTTTTGTAAATGCCTTTAATATAATTGACTAGCTTACATCCATATTCCACCTTTACCTTAATTACTTTTTAGTTGCCTTCTGTTGGTTTTTTTTTATTAGTTTTTCAAAACATTTTACAAAATTAAAAACCCCAAATCCCAATGAGGAGCATTAATACAGTGCGAGATTAAGCATACAATAACAATATGCTACAAAGGAAGAAAATTTAACCAAAAAAAAGCACCTAAATTAAAGACAAGTGAGCTTAGCGTCCTCCCCAAGCCCCACAACACAAGAAAAAAACAACAACAACTCCAGACCAACCACCACACAGTATAAAGAGTATAAGTCCGGACAGTCAAACTCCCAGACAGTGAATACACTTAGCAACAGAGGATAATAATGCCTACTACCAGAAAAAAAAAAGTGAGCTGAAAGCAAGGGACTGAAAAGAAAAAAAAGAAGAAAAAAACCCCTAATCAAGAGGAAGGTTATGAAAGTACTCGATAAAAGGTCCCCAGACCTTATGGATCTTTAGATCCGAATTAAGAACCGATTGAATAGCTAAGGCAGATTTAGTAGGTGATCTGGTAACAGAGGACGATCGGTCCAGTTTAGGATCCAACCAACAGTTGAAATCACCACCCAATATAAGAGAGTATGAGTTTAAGTCTGGTAGTGAAGGAAAAAAACGTTCAAAAAAGTTAACATCATCAAAGTTGGGGGCATACAGGTTTGCTAGTGCAACTTTAGTGTTATATAGTTTACCAGAAACAATAATAAAATGGCCATTTGTATCAGATATTTTATTATGGAGTTCAAAAGGAATATTTGAATTAATAAGAATGGAGACTCCCCTAGCTTTAGCGGCAACGGATGAATGAAAATGCTGACCCGCCCACTTTGACAGAAGCCGGGAGTTATCAAAACAACGAATGAGTTTCTTGAAGGAAAGCAATGTCAGCTTTGAGTTGTTTGATATGTGAGAATACCTTCCTCCTTTTAACAGGGTGGTTCAGTCCCTTTACATTCCAGCTCACGAATTTAAGTGCACTAGCCATTATCAATTACTAATGCATAAAAGGCAGCAGGCATATAAAAAATCAAGCAGTACAATAGCAGTCTGGGAGCAGAGATGTAAACATATACTCGTAAGGTCAAAATATAAAAACATGTCCTAAGCAATAAAGAGATGTTGGAACTGGAAAATCCACCCCACCCGCACAACCCAAAACTAGACGGCTACCAAAACAAGTAGCTAGCTCTACCAAAAAAATTAACCCAAATACAACTTCCAGATCTGTGTCATTAACAACATTTCCGTATAAATATTATAGCAAATAATAACTAGTTTATGCACTAGAAAACATAACTACAGATTAGAACACCTTCTGCAGAGATATACAACTTAATACAGAGAAAATCGGAAGAAAACCAAAACTAACCTACCCGCGAAACATTATAGAAGAATAAAGTAAGAGAAAGGGAAAAAAAGGTAAGAAGGAAAAAGAAAAAAAAGAGGAAGGGGAAAGTTATAAATTCAAGACGAGTGTTTATCAACCATTTACAGAGAAGGGAGAAGAAAATTCAGAGATTAGCAAAAAGGGGTGAAGAAAAGAAAAAGGTAAAATAAATAAATATTTAAAACAAAGGAAAAATAAATCAGCAGTTGAACTGTGAACCGACAAACAGGGAGGCCTTCACTAAAGACTTCGAACCTCCAAAACAAGTTAGAATTAGTTGCAGAACTCTGTAGGTAAAGTTATACAAGAATAAAAATAGATTACACACACACCAAATCCCGGGAGAGATTGTCAACAGCCCTTAAAGTTTCAATGAATAATGTCTGAGTGATTCAAGTGAATTCCGAGTCCAGAGAAAGTAATTTTACTACGAGGAGTACTTATCCACCATTTTATGAGGTCCGATCGGATTCCGAAGATGGCTGGATAGCTGGAAGACTTGCCACAAACGCTTCAGCTTCCTTCGCTGATTTGAACCACTTATATTTCCCGGTATTAAGCTTGATTCGTAGATCAGCAGGGATACGAAGGGAAGGTTTGAAACCACGATCAAAAAGCACTTTCATTGCGCCTTTAAACTCCGCGCACATCTTTAAGGTCTGGGGTGCAAAATCTTCCACAAAGCGAATGGTTGTATCCTTGAAGGGAAGCGACCCCCTGCGACGCGCCTCTATGATCAGACTGTGTTTTACCTGGTATTGATGGAAACACAAGATTACTGGTCGCGGGCGGGAGCCCAGAATTCCGGGGGGAACGTAAACTCTGTGTGCCCGTTCGAGCTTGGGCGGCTTCGGAAGCAAATCTTTCCCGAATAACTCACAGAGAAACTCGGCGAAAAACTTCACGGTTGATCCCTTTTCAGTCGCCTCTGGTAATCCCAGAATTCTGATGTTACAGCGTCTGCTACGATTTTCGAGATCCACCATTTTGGAAAGAAGTTTGTTAGATTTTTCCTCTAAGCTGGAACAGAGAGTCTCCAAGTATCGAACACGACTTTCTAAATCTTCAGAAGTCGAATCGATGCGAGATAAGTGTTCAGCATGTTTGTCCACTTTATCGTTGATCCGATCCAGTTTGTCTTCTAACTGTTTGACAGCGGTTTTAAATTCCTTTAAGATTTCGTCTCGCAGCTTTCCAAGCGCAACCAGCGTCTCGTCCGACGGGGTCATGGCTTCTTTTCCCCTGGGTTTAGAACTCTTGCGGAAGTCCCCAGCGGTTTTAAATTCCTTTAAGATTTCGTCTCGCAGCTTTCCAAGCGCCACCATCGTCTCGTCCGACGGGGTCATAGCTTCTTTTCTCCCGGATTTAGAACTCTTGCTAGACATTGTAAGTTAGATATATTCACAGGCAAGTAAGAGATACCGAAATAATTCCTAACTAAGGTTTAAAAAATGGAGACATTTAGTGCAAAGGTAGCGACAGTAACGGAACAAAAGTTCGGAGCAGCTAAACAATCGCCATCTTACCAGATGTCCCCTCTGTTGGTTTTTAAAAGTTTCCCAATCCTGTAACTTCCCATTAATTTTTGCTCTATCATATGCCCTCTGTTTGGCTTTTATGTTGGCTGTGGCTTCTCTTGTTAGCTTCTATTGTACCATCTTTCCTTTAGGATACTTCTTCCACTTTGGGATGTATATATCCTTTGCCTTCTGAGTTGCTTCCAGAATTTCCAGCCACTGCTTCTCTGCCAGTGTTCTTTTCTATTCAAATTTGGCCAGCTGCTTTCTCATGCTCAACAAAATAAAATCCTATGGCATTACAGGAAAGGTACTGGCGTGGATAGGGGAATGATTGACAGACAGGAGGCAGTGACGGGGCCTTTTCTGGTTGGCTGCGAGTGACTAGTGGTGTTCCTTAGGGGTCAGTATTGGGACTGCTACTTTTCACATTGTCAATGAGTTGGATAATGGACTTGATGGCTTTTTTGACAAAGTTTGCGGATGATACGAAGATAGGTGGAAGGGTAGATAGTGCTGAGGAAGCAATGCGATTACGGTAGGATTTAGACAAATTGAAAGACTGGCAAAAAAGTGGCAGATGGAATGCAGTGTTAGGAAATGTATGATAATACGTTTTGGTAAACGGAACAATAGTGCAGATTGTTACTTAAATGGGGAGAAGGTTCAAACATCAGAGGTGCAAGGGGACTTGGGAGTCCTCGTACTAGACTCCCAGAGATTAATTCACAGGTTGAGTATGTGGTAAAGAAAGCAAATGCAATGTTGGCATTTGGTTCAAGGGTAATAGAATATCAAAGCAAGGTGAAAATGCTAAGTTTTTATAAAACTCCTGTCAGGCTGCACGTGGAGTATTGTCAACATTTTTGGGCCCTATATCTCAAAGGATATGTTGTCATTGGGAAGAGTCCATCCAAAGAGCGTTCATGAGGATGAATCTGAGAATGAAGGGGTTAACATATGAGGAGCGTTAGGGAGCTTTGGGTCTGTACTAACTAGAATTTAGAAGAATGCGGGGGGGGGTGCGGTCTCATTGAAACCTATGAAATGTTGAAAGAACTAGATGGGGGGGAATGGGGCGAGAATGTTTCTGGGCTATCCAGAACTAGAGGGCACAGCCTCAAAATTGAGGGGCAACCTTTTAGAACAGATGTAAGGAGGAATTTTTTTTGTCAGAGAGTAGTGAATCTGTGGCATGCTCTGCCACGGACTGTGGTGGAGGCCAAGTCGGTGGGTATATTTAAGACGTAAGTTGATAGTTTCCTGATCTGTCAAGGCACCAAAGGATATGGTGAGAAGGCAGGTGTATGGGGTTGAGTGGGATTCGGGATCAAACATGATGGAATGGCGGAAAAGACTCGATGAGCTGGATGACCTAATTCTGCTCCTATGTCTTGTGGTCTTATGTTCTTAATGCTTCAGTAATTACCTATACCCCTCTGTAATACTGATAGATCTGACCTTACTTTCTCCTCAAATTTCAGGATAAATTTGATCATATTATGATCACTTACCCCTAAGGATTGTTTTACCTTAAACTCTCCAATCAATTCTGGCTTATTGCACAATACCCAGCCGAGAATAGCTGATCCTCTAGTGGGCTCAACCACAAGTTGCTCTAAAAAGACATCTCATAGACATTCTAGAAATTTCCCCTCCTAGAATCCAGCAACAACCTGATTTTCCCAATCTACCTGCATATTGAAGTCCCCTATTACTATTGCCCTTTTGGCATGCATTTTCTATCTCCTGCTTTAATTTGTAGGCCATATCCTTACTATTGTTTGGGGGTCTGTATAGAACTCTCATCGGGGTTTTTTTTTACCCTTGCAGTTCCTTAGTTCTATCCATTATGATTCAACACCTTCCAACCCTATGTCACCTCTTTCTAATGATTTGATTTCTTTTTTTTTTACCAACAGTGTGACACAGCCACCTCTGCCTTCATTCTTGTCCTTTCGATACTTGGACATTAAGCTGCCAGCAATAATCTTCTTTCAACCATGATTCAATGATGCCTACAACATCATACCGCCAATCTGCAATTCTGCTACAAGTTCATCTACCTTATTCCGTATACTGCGTGCATTCAAATACAACACCTTCAGTCCTGTATTTACCCTTTTTGGTTTTGTCTGCCTTTTATGTTGCAGTTCATCTTGTTTACTGCAATTTTACCCTATCAATAGCTTCTCCTCACTACATATTGCCTCTGTTTGTAAACCAACTACCCCATCTTCAGCACTATTATCCGCCTTTCCTACAATACCCCTTGTATTGAAATGTATGCCAGGACACTAGTTGCAACATGCTCAACATTCCTAACTTTGTCTGAGGTCTTACCAACATTTGCCTCTACAACCTCTCCACTAATTGTTCTGGCACTCTGGTTCTCATTCCCCAGCAACTCTAAACCCCACCATGCAGCATTAACAAACCTTCCTGCTGGGATATTAGTCCCCCTCCAGTTCAGGTGTAAGCTGTCCCTTCTTTACAGGTCCCACCTTCCCAGGAAGAGAGCCCAATGGTCCAAAAATCTTATCCCCTCTCCAGTTGCAACTCCTTAGCCATATATAATCATCCAAATTCTGGCCTCACTAGCATGTGACATGGGTAGCAATCCTGAGGTCACATCTCTGGAGATTCTGCCCTTTTAACTTGGCACCTAACTCCTTGGACTTCCTATGCAGAACCTCGTCACTCGTCCTGTCCACATTAATGGTACCTACGCGGATCACGACTTCTGGCTGTTCACCCTCCCACTTAAGAATGCTGAGGACTTGATCCAAATATCTTGGACCCTGGCATATACCATACCTGACTACATACCATCTGGGAATCTCGTTATCACCTGCAGAACCTCCTGTCCGTTCCCCTTACTAATGAGCCCCTTTCATCACAAAGTGCCTCTTCTCCTGCCTTCCCTTCTGAGTCAGAGGCAGACTCGGTGCCAGAGACTCTACCATCCCCCCAATAGTATCCAAGGTGATATACCTGTTGTTGAGGGGGACGGCCACAGGTACTCTGCTTTGGCTCCTTAACCCTTTCACCTTCCTGACAGTCTCCCAGTTTCCTGTGGCCTGCACCTCAGATGTAACTATCTCTCTATATGTCCTATTTATCATCCCTTCAGCCTCCCAAATGAACGAAAGTTCCAGCTTCAGGTTCTTAATGCAGTTTGTTAGAAGCTGCAGCTGGATGCACTTTGTAGAGACTTCTGGTCTGATGCTCGACTGCACCCATTCCAGATGCTATTTGTCAGGACACTCTGAGTAGTACGCATGAATCCAAAATGCCTCAAATTTCTGGATCAGCCCACCCTGAGAACTAAAATCCATATATACAATATCTACTACCCAGTCCACTACACTACCCATCTTTGGTACCTCTTCAAAAAGTAGTTAAGTTTTTAAAGTTGTCAGCTCCCTTTGACACAAAGCCATGCAAATCATCTCCAGTAAGTCTGTGCTTTTCCATATGAGTCAATCTTGTCCCTCAGAATTCATTCATGTGGCACTCATCAGACTATGATGGATTGTCCCTCTTGCCCATTAAAGAAGATAAAAATTACTTTTCATATTTGGAAATAAACATTACTTTGTCAGAAAATGAGTGATATTTAAAATTTATCTACCAATATTCTAAAGTTTTCATTTGATTTAAATTGTTGAATTGTTGCAGGAATGAAGAAGGATCATGATTTGATACAGTTCCTGTTGTTTCCTGTAATCTTGCACTGATCTTTAATGTTTACTTTCTATAACTCAGGTGACCGGATTATCAAAGTAAATGGGGAAAGCATTATAGGGAAAACATATTCTCAAGTTATAGCCTTGATTCAGGAAAGGTATGAATTGAACTTTTTTTTTGTAAACAACTATTGATTTGTTTATTATGGATTAGCAATCCTGGCATGATGTTTAATTAGAGACACAAAATATTGTTTGTTTTAATGTTTAACTAGTTTTGTATCTCGCCCACAGGATAAATACAACTCGTTTCTTTGTCATTTTGTTTGGGCATAGTTAAATTGAAGATTATTAATGCCTATCTGAATAATAAAGGCAGTATTTGGGTTAAAGGGGAGCAAATTTTCAGAATTGTGGTTGCTGTATCAAAAGTTGATTTTCTGATATATCCATCTATTTTAGAGTTCAGTGGTATAAAATAATGTTATTGGCATTCCATCGCAATTTGAAGATGGCTAGTGCTTTCAAGTGTTTAATTTTGACATGTAAATGTTACGACTGTCCTCAGTTGATTCCTGTTCCCCTTGCTTCACCTAAATCAAGGCGGAAATAGAATCTGCCATTTAAATAAAAGCAGCACAGAGCAGGGGAATATACTAGTGAGAAGTGAACACCTTGATTTATAACTATACTTGGTCAAGACTTGAATAAGATATAACACATTTAAATTACCATTATAGCAAGCCTTTGATGAAAATCTTCTTGCAATGTTTGATTGCACATGCAAATGGGCATTCTTTTCAAGGAGTACTGCCTAATGCATCTTCATAATAATAAATCTCCAGTCTCTTTGATAATGTATTTTGTTGTCAGTAGCAAAACATTCTTTTAGCTGATGGAAGTTTGAAGTGTCCTGTGGGCGCAGGCTATTCACTACTTTTGCTTTCCCCTCCACCTGATTGTGCTCTGATGCGATACGTGAGTCACAAGGTGAAAACCAAGCTACCTTCCTGATCCTTGCATAGTATAAACATCTGATCTTGATGCATAATCTGTAGAGTCCCAAGGTGGTACATGCTCAAGGAGCACAGTACAGCACAGCTTATGCCCTTCAGCCTATGATATCTGTGACAAACTTGATGTCAAATTAAACTGTTTCTGCTGTCTGTGCATGATGGAATAGATGGTGCTGTGATGATGGAGTAAATGGCTTTGTTGCCAAGTTTGCAGATAATATAAAGATTGGTGGAGGGGCAGGTAGTGTTGAGGAAATGGGTAGGGTGCAGAAGGACTTAAACTGATTAGGAGAATGGGCAAGATAGTGGCAAATGAACTACAATGTTGGCAAATGCATGGTCATGCACTTGGGTAGTGGAAATAAATGTGTGGGCTCTTTTCTAAATGGGGAGAAAATCCAGGAATCTGAGATGCGGAGGGACTTGGAAGTCTTTGTGCAGAACACCCTGAAGGTTAACTTGCAGGTTGAGTTGGCGAAGAAGGCAAATACCATGTTAGCATTCATTTCAAGAGATCTAGAATCCAAGAGCAAGGATGTGATGCTGAGGCTTTATAAGGCGCTGGTGAGGTCTCACCTTGAGTATTGTGGACTGTTTTGGGCCCCTCATCTTAGAAAAGATGTGCTGGCATTGGAGAGGGTCTAGAGAATGTTCACAAGGATGATTCCAGGAATGAAAGGGTTATCATACGAGGAGCATTTAATGGCTCTGGGTCTGTACTCACTGGAATTCAGAAGGATGAGGAGGGATCTCATTGAAACCTTTCGAATGCTGAAAGGCCGACACAGAGTAGACATGGAAAGGTTGTTTCCCATGGTGGGAGAGTCTAGGACAAGAGGGCACGGCCTCAGGATAGAGGAGCACCCTTTCAAAATAGAGATGCGGAGAAATTTCTTTAGCCAAAGGGTGGTGAATTTGTGGAATTTGTTGCCACATGCAGCTGTGGAGGCCAGATCGCTGGGTGTATTTAAGACATAGGTTGACAGATTTTTGATTGGACATGGCGTCAAAGGTTACAAGGAGAAGGTTGGGAACTGGGGTTGAAGTAGAAAAAAAGAATCAGTCATGATGGAATGGCGGAACAGACTTGATGGGCTAGATGGCCTAATTCTGCTCCTATGTCTTATGGTCTAAGTTCAGTTGTTTTATGGTATAACACTGGTTAGTAATGCTAAACAGATAATGAATAAAACTGTATATCCTGTGTTACAGTGATTCTGTCCTGGAGCTTTGTGTTATGCCAAAAGATGAAGACATTTTGCAGTTGGTAAGTTTCTTGGTGTTCACTAGTTGGTTACAGGGTAAATTCTGATCAAACTACAATTACTTGGTTTTATAGCTATTAGACTAAGCATGTTATTCAGATTCTTAATCATAATTGGCTATACTGATGCTCAAGTTTAGCAAACAATGCCTTTACTATTCTTTGAATTTCCAAAGCTCAACTTTACATTCCAGTTCCAACAAAGCTTTATCTGAGTCATATCTGCAGTGGTATACATTGAAATTAATTTTCTGTACTTTTATTTTATATCTGATCAGTTACTCCAAAATATTCTGATGCAAATGAGACTTTGGGCTGGTGGTATATCTTTCTCTACGCTTCATGGCAAGATTGATTAATAATGTAACAGTTGGCGTGTTCACTCAATATTTCTATGAAGCCTGTTTTCAGCTGCAGGACCTTCCATAAAATGGACAGAATTGGCAACAAGATTTTGAATTGTCAAAAATTCATTCACTTTATTTGACTATTGCACACAATGAGAAACTTACGTTACCAGGATTCAAGAATACAAAAATTTGTGGGACTGATAAAATACATCCGCAACTGACAAATTAAACATCATTTGAAAAATAACAGAAACAGATTTATTATCACTGACCTATGATGTGAGATTTGTTGGTTTGTAACAGCAGTACAAGCAAAAACATAAACATCTATACATTACAAAATAAATACATAGTGCAAAAAGGGAATAGCGTAATAGTAAGAGATTCTTCAGTTGCGAGAAATCCAGAGGTATTTTTCATGAACCATTCAGAAATCTGATGATGCAGGGGAAGAAGCTTTTCATAAGTCATTGAGAATGGGTCTCGAAACTCTTTTACCATCTCCGAAAGCTCAGATGGTGTGGGTCCTTAATGAAGGATGCCAACTTCTTGAGGAACTGCCTCTTGAAGATGTATTTTATGGTGGAGAGGGGTCTACTCATGGTGGAGCTACCTACCGCTACCTTAGTTTACAATAAACTATCTAGTTCTAGAAAAGCAAAGGAAAAACACCATTCTTGTTCTCGTAATTTCTTTTGATTTTAAGTAAAACTTCTGCATCTCGTGTTAAAGATAGTGCTGTTAAATGCTTATGTTGCTTGTTATTAATTCCTTTTTAATCAATAGGAATGTGATGCACAAATTAAATAATTAGGATAAATTAATTAATTTGTTTTCAAAGCTACAAGCTTTCCTTTCACATAACAGATATGTACAATCTGTATTCCGTAATAAAATAAGATCAGCAATTGCAGAAAATAGTTTAAGAAAGGAATCACTGGGAAGGATAATTTGGTTATGTTATCTTTCTAATTCAGTGATTATAACAACAAAGTAGCTGTTTGGAATGTTAGAATACTTGTCTAATTAAGCATTTCATTTTATCATCAGTGATTCCAAGAGCTGAAAGCAACAGTAATCTAGGTAAAAAGGGAGTTATGAACTCTATGGTGAAAACTCAGCGGAGGCCCAGTAAAAAAAAAAGTTATCATGTACATTGGCCATGTGTAGAGTATACTTTCTGGACTAAACATTTATGACAATAAGCTGACTTTGGTCTTATTATACAACCTAATAATTCACTGCTTTAGTGATATTGTTCAGAGAAGTCAGATTATATATATTTACAGTTTGTTGTATCCAGCTTCAGTGTGACAAAATAGTTCTGCCTCTGTATGTATCAACCATTTCTATTTTTAATCACATTTACTTTATTTTAACTGTTACTCCTTTCAACCTTGTTGTGACACCTTTGTCGTTCGATTTGCAGAGGTCTTTGCAGTGCTGGTAAGATTGCTAAAGGAATCTATTTTAAATTTTCCTATGCTTGCATAAAGAGTAAAGGAGTCTTATTGCACATGTGTAGGGCTTTTCGTGAGAGTGCCCCTGGAGTATTGGCACAGCTTTACCTGAGAAAGGGTGTGATTGCCATAAAAAGAGCAAACTGAAGATTCATGAGACTTTTCCAGAGATAACTTGGTTAATGTATGAGGAGATTGAGTAGACTGGTACACTAAGGCTTCATTATCAGCTGACTTCTCACAGTGTATTACAAGGAATGTTGCTAAATATAGCACATTCCACCAGAGCCCTGTCCTGTTGGTATCCAGTGAATCTTATCTGCCATGCGATAGATTACATGCTAGCAAGAATAGTGAAATAGAAATAATTTGGTATGTGGCCAGAGCTGGGGTTGGAGTCCCAACCAGAAGCACTGAGAGTCAGGTGAGCAGGGTGGTTTCTGGCCATAGCTGAGGTCCAGAGGCTGGGGTTGGAAAAGTGTGGGGGGTGGGAAGGTGGTTTAGTTAGAAACCTGAGTAGGTTTCTGATCAACAGCCACCCAGATTGTCATGCCAGGTGTCTGTCACAGCTAGTGCAAAACTGGCACCTGATAAATTCAGCTTTTCTGTTGAAAATCCCAGAGTGTAGGTATCTGGCCTCCACGTGTCAGAAAAAAATAACTTAAATTACATTTTCTTTAAGTGATCTCAGTGAGTAAATCGCAGTCTGAAAGTAGTTTCACTCCTTTGACTCCAGGTTAAAGCTGGGAACAGTCAGGCTGGGGTCACATTTAAAGCTTTTGGAGATTAAAATATCCTCATTCTTTCATGATAATCACAGAGCATTGTTTAATTTTTTTCTTGCTGTTGAATGTTTAATCAACAGCATGATTTGAGTATGAACACAGTTCTAGTTTACAGCCACTCCCAGTTTTAAAATTCTGTACCCTTGGATCTGTAGTCATGACTACATAGACGACCTTTATTGTTCATACATGATGGGTGGGACAGCATTAGTGTTTGAGCCTGAGCATGTTTGGATTTGAACAGGATATTTTGTAATTTGAACCTACACCTTAAGTGAATTAAGAACTCTTGAGCTTATTTTGCTATCAGAACAGGGCAGAATCATTTTATATATTAATTCATTTTAGATAAATATGGTTCACAAGTGGTCATGCTGAACACTTGAACAAAGAAACAAATCAAGTTGTCATATCTCTGCCATAAATTTGATTATAAAATGATTACTGAGATTCCCTGTGCATCAGAAAAGAAATTAGAACTAAGTTTGACAGTTTTTCAGAAGAACCAAACTTTGAAACATGAGGTGGGTGTGCTGAGAGTATTTAAAGAACTTGAATTGTAAAACTACATAGAACTGTATTTTTTCATTAAATCCAATTTGCTTTGGATTTCTACATTTTCATGAGAATTTTAATGTTTCAACTCTCAGTTAACATAGCATTAGTTTGTTTCTGCAATTCTAAATTGGGTGTAATATTTAAAATCTCACTTCTATTTACTATTTTGATAAAATAGAACATGAGCAAACATATTTTGGTGAATTGGATTACAGGTGCAAATTCAGCACTTTTCAGTAAACTCTTAAACTTAAATATGTTGGAATTATAAAATAAACTTTGCGCAGGGTAGATGTAGATAACCCCTCTCCCACTCCCCAAGGGTTGGGCAGCTGTTGCATTCCTATAAAAATGAGTTGGGGGGGGGGGAAGAAGAATGTGTTAACCAATTTTTACTGTTGAATGGGAGTAGTAATTATGGGGGAAAAGGGATGATATGAATGTCTGGTTGTAGGGATACTAGCCATGGGGCTGAGCAAAGTGAGGCTTGAGGAAAAAATGCTTCTATTGGTCCACAACTGAGTGCTAAAGTTGCATGCCCTCTTTCCATGGGAGTCGACAGATTGTTGGCAGTAGAAAGCCAAATGCTCCAGGTTGCTTTCAAGTTTGATTCTTTCAGCAAAGGAACATTTTGTGTGAAATTCATAATAGAAAACTGATCTATTTCTTGGATTCATGTTCTTGAATTTACACGACAATGAAACCAAAACCATTAGATACCTGTTAACTTTTTGTTGGCTATTATGGTAAAGTGCCATTTATCTTTTTATTGGGAAATTGTTATTTGTGTTTTCTCATTTTGAAATTTAGTATATCTTTCTTTTAAGGCTTACTCCCAAGATGCCTACTTAAAAGGCAATGATCCATACACAGGCAATGCCCAGAACATCCCTGAGCCACCACCTGTTTGTTATCCTCGATTGACTAACACCACTTCATCTGCGCCTCAGCCTATGGAAGTTTCACCACCAGAACCTTCTCGAGGGAAGCAACAAATTAGTAGACCAGTACATGCTACTGCTACATCTGATAGAGGTTATCGGACTGAAGTGCAAGTACCACCTTCACCAGTTGATATTGCAAAAACTAATACTGCTGTTTGTGTTTGTAATGAAACAGTAAAGACTGTTATTGTGCCTTCGGAGAGGGTTGATGAATTTTCATCTGGTAGAATTAACCATTCAAGTCCAGCTCATAGAACAGAAGAAGTTCGGTATGAATTGACTGACCATACAACTGGGAAACCAAGAGTGAGGAATGCTGCTTCTTCAGCTCTGTTGACCAGTACTGCAGTTCAGCAGGGTACAAGTGGTAGGACAAAAGATTCCACAGTAACTACCACTACCACTAACATTGGTAAGCAGACAATCTATAGTTCATGTAAGGATGCTGCTTCCAGCAGGACTATGCCTCAAACTACAGATTCTTCAGCAGCCACAAATCAACATGCATCTCCATCTGTAGCTTCACACCAGAATATAGACTGGCGCAATTATAAAACATATAAAGAGTATACAGAAAATAGACGTTTGCACATGTATGGTAGTAGGACAATACAGGAAAGATTGGATAGTTTAAGAGCAGCTGTTCAAAATTCAACAGACTATCAACAAACAGCTCCAACTCATGTTACAGCTCCAGCACGACGTCGAAGCACTTCGCATGACCGATCTTACCAAGCCACGTCAATGAGATATCGTAGCGTGTCTCAAGAAAGATTAGGGGAGTCAGTTTTAATGAAAGATTGGCCACGAAGTGCTTCACAGGATGCATTGACATCACCGGTAATTGGGCCACAGAACCATAGGACAAGATCATGTGATTATATTGGAAAACAGGCAGAAACATTAGATGTTCTTGCAGCAGATATTGGAACAAGGTCACATGATCCTGCTGATGGTGGAGTAAAACGAATTTATGACCGAACCACTGGAGTTAATGAACTGGGTAATAGACATGTTTTTCGAGAAGGATTGCGGCAACCTGTCAGACACGTTGGGCAGCCAGGATCTCGGATGTCTCTTAGTAGTACAACACAGTCGCAGAACAATAATTTTTCACCAAGTTTTTCCAATGTTGACAGTATAAAGATACGATCCAAAACACGAAATACTACACTTTCTAGTCCTGCCCCTTCAAGGTGCAGGGTAGCCACAGACACAAAACCTGCTCAGCATTCAAAAGACCACCAACCTACTTTTACAGGCCAGCAACCTCAAGCTCCTCAAGACATGTCTTACGTACCAATGTCATTTCAAACTACTCTGCCAAGTTCTTCGTTAAACACCTGTGTTTCCTATGCAACACCACCAGTTCTCTCTCCTACCCAAAGTATTAGCATTGATGCGTTAAAAGACCAAAGAATGGTAAATCACGCCAATGTATGTGAACAGCTCTTAGATCACAGAGCAAGAGCTGAAAGTGTGCCTGAGTATCCAGCAGAAGTGGTTGTTGGAGTAAGATCAGCATCATGTCCTACACCAACATCAGTACAGCCTAGTAAGATGGTAAAGGCCTTTGCTACCTCTACTGTTGCAAATACATCAGTTAGACAAAAGGGCAAGGAGCCAGAAAAAATTAAACTTGAAAATAAGCAAGAGGAGAAATCAAAATTGGATATGGAGAATTCTCATGAACAAAATGAAGATGCCTCTGGGCATAAAGAACAGGAAGTCTCAGACAATAAAGAAACTGTGGTTTTGAGGGGAAAGCATGCTACAAGTCGATTAACACCACAACCACTAAGACACCAGTCATACATTTTGGCTGTAAATTCACCAGATACGGCAACCGATCCTACCTGCTGGCTACCTAATGATGCACGCCGTGAAGTAAATATTAAGCGAATAGGTGATCAGAGAAAGGCATCAAGTTCAAGCCCACAGGATGATTCATTAGCATCAATCCCTTTCATTGGTAAGACCAAATTTTTTTAATAAATAAAACTGTAAAGCTTATTCTGCTATATCACAGTATGTTATAAATGAATTTAAGGGTTGGATGGGGGAGGGGGGTTAGGTGGAAATGCTTTGAGAAAGCTCACTGTACTATATCTCCAATATTGGTTGTGTTAGATTATTCTTTCCCTTTTGTAGTTAATTGCTCCCATTAAGTAGTTGTACAGTTTTTGGGAGGAAATTGGAAAGATTCTTACTGTGAAGTACAAATGCTGTTCTAAACAAAATGCAGAAGAGACCAATATTTCCAGCAAATTTATGCTTTTATGCACTTAGACATTTTACATGACTTAGGAGGTTGGTTTGTGATGGATTGGGCTGCATTGGGCTTCATTTACAACTCTCTGTAATTTTTTGCAGTCTTGGACAGGGAAGTTGCAACACCAAGCAGTAATGCATGTAGATAGGTTACTCTCAATGGTGCATCTATACAAATTGTTAAGAGTAATTGGGAACATAATGTGTTTCCTGAGAATTTTGAGGAAGTGAGGAAGTTTAGGTGTTGTGCTTTCTTCGCTGTGGTTTCCACATGACTGGACCAGGACAAATAGTTGGTGATATTTATCCCAAGGAACTTAAAGATTTCAACCCCCCCCCCCCCACCCCACCCAGCACCTTTGATATAAACAAGGCCACTTTCCACCTCACTTTCTGAATTCATTGTATTGATACTGAGGGCAAGGTTGTTATGTTCATACCATGTTGGACTCACTGTCTCCTTCCTGCATTCCATCTCGTCATCGTTTGAGATCTGGCCTACAACACTGGTGTCATTTACAAACTTAAAAATGGAGTTAGGAGTGGTATTTGGTAACAGACCGGCTTGGTGGCGCAATAATATCGGCGCCAGACTCCAGAGTGAAGGTTCCCAAGTTCGCATCCAAGTCGGGTCAAGCATCGAGCTAGCAACTCAGCCTCGTCGAAACAAGAATAGCTTGCTACGGAAACACCGTCATGATGGTGCCCCGATAACTCCACTGCTGAGTTAAGGGCTATTCTTCTTTGGTTTCAGAGCCAGGTGTTCCAGGTTTCTTAGTAAGGATGTAGCCTTGTGGGGCACTGATGTTGAGGGTAATCTTGTCAGTGGTATTGTTGCCATCTTTATTGATTGCAGTGTGTTGGTCCGGAAGACAAGGATCTATTTGCAAACGTGCAAGCAGAGTCCTAGTTTGGAGTTTGGAATTACACTAGGTGGAGCTGTAGTCAATAAGTAAGTTTGATATAGGTGCCTTTGTTAACCAGATGTGCCAGAGATGAGGGTCTGGGAGATGGGGTCTAGCATGACCATGTTAGCTTAAAGGAGGAATCAAGCAAAGGCTATCAGAATTAAAAATAAACTGCTGGAGGATCTCAGGCAGCATTTGCAGAGGCAGAGAGATAATTGGTATCCAACATCCAAAATGTCAACATCCTTTTGCTGATGCTGCAAGAGATGCAGCTTGACCTTTTGAATTCTTTCAGTTTTGCTTCAGATTACAGCATTTGCAGTCACTTGTGCCTCCAAAGGATCAAGTATTGCTGGTAAAATAACTGAAGTGCACAGTACTCTCTGAGATTTCCATGTAACAGAACACCAACTTCAAACAAGGAACAGTCTGAGGATAGATGTGTATATCCAACGATTGGCATCTTCCTGTTACACTCACCATTGACATGATATCAAGTTTCTATATTTGCATTTCCTAGATAACCTGCTACAGGAAGTTACTCATTTCATGTGCAAATAGGAGTGATATATGCTAGAGTTCAATAATGGAACCTTGACTCCAAAGGGAAAAAAGCAGATTAGGAAGAGGGAGTTGCTGTGGGCCCCTGTTTGCAACTGGATAGATATGGCTGAAATGAGACAGGGGAAGTCTTTGTCTGCTATGTATTGGAACAGAGTGGCTTAAACAAAGGCTTTACATAATTATTTGGAGTGCCACGATAGCAGTTAGCGGGACATTATTACAGCTCGGGGCCTTGGAGGTCTGAGTTCAATTCTGGCGCCCTCTGAGAAAGTTTGTATATTTTCCCTTTGTGTGCGTGTGTTTCTTCTGGGTGTTTTGGTTTCCTCACACTGTCCGAAGGCGTTCTGTTTGGTAGGTTAATTTGTCATTGTAAATTGTGGTTTGTTGGATGGCATGGCTTGGTGGGTCGGTAGGGCCTCTTCTGTGCTGCACCTCTAACTAGAAAAATGAGAATTTCAAGAATTTTGTACAATGAATTGGGGGGCAGCAACATTTTCTGGGAATGTAAAAAATGTAAAACTATGTAAAACATAGTTTGCAAGACCTCAAATCAAACTGTTTTATGGAGAGAGGGATGATGACGCATTTTAAAAAGCAAAGATAATAATTGAGTTGAAAGAACCATCAACAACACTAACTAAAGTAACAGCCACAGGGAATATTAACTGATCAGTGATTTGAGGGGAAAAGCATGAATGGGGCTTGAAATTGGTCTGACTGGATAAGTAAGTCTGGACCGGGGATGGCTTAGGAGCTGGTGACAAATGGAATAGAAGTGATGGAGGCAGCTGAACATTGATATTAATCTCTCTGATGAGCCATTCATCAGATACTCACAATTGAGAATAACAGTGAAAACAAGGAAAGGAGAATTAAGGCCACTCAACACTGGAATACATTGGTGCAGTTAAAAACTTTGATTTGCACTACTTTTTTCCATCTTTCCTAAATGCCTTGTATCTAGGTTTATCAATCCTTCCCTACTTTGAACAGGTCCTGGTTATTGGCACAGAAGGTTTGTTCAATGTAAGCACATGCACATACAGCTCATCAATTTCATGTACGGTTCTTTATTCTTGTCTTGTTTGGTAGCTGATCCAAACCAGACAGTGATGGACGAACAGAGAACAGATTGGATTATTCCTGAATAGAATTGTATCAGCAGCTCCTGAGGCAGGTTGTACTTCCTGAGTTGACTTGGGAAATACAACCTCTGCTGAGCCTTTTTGATAAGAGTGTCTGCGTTGGATGTCCACTTCAGATCCACTTCGCCATCTTGATAACTTGAGCCCTTGAGCCCTCAAGCCCTGGCAACATCCTTGTGAAATGTTTTCTGCACGTTCACAGGTTTAATCACTATCTCTTTATAGTCTGGAGTATTGAACTCTACACACTCTATCCCAGGTGCAGTATGGGCAACATCCTAACAGCTGTAACATGACATCTCAACCCTTGTACTCAAAGCCCTATCTGATGAAAGTAAGCATGTCGTATGTCACTTTCATTCTTTTTCTTGTCCAGTGAAAAATTGTATAATTAGTTTACATACATCATGCAAAATCAGTAAAGTCACAGTGAAATTAAGTTACTCTGTAAAGCTTTGGTCACCAGGTTTTAAAAAAGAAGCATGCGATACCGTAAGCGAGAATGTAATATGAATTTATGGGGTTATTGCCAGTGTAGTTATGAGAGCAGCTTACCTGGGGTAATTTTCTATGAAATATAAGTGATCTGAGGAGTTAACTATTTGGATAGTATATGGTATAGTCTAAAGGTTTTGTGTGAACTGTTGAGTACCCACTTAATACTGAGGATGCGTTCCTCGGAGGTGGGGTGCTTTGTAAATCAGTGCTATGCAGGGTCATGATAACTTCACATAAATAGACATGTGTGCCTGATTTATAAAAAAATCAAGCCTGATATATGATAGAGTACAGTAATTTGTGGAGTAACAAACATGTAAATAGACCTAACTTGCACATCAGTGGAGCAGCAACACCTTGCAGTGGCAGCAGAAGGAAACAGGTGGTGGTTATATCTTAGAGGGATTAGACTATGTTCCTCCTCTAACTTTGGCTTCTTCAAGTCGGTGGTGAGATTTCACTGCCTTCTCTTAAGTTTCCTTTCATGATACAGTTCTCGGCAGCAGGAAATCATGTTGAGAGCATCTCTCTTCGCCTTATTGCTTGGCTCCCAGGCAGGGTCATTCTCGATGAACTGGTTCATAATTTGTATGATCATGGTGATGCTAGTGCTGAGGAATTTTCTGGTGAGGTTTCTTGCTGGTGTGTCCTCTTCTCCATTGGCTGATGGCGCAATGGCATCAGTGCCGGACTCCAGAGCGAAGGCTCCCGAGTTCGAATCCAAGTCGGGCCACCCCAAGCACGCTTTCCATCCATGTAGGGTTGAGCATTGAGCTAGCCACTCGGCCTTGTAAAAAAAAACAAGTGTTGAGTCAGGAACGTTCATATCGTGACCCAGTTAATCCGAAATGAGACTAATCCTGACACCACACACCAGACAAGAATGGCTGACTGTCTGGTGCAACACGCTTTTTAAAAAAAAAATCAGTGTCCTCAGATTCACCCAGGATGCATTGCTCTGCCAGTTCTTGAAGTTTCTGGGCTACCTTGCTGTCTGCACTAGCTATGTATGTTATAGAGGTGACTGCACTGCTTAAATCTATCAAACCAACATCTGCTGGCTGTGAAGGTTACCGACATATCTTCTTCTTGAATATGATTGAAGATGCTTCTTGCCTGGGACGTGGACGTGGAATTAGAATGTGTGGCCACTGGGAGATCCTGCTTTCTCTGGCGGACAGAGCGTAGGTGTTCAGCGAAACGGTCTCCCAGTCTGCGTTAGGTCTCACCAATATATAAAAGGCCACACCAGGAGCACCAGACGCAGTATACCACACCAGCTGACTCACAGGTGAAGTGTCGCCTCACCTGGAAGGACTGTCTGGGACCCTGAATGGTGGTGAGGGAGGAAGTGTAAGGGCAGGTGTAGCACTTGTTCCACTTACAAGGATAAGTGCCAGGAGGGAGATCGGTGGGAAGGGATGGGGGGATGAATGGACAAGGGAGTCGCGTAGGGAGCGATCCCTGCGGAAAGCAGAAAGGGGGGGAGGGAAAGATGTTGGGGGAGGGATTCCACGTCCCATTCCCATTCTGATATGTCTATTCATGGCCTCCTCTATTGTCAAGATGAAGCCACACTTAGGTTGGAGGAACAACACCTTATATACCGGCTGGGTAGCCTCCAACCTGATGGCGTAAACATTGACTTCTCTAACTTCTGTTAATGCCCCTCCTCCCCTTCTTACCCCATCCCTGGTATAACCATATAACAATTACAGCACGGAAACAGGCCATCTTAGCCCTTCTAGTCCGTGCCGACGCTTACACTCACCTAGTCCCACTGGCCCGCACTCAGCCCATAATCCTCCATTCTTTTCCTGTCCATATACCTATCCAATTTTACTTTAAATGACAATACCGAACCTGCCTCTACCACTTCTACTGCAAGCTCATTCCACACAGCTACCACTCTCTGAGTAAAGAAATGCCCCCTCGTGTTACCCTTAAACTTTTGCCCCCTAACTCTGAAATGATGTCCTCTTGTTTGAATCTCCCCTACTCTCCATGTCAACTCGATCTATCCCCCTCATAATTTTAAATACCTCTATCAAGTCCCCCCTCAACCTTCTATGCTCCAAAGAATAAAGACCTAACTTGTTCAGCCTTTCCCTGTAACTTAGGTGTTTATATATTTAGATTTTTTTTTTGTTTTTCTCCCCCTCCCTTTTTTTTCTTTCTCTCTCTGCCCATCACTCTACCTGTTCTCTATCTCCCTCTGGTGCTCCCCTCCCCCTTTCTTTCTCCCTAGGCCTCCCGTCCCATGATCCTTTCCTTTCTCTAGCTCTGTATCACTTTTGTCAATCACCTTTCTGGCTCTCAGCTTCACCCCACCCCCTCCGGTCTTCCATCATTTCGCATTTTCCCCTCCCCCTCCTACTTTCAATCTTACTACTGTCTTTCCTTTCAGTTAGTCCTGACGAAGGGTCTCGGCCCGACAGCGCTTCTCCCTATAGAAGTATAGATGCTGCCTGGCCTGCTGCGTTCCACCAGCATTTTGTGTGTGTTGTCCCAATGCAGGGAGTGACTTTCCAATAAAATCTTGAATTTATCTTTCATTTTTTCATGTTGTGCAGATGTAAGAAATACTTTTCATTTACTCTTTTCATTCTTGAGAAACCATGATAAAAGTATGATTTCATTGAAGACAGATTGTGTACTTATTTCAAGTCTGGGAAACTACTTTTTTATTTTCTGTTTAGAGTATTTAATAGATACTTTTATTTTTGCACTCTGTGTCACGAAACACTTCTGCCAATGTTCCACATTACCATTCTGTTTTTATTGCTCTATACCATAAGTAGCCGTAGGAGCATAAGGTAGAAAAGAAAAACTCACTATTAGTTTTCAGCTTGTTGAATTCAGTGTGTAGCCTCATTCTCTAATGCAGGGGTGTCAAACTCATTTTAGGTCACGGGCCGGATTGAGCAAAATGCAGCTTCATGCGGGCCGGATCAGTCGGACGCGTGCGAACGCAGCTTTCGTTGCCTCTGTTTTTTCAGCCTGCTCTCATGTGTCTCAGTCTCTGCTATAACTACAAAGTGTTTCACTTTACAAATTTCGTTTCTTATGAAGAAGACTGCCGAGCAAGACTGCCAAATAAACACTAAAAACCCCGAAAACCTGGTACCTGAATAAACTCAGCATTAGCCATATCATACGCCATAGGCGCTTCGATTACTGGGGCCAGCTTTAATAGTAATTAGATATTATCTCGCGGGCCAAAGATAATTCCACCGCGGGCCGGATTTGGCCCGCGGGCCTTGAGTTTGACATATATGCTCTAATGTATACGGTAATAAACTCTGCTTTCAGATTTGATTAAACCCAATGGTTCAAGTATTGATTTCTTATCCAAAGATATTGGGTTAAATCTCATAATTTTAGATATTGAGAAATAATGTTAAATTGAGTACAAAACAAGGGGTGGTAGGAGAGAAAAGGTTTGATTTAGAGGGGCAAAAAATATATAATGTTTTGACCATTTGAGTCTTTGAGCAACCTGAACAATTTTATCATATATTATTGTGTGTGCTATAGTGGTTTGCATTTGTCTTCAGTGCCAAGATTGATGACACATTTTATAAATTTACGTGCATGGTGCTCTAACTCTGCTACTAATAACTTTAAAATTTGTCTACATTTCTAATTGAAAGAACAAGCTGCACATATGGTCCCATGTAGAAAATAGCACAGCCAGTCATTTTGTGTGGATTGCCACTGCCTGTAATCACAATCTATGGCATACCATTAATCAGAACAGCAATGATTTACAAATGGAGTTGGACTGTTAACTATAGTGTAATACCGAACAGGAACATGTCAGGAGGATTCAGTCTTGGCTCATTTCTTTCATGTAAATTATTTTTACTGGGGTCTCAGCAGGACAGGGATCTAGAAACAATATGAAATTTTCAAATCTATATTTAATCGCTGATAATTTATGATATTCTTAATGTTACTCCTAGATGAACCCACAAGTCCCAGTGTTGATCATGAATCTGCTCACATTCCTGCATCAGCAGTAATTTCAGCTGGAGTCTCTGAAATTCTTAGAACAACAGCAATACCTTCCAGTCCTACCAAACCAGCCCCCTTTATTCGTCGCCAGTTATCACATGACCAAGGTGGGTATTTATGTGTAGTGTATTCTGGATCTGGAAAGTTCCAGCTTTTACAGGTACCACACAGCTTTACAGGTGGGTTGTATTTCTAGAAAATGGTACACATCATGATTTTCAGTAACACAGTTGCATGAAGAGATGAGAGTTGGGAAAAAATCATACTTTGAGTTTACTTGCGTTATTTTTTTTTCCCCGCATTTTTTTAGAAGCCATTAGAACATCTACTGATTCAAAGCCCAGTGGAAAAACTGAGAGATCAAAGTCATATGATGAAGGATTAGATAACTATAGAGAAGAAAAGTTGTAAGTCACTGATTAATAGAGGCAATGTTTTTTGCATTACAATTATAAAATTAATTGTAGACTTAATTTGTTATTTAATAAAAACTGTTATTTTCTACAGAAAATCAATGAAGCAAGTGCCTAGCCTGAAGGGACTAAACAAGGTTTGTAATTTTTTTAAAAATGCAAATTGCATTCTATCTCCATTTGTCTATTCTCACTTTCCCAGGGTGTTACACTTGTAACAAATAATACTTTACACAAATGTTGAGAATGTAAATGTGAACTTTCCTGGGTAGGAAGATTTTTTTATGGTCTTAAAAAAAAAATTTACTTCCCTTATTTACTTAATTTTCAAAATTAGCATAACCAGAAAGGTACAACACAGGAACATGCCCTTCAGCCCACAGTTTATGTTGTACCTGTCATGATGCCAGTTTAAACACATGGACTGTATCCCACCATTCTCTGCCTATTAATGTGCTCTCTAAATGCCTCTTAAACATTGCTGTCATATCTGCTTCCACCACGTCACCTGGCAGCAAGTTCCAGGCACCTACCACTCTCTGTATTTGTTTAAAAAAAAATGCCTGGTAAATCTCTTGGGACTGACACACAAGGTTTCTCTGTCTATCAGTGCTGCTAAGGATACTACCATTTATTGTATGCTTTTTTTGAACATTTGAGATCACTGGGCGCAAAGAAAAGGCTAGGAATATCAATAACTGTAGCACTTCTCTTCCTGACGAACTTAACGTATTCTATGCAAGATTCGAACAGAAGAGGACCGTCCTGCCCCCTCTGGATGAACCGGACCTGGTGGCATCAAGATTCATCGTCACTGAGGAAGACGTTAGAACAGCCTTCCTGAAGATAAATCCAAGGAAGGCGATGGGCCCAGATGGCGTCCCGGGACGGGTTCTCCGGGCCTGTGCAAGGGAGCTAACTGGAGTGTTTGCTGACATCTTCAACTGCTCCCTGCTTCAGTCTAAGATCCCCTCTTGTTTTAAGAAGGCAACGATAATCCTGGTCTGAAGAAAAGCAAGGTGGCATGCCTGAATGACTATCGACCTGTGGCTCTAACATCAATTGCTATGAAGTGCTTCGAGCGATTGGTTATGGCACACATCAACCATAACCTACTAGTCAATCTCAACGCTTCGTCTACCGGAGCAACAGGTCAACGGCAGTTGCCATCTCTCTGGCACTGCATTCCTCCTTAGAACACCTGGAGAATAAAGATGCATATGTAAGGCTCCTTTTCATTGACTGCAGCTCTGCCTTTAATACCATAATTCCAAATAAACTGATTCCTAAGCTCCGGAACCTGGGTCTTAGCACTCAGATCTGCAGCTGGATCTTCAACTTCCTCACAGACAGGACCCAGGCTGTAAAGATAGGGGACAAGCTCTCCTCTACAATCAGTCTGAGCACCGGTGCCCCACAAGGCTGTACTCAGCCCCCTGCTGTTCTCACTGAACACCCATGATTGTGTAGCCAAGTTTCCATCGAATTCAGTATTAAAGTTTGCTGATGACACCACAATTGTAGGCCGCATCTTGGGTAATGATGAGTCTGAGTACAGAGAGGAAATTAAGAACCTGGTGGCATGGTGCGAAGACAATAACCTATCCCTTAACGTCAGCAAGATGAAGGAATTGGTTGTTGACTTCAGAAGGAGTAGCGGACCACACAACCCCATCTACATCGGTGGTGCGCGGGTGGAACATGTCAAAAGCTTTAAGTTCCTCAGGGTGAATATCACAAATGACCTGACTTGATCTAACTAAGCAGAGTCCACTGCCAAGAAGGCCCACCAGCGCCTTTACTTCCTGAGAAAGCTGAAAAAATTTGGCCTGTCCCCTAAAACCCTCACAAATTTTTATAGGTGCACCATAGAAAGCATTCTTCTAGGGTGCATCACAACCTGGTATGGAAGTTGTCCTGTCCAAGATCAGAAGAAGCTGCAGAAGATCGTGAAAGTAGCCCAGCACATCACACAAACCAATCTTCCATCCTTGGACTCACTTTACACCACATGCTGTTGGGGGAGTGCTGGCAGGATTATCAAGTCCCACCCAGCCAACACACTTTTTGTCCCACTTCCCTCCGGGAGAAAGTTCAAGAGCATGAAGATACATACGGCCAGATTTGGGAACAGCTTCTTTCCAACTGTGGTAAGACTGCTGAACAGATCCTGACCCGGATCTGGGCCGTACCTTCCAAATATCTGGACCTGACTTGCACTACCATACTTTCCCTTTTCTATTTTCTAATTATGATTTATAATTTAAATTTTATTATATTTACTTTGATTTGTACTTCAGGGAGCGCGAAGTGCAGAAACAAATATCACTGTGATGATTGTATGCTCTAGTATCAACTGTTTGGTGACAATAAAGTATTTGTGTTTGTATTTGACCTCCCAAAGTACAATACCTCACACCTATCTGGATAAAACTCCATTTGCCATTTCTCAGCCTAGATTTCCAAATGCCTATATTCTGCTGTATCCTTTGATAACTTCCCTCATTATTCACAACTGCAGCACTTTTTGTATTGTCTGTAAACTTGTTTATTGGTTCATCTGCATTCAGAGTTAGACCCCTCCACAGCTAGCCTCTGGTTTTTTACGACCAAGCCAATTTTGAATCCAACCTACCAAGTCTCTATAGATCCTATTGATCTTAATGTTCTTGATCATGAGGAACTTTGTCAAAAGTTTTACTGTGTCCATGTAGACAATGTACACTGTGTGCCTCATCAGTTATCTTCATCATCCTTTCAAAAAAAACTATCTTGTAAGACATGTCTTTACTACATAAAGCCATGCTGACTATTCCTAACAAGTCTCTGCTTTTCCAGTAGAGTAGATTGAATCTAGTAGGATCTTCTCCAGTATTTCTCCAGTAGGTCTTTATTCTTTGGAGCGTAGAAGGTTGAGGGGGGACTTGATAGAGGTGTTTAAAATTATGAGGGGGATAGATTGAGTTGACGTAGATAGGCTTTTTCCATTGAGAGTAGGGGAGATTCAAACAAGAGGACATGATTTGAGAGTTAGGGGGCAAAAGTTTAAGGGTAACACGAGGGGGAATTTCTTTACTCAGAGAGTGGTAGCTGTGTGGAACGAGTTTCCAGTAGAAGTGGTAGAGGCAGGTTTGGTATTGTTGTTTAAAGTAAAATTGGATAGGTATATGGACAGGAAAGGAATGGAGGGTTATGGGCTGAGTGCGGGCCAGTGGGACTATGTGAGTGTAAGCATCGGCACGGGCTAGAAGGGCCGAGATGGCCTGTTTCCGTGCTGTAATTGTTATATGGTTGTAATTTATCCAGCACTGATGTAAAGCTCTTTAGCCTATAGAAAACCTACATCACAATACAGGTCCTTCAGCCCACAAAGCTGTGCCAAACAATGGAACAATAATGACTTTTGGGACTTTATCTGTCAGTAAAGAGGATACAAAAATCGCTTTCTAGGCTTGAGCAACCTCTTTCTTTCTCTCAGTAATCTGGGACAAATCCCATCATAATCTTAACACTCTTCTTGAACACATTTCATGAGTATTCTTGAGACCCAGGACCTCTAGAACATCAGCATAACCCTCCCTGATCTTACAGTCCTCCATATCTTTTTCCTTTGTGAATATAAATGGTATTTATTGAGTACCTTGCCTATTTCCTAGGGCTCTAATAGGTCCATGATCGTACTATCTCCCTAGTTACCACCTTGTTTTTCAGTTATGTATAAAATGTCTTGGGATTTTCTTTTAATGCTACTTGCTGAGGGCATTTCATGATCCTGTTTCCGATTTAAGTTCTCTCCTATTTCATTTATATTTACATGGAACATAGGATAGTACAGAACAGCAATGGACCTATCGGTCCACAATATTGTGCCGAACCAATTAAATTAGTAATTAAATTGCTAACTACACTAATCGCTTCTTCCTTCACAATGCCAATATCCTTCAATTTCCTCACATTCATGTATCTGTCTAAGTATCTCTTCAAAGTCTAATGATTCTGCCTCAATCACCACCCCAGACAGGCACTCCAGGCACTTGCCACTCTCTGGGGGCAAAAAAAAACTTAACCCTCACATCTCCTTTGAAATTACCCCCCCCCCCCCCCACCTTAAATGCATGCCCCCTGGTATGAGATATTTTAAACCTTGGAAAACGATACAAAAGATTCTGGTTAATTGGGTCATCAGTTAGCCATGGCAGTTGCTTATTTGGAACAAATCTTAAAAGAACAAAAACAAATCAAGGTAATAGTCAGGATTCCCTTTGTTTATTTGGTACACTATGCTGTTTAAAGATTCTAGCATTGACAAAGTAGTGGCTGATTGGCAGGAAGTAAGGCCTTTTCTGGTTGGCTGGCAGCCAGTGACTAGTGATGTTCCACAGGGGCCTGTTTTGAGGCGGATTCTTTTTACTATATATGTCAATGATTTGGATGATAGAATGGATGGCACTGTTGCAAAGTTTTCAGACAATATGAAGATAAGTGAAGGGACAGGTAGTTTTGAGAAGTAGAGAGGCTACAGAAGGACTTGAACAAATTAGGAGAATGGGCAGGTGGAATACATTTGTCGAGGAGTGCGTGGTCATGCACTTTGGTAAAAGAAATGAAAGAATTGACTGTTTTCTAAATGGAGAGAAAATACAAAAAAAAACGAGGTGCAAAGGGACTTGGGCCTTGCACAGGATTCCCTTAAGGTTCATTTGCAGATTGGGTCTGTGATGAGGAAGGCCAATGTGATATTAGCATTCATTTCAAGAAGACTAGAATATAAAAGCAAGGATGTAATTTTGCAACTTTATAAAGCACTGATGAGGCATCACTTGGAGTATTTTGAGTGGTTTTGGGCCCCTTAGAAAGGCTGCGCTGAAACTGGAGAGGGTTCAAAGGAGGTTCACAAAAATAATTCCATATTGAATGGCTTGTCATTTGAAGATGTGATGACTCTGGGCCTATCTTTGCTGGAATTCAGAAGAATGAGGGTTGAGCTCATTGAAACCTATTGAATGGTGAAAGGCCTTAATACAATGGATGTGGAGTGGATGTTTCCTGTGTTAGCAGCGCCTAAGACCAGGGGACACAGTCGCTGAATAGAGGGGCATCCTTTTGGAATGGAGATAAGGAATTTCTTCAGCCAGAGAGTGGTGAATCTGGAATTCTTTGCCACAGGCAGCCGTGCATATTTAAAGCAGAGTTGATCAATTACTGATTGGTCAGGACATGAAGGGATAGGGGGAGAAGGCAGCAGATTGGGGTTGAGAGGAAAATTGTATCAGCCATGATGAAATGGCAGAGCAGACTTGATGGTCCAAATGGCCTAACTCTGCTCCCATATATTTTATGGTCTTAATTGGGGCAGGAGGCTATTGCCAAACATTTTCTAACCATACATGTTAGACACTACACCATGTTTGGAGTGAATAGTTTTTAAATAGTGTCACTTGCATGTTTGTGTTCACAACACAGTGATTTTTGTCACTGATAGTTGGTGAGTAATAAACAGTGAAACAATTCAGAACTGTTTTGCTCATTGCGGTTTAAAGCATTCAGGCTTAGAGATGCCAGAAAGAGCCAGGAGTGAAAATGAAAAGATTTCAATACTTCAACTACAAAGAATTTTAAGGTATTGACAATCATAGTGTAGTGACCATAATATGTTATGTTTTAATCTACAATTTGAGAAGAAGGGAAAATCGGATGTGTCAGTATTACAGTTGAACAAAGGGAACTATGGAGCTATGAGGGAGGAGCTGGCCAAAGTTCAATGGAACAATATCCTAGCAGGGAAGACAGTGGAACAAAAATGGCAGGTATTTCTGGGAATAATGCAGAAGGTGCAGGATCGGTTCATTCCAAAGAGGAAGAAAGATCCTAAGGGGAGTAAGGGACGGCCGTGGCTGACGAGGGAAGTAAAGGGCAGTATAAAAATAAAAGAGAAGAAGTATAACATAGCAAAGATGAGCAGGAAACCGGAGGACTGGGAAGCTTTTAAAGAGCAACAGAAAGATAACAAAAAAGGCAATACACCAAGAAAAAATGAGGTGCGAAGGTAAACTTGCCAAGAATATAAAGGAGGATAGTAAAAGCTTCTTTAGGTATGTGAATAGCAAAAAAATAGTTAAGACTAAAATTGGGTCATTGAAGACAGAAATGGGTGAATTTATTATGGGGAACAAGGAAATGACAGAGGAGTTGAACAGGTACTTTGGATCTGTCTTCACTAGCGAAGACACAAACAATCTCCCAGATGTAATAGTGGCCAAAGGAACTAGGGTAAAGGATGAACTGAAGGAAATTTATATTAGGCAAGAAACGGTGTTGGATAGACTGTTGAGTCTGAAGGCTGATAAGTCCCCGGGACCTGATGGTCTGCATCCCAGGGTACTTAAAGAGGTGGCTCTAGAAAACGTGGACGCATTGGTAATCATTTTCCAATGTTCTATAGATTCAGGAACAGTTCCTGCTGATTGGAGGGTGGCTAATGTTGTCCCACTTTTCAAGAAAGGAGAGAGAGAGAAAACAGGGAATTATAGACTGGTTAGCCTGATGTCAGTGGTGGGAAAGATGCTGGAGTCAATTATAAAAGAGGAAATTACGACACATTTGGATAGCAGTAGAAGGATCAGTCCGAGTCAGCATGGATTTATGAAGGGAAAATCATGCTTGACTAATCTTCTGGAGTTTTTTGAGGATGTAACTATGAAAATGGACAAGGGAGAGCCAGTGGATGTAGTGTACCTGGACTTCCAGAAAACTTTTGATAAAGTCCCACATAGGAGATTAGTGGGCAAAATTAGGGCACATGGTATTGGGGGCAGAGTACTGACATGGATTGAAAATTGGCTAGCTGACAGGAAACAAAGAGTAGTGATCAACGGGCCCCTTTTGGAATGGCAGGCTGTGACCAGTGGGGTACCGCAAGGTTCGGTGCTGGGACCGCAGCTGTTTACAATATACATTAATGATTTAGATGAAGGAATTAAAAGTAACATTAGCAAATTTGCTGATGACACAAAGCTGGGTGGCAGTGTGAAATGTCAGGAGGATGTTATGAGAATGCAGGGTGACTTGGACAGGTTGGGTGAGTGGGCAAATGTATGGCAGATGCAGTTTAATGTGGATAAATGTGAGGTTATCCACTTTGGTGGCAAGAACAGGAAGGCAGATTACTATCTAAATGGAGTCAAGTTAGGAAAAGGGGACGTACAACGAGATCTAGGTGTTCTTGTAATTCAGTCAATGAAAGCAAGCATGCAGGTACAGCAGGCAGTGAAGAAAGCTAATGGCATGCTGGCTTTTATAACAAGAGGAATTGAGTATAGGAGTAAAGAGGTCCTTTTGCAGCTGTACAGGGCCCTGGTGAGACCCCACCTGGAGTATTGTGTGCAGTTTTGGTCTCCAAATTTGAGGAAGGACATTCTTGCTATTGAGGGAGTGCAGCGTAGGTTCACAAGGTTAATTCCTGGAATGGCGGGACTGTCATATGTTGAAAGATTGGAGCGACTGGGCTTGTATACACTGGAATTTAGAAGGATGAGAGGGGATCTGATTGAAACATATAAGATTATTAAGGGATTGGACACACTGGAGGCAGGAAGCATGTTCCCGCTGATGGATGAGTCCAGAACTAGAGGCCACAGTTTAAGAATAAGGAGTAGGCCATTTAGAACAGAGATGCGGACAAACTTTTTCACCCAGAGAGTGGTGGATATGTGGAATGCTCTGCCCCAGAAGGCAGTGGAGGCCAAGTCTCTGGATGCATTCAAGAGAGAGTTAGATAGAGCTCTTATAGATAGCGGGGTCAAGGGTTATGGGGAGAGGGCAGGAACGGGGTACTGATTGTGTATGATCAGCCATGATCACAGTGAATGGCGGTGTTGGCTAGAAGGGCCAAATGGCCTTCTCCTGCACCTACTGTCTATTGTCTATCATCCTGAATGTTATAATTGAAGATTTGGAGGATGCAATTTTCAAAACCACTGTTTGAAAGCAGTCCACTGTCTGCACTGAATTTGCCTATTTACAGTCAATCATTCAGCGTATACTGAATGAATTCCTCCGTCAATAACTATATGGTTATAATGCAGTTTAGTAGTTGTTGTATTCTAATTTATTCTGTATTTCATTTAAATACATAGTTTGTTAACCAGTTAAATGGTAATTTGGCTTTTTTATACTTCATTTTTACCTATTTCCTTGAAACTTCAGCTAATTGGGACAGCCATTTAATTCGTCCAAAATGTAGTTCCTGATGTATCCCAATTAACCAGAATCTGCTGTATTGTCTGTCTACTCGATCTTTACCTTTCATAATCTTATAAACTTCAATCAGTTCTCCCCTCAGCCTCTGCCACTCCAGAGAAAACAACCCAAGGTTATCCAACTTTTTGTTATAGTTCATGCCCTTTAATCTAGGTAACATCCTGGTATACCCTGTCTGCACCTTCTCCAAGCCCTGTACATCCTCCTATAATATGGCAACCAAAACTATATGAAGAACTCTAGATGTGGCCAAGCTAGAGTTCTATAAAGCTGCAACATAACTTCCTGACTTATGGACTCAGTACCTCAACTAATAAAAGCAAGCATACCATATGCCTTCTTAACCAACCTTCCAATCTGTGTAACCACTATGAACTTGAACACAAAGATCTTTCTACTTATCAACAATTTGGGTGTGACTCAGATGTCTCATAAATTTCTCATAAACACCATCTGCTTTTATTTAATTCCTTTTTGACTAAATTTGTAGTATCTCTTGTCATCCAAGTTTCCTGAACTTGGCCATCCTGTTTTTCTTAAAAGAACATGTTGGGCCTGAATTCTGACCAGCTAGCTTTTAGCTGACTCCCACGTGTCAGATGCAGACTTAGCGTACCAGCTTATCTCAATACAGTCTCCTTAGATCCTGAAATTATTAGCCATTTTCCACAAGGTCCACTTTTCTCCTTATCCATAAGCATCTTAAAACTTACAGAATCATAATCATTATTCCTAAAATGCTGTCCAGCTGCAACTTTGATAACTTGGCCAGGCTTACTCCATAATAAGATCCAGTATGGCCACTTCCCTGACTGGATTATCTACAAGTTAGAAGAGTAGCTTAACCACTTTAGTCATATAAAGTCAATTGTAAAGAAAGCTGGGTTTTCAGTTTTGTCCCCTGAAAAGAATTTTTATAAGCATGTGTGTAAATAAATTAGCATGGTATCTCTGGTGTGTGCAGGAACTAAGGCCCCTCAGAAAGTGAAAACAAAGTTCTGTATCACATTAGAGCTTATGCAGTCTGAAAACAGTGGCTCATTGTAAGCAGGTAGCACAATGCCAACCCTAAGCAGTCTGCACAATATTAATTTAGTCAAATTATTACTGGTCTCTGTATATTATTTTCATATTTTCGAGTAGGTGGTGCTTCATTGTGGATTTTCTGAACCTGAAGGTTCATGTTCTGAGAACATGTCTAATCTGAATTTAAAAATGAACTTGTTGTCATAGTGTAGCATTATTGTGTTACTCCATAAAGTTGCAGCATAACTGGAGTAATAATTATGGTAAAAAGTCAGTTGAACTCTTTTTGTTTATTATTATTGTGGGTTATTTGTACTCTATTTCTACCCATTTCTTTAGACTTCAGACAGCCTGAAATTTTCAGATGATATGAGCCCAAGAAGAGACTCCTCATCAGATAGCTTTAGTGATGCTTCCAAGGAAGGATGGCTGCAATTTCGTCAGATTCTTACAGAAAAAGGAAAGGTAATGTATTTTAATGGATATGTCAAGTTTAATTTATGAAAGTGTGTTTAAAATTTGGTATAAAATAAAACAGAAAATGTCCAGTTTATGGATAACCTGAGGAATCATCAATATTTCCTTTCATGCCCAAAACTGAATACTGATACGTTTATAGCAGGGAGTCTGCCAAAGGACTTGGACAAGTTGGGAGAATGAGCAGCTGGAATACAGCATAGGGAAGTATGTGATCATGCACATTGGTAGAACAAATAAAGGCAAAGACTATATTCGTAATGGGGAGAAAATCAGAAATTGAAGGTGCAAAGGATCTTGGGGGTCCAGGTACAAGATTCCCAAAGATGGACTTGCAGATTCAGTTAGTAAGGAAAGCAAATACAATGTTAGCATTCATTTCAAGAGGACTGGAATATAAAAGTAAGTATGTAATACTGAGACTTTGTAAAGCATTGCTCTGACCACATTTGGAATATTGTGAGCAGTTTTAGGCCCCACACCTAATTAAGGGTGTGCTGGCATTGGAGTGTGTCCAGAGGAAGTTTATTAGAATGATCACAGGGATGAAAGGGTTAATGATGTATGAGTAACGTTTGATGGCTCTGTGTGTCTACTCACCAGAATTTAGGATGATGGGCTATCTGCCGAATATTGAAAGGCCTGGATGGAGTATATGTGGAGAGGATGTTTCTAGTAACGGAGTATAGGCTCAGGGAGCACAGCCTCAGAATCAAAGGACATTCCTTTAGAACAGAGATTAGGAGGATTTTATTTAGCCAGAGTGTGTCGAATGTGTGGAATTAATACCCACCCAGATGATTTTGAAGTCTAAATCATTAGGTACATTTAAAGCAGAGGTTGATTGTTTCTTGATGAATAAAGTTTTCAAAGGTTGTGGAGGATAAAACTGGAAAATGTTGTTGAGAGGGGAAAGTAAATCACCCATTGTGTAGCAAGCTCCATGGGCTGTGTGGCCTAATTCTGCTGCAATGACTGAAGGTGATTTTTGCAAAAATCCTACCATAACTCATTTTGGTCTCCTTGCATTCCCTTCAACTCTCCAAGTTTCTGCTATTCATCTGCATTCTAAGTGAAACTTATTTACTGACTACCAGGACGTTTTTGAGATGAAGGAGGAAACTGGAGGAAATGCAAGGTTCACACAGACTGCACTAGCAGTAAGGATTAAACTCGGGTTGTTGAAATTGTGAGGCCGTCATTCTTCCTGTTACACCACACGCTGGACACATGGTTCAGGACACACCTGTCAGGGAGACATCTACTTACTGTTAATTTTCTAAAATATGATTCAATGATATCAGCTTATCTCTCTTCATGTGACAGCCCCCACCTTTGGATCGCTGAGTGGGTGAGGAATTGGTTAACAAATATGTGAAGTTTATTCATTAAACTTGGCTGTGTTAACTTTTTAAAAGTATCCAAATGAATGTATTTCTTAATTCTATTCATTTTTAAATATTTGGAGTAACTACTGAGAAAAGTTATTTAGAATAGATTCCCGGCTTTTTCAAACTCTGCTGAACTGTTTATATGTTGAAAGGAATCCTCTATTTAAGCTGTAAATCAGGGGGGTCAAACTCATTTTAGGTCACGGGCCAGATTGAGCAAAATGCAGCTTCATGCGGGCCGGATCAGTCGGACGCGTGCGAACGCAGCTTTCGTTGCCTCCGTTTTTTCAGCCTGCTCTCATGTGTCTCAGTCTCTGCTATAACTGCAAAGTGTTTCACTTTACAAATTCCGTTTCTTATGAAGAAGACTGCCGAATAAACACTAAAAACCCTGAAAACCTGGTACCTGAATAAACTCAGCATTAGCCATATCATACGCCATAGGCGCTTCGATTACTGGGGCCAGCTTTAATAGTAATTAGATATTATCTCGCGGGCCAAAGATAATTCCACCGCGGGCCGGATTTGGCCCGTGAGCCTTGAGTTTGACATATATGCGTGTAAATAATCAAAAGCCACTCTTTTGCTTTATTTGCTATATAGTCGGCCCTCTGTATCCGTGGGGGTTTGGTTCCGGGCCCCCTTGCGAATACCAAATTCCGCGAATGCTCAAGTTCCATATATAAAATGGCGTAGTATTTGCACATCCTCCCGTATACTTTAAATCACCTCTAGATTACTTATACCTAATACAATGTAAATACTGTGTATACTGTTGTTATACTGTATTGTTTAGGGAATAATGACAAGAAAAAATAGTCTGTACGTGGTCAGTACAGACGCAACCATCGTAGCTCTTCTGGGAACACTATGCAGATTCTCCCATGATCTTTTAAGTTCTTGAGGCTGTAGCACTTTACATAGCTAGCCAACCGTCCCTTAATAGCCATAAACTCCTTCCTCTCACTCACCACACAAATAGCGAACGAACAAGATGAGAGGCGAACAATGCTCAAACAACGAGTGATACGTTTAATCATCTCTAGATTACAGTACATGTTTCCCCCACTATCCGAAGGTAGAGCATTCCTGTGAAACCGTTTGTAAGCCGAAATGGCGTAAAGCGAAGAAGCAATTATCATTAATTTATATTGGAAAATTTTGAGCGTTCCAGACCAAAAAAATAACCTACTATTCAAACCAAATAACACAAAACCTAAAATAACACGAACATATAGTAAAAGCAGGAATGATATGATAAATATACAGCCTATATAAAGTAGAAATATTGTATGTATGGTATAGTTTCACTTGTCAAAATTGGGAAGACAGCAAGCCAAAATCAATTTGGAGAAGAAAAATTGGCACGTTCACGCGTGCGTACGTACATGCCTACACACGTACACGCATGTGCACACAACTTCCCGCACAAGGCTTCATGGTCATGGTTGTCTTTCTTGGGATAAACACACGTATTAAGCGGTTGTCTTTTTTTCGTAAAAATGAAAATCTTCTTTGGTTAGCGAAAACAGGTACTAATGTAGATCTTTCGTAACAGCGAGCTGTCGTAAAGCGAATATTTGAAAAACGGGGGCCACCTGTACTTTACACTCCCTCTTAGCCTTTGAGGAATTGCTTTGACCACTTAATTGCTTTTTAGGAGCCATTTTTTCACAGAAACAAAGGGTGCACACAACACAAATAGTGACTGAAGGAGACGCAAGTTGAACAGTGCTCAAACAACTAGTGCTGGAGAGAGAACTTCCAGGGTTTTTCTCGATCCTAATCTGCGATTGATTGGATCTGTGGATACAGAGGGCCACATGAAATAATATGCTAAAGAAATGTTCTTGGGTTAATGTATTATGAATTTCTCTTCCTATTTCTAACATTATTATTAACTGTTACTTTTATTGCAATTCCTATTATGTGGCTTCAATAGAAGTTTGGTCCAAAGTTTATTCGGAGGCATCAACATTTAAATTTTTCAGAAACAACTTTAATTTTAATTATGAAAGGTCTATATGCCATAAATCTGATGGGCTTATTCCAAGGTTTAATTCCCTGTAGTTGACTAAATCCTGGTCAAACATCTTGATTTTTTTCCCCGTTAAGCAACTTGCTCAGCATAACCTCTGTTAGCTTTTTCACAGTCTGTGCCAAGAATTGTATTTACCAAGATTATCACATTGACTTTTATATTTTGCATAAATTTTTTTAAGTCTCACTGTTCAAGATTTAACTTTTTTTGACATGAACAATTTGTTAATAAAATAATACTCTAGAATTCCCATAAACAAAATTTTGGATGAAAATCAAATGACTATTTACAAATATGTAAAAAGACCAGTCAATCCTTTGGAGTCTGCTTCAGACATGATTCCAATGCATGGTACACCTCTGTTAGCCAGCATTCTTGTAAATTTAAGAGTTGGGGGAGGAGGAAGAATCTTTCAAAGGAAACTCCATTTAAGGAATTCATTCTCAAATCCCTCTGAAGGCAAATCAAATTGTAATACAAAACTGTAGCCAACTCCACTGTGTAGATTTGATAATATACATCACTTTGCTCCATATAATGGTGTAATTTTGCTACTCAGCCGATCACCCTGGTCTTTTCAAGCACTTATAGTGAATCCACTTGTGTTTCACAAGCCAGAACATATGTTTTTTATCGCCCCAAAGCTGCTCTGCATTCCCATCCCAACCCAAGAAATATTCATTGCAGGGAAAAAGAAAACAGCTAACCTACATATTGAGTTTATGCATAGGTATATAACTTAAATACTTACTTACATCTTTGTATAAATGGTCTGTTTCTTAAATAGGAGCAATAGAAGACCATACAGCCCCACAAGTCTGCATCATTTAATTCAATCATTTCATACCTCACATTATGCTGCCTGCCATATCCCTTGATTCCTCTAGTACCCAATAATCTTACTGAACTAAGCTTTAAGTGCAATCAGTGATGGAGCCTACATAGCCTTCCATGGTAGAGAATTCCAGATCTGTAACCCTTTTGATGAAGGAATTTCTGTTTGTCTCAAAGTTCAAAGTAAATCTATTATCAAAGTGCAAATATATCACTGTACACCAACCTTGAGATTCATTTCCTTATGGGCATACTCAATAACTCCATAATAGAAAAATAAACATAACAGAAACAATGAAAGACTGCATCAACTTGGGTGTTCAACCTGTGTGCAAAAGACAACAAACTATGCAAATACAAAAAGAAAGAAGTAAGCAAGCAAGCAATAAATGTGGAGAACGTGAGATGAAGATTCCTTGAATGTGAGTTCATAGGTTGTGGGAATATTTCAGTGATGGGCAAGTGAAATTGTGTGAAGTTATCCCCTTTTGTTTGGGGCATAAAGTTGAGAGGTAACTGTTCATAAACCTGATGGTGTGCTTCCTGAGGCTCCTGTACCTTCTTCCTGATGGCACAAGCAAGAAGAGAGCATCTTAGTCCTAAATGGCTTACTCCTCGAGAATGTGAATCTTGGTTCTACACACAACCGAATAAAATGTCCTCCCTACATCCATCCTGCTTAGCCCTGTAAGAATGTTGCAAGTTTCAGTGAGATCTCTAAACCCTACAGAATATAGATCTAAGATAAGAAAATCTGCAGGTGCTGGAAGTTCAAGCAACACGCACAAAATGCTGGAACAACTCAGCATGCCTGGCACCATCCATGGAAAAAAATAAACAGTCAATATTTCAGGCTGGACTGGTGAAGGGTCTCAGCCTGAAACATTGACTGTTTACTTTATTCCCCATAGATGCTGCCTGACCTGCTGAGTCCCTCCAGCATTTTGAGAACATAGATCTAAAGGGAGGCACAGTGCTACAGCTCCGGTGACCCTGATCCACTCTTGATTTTGTATGTAGTTTACCCATTGTTCCTGTGACCAGATGGATTTTCTCAAAGCTTTTTTTCCATTACATCTCAAAGATTTGCAGGTTTGAAATTTAACTAGTCTCTGTAAATTCCCTCTAATGTGCAGATGAGCAATAGAATCTGGAAGCAGTTGATGGCAGTGTGAGGAGAATACATTGAGTTACAACAACAGTAGTGTAAAAAAGTCTTCCTTTATGACACATACTTTTTAAATAAGAGACTAAAACTGCACACAGCACTCCAAATTGTAGTGTCCCTGAAGACCTGAACAATTGCAATGTTTATATCTGTACTCAAATACCCATGTGATAAAAGCTAACCTACCATTCTCCTTCATTTCAAAGTATTTCCAAGTAAACAACAAAATCCCAATAACTTCGCCAATCAGCTGTCATATAATCGTGTTAGTTATCATTCTCTCTTTGGATTATTCTTCCAGTCTTCTGAAATTGTGGTTGTGTTAAAAGTCAAGTGGATAAGTTTTCATTCATAAAGATATTTCTGTAGCAACATACACAATTTGCTGGAGGAACTCAGCAGGTTAGGCACGAGGAATAAACAGTTGATGTTCCGAACCAAGACCCTAATCAGGGCTGAAAGGGATAGGGGGAAAAACCAGAATTGTATTATTTCTGTAGTCTCTCTTGTTTCTCCTTATTTGGCTGTTAGGAATTTGGAGCTGATAACTAACACCTGTTCAGATGCTTCCGTTGTGAATTGATCTCTCAATCTTGATTCTTAGTTTCTGCTTTCCTGTCTCTAGAGAGTTGAATGCGAACTGCTTAATGGATGTTATATCCAACACTGAATTCAGTTCTAATTTTCAATGCTTCCTAACATTGAGAAGACAAAAGCCAGTGTGTTTGTTCATTGGACAGTAATTTTAGCCTTCTTCCATGGCAATTAACTGGATTTAAACCAGACTGATTGCAGCCTTGTGGTTATATTAAACTCTCACTTGCATCTTATTTTCCTTTAGATGCAAGATATATGTCAAAACTACATATTTCACCAATTCCATTTGCTTGACAGATTTAATCACTTTGCCATCAGCTGACAAGACCCTAGTTTCTGGAATTCTTTTCCATGTGCACTCCATATCTGCACTCCAATCTGTGCTGCTCTGCCGTAATATCTGCTTATGTGACTTAGATTCAAAATTTAGCTTGGTTATTCTTTCATGAAATGCTGTCAATGTGTCAGACAACACTACAGCACAGAAACAAACCCTTTCGCCCATCCAGTCTGTTATGTCAGACATAAGGCATCTAGTCTTTGCCAAACCATTAACCTGCCTAGTCCCATCGACCTGCACCCAGAACATAGCACTCTATAACCTTCCCATCCAGTACATGCCTAAATTTTTTTTGCATGTTAAAATCAAATCTATATCTACCACTTGTGCTGACATGTTCTTCCATCCTCTGAGTGAAGAAGTTCACTCTCATGTTCCCCTTAAATATTTCACCTTTCATCCTTAACCCATGACTTGCTATAGGTAGTCTTCCCGAATCTCAGAGGAAAAAGCTTGCTTGCATTTACCCCAGCTATACCGCTCATATTTTTCTGTACATCCTATCAAATCTCACCTCAGGCTTCCACATTCTAGGGAATGAAGTCCTAACCTACTCAAGACCCGGCAACAATCTTGTAAATTTTATCTGCACTTTTTCAATCTTGGGTACATTTTTCCTGTAGGTGGGTGACCAAAACTGCACACAGTACTTCAAATTAGATTATACTAATGGTTTATACCATTTCAACATAACATCTCAACTCCTTTATTCCATACATTGATTTATGACGGCTAACGTGCTAAAAGCTTTCTTCACAACCCTGTCTACTTGAGACAACACTTTTTAAAATTATGGATCTGTATTCACAGATCCCTCTGTTCTATTGCTCTTGTCAGTGCCCAGTGCCTCACTGTATAACACCTGTCCACCTGTCCTGGTTGGTCCTCCCAAAGTGCAATACCTCACACTTTTCTGCATTAAATTCCATCTGCCATTTTTCAGTCCATTTTCCCAGCTGTTCCAGATCTCACTGCAAGATTTGATAGTTTCCCTCGCTATCCATAACACCTCCAATCTTAGTTATCCGCAAATTTGCTAATCTAATTTACCACATTATCATCCAAATTGTTGATAAAGATGAGAAACAACAATGAGCCAGCACTGATCACTATGGCACACCACGATCACAGGCCTCCAGTCAGAGAGGCAAACATCTACTACCACTCTATGGATTCTCCTGCAAAGCCAATGTCTCATCCAATTTACTAACACGTTTTGAATGCCAAGTGACTGGACCTTTTTGATTAAATTCCCATATACAGTGCCCATGAAAAGTATTCACCCCTCTTGGAACTTTTCATGTTTTATTGTTTTGCAATATTGAATCACAGTGGATTTAATTTGGCTTTTTGACACTGCTCAACAGAAAAAGACTCTTTCTTGTCAAAGTGAAAACAGATCTCTACTAAGTGATCTAAATTAATTACAAATATAAAATGCAAAATAATTGATTCCATAAGTATTCACCCCCTTCAAGTCAGTATTTAGTAGATACACATCTGGACACTGCAATGTCTTCCCAATCTAAGCTCTGTCAGGTTGCAAGGAGATCATGAGTGAACAGCCCTTTTCAAGTCCAGCCACAAATTCTCAATGGAATTGAGGTCTGGACTCTGAGCCGTCCACTCCAGGATGTTAACATTGGTGTTTTTAAGCCATTCCTATGTTACTTTGGTTTTATGCTTGGGGTCATTGTCGTGCTGGAAAACAAATCTCCCAAGTCACAGTTCTCTTGCAGACTGCATTAGTTTTTCCTCCAGGATTTCCCTGTACTTTGCAACATTTATTTTATCCTTGACAGGCCTTCCAGGGCCTGCTGCAGTGAAGCATCCTCACGGCATAATGCAGCCACCACCATGCTTCACGGTCAGGATGGTGTGTTTTAGATGGGCAGTGTTCAGCTTATACCAAACATGGCATTTAGTGTGATGATCAAAAAGCTCAATTTTGGTTTCTTCAGACCATAGGACATTCTTCCAGCTGACTTCAAAGTTTCCCACCTGCCTTCTGGCAAACTAGCTGAGATTTCACGTGAGATTTTTTTTCAACAGTGGCTTTCTCTTTGCCACTCCCATCTTAACCACTGAAGCTTGCAAGCTTTCCAGAGTTGTCATAGGTCTCTTGGTGGCCTCCCTCACTAGTCCCCTTCTTGCATGGCCATTCAGTTTTTGAGGATGGCTTTCTCTAGGCAGATTTACAGCTGTGCCATATTCTTTCCATTTCTTGATGATTGACTTAACTGTACTCCAAGGGATATTAAGTGACTTCCAAGTTTTCTGGTATCTATCTCCCGACTTGTGTTTTTCAATAACCTTTTCGTGGTGTTGCTTGGAGTGATTTTTTTTTGTCTTCATGGTGTAGTTTTTGCCAGGATACTGGACTCACCAGCAGTTGGACCTTCCAGGTACAGGTGTAGTTTTACTACAATCAATTAAAACACCATGACTACACACAGGTGATCTCTATTTAACTAATTATGGGACTTCTAAAACCAATTGGTTGCACTAGTAATGTCATATTAATGAGTGGGTGGGGGGTGAGTACTTAAGTGATCAATTATTTTGTGTTTTGTATTTGTAGTTAATTTAGTTCACTTTGTAGAGATCTGTTTTCACTTTGACACAAAAGAGTGTTTTTTCCATTATTCAAATTAAATCCATTGTGATTCAATGTTGTAAAACAATATAAAAAGAAAACTTCCAAGGTGGGGGGGGGGGGGTGAATACTTTTTATTGGCACTGTATGATCTTGTCAAATTCCTTGCTAAAGTTTACGTAGACATCATTTGTCTTGCCACTTTCAACTTTTTTGATAAATTCCTTGAAAAGCTGTATAAGATTGGCTTGACTCAAAGCCATGTCTGTCCCTAATCAGTCCCTGCCCATCCAAATACTTATATATCCAGTCTTTTAGAATACCTTCCATAACTTTCCCACTCCTGATGTCAGACTCACTGGCCTATAATTTCCTGGCTTACTCTTAGAGTCTTTCTTAAACACCAGAACAACATTAGTTACCCTCCCTTTCTCCTGCACCTCACCCGTAGCTAAGGATGTTTAAAATATCTCTGCTAGAGCCCTTGCAATTACTGCACTAGCCTCCCACAGGGTTCAAGGGAACAACAACTTGTCAGGCCTTGGGGATTTATTCACCCTAATTTGCCTCAAGACAACAAACATCTCCTCCTCTGTAATTTGTATACGATCCATGACCTTTCTGCTGATTGCTTCACATCCATAGACTATGTGTTCATTTCCTGACCGCTCCCTCGGTTTTTTTTCTCTCTCTGCCCCTCTCACAATCACTCTTTGCCTGTTCTCCATCTCCCTCTGGTGCTCTCCTCCCCCTTTCTTTCTCCCTAGGCCTCCCGTCCCATGATCCTTTCCCTTCTCCAGCTGTGTATCCCTTTTGCCAATCACCTTTCCAGCTCTTAGCTTCACCCCTCCCTCTCCTGTCTTCTATCATTTCGGATTTCCCCCTCCCCCTCCTACTTTCAAATTTCTTACTATCTTTTCTTTCAGTTAGTCCTGACGAAGGGTCTCGGTCCGAAATGTTGATTGTACTTCTTCCTATAGATGCTGCCTGGCCTGCTGCGTTCCACCAGCATTTTGTGTTTGTTGCTTGAATTTCCAGCATCTACAGATTTCCTCATGCTTTCGTATTTAAATCTCCCTCTTTTTTTGCTCCATGCATAGATTTCCCCCCTGATCTTCCAGGGGACCAATTTTTCTTTGCTAAGCTTTTGTTCTTAATATATCTGTAATAGCACTTGGGATTCCCCTTCACCTTGTCTGCTAGAGCATCCTCATTGTCTTTTAGCTCTCCTGATCCTTAAGCTTTCTCTTACATTTCTTATGCTCCTCAAGTACCTCATTTGTTGCTGACTGTCTATACCTGATAGGCACTCCTTTTTCAACCAGGGCCTCAATATCTCCCAAAAAACTGGATTCCCTAAATCTGTGTGTGATGCCTTTTATTTTGACAGGAACTTACAAACTCTATACTCTAAAACTTTCACTTTTGAAGGCCTCGCACTTACCAAGTACACCTTTTCCAGTAAACAACCCACTTGCCATATCCTTTCTGATACCATCAAAAGTGGCCTTTCTCCAATTCAGAATCTCACCCCAAGGACCAGACCTATCCTTTTCCACAACTACCTTGAAGCTAATGATATTATGATCATTAGATGTAAAGTACTCCCCTACACATACCTCTATCACTTCTTTCACTTAGCCTGTCTCATTCCCTAATAGGAGATCTAACATTGTACTCCCTTATGTTCGGACTTCTATGTACTGCTTAAGGAAACTTTTAGGAATACTTTTGACAAACTCTGTCACATCCAGCCCTGCTCCTCTAAAACCCGTGGACTGTTGGGTGGTCTGTAATACAATCGTGTTAATGAGCTCGTACCTTTCTTCAGTTCTACCCTTTAAGTCTCACTAAATGAGCTCTTCAGTCTGTCCTGTCTGAGCACTAGTGTGATATTTTCCCTGTCTAGTATTACCACCGCTCCCACCAGTGGAATACTAAAGGTGTTATGTATGAACATGCTGAGTTTAGAAACCCAATTATTCAGTTCATTCATTTTTCTGAAAATATAACAAAAGGTATACAGCGCCTTGAAAATGTATTCAGCCACCACAACTATCTTTACATTTTCTAAATTTAAAATATAGTGAAGTAGGATTTTTTGAGCTAATCTGCCAAACGTTGTGCATCATGTCATATCAAAAGAAAAATTCCAAAACTGGTCAATAATTACTAAAAATTAAAAACCAAAATTTTGGAGCTGAAAAACTAGTCATCCCTTTTGTGATTACTAAGCTAACTTTACTCAGATGCCATATACTGTTTATCATACCAACTCACCCAATTTATTGATGTAGAAAATTGGAAGATTACCTGTTTTCAATGAATTCATAAGAATAAATACCCCCTCCTCACTAAGGTCCAGCAGTATGGTAGATTTTCAACAGATCAAGACAAAAAAGCATTCAAGACAAGTCATGGAAATGATAATAAAGAAGCACAAGACCATCTCAAAGGCACTGAACATACCTTAGAGTTCAGTGCCGTCCATCGTGGAAAAATTATGAAACCACAGCTACATTGCCTAGGTCAGTCCACCCCTTTAATCTTAGTCACTGGAGAAGAATGGTGCTTGTAAGAGAGGCTGCAGTGATGCCAACAGTCACGCTCAGTGAGCTCCAGAAGTCAGTGGCTGCCACTGAAGGTGAAGTTCATGGCTCCACAGTATCTAAGGCCTTGCACAAATGGGTACTTATGGAAGATTGGCAAGGAAGAAGCCCTGGTTTTAAAAAAAGAAGCATCTTCTTGGCTGTAAAAACATTGCTCAGCATCACTTACATGCTAAAAAGATGTGGAAAAAGATCTTGTGGTCCGATGAGACTAAAGTAGAACTTTCTGGCCTCAACACTAAGCATATCAGCCAGGTAACACCATCCCCACTGCCAGAGCACCCATGGAGTATCTGCAAATGCAGAAAGTTGATGTCCTTAAGTGGCCCAGTCAGAGTTGTGACCTTAACCCAGACGAACATCTCTGGCAAGACCTCAAGATTGCTGTCTACCACCGTTCACCAACTAACCTGAGACAGCTTGAGCAATTTTGCAAAGAGGAATGGGCAAATTTGCTCCATCAAGTTGTGCAAACCTGATAGAGACTTATCCGAAAAGACTACTGACTGAATTCAAAGATAGGTCTGAGTGTTGGTTCAACTAAGTACAGTCGGCCTTCCTTATCCGCGGGTTCCGCATGTGCGGATTCAACCAACCGCGGATCAGGAAAACCCGGAAGTTCCCTCTCCAGCACTCATTGTTTGAGCATGTTCAGACTATTTTTTCCTGTCATTTTTCCCTAAACAATACAGTATAACAACTATTTACATAGCATTTACATTGTATTAGGTATTGTAAGTAATCTAGAGATGATTTAAAAGTACAGGCAGTCCCCGGGTTATGAATGAGTTTTGTTCCTGAGTCCGTCTTTAAGTCGGATTTGAAGTCAGAACAGGTACATCCGGTATTATTTAGCCTCAGTTAGTAAAACGTTTGTCTTAGTATATATTTTACCTTTATATACATATAAAACACTTAAGAAACATATGTATTTCAATAATACATATGCCTTGCTTAGTAACAATTGTTGCTTTCATCAGGGCAGGGCCTTTCAAATGTTCCATTAAAATTGTTCCGATCGTTGACTGACTAGTCTTAACGTTTTTCCAATGACCGATGGCGTTTCACCTCTTTCCAATCGCTTCATTACTTCCACTTTATTTTCAGTCATGATCGTGATTATTTTTGTGAACAGAAACACTGTGGATTCAGAGCTGCACCAGGTCCTAAAGTCCATCGCACTGATGCAGGTTAAATAAGGTCCAGGGTTCCACTGGGTCCTAAAGACCACTTGATCGAGCCAGGTTGAATAAGGGACTTGAGCATCCACGTTTTTTAGTATACACGGGGGGGGTCCCAGAACCCAGAAAGTGGATAAAGAAAAGGGGGATGAATACTTTTGAACTACTGGCATTTCAATTCCTGAAGTTTTAGTTTTTCATGCTAATTTTCCCTGTTTTGGGGGCTGTGAAGAAAGGAACATAATTCACAAATAAAATCCCTGGTTGTAGAACTCGTTTATGTGAACAAAGGTTTGGGGGCTGAATACTTCTACATGGTACTTTATGGTTGCTGAAATTGGAGATGACAAATAAATAAGGATATTGGTTGTGAAGAGACTGCTTTCTTATGTGGGAGTATATAGACTAGGTGTCATCTATGATGAAGTAAGTAGACTGGAATGCAAATTTCAGGTTGCAGTCAGATAACTAAAGATGGTAGTTGCGAAGAAGACATAAGGAGGCTGTGAAAGCTGCAGTTAGGTTATCTGGGTGGTCGAGGATCTGGCTAATGAAGTATGCATAATATGGAAACTTATAAAATGATCAGTTTTAAAATTTAAAATAATATTTTAAAAATTTACTGAAATTTAGAAGAGAGGCAACTTGGTAGATTTTAGAATCAGAATCGGGTTTATTATCACAGGCATGTGTTGTGATATTTGTTAACTTGGCAGCAGCAGGTCAATGCAGTACATGATAATAAGGATATTGGTTGTGAAGAGGTTGCTTTCTCATGTGGGAGTATGTAGACTAGATGTCATCTATGATGAATTAGGTAGATTGGAATGCAAAATTCAGGTTGCAGTCAGATCAGTTATCATATATGTAATTGAGACCCAAGTCTGAGGGTCTCAGCAATATATTTTTAAAGAGTAATAATACATTTCCAGCGTGTTCTGATTCTTTCATCTAGGGTCCAGTTACAATCAATGAACAAAATTCCACAGCTTGTAATCAGTGTCTTGCAGTTCTTTCACAATATTTATTGTCCTTAATCGAAATCTCAGAATTACCATTTAAGATCTGCAGGCAGTGGTTCAAATTTTGCCATCACAGTTGAGATTGGATTTAAAAATGTAAGAAATGTGAATGGGTGTAGGTATGTGGCCATTAAAATCTTTTCCACCATTTGTTAAGCCCGTGACTGATGATGTTCCTTGATGTCATTTCCTTCACTCTTACCATATCCATTGATTTCCTGAATATTCATTAATCTCCGTAGCCTATAATTAAATATCCTGAACAACAGGAAGAATTTCTTCTGTATAACAGTTACCTTTTATAATTCTGTATAATTTTCTTGAGAAATAAATTATTAAAATGGTTCAATGTAATCATTTTCAATTGATTGTTTTTAACGTTACAGCGTGTTGGTGGCAGCATTCGTCCATGGAAGCAAATGTATGTGGTTCTTCGTGGCCATTCTCTATTTTTGTACAAAGATAAAAAGGAAAAGGCAACTCATGCAACTTGTCAAACTGAAGAAGAACAACCAATCAGCATCAAAGCCTGCTTAATCGATATCTCATATAGTGAAACCAAGCGTAAGCATGTGTTTCGACTAACCACTTCTGAGTGTGAATACCTCTTCCAGGCTGAGGATCGGGAGGATATGTTGGCATGGATTAAGATTATACAAGAAAACAGCAATTTGGATGACGAAGTAAGTGTATTTTGTATCTGTCTACAGAAAAAGGGAAACAGATTATCAAGACTATTTTTACTCCTTTCACATCTGGCTCTCTTAACTCAGAAGTATGCTGTTACATCAGTCTCTTAGAACTTAGTAGTTTTTATTATGTAGCTAAAGCAGTCTCAATAAAGTATTAGAATGCAATATTAAGAATTAAGGCACTACCTTTAAACTAATTTTAATTGTCCAACAAGTTTTTCATTGAGTTCATAATTTTTTTGAATGTGAGGATAACTGGAAAAATATCTGTAATACCGTATATTAAAAAAAAGATTATTTTCTCTGGAGTGTTGGAGACTGTGGGGAGACCTGATAAGGGTATATAAAGTTATGAGAGGCACAGATACAGTAGATGGTCAGAATGTTTTTCTCAGGGTAGAAATGGCAAATACTAGAGGGCTTCAAGGTGAGAGAGAGAAACTTTAAAAATGATGTACAGGGCAAGGCTTTTTAATAGGTAATTAGTAGTGCTGTTAAAGAGGCTTTTAGATAGGTATATGAACACATGGGGAAATAAATCATATGCATGTAGAAGGGATTTGTTTAATTTGGCATCTTGTTGGCATAGATATTATGGACCTAAGGGTCTGTTCTTGTTCTGTGTATACCATAACACGATGTTGTGTGTTTTAAAAGCGAAGGAGAAACAGAATTAATGTTTCTGGTTGAGAAACTGCATCGGAACTAGTAAAGTGAGAAAACATGAAAGCCAATATTTTTTGTTTTTATTTCAGATTTTCAGTATATGTAGGTGTTTGGTTTGCATTATTTTTGGTTTGCATGATCTTTTCATGCACTTGCTGCCATTGGACTGCTTGGTTGTAGAAGCCATAAGTTTGGAAGATATGTTTTAATTAGCCTAGGCAAGTAATTGTAATGCATTTTATACAAACCACACATGATAGCTGCAGTGCTCCAATGGTTGAACAAGTCAATGTTTAGGTTTGTGAATGGGGTACTAAGAAAGAGTCAGTGCTAAGTTGAGTAGTAATAAGCAGGACAGTTAGTGTACAGTGTTTAAAGATTAATGATTAGGCCAAAGGATTGCTGAATTTTTAGAAAACATCAGAATCATTTAAAAAGAATATAAAAAGAGGGAAGATAGTGTATGAGTGCAAACTAGTAAATAATATACATAACGAGCTTTAACTGATAGAGTGAGCAACTAATGTAAGCATCAGTCCATTAGAGGGCAAGACTGGGAAATAAATAAGAATTCAAAAAATGGCAAAGATTCTTGGGAGTTATTTTCAAATGAAACACGAGTGAATCTGCAGATGCTGGAAATAAATAAAAACACAAAATGCTGGCAGAACTCAGCAGGCCAGACAGCATTTTGTGTTTTTATTTTCAAATGAAAATGTCCCAATAACAATAAATATAATATTTAAGCACCTTAAAGCAATCTCCACCATTAGAGAAAGATTACTCTGCAACCAAACCAATTTGAAGAATTTACTCAAGTTCTTTAAGGCTATGACAAACGTGTAGATGCATGGGCATCAGAATCTGAATCAGGTTTAATATGACCAGCATATATGTTGTGAAATCTGTTGTTTGGTGGCAGCAGCATTTTGTAATACATAATAATAAAAGCTATAAATTACTTTTTATATAGTTCAACCTACTTGACGGTTGCAGAGAAGAGGGCATATCCTGGGTGATGAGGACCCTCAGTGATGGATGCTGTCTTGAGGCATTGCTTTTGAAAGAGTCCTGGATGCTGGGGTGGCAGGGTGGCTACTGCCTGTGATGGAGCTGGCTGAACTTACAACTTCCTTCAGCCTTGTCTGATACTGTGCAGTAGCCCCTCCATACTAGACAGTGATGCAGCCAGCTAGTATGCTCTCCATGATACATCTATAGAAATTTGCAAGCGTCTTTGGTGACATACCAATTCTCCTCAAACTGCTAATGAAACATAGCTGCTGTCATGTCTTCTTTGCAATTGCATCAGATAGATCCTCAGAGACGTTAACACCCAGGAACTTGAGGCTGCTCACCCTTTCCATTTCTGATCCCTCAGAGAGGACTAGTATGTGTTCCCTTGACTTCCCTTTCCTGATGTCAACAATTAATTCCTTGGTCATACTGACATTCAGTGCAAGGTTGCTGCTGCAACGTTATCCAACTAGCAAATCTATCTCACTTCTGCATGCCTCCTCACACCATCTTAAATTTTGCCAACAATACTGGTGTTGGCAGCAAAATTATAGATGGTGTTTGAGCTGTGTCTAGCCACACATCGTGGGACTACAGAGAGTACGCCATGGGGTAAGCACACATCTTTGAGGTGTAGCAGTGTTGGTCATCAGCGAGGAGGAGATGTTATTTCTGATCCACACATTCTGTGGTCTCCCGTGAGGAAATCTAGGATCCAGTTGTGTGGAGCTTGTTGATTAGAACTGAGGATATGATTGTGTTGAATGCTGAGTTGTAATCAACAAACAGCAGTCTGATTACTATTGTCCAGGTGATCCAAGACCTAATGGAGAGCCAGAGAGATTGCATCCCCTGTAGACCTACTGTGGTGATAAACAAATCCTCGCTTAGGGAGGTGTTGATTCTAGCCATGACCAATCTCTCAAAGCACTTCATCACAGTAGATGTGACTGCTACTAGACAATAGACATTGAGGTAGCTCACCCTGCTCTTCTGGGGCACTGGTATGATCGTCACCCTTTTGAAGCAGGTGTGATCCTCTGACTACAGCAAGGAGTGTGAATAAGTAGGAAATTCAGGATTAAGTCAGACACAAAAAGGAGATTAAGAAAAAAAGACTAAAAGCAAAACAAAATGTGTAAGATAGCATGTGTAAAACTTAAACATTGTATCTGTCAGTTCACAGTCCATAGTATTTTATGAATGTTAAAAACACTTGCGATCACATTTTTTCCTATCAAATGCAGTTTTCACAAGGCTTTATTTCCACAAGAAATTTTATTGCTTAATTTCTCGAAACTGGGTGCTTGCTGGAAAGATCTGCATTTATTGCCCATTAATAATTGCTAGAGATGGTAGTAGACTAACACAGTGGTCCCCAACCACCGGTCCGCAGCCCGGTGGTTGGTGACCACTGGACTAACACTTTGAACCACTCCAGTGACCACTCCATAGAAAGTTCCAGGATTTACACCCTAGTGACAATAAAACAGCAAGATATTTCCAATTCAGAATATGAGTCTGACTTAAAAGGCAATATCCAGATAGTAATGGTTTCAAGCATCTGAAATGTGGTGGTTCAAGGTACCTGATTTCATTGTGCTACCTAATAATTGTTAATGTGTTTGCCTCAGCCTTGCTGCATGTTGACACAACATCTTCAGTTATTGAGGAGATGCAAATTGGATTAAAAACTGTATAATCGGCATTTATTATTTTCACCTCTTATTACAGAGAATGGGTAATAAAGAAGATCTCCTTAATATTATGATCTATTGTGTATTTGTTTATAGCATTTTGTGTATATCCATACAAGAAGAAATAATATGTTTGACTTGTAGGACACGGGAGTTACAAGTAGAGATTTAATTAGTCGGAAGATTAGAGAATACAGTACCATGATGAAGTAAGTAGGTTTGTTTTACTGGTCTAGTTTTCATGAATTATGATTTTGAACTTAAACCCACTTTTGATTTACAATTTAATTTATCACAAAATTAAGCTATCACCAGACTGTGCAGAACATTTGAGTTCAAAAACATTACCTTCTCTGTCACTGTATGCAAGACTGAATGAGGCCTTGTGCATTATTTGTGTCGGTGCCTAAGTAAATGAATGGACAATAATAAAACATAAGAGTTATTGTAAATCTCTATTTAAAGAAAATGAATAGTTTACAGTCCATGTGCAAATAATTCCTTTGAAATATCTTACTGGATTTTTTTTCAGTACTTCTGGCAGTAAATCAGAACCATCTCCTAAAACACCACGGCAGACTCTCAGTATTAGACAGACCTTCTTGGGATCCAAAACTGATCCAAAGAGCCCACATTCTCCAAAGCAAGAGCTGGAAAGAAAGCTTATAAGTATGTATCATTGTATAACTAATCATCTCGAATTTTTTCTCTTTCAATCATACAATTTATTTTTAATTGTTAACTTCATTTAAATGATATTAAAGTCTAATTATTTAAATAAGTAGAAATTTATTTGTTTATCCAGTTAACTAAATAATTTTAACAATTTTTTTTTGGCATACTTAAGCCCCGCGTACAGTGAGAAGCTGTTGTGTGGGACTCTGCTCTCCAAGGGAACTGAAGGCACAGCTGTCTGGAAAGGAGCATTTTAAATCCAGCCTGTGCAATAGATCATAACTGAAGGACTTTAGGTACCTTTAAGACATAGAAGCGGGTAGAGATACAATTCCCACTGAAGCGGTAGCAGAGTTTCATACTGGGAATTGGACAAGCTAGAATATGGATTTAAGCCAAAGTTAGTTTCGTATATATTGTGTGAGATTACACATGAAGATGTGAATATAGATTTTTCTTCAAATCAATATTAGTTGCAAAATATTTAATCTAAAATGAAATTAATGATACAATACTTAACTGAAATAATTTTTGCCATACACTGATATCAAAGAGAAGTTATTTTACTATTCAGATGACACAAGCCCACCAAAAGACAAAGGAACATGGCGAAGAGGTATTCCTAGTTTAATGAGAAAACCTTTTGAAAAGAAACCAGGTCCTGGTGTAACATTTGGTGTCAGGTTAGATGATTGTCCACCTGCTCTTCACAATAAGGTATGTGCAATCTAGTAGAGAATACTGTGAATGTACAGTTAGTATTTAAAGCACAAAAATAAAAAGTGTCCCTTCAAAAGAGGACATTTTGTCTTTGAGTCTTCTGAAAGCAGGCTCACTGCTAGTTTTCCTCACGCATCTCTCATCAAGTTTTAAAGTGTCTTTAAATGTCTTCTCCAGAAGGTCTTGCATTAACTTGTATGCAGAATTCCATAAAAGCAACTCAATGTGACAGTTAATGAAATTTAATAATTGAATTTATACCCTTATTTAAATGGTTTATCTTAAGCTCTTCTGATAATTGGCATTCTGCTGTGACATTCTGCGTTAAATTTATTTTCCTTGCTTTGTTCCCATATATATAATAGGAATTATAAATTACTTCATAATCTAAAGATGTTTTAACCTAATACATGAATGAGTATCATTATGGTTAAGCTACTTTTATTCCATCAAAACAACTGTGGTCCATATAATGCAACTCAGAAATATTTTGGTTCTGAGCACTTGCATTGAGGAATTCCAAAAGCTTGACATGTCATTTCTAAACAGAATGCCATTAAATAACAGCCTATGGTTTAAACTCTATCTGTTTCTGTTAACTCAACCTCCCCACTCTGGACTTGATATTAAAGAGTTCACCTACTCAATTACAAAACAATTTGTAATTACATTAAAAACAATTAATAATTCTGATTATAATCCTACAATTGCCACTATTTAAACAATGATGGGGTTCCTGGCCACAAAATAGATAGTTTGCTCACATTTCAAATTTTAAGCATTTGAAAATTGATATTTTATATTTAACGCTCATAAACTGATTTATAGAAAAATCACATTGTGAAAGTTAAATCAATAGTTATAGCAGATTGTAAAATAAGTTAAGGCTCATAGCAACAGGAAATGCACTGAGTGATGTGTAATGTTACTGCAGTTGGGTCTTGTTTTTCTGCTTTGGAAATATTAATGACCATTCACAGAAGAGTATGTGTTCAGTGTTTCACTATAAGTGTCATTTTTTTGCAAAAGAGGGTATGACTTGAGTCTTGAGTTCATTTGATACCTTTCTGTCATCTCTTGGAGCTTAACACTCAGCCAGTCCCCTCTATTAACCTCGTACGTTTACAATTTTTCTCTTTATAAGAGAACTAGTCAGTCCTGCTGTAGTTCATCTATCAGTGTTATTGACTCAGTTTCTCCCTCTCTACTAGTATGGCCTGATCTGCTCCTAGAGCTTAATACTTAACAGTCTTGTCTTTTGTTTTCTCTCCCCATCTGCCATTATCTATAGCTCTAAAATTTCTTCTGTGTTCTCTCCCTGTAATCGCTCTCATCAATCTATCAGATATTTTTCTGTTAAATTTATCCCTATTATCATTCGAACCGTTCTCTACTTTCCACTTCTGAAGAAGGGTCTTCAAGCTGAAATGGAAACTCTGTTTCTTGTTCCACAGATACTTCCTGGCATATTGGTTTTTCCAAAATTTTCTATTTTTGTTTCACATTTTCAAAACTAAATTGGTTCATTATTGTCACATGTAATACAGAGGATAGTCTGACTTCATGCTAACCACTCACTCTTCTGAATCTGTCAACCTGTTGAACAACACTAACAGAGATGACAAAGTTCACTCATTTGAGCCCACCAGCTTCAGTGATTAACTGGATCTTAAAATATAACTCTAATCCTGAGAGCATGGATTAGAAAATGGAAATTCCTACCTCCCATTGTTATAATTCTCAAAGGCTACCTCCTAACTATATGGAATATCTGGTGTTGAAGAGTAAATATGCACTTGTCAGTGACACCATATTCTGAACGCAAAATAAAAACTGATCAGTTTACCCCCCCCCCCCCCCCACCCAGTAGAGAATTTTGAAAGAGAACTACAATGTAATTATTGTATTGTACTGAAATAGCTTTCAGGTTGTTCAAATAAATTGCTATTTGTATAGCTGGTTATGTAGGTTTTAATAAAGTATATTTAATAGCTTACCAGCTTGTGTTTTGTAGTATGTACCATTTATAGTTGAGGTCTGCTGCAATTTGGTTGAAGAGAAAGGACTTGAGTACACTGGAATCTACAGAGTGCCAGGAAATAATGCTGCTATATCAAGCTTGCAAGAAGAACTCAACAAAGGAGTGACTGATATTGACTTTATGGATGATGTAAGTTTCAAAAACTTTCTTATTTTGTATTGTGAAATATTTTTATTACTGTGCATTAAAATTGTAATAAAATTGTTCTCCTCTACAATGTTTCAAAACACAGAAATGGCGAGATCTGAATGTTATAAGTAGTTTACTGAAATCCTTCTTCCGAAAACTTCCAGAGCCTCTCTTCACAAATGGTAATTATCTCTGATTGTTTTAGTCCAACCTTTATCTACAGTAATTGGCAAACAGTAAGGCATATGAATTGTGATATTTCATTATTTGTTTTGAAATCCACCATTAAAGCTTGTAGAACTGCAGATCATTGCTTAGTTGCATTACAGTTAACCAGTTTATATTAAGTTATCTTTTCACTTGCCAGGTGTTAAAGAAAACCTGTTCACAAGAAATAGTTTAGTACATATTAGAATACCATTAAGTATGCTTAAAACTTTATACACTCTGGCCACTTTATTAGGTACCCCCTGTCTTCTGCCACTGTAGCCATGCACTCTATTGTTCAATATGTTGTGCATTCAGAGATGCTGTTCTGCACACCACTGTGGTAATGCATGGCTTTTTGAGGTACAACTTGAACCAGTCCAGCCATTCTCTGGCCTCTCTCATTAACAAGGCATTTTCACCCACAGAACTGTTGCTCACTGCATGGTTTTTGTTTTGCACATTGTTCTTTGTAAACTCTTGAGACTGTTGTGCATGAAACTCCCAGGGGATCGACGGTTTTTGAGATACTCAAACCACCCTGTGTGGTACCAACAATCATTCCACAGTCATAGTCACTTGCATCATATTTCTTCTCTTCCTCCCCCCATTCTGATTATTAGACTGAACAACAACTAAACCTCTTGATCATGTCTGAGTGTATTTTCCTATCAATTTTTGTATTCTCATCAAGGTGGATTGTTTACTTACAACTAATTTGTCCATAATTTTTCTAAACAGAGTTGGATAGCAGACACCATGGACAGAGTTGTCAGAAGCAACTGTTTAAACCCTGACCCTGCTTTATGTAAATCTCATTAAGCATTACACTTTCATAGAATTCCTTATAATCCTTGCTACATCTGTTTTAAAAAAAATTAATCTAAACCAACAAGAGATTTGTTCATGATTACAGCAAGTCAATGTGGGTACGGGCGTATTAGTTATAAGTACAACAGAGTAAATCCCAGTACAAAGAAGTAACACTTCACAGTGGTGATGGTCACAGTTTGTTCCCCGGATCCTTGAGGACTTGCATTCTGAATGTGTGTGGTGCAATCTCCTGTAACCCCTATTGTATGTACAGTGTTGACTGCAGGTTCTCTTTCCTCTGGTTGTCGTTGTAGGCTCCCTCTTTCCCCATACTTCTATTTGCAGTTTTTGTGATCTTGTGGTCTCTTAAGGAATCTTACCATTTATCATTTCAATGATACTTTTAATATTTTACTACTCTTGTTCCTTGTGTTAGTCAAAAGGTATCAGTAGCCCATCACTTAATGTAGCTTTTGATAGTGATACAATGCAAGATTCAGTCATCATGTCAAGAACATTTGAACAGCAGTGTAATTAGATTTCATTTTATCTTAAAACTAAGTCCTTTGTCTTTGAAGTTCACATGTTCTGTGCTCACACTGCTGTGAGGCACATGTCCTTATACTGAGGTAATTTTATCTCCAACTACAATCATCCTTGTGCTCAGTTCACCTCCAGCCAATAGAGATTTTTTTTACATATTTGTTTACTGGAGTACTTAATGCTGTGCTTGTTCATTTGTTGCCTTGAGGCTAGGGCAGCCACACTTATCTATCCTCTGGAATGGAGCACTTTTGTCCATGTTTTGACTTGGGGTAAAAGGACCCTAATGGCAGTTGTATACAGGCCTCCAAACAGCAGCTGGAATGTGGATTACAAATTACAGCCAGAGATAGAAAAGATGTTTCAGAAGGGCAATGTCATGATAATCGTTAGGGATTCTAACATGAAAGTGGATTGGGAAAACCAGGCCAGTACTGGGCCTCGAGAGAGAATTTGTAGAATGTCTAAGGGATGGCTTTTTAGTACAGCTTGTTGTTGAGCCCGCTAGGGGATTGGCTGTGCTGGATTGGATGTTGTGCAATGATCCGGAGGTGATAGGAGAGCTTAAGGTTAAGGAACCCATGGGGAACAGTGAACACTATATGATTAAGTTACTTTGAAATTTGAGAAGGAGAAGCTAAATTCCAATGTGTCGGTATTTCAGTGGAATAAAGTAAATTACAATGGCATGAGAGGGGAGCTGGCCAAGGTTGACTGGAAAGAGACACTAGCAAGAAGGACAGCAGAGTAGCAATGGCTGGAGTTTTTGCAAAAATGAGGGAAGTGCAAGACAGATGTATTCCAAATAAGAAGAAATTTTCAAAAGAAAGAAGGACACTACTGTGGCTGAAAAGTGAAGTCAAAGCCCAAGTAAAGACAAAAGAGAGGGCATACAAGGAAGCCAAAGCTTGTGGGAAGATAGAGGATTGGAAAGCTTTTAAAAACTTGCAGAAGGAAACGAAGAAGGTCATTAGGAAGGAAAAGATGAATTATGAAATGAAGCTGGCGACTGATACCAATGAAAATACTAAAAGCTTTTTTAAGTATATAAAGGGTAAAAGAGAGTTGAGGGTAGATGTAGGACCAATAGAAAATGACGCTGGAGATAATGTAATGAGAGACTCAGAGATGGAGGAGGAACTGAATGCATATTTTGCATCAGTCTTCACAGTGGAAGACATCTGCAGGACATTTAAGAGTGTCAGGGAAGTAAAATATGTGCAGTGAAAATTACAACTGAGAAGGTGTTCAGGAAGCTTAATGGTCTGAGGGAGGATGAATCTCCTGGACCTGATGAAATGCACCCTCGGGTTTTGAAGGAAGTAGCTGGAGAGATTGCGGAGGCATTAACGATGATCTTTCAGGAATTGATAGATTCTGGCATTGTACCGGATGACTGGAAAATTGCAAATGTTACTCCACTATTTAAAAAGTGTAGGAGGCAGTAGAAAGGAAACTATAGACCTGTTAGCCTGACATCAGTGGTTGGTACGTAGTTGGAATCGACTGTTAGGGATGAGTTTACAGAGTACCTGGAGGCACATGACAAGATAGGCGAAAGCCAGAATGAATTCCTGAAAGGAAAATCCTGGCCGACTAACATACTGCAATTTTTTGAGGAAATTACAAGCAGGGTAGACAAAGGAGATGCAGTAGATGTGGTGTACTTGGATTTTCAGAAGGCTTTTGATGAGCTGCCGCACATGAGGCTGCTTAGCAAGATAAAAGCCCGTGGAATTACAGGGGAGTTACTAGCATAGGTGGAGCATTGGCTGATCGGCAGACAACAGAGAGTGGGAATATCGGGACCCTATTCTGGCTGGCTGCCGGTTACCAGTGGAGTTCCACAGGGGTCAGTGTTGGGACCACTGCTTTTTACGATGTATGTCAATGATTTGGTTAATGGGATTAGTGGATTTGTGGTTAAATTTGCCGATGATACAAAGATAGGTGGAGGAGCGGGTAGTGTTGAGGAAACAGAGAGCCTGCAAAGAGACTTAGTTAGTTTAGTGGAATGGGCAAAATGACGAGATGCAAAAGGACTTGGGAATCCTTGTGCAGGATACTCTAAAGGTTAGCCTCCAGATTGAGTTGGTGATGAAGAAGCCAGATACAATGTTGGTAAATTTCTAGAGGTATAGAATATAAGAGAAGGGATGAGATGTTGAGGCTTTCTAAGGCAATCGTGAGATCAAACTTGGAATATAGTGTGTGTAGTTTTGGGCTCCTTATTTTAGAAAGGGTATATTGACCTTGGAGAGAGTTCAGAGAAGATTTATGAGAATGATTCCAGGAACGGAAGGGTTACCGTATGAGGAATGTCTGGCAGCTCTTGGGTTGTATTCCTTGGAGTTCAGGAAAATGAGGGGGGTCCTCATTGAAACATTCTGAATGTTAAAAGGCCAGAACAGGTTAGATATGGCAAAGTTATTTCCTATGGTAGGGGATTCTAGGATAAAAGGGCACTACTTTAGGATTGAAGGATGTCCATTTAGAACAGAGATGTGGAGAAATTACTTTAGTCAGAGGGTGGTATATCAGTGGAATTGTTTGCAATGAGCGGCTATGGAGGCCAAGTCATTGGGTGCATTTAAGGCAGAGATAGATTAGTTCTTGATTAGCCAGGGCATCAATGGGTATAGGGAGAAGGCAGGGGAGTGGGGATGACTGGAAGAATTGGATCAGCCCATGAATGAATGGCAGAGCAGACTCAATGGGCCGAATGGCCTACTTCTGCTCCTATATCTTATGGTCTTAACACTAGAATGAGATCTGTGGTCCTGACATAATCCAAATCAATAATTAGTGAGCCTGTTGTTGGATAAGGACTGCATAAACACACTTATTGACTGGTTTGATCATATTGCTCCATTAAAGTTAGACCAGGGGAGAATTAACAAGATTATATTCATCCTTTTTTTGAGCCAGTCATATGTTGCCAGCTTTCCAGAGATGCCAATAATTGAGCTTGGTCGGAACAGGTTCTGGTAGAGCACTACAGCAAGCATGGTTTAACTATAATATGGTCTCCTGATATCAAATTGTAGAAGTCCTGAAGAAAAAAATATATTAACTGATGTGTTGAACATTTTAAGCATTATAGTACTGCTCACTTTAATTATTAAAATGATTTTTTTGTGTGTTACAGACAAATATGCTAATTTTATAGATGCCAACAGAAAAGAGGATTCAGTGGATAGACTCAGAACCTTAAAAAAATTGGTAATCTTTATCCATGACTAGTTTAACTTTACACATAGTTAACATTAAACCTTATTTCTATTCATTAAGACTTTCTCATGGTAAAACAATTTCAGATTCGAGATTTACCAGATCATCACTATGAAACTTTAAAATTTCTTTCGGCACATCTGAAGACAGTAGCAGAAAACTCTGAAAAAAATAAGGTACCCTTATTTAAGTTCCTTTAAAATTTTATGCATGTCCACATTATTTTTCAATGTCAAAACAGTTTTTATCTGTATTTTGAAATTCTCACTTCCAGTTACAGTGATCAACTAAAGAAAATGTAAACACCAACAGAAAGTTAAAATTTAGAATGATGTCCCATTTTTTCTTTTTTCAACTTTTCTAGTGTCAGAGGATATAGTTGCCATATAATTCATGTTCCTAGTCAAAGAAACATTTTCTGAAAGTCTTAACAATGTATAGGTATAGTCTAGTGTAATAATAAAATACTTTTACTTTATTTTTAAAAATCTGAAACTGTTGTGTACTTAGATGGAACCTAGAAATTTGGCAATTGTATTTGGTCCAACCCTTGTCAGAACATCAGAAGACAACATGATGCACATGGTTACTCACATGCCAGATCAATACAAAATAGTGGAAACGCTTATACAACATGTAAGTTTACTTTATGTCCATGGTTATTAGGATTAATAATGTCACTGATTGCTTGAGTGAATAACTAAATTGTAACGACCATTGATCTGATTGTATTTTCAGTATGACTGGTTTTTCACTGAAGAAGGTGATGAAAGTGCAACCGTAAGTAATAATAATTTGAAAACATACTTAGAGACACGCAGCAGACCAAACTGGAACTGATGTCAATCTCATTCAATATCCTTACCTACAATAGTATTGATGGTTTTCACAATCCTCTATGTTGTCTATTTTTGGGTTAATATTTCTTGTACATACTTTTAATTTCTGTTAGTGTTTAGCACATTATTATTGTCAATTCCAAAGAAAGTTGCTACATAATGCATCTCATTGCCTGCATCTGCAGGGTTAAACATTTTTGCTGTTGAACTTGCTGATTTATTATTGTGCAAAATAGTCAAATAAATATCTTTAAGTATAATGCTGATAGAGTGCTGCAGGTTGTTGAAGTAGTTGCATTTAAAATGTATGCATTTTCTTTTGAAAATGTTAAGCCATTTCTTGGTGTAATGTTGCCATTTGTGATTTTGGAAGTGTCAAAAAATGCATGTTTTTGCAGAAAGCTTTTAATACAGTGGCTTTCCCAACTAATACCTGACATGCTAATTCATTCTTTGCAACACTAATTTTATGTAAAATAAGCAGTAAGTTTTATTCTTGATACAATGCGTTATTTGTATGGAAATATACATATTGAGTAAAACTAATATGTACTACAGTACATGTGATGAATGGTATGAATTCTGAAGCCACATAAATTGGCTTATTCTTGCTTGAAACCCAAATGACTTCTCCCTAATGAATCTATTAAAGTCAAACTTTGGTCTTTCTCCTGACATTGGTATTATGATATGTGGTGCTTCACTGTGAGAGAAAAGTAAGCTTTTTATTTGAAACAGACTGTCACTATTTTGGAAGATTCTGATTCATGCTTGCGAAGTTTTTAAGCATTCTCTTCTTTTTTTCTGATTGATTCTAAATCTAAATCCTGAATTAAGTATAGGAAACCTCTCTCAGATTTGGACTAAACAGAGGTAGTGGGTTTTCCTACTGGACTCTGAATTTTGCCAGTTTTGTTTCAGAAAGTTACATGCACAAACTGCTGTAGTTTATGAATGTTATTACAGGAATGTAGATCATTCAATATCCAAAGATTAATGGAGATTTAAACACAAAATTAAATTTGGTTGTCCAGGTTCTTAACGTGAGGCAAAGTAAGTAACAGTTTTTAAAAGTGTGCACTTCTAGTGCTGCTTCTGATTGCATTGGGTTTAGAAAGATTTGCAAGTATACTTCTACCATTAATCTCATCTGATTAGTAGTATGGACTCTTAGAAACTTTTTGTAGGGGAATATGCGGTGAATTAAAGAATACAGCATACAGCAGTGACATAGCAATTAACATCTAATAAGCCAACAATCCAAAGACCTGAGTTTAGATCTTACGATGGCACTTGTGGAATTTAATCATCAGTTAATTTCTAAATATAAAAAGTTATTAATAAAGACATTTACAAATCTGATTGATTGTTATGAAAACACATTTCGTTCACTAATGCTTTTCGCAGGTAGCAAGTGCTGTAATCTTATAAATAAAGTTCAAGTATATCATGTAAATTACCTTTTTGGATTGTCTTAGCCTTTACACAAAAAGCTATGAAGCCTGTGTCTTCTTGCATATTTGAAATCTGACAATTGGTGGCATATGTTAGCTTGATGCTAGCGTAGCAAATGAGAAATCCTGTTTTCTCTAAAGGGAACTGGGTCCAGCATAGAAAATGTTATTAAAGCTCTTTTAAGTATTCGCTTAGAGAATAGCTTCTGAGCTCAAAACAGGCAAACTACCTTTTTTATCCGCAAAGCCTGTTTTCAGGCATTGTCGGAATAACATGGTACTCAATGACAATCTTGCCACACTGGAGAATGTAAAAGTCTATTGTTCATTTAGACTTGGGTTACTGGTGTTTTTTTTTCTTCTAGTAAAGAAAAACAACTTTCTGATCTTCTTACTCTTGTGAATGTAGACACCAATCCAGGAAGAAAGCACAGTTGATACACAGCCAGTGCCAAACATAGATCATTTGCTAACCAACATTGGGAGAACAGGAACTACTCCGGGAGATGTTTCAGGTAACTGCCTGAACAAGACACTGCAGAGTTCGGTAACAGACAGTGTCATTGTTACTGACCAACTTCCTACAGAAGTAGACAGTTCAAGATTGAAATGCTTGTATTTGCCCATTCAAAACTGCAAATACTTGTAGGAGAAATTTGCTGCATATGTGAAACAATTATAATAACCTCAAATTATGTACATAAGTGTTCAAAAGTGTATTGTTTTTGGTTATCCATGATTATAATTTTAAGAGGAATGGTTTTTATAACATTGTGATATATAGTGTGCTGTGCACTTTTTAAGTTATAATTAAATATAGGATTAAAATGTTTCCAGAAATTTCAATTTTCATTATCTACATGTTGGCTTACATTTTGGTAATTGTTGCAAGGTCATCTGAAAAATGTGTTTAATTCTAAGTCTGGAAGAAGCTATAAGTCTTATAGGGCTTACCTGGTTGGTGGCTGGAAGCTTGTGTGTTGTATTTTGTGGGACTGTGGTGTGTGAATGTGTTAGTCAAGACAGTATCACTTTTTATCATGTACTTGGGCTGGATTTAACTTTATCTAGACAAACTTCCACAATCTTTTTACTTCCTTTCCCCAGCCTGTTTCAACTTAACTAAATCAAATTATACTCTCATTTTGGAGTGACAGTAATTTCATTAAATTTAAAACAATTGGAAAATAAATACGTTTATGGAGCACTTTAAAATCATGCAGCATTCATTTCATTCCGTGAGATGTACAATGTAACTTGAACAAGAGAATGAGAAAAGAGATACTGATGCATTATTTAACTTAACTGAATGTACTTAAAGGTCTGATTAAAGTAATGTGATCCACCTGAGCTTTTATTATAAGAAGAATGTTAGAGAATTTATGTCTGCAAGTTTTGTGATTGTCTTCTATAAATTAATTGTTAATTAAAATTGCACAATGATTTGTATTTTAGTGTGGTAATGCTGTGCCATTTCTTTATCCTCTGATCTTGCTCTCAATATCATTAATTATGGTTTGTTGGATTTTCTGTCCATTAGTGTGAGCTTATCATCCTATCCTCTGTTGAACTAACCCAGCATGTCTTTTCCCAAATGTGTCAACTTTGTCACATAGCTCATGTCTGAGTGTTAAAGGGTTTTTTTCCAGCATTTACACATACTGATCTTGAAACAGGCGAAGTTGGAGGAGTCTATCACACTGTGATGTCACTGATGGATTCTGTGATGTCACTGATGGACAGCTGGAACTGTAGGAAGAAGGAGGATTGTTGCCCTCATTGTAGCTGCCTAGTCTGCAGAAATCCCCGTTTCTTGTAAAATGGAAAATTTATCATCTGTGATGTAAATTTGCTGTAATGATTATTTTTAAAAGACCAATACTACTTTCTTAAAGTCTTTCTGCTGTTTCTTATCATTTCTGAAGCAGACCCTGAGGAGAAATAGCATGGTATGGTCTATTAGTTTTTATAGTCATGTAGCATAAACCATGTTTCAAAAGGGGTGTGGCTGGGGGCTCAGCTCTAGGTCTGCCTTACAGACTTGCAAAGTGAATTGCAGGAGTTTTCAAGTACTTATAGCTTGAAAATACTGAAAATTTATATTAAAAATTTGGAATTTTGCTAGCCCCTTTCTGCCCCCCTCTTAATTTTATAGCCTCAGCTGTTGCCCCATAGTAGATCTCTTTTTGCAGCTTCCATTCTACATTTCATCATGCCCTTTGTCAAATTTGAAAGTCACATGCTTTTGTGTGAATTCTAAGTATATTTAGTTGACTTTTTCTAAATAATATTAATATAGCTTAAGCAAAAAATACATTAGTGTTTGTGTTTTTGAGTTCTGTGCTTTCTTGTTTTGCTCGGCATCATTTGCATTTCTCCTGGAGTAAGTAATTCTTGTAAAGTGTCTTTTCAATTAACATCTTGCAGATGTAGGCCCTTTAGATCAATGCAAACATTTGTGCAGCTATAACTTAGAAACCAGTGGTGTGCTTAGAAGTGTGGGTGCTTTGATTTTCATAAAGCATGTTATGAGGACACTTTTTAAAATAAAATTGAAAGAATGAGTTCTGCAAATGGAAACAAGAATAAATTGTTTCAATATGTACTAATGTTTAATTAGTTTTTGTGTTTTTTCTAAGAGAACAGGGTCCCTTTGCCATCCCTCTCATTGAGCTGGTTTAACCTCAATTTCACAGCATACTTTCATGGTGGTGGCTGTCTGTGCTGCTTTTCATCTCAGTGAGCTATAACTCTCCACTCTGTGCCTTTTTTCTATTGCAGTCATACTATGAATTATGATTTGCTTCATAAATATAAATGTGCTTTAAATTGTTTGTTAAAAATAAACAAATGATGTAATAATTGTGATGTTTTCTTTCTCCTCTTTTACAGACTCAACCACTAGTGACTCAGCAAAATCTAAGGTGAGAACATAACTGCAAAGAAAATATAAGACCTTAAAACACATTTATTGGCTAGAAATTATAAAGGCACAGAAAAGTGTGTCATAAAAATATTTAGCAACATTAAATTTCAGAATTGTGGAAGCTCTCCTAATTGGTTATTGAAGAATTAAGTTTTTCTTCCCTGCACCAGTGTCTTTTACATAGCATTTTTTTTTTGCTGAAGTAGTTCTTGCATTGTGTAAAATAATTTTACGAGTTTAAGTTTTTCAATTATCTTGGACAGGATTGTTGAGAAATCATATTTATCCATGCCCTTTCTCGTCTCATCAATGGTCGCTTTTTGCCTAAATCACCCTCCTCTAAAGCTTCTGCTTGGCTAGCCACTGAAATGTGACTGCCCAAGCATAGAACTATTCCCTACTATTCAAGTATAGCCAGAGGTTTTCCCTTTTCTCTCCTTCAGCATCATCATGAGTCCCAAAAAATCTGTGATTAAATCTCTCCTGTTTATCCGCTATGTGCTATACCTGGCACGAGCATTTAAAATAAAGTTCCAAATTCCACATGCATGCTGATGGCACCATCTCTCTCCATCTCTCCAGTGCCTCAAACTTGCCGCTCTGTTTGTCCAATATCCAATATTGGATAAGCAGAAATTTTCTCTGTTATTGGGAATGATAAAGTCATTGGCTTAGTTGCTGGAGTCCAGATTACCACTGTGCTTTCATTAAATCATCTTCATTACTTCTCAGAATAAAACTTAATTAGATTTGTAAGATGGTATAAGATTTCTCTGATATGGAACTGTGCTGGCTTCCCTGACTCAACCTTTGTATTTCCAAGTGAACATAAATGCAGTCCCTGATAATATTTTCTAATAATTTCCCTGCCAGTAATGTGAAGCTTACCAGCATTCAGTTTACCAGTCCCAACTAGTTCTCCTCTACCACCACTCTCCTCCGTCTGGCGGAACTGGTCCTCCCTCTTAATAACCTTTCCTTAGGCTCCTCACACTTCCTTCAAACTGTGTAGCTACGGCACTTGCATGGGTCCCAGCTATGTTTGCTATTTTGTCGGCTATGTGGAACAATCTGTGTTCCAAGCCTACACCGGCATCACTCCTCAACTTTTCCTATACTACATTGATGACTACATCGGTACATCTTTGGTCCCCTAAACTCTCTTTGACTTTAAAACCCTTTTGTACAATTACAATATAACCAGGGTGCTGAAATTTTTGTAGTTCAAAATTTATTACTGGCAAAAGCTGCTTATGGATTATAATTTAAGTCTTAATTTTTGTATACAGTGGATTCCGATTAATCGGGCCATCAGTTACAGCAGCCACTTATTTTGGACAACTCTTAAAGAACAAAATCTAATCAAGAAAATAGCTGGGACATTTTGCTGCTTAATTGGGACAGGATACTGTTGCTGAACAGTTTCCAACTAGAGTCACTTGCGTGTGTTAAAAAGTGATTTTTGTCACTGATAGTTGGTGAGAAATAAGCAGTAAGACAATTTGGAAATGTTTTGCTCACTGCAGTTTCAAGCATTCAGGCTTGGAGATGCCAGAAACAGCCGGGAGTGAAAAATGAAACGATTTTACTACTTCAACAAGTTAGGGACTACGAAGAATTTGAAGGCATCAACAATCATCTTGAATGTTACAATGAAAATGAAGATTTGGGGGATGCGAACATCGAAAGCATTGTATGAAGGCAGTCCATTGTCTGTACTAGGTGTCTGTTCTAATTTTCATTTACAATCAGAAGAACACAGCAGCGTGTTCTATCGTATCTGACGATGACAGTGAAACCTGTGCAGGAGAGTTTTTAAAGTGGAAAAGCCGTTGCACTGGGACAGTTCTACTCTCTCAACCTCAGAAGTCCAGGTCCAGTGGTATGAGTAGACGTCACAAGCTGGGGACTTCCTTGGTTGCAGTGGATAACCATGACTTCCGTGCCTTCACTCTCCAAAAAGTGCTGCAGAACTGCCATCTTGGCTGTTGGTTCTCACTGTTGATCTCATCCGCCCAGTTAACTGGTGCTGATTTCACATGCAAGGACAGGCATGTCCCTATCCCACCAGGATCTGAGATCCACCAGAAACCCTCATCTGGTTAAGCCTGCCTGTTGGCGCTGTATTCCAGGGTGTTGTCACTGTTGCATGCAAACAGTTACTTGGAACCACAGGTGAGAGCTGAATCCAGTGGGGACCAAAGGTGAGTGAGCTATCCCAGAATGGACACAACAAGCCATTTCATCAGAGATACTACCTTTCCCTGGAAACCTGTTACACAGCAGCGTACACTGGATGAATTCCTCCGTCGATAACTATTAGGAACTAATACACAGTTTTATAGTACTGTAATAGCATTAGTAGTGTTTTAATTTGTTCAGTATTTCATTTAAATGCATAATTTGTTACTCAGTTATACAGCAGATAGTCTCTTTTTTTAATACTTTTTTTTAACTATTTCCATGAAACTTTGGCTAACAGGACCTCCATGGTAGTAATCTCTGGATTGCTGCCTGTGCCAGTGAGGATAGGAATAGGATGATTTGGCAGGTAAAAGCATGGCTGAAGAACTGGTGCAGGGGGCAAGGGTTCAGATTTATGGATCATTGGGATCACTTCTGGGAAGATGCAACTTGTACAAAAAGTACAGGTTACACCTAAATCAGAAGGGGTTAAACTAATTTGGCAGGGGGATGGGAATCGCAGTGATAGTGCTGAAGATGAGTAGCTGGTTTACAAACAGAGGCAATGTGTAGTGAGGAGAGGCTATTGATAGGACAAGCAGTCAACAGGATGAGGTGCAATGTAAAAGGTGGACAAAATCAAAAAGGGTAAATACAGGACTGAAGGTGTTGTATTTGAATGCACACAGTATATGGAATAAGGTAGATGATATTGTGGCACAATTGCAGATTAGCAGGTATGATGTTGTAGGCAGCACTGAATCATGGCTGAAAGAAGATTATAGCTGGAACTTAATGTCCAAGGGTACACATTGTGTTGAAAGGACAAGCAGGAAGGCAGAGGGAGCAGCATTGCTCTTGGTAAAAAAAAAATAAAATCAATCATTAGAAAGAGGTGACATAGAGTCAGAAGATGTTGAATCAGTGTGGATAAAGCTAAGGAACTGCAAGGGTAAAAAGTCCCTGATGGTAATTGTATACCTACCCCCAAACAGTTATGAGGAGGAGGTCTACACATTACAGTGGAAGATAGAAAATGCATGCCAGAAGGGTGATGTTCCAATATTCATGGGGGATTTCAATATGCAGGTAGATTTGGAAAATCAAGGTGGTGCTGGGTTCCAAGAAGGAGTTTCTAGAATGCCCGGGAGAGGGCTTTTTAGAGCAGCTTGTGGTTGAGCCCACTAGGGGATCATCTATTCTGGATTGGATATTGTGCAAGGAACCAAAATTGATTAGAGAGCTTAAGGTAAAAGAACCCCGAGGGGAAATTGATCATAATGTGATCAAATTCATCCTGAAATTTGAGAAGGAGAAGCTAAAGTCAGATGCATCAGTATTACAGTGGAGTAAAGTGAATTACAGAAGTATGAGAAAAAAGTTGGCCAGAATTAATTGGAAAAGAACACTGGCAGTGATGACGCCAGAGCAGCAATGGCTGGAATTTGTAGAAGCAATTCGGAAGGCACAGGTGGGGAGTGTATATATACACGTCCCAAAGAGGAAGGAACAAGTATTCTAAAGTGAAGATGATACAACCGTGGCTAACAAGAGAAGTCAAAGCCAACATAAAAGCCAAAGAGAGGGCATGTAATAGAGCAAACATTAGTGGGAAGTTAGAGGAATAAGAAGTTTGTAAAACGAACAGAAGGTAACTAAAATGTCATTAACAAGATAAAGTTGAAATACGTAAGTAAGCTAGCCAGTAATATTAAAGAGGATACCAAAGTAAGAGGGGATATCGAACCACTGGAAAATTATGCTGGAGAGGTAGTAATGGCAGACAAACTGAATAAGTATTTTGCATCAGTATGGTGGAAGTTCCAAGTGTTAGGGGTCAAGAAGTATGTGAAATTACCATTACTAGAGAGGGGTCCTTGGGAAACCGAAAGGTCTGAATGTAGATAAGTCACCTGGACCAGATGGTGTACCCCACCCAGGGTTCTGAAAGAAGTGGCTGAAGAGATTGTGGAGGCATTAGTAATGATATTTCAGTAGATTCTGGTATGGTTACAGGAGACTGGAAAATTGCAAATGTCTCTTCACACTTCAAGAAGGAAGAGAGGCAGAAAAAAGGAAACCGTAGGCCAGTTGGTCTGAAGTTGATTATTAAGGATGAGGTCTCAGGGTAATTGGAGGTATGTAATAAAGTTGGCCATAGTCAACAGGTTTCCTCAAGGGAAAATCTTGCCTGACAACAGAATTGTTGCAATTCTTTGAAGAACTAACAAGCAGGATAGACAACGGAGAAATGGTTGCTGTTGTGTACTTGGATTTTCAGGAAGCCTTTGACAAGGTGCCACACACGAGGCTACTTAGCAAGCTATGAGCCTATGGTATTACAGGAAAGATTCTAGCTTGGATAGCACAGTAGCTGATTGGCAGGAGACAAAGAGTGGGAATGAAGGGAGCCCTCTCTGGCTGGCTGCTGGTGATTAATGGTGTTCCACAGAGGTCTTTGTTGGGACCAATTCTTTTTACATTATATGTCAATGATTTGTATGATGGAATTGATGGCTTTGCAAACAATTTGAAGATAGGTTGAGGGGCAGGTGATTTTGAGGAAGTAAAGACACTGTAGAAGGATTTAGCCAGATAAAGGGAATGGGCAAAGCAGTGGCAGATGGAATAGTATCAGGAAGTGTATGGTCATGCATTTTGGTAGAAGAAATGAAAGGAGTGATTATTTTCTAAATGGAGAGGAAATACAAAAATCTGAGATGGAAAGGGTCTTGGGAGGCCTTGTGCAGGATTCCTTACTAGTTAATTTGCAGGTTGAGACTGTACTGAGGAAAGCAAATACTATGTTACCATTCATTTTAAGAGGTCTAAAATATAAAAGCAAGGGTGTAATGTTAAGACTATAAAGCACTGATGTGGGATCACTTGGAGTATTGTGAGCGATGTGGGGCTCCTTAGAAAGGATGTGCTGAAATTGGAGAGGGTCACAAAAATGATTCCAGGATTGACCAGCTTGTCATATGAAGAGTGTTTGATGGCTATGGGGATGTGTTCATTAGAATTCAGAAGAATGAGGTTTGACCTCATTGAAACCTATTGAATGGTGAAAGGCCTTGATAGAGTGAATGTGGGAAGGATGTTTCTTAAGACCAGAGGACACAGCCTCAAAATAGAGCATCCTCTTGAGGAGAGATTTCCTTAGCTAGAAGGTGGTGAATCTATGGAATTCTTTGCCACAGGCAGCTTTTGATAGAAGTTTAAGCCAGAAGTTGGTAGATTCTTGATTGGTCAGTGTAGGAAAGGATACGGGAGAAGACAGGAGAATTGGGGCGGAGAGGAAAACAGATCAGCCATATTGAAATGGCGGAGAAGGCTCAGTGGGCCAAAGGGCCTAATTCTGTTTCTATATCTTAATGGTCTGTTGGTTTTATAATTGGGGCAGCCACTTAATTGGACCTAAATGTTCTGGTCCTGATGTGTCCTATCAATGGAAATCCTCCGTAAATGTGTTTGGAATTTCATGGGTCTTGTATTGGCAGAGATATGAAAAACATTACTTTGAATTTTTCTGTACAGTTCAAACCCAAATTTAGATAGGAAGAGTTCTGATCCTTGCAATTATAGTAGCCTCTGCTGTGCAGACTTTGAATGTGATTTGGTCAATGTGGAACCGGGATCTACAAGGCAACTACTTATGATGTTTCAGCAGGACCACATTTTGGAAATGGAATGGAATTACATCTTTTGTAAACTATCTTCATATATTTAAGTGATATTCTTTCAATCACTTTGTGCTGCTATCCACCATAGTTTTTAATTTAGCACCTCCTGAGCTTTTTGAATGACAGATCACATGGTGTGATTGTACCTTCAATATCTTACTGCTGAACCGTGGAGCAATAATTTGGGTCTCCTGATTAATGTTTATTCTATAACAAATCCAAGGAGAAAAAAGTTGCCCCTGACCAAGAAAATATTGTTCTTTTTTCTATCATTGATGACTTCAAATGAAATGAAATACAAGGCACCTAGAAAGCATTAAGGTGCACTTGTATTTTTCTTGCACTTGTGCATGTTTCCTAAAGGACTCACTATAAATTAGTAAAGGTATGGGAAAATGGTTGCTAAGACACATATTTTAAAGATGGAGGATGATGCTGGATATTATTGATGTTTCTTTTGCCCAAACGTAGTGTAGCATAAGGATGTAATTTTGATATCTACATTGAAACTTTGGACGTGGTCATGCATAAACCAAAGTATTTCAAATGCATCCTTTTCACTGATATTTTCAATAAAAATGAAAAAGTGCAGATTCTGGAATGAAATACAAATCAGGCATTGTCAATAGAGAGAGTAAACATTTCAGGTTTGAGTTCTGATGACATTTCACCTGAAACATTCACTGTTCCTCTTTCTATTTTTTACAAGGTGCATAATCCACTTAAAGTCTAATATATTTGTAAAGTTCATTGTCTTGTGTTCAGTAAACATGCATTTCTTATTTCAAACATTTTCTTCCATATTTAACAGGGTTCTTGGGGATCCGGAAAGGATCAATACAGCAGGGATCTGCTTGTGTCATCCATCTTTGCTGCAGCCAGTCGTAAAAGAAAGAAAAAGGATGTAAAGTTGCAACAAAGTAGTTCAGATGATGAGTTGGAAAGTGGATTCTCCAGGAAAGAAATATCAAACTATTCCCGTACAATTGTAGCTAAGGAACTGGGAAATAAAGGAGAAGCTGAAAATGAAGTTGACTTATCTGAAACAAAGGGAAAACAAGATAATTGGTATGATGAGCAGCAGGTAAAAGAAAGTACAGGGGAAAGGAATAAATCTTTATCTGTAGCATTAATTGAAAAGTATGAAACAAGAAAGCAGACATCTCCAGAAGAAACAAGCTTCACAGAGCAGAAGCTTCCAACATACTGCCAAAAATGCACAGACTCGCCTAATGTCGGTTGTTCCAGTCCACAACTAATTGCAAGCACAAAGTCCATTTCTGCTATTGAGGTTTCTCCTGGTAATGTAAACAAGGATAATGCTGTGACAGACTTAAATATTACAGTCAGTAATTGTTCTTTGGATTCTCAACAGCAAACTAATTTAATCAAAACAAAGAAGCCCGCAGTCAAAATCATAGATGCAATTACTGCAGATGTAAGTTCCATCGCTTCAGAATATTCCACAACTTCTTCTATAACATATCTAACAGAAATGGACTCTCATGTGCTGAATGCAGAAGTCCAGTCAGTGACAGAAAGCAAAGGTGATGAGGCTGATGATGAGAGAAGTGAACTTGTCAGTGAAGGACACCATGTAGAAACAGATAGTGATAGCGATTTTTCTGTTTTTGCTGCAAGTTGTGCACCTGAAAAGCTCCTACATGTAATGAAACAGGATCCATCAATGAGTGTCAGGAAAAACTCAGAAGGAAGTAACAGGATTGGAACAGAGGGAAGTTCAACTCCAGGGTTGGATGGTAGGAAAGTGTTTAGTTCACGTAAGCTCATTGAGAGTGATACACTTTCAAAGAAAAAATCACTTAGGTTGAAAGGTGAAAATGAGGTGTCAGTGGATACAAAGGAACAAAAAGAAGCAAAGAGAGAACAGAAGGTTGTTGATGTCATGAAGAAAGGGAAATCCACAAGCAGCCTGTCTTCATTCATTAAAAATGAACCCGATAAGATAGAGCCTGGATGGAAATTAAAAATAACAGATCGTTTAAAACTACGTCTAAAAATTTCTGCAGATGATATGTTTGGAGTTGGCATACAAAAGTCAGGCTCTCCTGAGACCATTAGGAAAAAAAAACATCAGGCGGAGACATACCATGGGAGGAAATAGGGATTTTGCAGAACTCAGTGTTTTAAATGCATGGAGAGCACATGAACAAGAACATTCTCCTAATAACGTAGGGAGTGGAGGGAACGAAACCCAGTTGTCAGCAATGGATCGCCTCAAGCCAAAATGTCATTCCCAGGATCTCTCAATCACAGACTGGCTGGCTCGAGAACGCTTACGCACTAGCACACCAGATTTGCACACAGAAAAAGCCTTGGAGCCAAGAACTGTGGTTATTAGTTTAGACAACGATACAAACACACAGTTGTCTGCATCAGCTGGAGAAGATGCAGTCAGCTCGAGTAGTTTGACCCAAATCAGTCATCCTTCCACTTCAACACCTCTTAGCCCACCATCTTCAACAGATCAAGTAAATGGTGACAGCCACCAAAGCAAGGGAAAAAACAATTTTAGTACAACAGTTGATGCTCATCCCCATAAAATATCCAGTAATCAAGTAGTCAAGTCTCGCTTCTATCAGTACTTGTAGGTCTGCAATTATTTATGTGTCTAGTGCTGCAGAAAATTGTACAGCAAATTGCTTGTCAAACAGTATACTGTTTTCTATATGAATTTCCTGTACATATTTCTATCTGTACTTGAATTTTAAAACAGTTGATGCTCTGCCAATACTGCAGGCTGGTTTTTGTGCTGGTTACTGTGGAAGCTCATTGTGTACACTAACAGCCAGAAATAGGATAAACTTGTGTACAAATTTATAAATTGAGTAGAAAAGAGCATCAAGTGCTGAAGCCTTCTGACGTAAACTTAATCATACTGCATGATCAGCAATTTTTGCATACATGTTCTAAATTGGATTCAGCTGCATATATTTTACATCAGCTTATAAGGGCGAGCAAAATAAACTTTTTGAATTTGATTTTTGGAACTTGAGTTGCAAAAGAAAGTGCCTCATCTCAAAAAAGAAATTGGTTTAGATAGGGTGCCATATTGTCATTTTAGTTTAAAAAAACTAGAAATCTACTGTGAACAAATTATTTTATCTGTAAACAAAACAAAAATATCATTAAAATAATTTTCCAGATTTTATTAACTAAACAGGTAGAGTTTCCACACTATAGGCATTCCAGTTGGATCGTAAGAACATTTTTTAATTCAGACTTTTAATACAGTCTTTGTATGGGACTTGATTTTTTTTAAAGGTTTCTGTAAAGATACATAAATGTATATAATTTCATGTGTCGCTTTTTCAAATTTGAGATTTGATAAAAGCTTTGTAACATAGGCATGTAGATAGTGGTCTCTGGAAAAACTGGTCCCTTGCTCATTTTTCATCATCTCTAAAGAGAATCTTAACTGTGCATGAGAACTGTTTTCTCAGATTCAACATTGTATTTAGCCTGTGTACAGATAGAGGCAAATTGTTTGTAAATGTGCCCTGGAAACACTGGAAATAAAATTTTGGTTTCTGTGGTTCTCTGCTTATGTTCTTTAAAGGCATTTAACAACAAAATGAACCAAATGTATGATATACTCATATCTCCCTCTGATCCTAAGTTTTCTTCCACTCCAAAGAGATGGTGCTTGGGTTTAGCAATAATACAGTGAGGATAAATCGTTTGGCATCGTACTGAATAGTGATGCCAGTAATATTAAGAATATTAATAAAAACTGAAATGGGAATTGGTACCATAGATAACAGGTGAATCACACTGAATAAATAAGTAAACCATACAAGATTGGGGGTAGGGAGACATAAGGTTTGGGTGATGAAGGACATAGAGACAAAATAGTAAATATTAAATTTATGATTATCAGCTATTTATGACTGTGAGCAATATATTAAAAAAATATTTTTAATTGACAGCCCCAACTTTCTGCACCAGAATAACAGGTTCGTTAACAGGTCAGTCCAATGGTCAGCAGTGCTTCATTTGCCTGCATTTTTCCACATACATCTGAGATTGGTGAATAATTGTTTACCAAAGCTTTTAAATTAACAATTCCCTATTAGTGAACAGATTTCTAAACATATATCACTCTTTGAAAGTATATCCTAAACTGTCCTGCAAGTCTGACCTCCAATTTAGAGATTGTGTGCCTAATTCAAGACTACCCAACAAGCAGCAGCTGAATTATCTCTACTTTGCCAGTCTTACCTACTTATCCAAAATACTTGGGGCTGGAACTGTTTTGAAATATCTAATGAAATAGCTTGGGAATGCCATCATTTCTGACTGAATTTATGTGCTATCGTAAGCAGTCTTTGTTTTACACTTGTTCAAAAGACACATGTAATTAACAGTAAAAATTATTACATACCAGAAATATACTGTGCTCAGGGTAATAAAAGCAGCAGAGCAGCATCAGGAGTATACCTGAATCATCTGTTGAACAACAACAACAAATAACTGCAAGTTTCAGTCTCTACCTACAATGTCATGTTCTGATTAAATACTGTATTTGTATTTACTTTTTGTTTGATTTTAGCTTACATAAAACTATCAGTATTGTAGACGTTCTGGTGTTAGATTTTCATCAGTGATGCTTTCAAAGATTAATGTCATTAGGTAAGACATAAAAACAACATCACTTCTTCTGGTGCCAGATTTTCATGATGTACAGATGCTTTAAAATGTTAATATTGTACCTTTTCTTAAATTTCTGAACCATCCTGCTATTCACAATTACCTTTAATTTTAAGTTCATCATGATAGATCTTTCTTTGTTTCATGATCAGCATATCATTAAGCAGCATATGTTTATTCCAATGATTCTTCTCTTTTCATGTTCATCATCTTCATTTTTCACTATAAGCAGTGTTTTTCTATATTTTCATTAACTTCTGATCATAACGTATGTGAATTCACTTTCAGAACCATCTGTGGTTCACAGAGACCTGCACATTAGCTGAGAACCTTCCTGGTATCTTGTGGAATTTTACATTAGTGACATCATGTCAACACTCAAAGCATTTCAGAGGTTTTGGGGTTTTGTAACTTCAGATAAGGGGTACTCAATCTGTATATACACTGCATGATTTTATAAACCTCTGTAAGGTCACCCATCAGCCTCGTAAGGGCCGGGGGTGGGGGGGCGGAGTTCTAGCCTACCAGCCTCTCTAAAACCCAAGCCCTCCAAAATGCCAAAAACATCTTTGTAAATCTGAAGTCTGTCCAGAGTACTGATATCTTTCCTATAGTAGGATGGCCAGAACTTTAATGCAGTATTCCAAGTGCGGCCTTAGCAACATCTTGCACAGATGCTATTCCAGATACTGGTAATGATATGTGTGACCCAGTATAATGTAACATAGATTACCCCTTGTTACTATATGTACTTTCAGAATACATTCAGTGGGGGAGTAACCTTGACTATGACCGAGATATTTTATCTTATTCTATACCATAGATTCTCTAGTCCTTTCAACATTCGATAGGTTTCAATGAGATCCACCCCCCCCCCCCCCCCAGCATTCTTCTAAATCCCAGTGAGTACAGTCACTTACCACATTTCCTTCTGGGCCAAAATTGAACTTTAGGCCTGCTATTCTTGCAAATCAATACCTCATGTACATTCTCATTCAAAATTCCTGCTGATGTAACAGAACCAGGGCAACTCCTTCCCCATGCCCTCAATAGTTCATACCCAACTTACCTACAATTCCAGGTCTGTCACTCAATAACTTATACTTACTTGCCCTTGTCAAATTGTCTTCAGTTTTTGTTAACCACGCCAGTATTCTCCAAATCAACCTGCTGGAAAGGGCAATAATTTTCCTTAATCCAGTTGTAGTAAGGAATCACCATTAACACCTGGGTTTTGTTTTACTAGCTTGTAGGAGGGAGAAATTTACAAAATCCTGGCATTTCTTGTCCATTCCTGCTCTCCAAGGAACTTAAGATCCACTAAAGGATCAATGACATTGGTGGATTCAGAGTCACACATGGACCACGCTTTAAAGAATATAAGATAAGTTTTTACAGTCATCCAGTTTACTAGCTACCATCTATTCCTGTTTATTGTTAAATTGTCCAATTGATAGTCTGATATTCAAACTTATGTCCAGATCAATGGCTCAGAAATATAACCACTAGCCATGATCAAGGACCACTGACCTGGAATGTGAACTGTTTCTCTTCCACACGTTTGTTGGTCTGCTGAATTTTTCCAACATGTTTTCTAACCAAAAATTCAGTGATTTTACCTGGATGCAGATGTACTCTATTACTGTGTTTACAAATTATGTTTTCTAACCAAAAATTCAGTGATTTTACCTGGATGCAGATGTACTCTATTACTGTGTTTACAAATTATTTTTTAAGTTTTCCAAATACCATTCACTAGCTTTCTTCTACTTCTCTTCAAATGCTCAAAAGTCAATACCAAAGCCTATTACATCATTTTATATATAAATTTTATCTGCCCTTTCTGATCCCTTCAATGTCTAATTGTTTGATGCCATACATATTTGTTCCTGTACTCAAAGAAATTTAGAAGAATGCGGGGGAGATCTCATTGAAACCTATCAAATGTTGAAAGGACTAGAGAATGTTTCCTATGGTGGGTGTGTCCAGAACTAAAGGACACAGCCTCAAGATTGAAGGGTGACCCTTTAGGATAGAATTAAGGAGGAACCTTTTTAGCCAGAAAGTAGTAAATCCGTGGAATACTCTTGACACAGACAGCTGTGGAGGCCAACACTGGGTATATTTAAAGCAAAAATTCATAGTTTCCTGGTTGGTCAGGACATCAAAGATTATGGTGAGAAGGCAGGTGTGTGGGGTTGAGTGGGATCTGGGATCAGCCATATTAGAATGGTGGAGTAAACTTGATGAGTTGAATGGCCTTATGTTGATTATATGTTTTAATGGTCTTAATATTATGAGCACCATATTTTATAATTAAGATATGGAAGAACTAAAAACATTTGACTTTGATCACCACATCGATTAACACGTGGGAAAATTATACTGTTGCCTTCTCAGAATCATAGTTGAAAGAGCAGAACTGACATTCCATCAACATTTCATGTGGTGGGATTTGCAAAATTAGTAATTGAGAATATAAGATCATAAGACAAAGGAGCAGACTTGGGACATTGAGTGCAATGACATTCAAACATGGCTGATCCATTTCTCTCATTCTCATGCCACCTCCCCATAACCTTTGTCACCCATACTAATCAAGGACCTGTCAACCTCTGCTTTAAGTACACTGAAAGACTTGGCCTCCACAGCTATCTTTGGCAATAAATTCCACAGATTCACCACCCTCTGGCTAAAGAAATACCTCCTCATCTCTGTTGTAAATAGATGTCTTTCTATTCTGAGGCTGTGCCCTCTGGTCCTAGACTTTTCTCTTCCCCACCCCCATGAGAACCATCCTCTCTGCATCCACTCCATCGAGGATTTCAGATTTCCCAACCCCCTCCCCCCTCACCACCATTTCTAAAATCCAGCAAGTACAGGCCCAGAGCCTTCAAACACTCCTCATATGTTAACCATCATACTCGTGAACCTCCTCCAATGCCAACACATTCTTCCTTAGATTAGGGGCCCAAAAGAAGACTCTTCAAATGAGGCATATGGCTAGAGCTTACGAACAAAAGAGAGATCACGTTTTTGAGTTTATATGACAAACCTGAATGGTAACAGGAGACAGAAGAGCAGATAAATAGACAAATCAAAGAGAGACAAGAGTAATAGAGTTACCATAGTAAAAAGTCTTCAGTATTAGTTGGGATTAGTTTAGTATTAAAGAGTGTACATTTTAAACTGTGTTCAGAAGTGCTTTTTGAGCAACTTCATAGATATTCCTTCTCAAGAAGAAGCAGTACTGGACCTGGTGTTAAAGGAATGTTGTTAAACAAGTAGTTAAAGTGTTAGAAGCAAAGCATTTTGAAATGGTGACAATTTACAATTTATTTAAAATCAATTTACATTTACCATCTACAAGTTTCAATGTAATTTAGGAAAGGGATAAAGATTGGGAATTAAAGTCCAGAATTTAGGGGTGGGGGAATGGGGTTAGACTAATGTTAATATTTTAAGAAATGATCTGACAGAAGTGGCCACTTTTAAGCAAATCTGTGTCATTTAAGTCGGATGTCAATGTTTCACAGTTAATGAATGTGTTCCTATAGAGTGTAAGTTAAAATTAGAAAATCCAAGGATCCATGAATGTCAAAGGATATTAAGGGCTGTATAAAGAGAAAATGGAAAGCACAGGCAGGTTGTGTGAATTGAAAACAGTGGTTTCAGGAGTAAACAGGACTTTGAGGAGTATAGAACTTGTAGAGGAGTTCATAAAAATAAATTAGGAAAGCCAACTGGGGCATGAAATATCACCAATGACCAAGATTAAGGAACATCCCAAAAACACTTTATGAATATATTGAGGGCAAGCAGAGTGGGAACTAAAGTAGCAATCTGTGGAACCAGATTTTGTAGGCGAGGTCTTAAATTACTATTGCCCATCTGTATTCAGCAAGGAGAAGTGCATTGTAATTGGTAACTTAGGTAGGTGCAAAGTGGAATTCTTGAGCATGTTAACATTAAAAAGGAAATATTTGGTGTCTTGGTTGAATGAGAGCCAGATAAATCGCCACAGCCTTGAGGAGATAATATTCCAGGCTGATCTGGAAGACAACTGAGGAAACTGATGGACAGAGATTTTTAAACTTGTGCAGTTTTAAACCTTGGCAGACAGGATTAAGGAAAATCCCAAGGCATTCTACAAGTATGTGATGAGCTAGAGGATAAGATTGAGAGAATAGGAACAATCAACCCTGGTGCAAGGGTCAAGGATGTCTCTGAGCAGCTGCAGGACATTCTGGAGTGGGAGGGTGCAAAGCCAGTGGTGGTGAATAGGTACCAATGATATAGGTAAAAAAAACGGGATGAGGTCCTACAAAGTGAATTTAGGGAGTTAGGAGATAAACTAAAAACTAGGACCACAAAGGTAATAATCTCTGGATTAGTACCGGTGCCACGTGCTAGTCAGAGTAGAAATAGGAGGATATTTCAGATGAATACGTGGCTTGAAAAATAGTGCAAGGGGGAGGGATTCAAATTTCTGGGGCATTGGAACCAGTTCTGGGGGAGGTGGGACTGGTACAAACAGGACGGTCTGCACCTGGGCTGGACTGGAACCAATGTCCTAGGGGGAGCGTTTGCTACTGCTGTTCAGGAGGATTTAAACTAATGTGGCAGGGGGATGGGAACAAGTGCAGAGAGACAGAGGGGTGTAAAATGAGGGTAGAAGCAAAAAGTAAAAAGTAAAAGTGGCAGCCAGACAAATCCAGGGCAAAAATCAAAAAGGGCCACTTTTCAACATAATTGTATAAGAGCTAAGAGTGTTGTAAAAACAAGCCTGAAGGTTTTGTGTGTCAATGCAAGGAGCATTTGTAACAAGGTGGATGAATTGAATGTGCAGATAGTTATTAATGAATATGATATAGTTGGGATCACAGAGACATGGCTCCAGGGTGACCAAGGATGGGAGCTCAACATCCAGGGATATTCAGGAGGGATAGACAGAAAAGAAAAGGAGGTGGGGTAGCTTTGCTGGTTAGAGAGGAGATTAACACAATAGAAAGGAAGGACATTAGCCTGGAGGATGTGGAATCAATATGGAAAGAGCTGCATAACACTAAGGGGCAGAAAACGCTGGTGGGAGTTGTGTACAGGCCACCTAACAGTAGTAGTGAGGTTGGGGATGGCATTAAACAGGAAATTAGAAATGTATGCAATAGAGGAACAGCAGTTTTAATGGGTGACTTCAATCTACATATAGATTGGGTGAACCAAATTGGTAGGGGTGCTGAGGAAGAGGATTTCTTGGAATGTATGCAGGATGGTTTTCTGAACCAACATGTCGAGGAACCAACTAGAGAGCAGGCCATTCTAGACTGGGTATTGAGCAATGAGGAAGGGTTAGTTAGCAATCTTGTCGGGCGAGGCCCCTTGAGTAAGAGTGACCATAATATGGTGAAATTCTTCATTAAGATGGAGAGTGTCATAATTAATTCAGAAACAAAGGCTCTGAACTTAAAGAAGGGTAACTTTGAAGGTATAACACGTGAATTAGCTAAGATAGACTGGCAAATGATATTTAAAGGGTTGATGGTGGATATGCAATGGCAAGCATTTAAAGATCTCATGGATGAACTACAACAATTGTTCATCCCAGTTCGGCAAAAGAATAAACCAGGGAAGGTAGTGCACCCGTGGCTGACAAGGGAAATTAGGGATAGTATCAATTCCAAAGAAGAATCATACAAATTAGCCAGAAAAAGTGGCACACCTGAGGACTGGGAGAAATTCAGAGTCCAGCAGAGGAGGACAAAGGGCTTAATTAGGAAAGGGAAAAAAGATTATGAGAGAAAGCTGGCAGGGAACATAAAAACTGACTGTAAAAGCTTTTATAGATATATGAAAAGAAAAAGATTGGTTAAGACAAATGTAGGTCCCTTACAGTCAGAAACAGGTGAATTGATCATGGGGAAGAAGGACATAAATAATCTTCCGGAAATAGTGGGGGACCGAGGGTCTAGTGAGATGGAGGAACTGAGGGAAATACATGTTAGTAGAGGAAGTGGTGTTAGGTAAATTGAAGGGCTTAAAGGCAGATAAATCCCCAGGGCCAGATGGTCTGCATCCCAGAGTGCTTAAGGAAGTAGCCCAAGAAATAGTGGATGCATTAGTGATAATTTTTCAAAACTCTTTAGAATCTGGATTAGTTCCTGAGGATTGGAGGGTGGCTAATGTAACCCCACTTTTTAAAAAAGGAGGGAGAGAGAAACTGGGGAATTATAGACTGGTTAGCCTGACATCAGTGGTGGGGAAAATGCTAGAGTCGGTTATCAAAGATGTGATAACAGCACATTTGGAAAGCGTGAAATCATCAGACAAAATTGGCATGGATTTGTGAAAGGAAAATCATGTCTGACAAATCTTTTAGAATTTTTTGAAGATGTAACTAGTAGAGTGGATAGGGGAGAACCAGTAGATGTGGTATATTTGGATTTTCAGAAGGCTTTTGACAAGGTCCCACACAGGAGATTAGTGTGCAAACTTAAAGCACACTGTATTGGGGGTATGGTATTGATGTGGATAGAGAATTGGTTGGCAGACAGGAAGCAAAGAGTGGGAGTAAACGGGACCTTTACAGAATGGCAGGCAGTGACTAGTGGGGTACCGCAAGGCTCAGTGCTGGGACCCCAGTTTACAATATATATTAATGATTTAGATGAGGGAATTAAATGCAGCATCTCCAAGTTTGCGGATGACACGAAGCTGGGCAGCGGTGTTAGCTGTGAGGAGGATGCTAAGAGGATGCAGGGTGACTTGGATAGGTTAGGTGAGTGGGCAAATTCATGGCAGATGCAATTTAATGTGGATATATGTGAAGTTGTCCACTTTGGTTGCAAGAACAGGAAAACAGATTATTATCTGAACGGTGGCTGATTAGGAAAAGGGGAGATGCAATGAGACCTGGGTGTCATTATACACCAGTCATTGAAAGTGGGCATGCAGGTACAGCAGATGGTGAAAAAGGCAAATGGTATGTTGGCATTCATAGCAAGAGGATTTGAGTACAGGAGCAGGGAGGTTCTACAGTTGTACAAGGCCTTGGTGAGACCACACCTGGAGTATTGTGTGCAGTTTTGGTCCCCTTATCTGAGGAAAGACATTCTTGCCATAAAGGGAGTACAGAGAAGGTTCACTAAATTGATTCCTGGGATGGCAGGACTTTCATATGAAGAAAGACTGGATCGACTAGGCTTATACTCACTGTAATTTAGAAGATTGAGGGGGGATCTTATTAAAAAGTATAAAATTCTAAAGGGATTTGGACAGGCTAGATGCAGGAAGATTGTTTCCGATGTTGGGGAAGTCCAGAACGAGGGGTCACAGTTTAAGGATAAAGGGGAAGCCTTTTAGGACCGAGATGAGGAAAAACTTCTTCACACAGAGAGTGGTGAATCTGTGGAATTCTCTGCCACAGGAAACAGTTGAGGCCAGTTCATAATAATGTCCACTCCATAATGTACTGGTTAGGTACAGGAGTACATTCAGCCAGAGACTCATTCCACCGAGATGCAACACTAAGCATCATGGGAAGTCATTCCTGCCTGTGGCCATCAAACTTTACAACTCCTCCCTCGGAGTGGCAGACACCCTGAGCCAATAGGCTGGTCCTGGACTTATTTCCACTTGGCATAATTTACTTAGTATTATTATTATTTAATTATTTATGGTTTTATATTGCTATATTTCTACACTATTCTTGGTTGGTGCAACTGTAATGAAACCCAGTTTCCCTCAGGATCAATAAAGTATGTCTGTCTGTCTTCATTGGCTATATTTAAGAGGGAGTTAGATATGGCCCTTGTGGCTAAAGGGATTGGGGGTATGGAGAGAAAGCAGGTACAGGGTTCTGAGTTGGATGATCAGCCATGATCATACTGAATGGCGGTGCAGGCTTGAAGGGCCGAATGGCCTACTCCTGCACCTACTTTCTATGTTTCTAAGTGTGCCAGTGGAAAAGTGGGACAGTATGGAACCGGAGGTGGTAGCAGAGGTACTTAATGGATACGTAAGATGGAGTTCAACCCGGGTTAAGTGTGAAGTGGTTCATTTTGGAAGGATATAGCATCAATGGTAAGACTCTTGGCAGTGTGGATGATCAGAGGGATCTTGGGGTCTGAGTCCATAGGACACTCATAGCTGTTATGCAGGTTGACTCTATGGTTAAGAAGGCATATGGTGCATTGGCCTTCATCAATCATGGGATTGAGTTTAGGAGCCGAGAGGTAATGTTGCAGCTATATAGGACCCTGGTCAGACCCCACTTGGAGTACTGTGCTCAGTTCTGGTCACCTCACTACAGGAAGGATGTGGAAACCATAGAAAGGGTGCAGAGGAGATTTACAAGGATGTTGCCTGGATTGGGGAGCATGCCTTATGAGAATAGGTTGAGTGAACTCAGCCTTTTCTCCTTGGAACAACGGAGGATGAGAGGTGACCAGATAGAGGTGTTCAAGATAATGAGAGGCATTGATCGTGTGGATAGTCGGAGGCTTTTTCCCCAGGGTGGAAATGGCTACCACGAGAGGGCATAGTTTTAAGGTGCTTGGAAGTAGGTACAGAGGAGATGTCGGGGTAAAAAAATTTTACGCAGAGAGTGGTGAGTGTATGGAATGGGCTGCCGGTGGCAGTGGTGGAGGCGAAAATGATAGGATCTTTTAAGAGACTCCTGGATGGCTACATGGAGCTTAGAAATAGAGACGGCTATGTGTAAAGTCTAGGTAGTTCTAAGGTAGGGATATGTTCAGCACAGCTTTGTGGGCTGAAGGGCCTGTATTGTGCTGTAGGTTTCTCTATGTTTCTATGAGGTGTAAGATGACTGTCAAACAATGAATGCACTTCGAGATGTAGGTACCCTAAACAGAGTTGGGGATCACGGAGTGAGATGGAGACAGTTCCTTGTGGACTTTACATGCCTGTTTTTAAAAACAATCAGTGCCTATTGGGATGGAGTTTCTAGAATACATTTGGAAGGCAGAGTATAGATGTATCCAAAGAAGTAGTATTCTAAAGGCAGGGTGACGCAGCTGTGGCTGACAAGGAAAGTCAAAACCAACATAAAAGCAAAGGAGGGCATATGATAGAGCAAAAAATAGTGGGAAGTTGGAGGATTGAGAGACTTTCAACAAACAAAAGACAACAAAAAAAAGCCATAAGGAGGGAAAATATGAAACATGGTTGTCAGTTAGCCAATAATATCAAAGAGGATACTGAAAGTTTTTTCAGATATATCAAGAGTAAAAGAGGTGAGAGTAGATATTGGACTGCTTGAAAATGATGCTAAAGAGGTAGTAATGGGGGCCAAGGAAATGGCAGAGGAACAATAAGTATTTGGCATCAGTCTTCACTGTGGAAGACACTAGCAGTATGCCGTAAGTTTGAGAGAATCGGGGCAGAAATGAGCGCAGTTGCTATTTGTAGGGAGAAGGTGCTTAGGAAACTGAAAGGTCTGAAACTAGATAAGTCACCTGGACGAGATGGACTCTACCTTGGTGTTCTGAAAGAGGTAGCTGAAGAGATTGTAGAGGCATTAAGAACTGCTGGATGTTGAGTACTTGTATTTTCAGGAGGCCTTTGACAAGGGGCTGCACATGAGGTTGCTTAACAAGAGCCCATAGTATTACAGCTAAGATTCAGGCATGGATAGAGCATTGGCTGATTGGTGGCTGGTGACTAGTGGCATTCCACAGGGGTCATTCACATACCTTTATCAAATCTCTCCTCAATCTTGTACTTTCCAGGCAATAAAGTTCTAAACAATTCATTCAATCTTTCCTTATAATTAAGGTCCTCCAGTCTGGAAACATCCTTGTAAATTTTCTCTAATCTTTCAGTCTCATTTACATCTTTCCCATAGGTAGGTGACCAAACTTGCACACAATACTCCAAATCAGGCTTCACCAGTGTTGCATACAACTTCAACACAACATCCCAACTCCTGTACTCAGTACTATGATCTATGAAGGCCAATGTGCCAAAAGCTTTTTTTATGATCCCATCTACCTGTGACACCACTTGCAATGAATAAGGAACCTGTCTTCCGAGATCACTTTGTTCTACTGCACTCATCAGTGCCCTACTGTGTAAGACCCGCCCTGGTTGGTCCTCCCAAAGTGCAACACCTCACACTTGACAGCATTAAATTTAATCTGTAATTTTCAGCTCTTTTTCCAGTTGGTCTAGATCCCACTGCAAGCTTTGATAGACTTCTTCGCTGGCCATTACACCCCCAATCGTGGTGTCATCCACAAATTTGCTGATCTAGTTAACCACATTATCTTCCAGATGGTTGACATAGGTGCCAAACAACAATGGACCCAGCACCGATCCCCGTGGCACTTCATTAGTAACAGGCCTCCAGTCAGAGAGGCCACCATCTACTGCCATTCTATAGCTTCTCCTGAAAAGCCAATGTCTAATCCAATTTACTACCTCATCTTGACTGCCAAATGACTGAACTTTCGTGACCAACTTCCAATGTGGGACCTTGTCAAATGCCTTGCTGAAGCCCATGTAGACAACATCTACTGCCTTGGCTTCATCAACTTCCGTGGTAATTTCTCAAAAAACTCTGTAATATTGGTTAGATATGACCCATCATGCTCAAAGCTACACTGACTATCCCTAATCAGTCCGTCTATCCAAACACTCGTAAATTTGATCCCTTTGAATAACTTCCAATGACATCACACTCATCAGTCTATAGTTTCCTGGTTTAATCTTAGAGCCTTTCTTAAACAGAGGAACAACCTCTGCATCTCACCTGTTGCTAAGGATGATTTAAATATCTCAGCTAGGGCCCCTGCAGTTTCTGCACTTGCTTTCCACAAGGTCCAAGGGAACACCTTGTCAGGCCCTGATGGTTTGTCCACCCTGATTTTCCTCAAGACAGCAAACACCTCCTCCTTTGTAACCTTTACAGGGTCCATGACTTCACTGCTGCTTTATCTTACTTCTAGAGACTCTGTGTCCATCTCCCGCTTAAACACAGAAGCAAAAATGTCCATTTTTGATCTTCCCCATCTCTCTTGGCTTCATCCTTATCTTCTAGAGAACCAATTTTGTCCCTTGTAATTCTTTTGCTCTTAACATACCATAGAACCCCTCAGGATTGTCCTTCATCCTGTCTGCAATAGCAACCTCATGCCTTTTTTGAGACCTCCTGGTTTCTTTCTTAAGTGTTATCTTGCATTTCTTATACTCCTCAAGTACTTCATTTGTTCCTGTATTGTGAGCAGTTTTTGGGCCCCTTATTTAATGAAAGGATGTGCTGATATTGGAGAGGTTTTAGAGGAGGTTCACAAGAACAACTCCAGGAATGAAAGTCTTAATCATATGAGAAACAATTGACAGCTCTGGGCCTTTACTCACTTGAATTTAGAAGATTGGGGGGGGGGGGGATCTTATTGAACCCCTATCGAATGTTGAAAGGCCTAGATACAGTGGATGTGGAGAGGATGTTCCCTATGGTGGAAGAACCTAGGACTAGATGGCATAGCCTCAAAATAGAGGGGTGTCCATTTAGAACAGAGATGAGGAGGAATTTAGCCAGAGAGCAGTGAATCTGTGGAATTCATTGCTACAGGTGGCTGTGGAGGTCGTCATTGGATGTACTCAAGGTGGAGATTGATAGGTTTTTGGTTAGTCAGGGTGTGAAAAGATATCATGAGAAGACAAGAGAATGGGGTTTAGAGGGAAATGGATCAGCCTTGATGAAATGGCAGAGCAGACTCAATAGCTAAATGGCCTAGTTCTGCTCCTATGACTGAAGGTCTTATGATTTTGTCTGCAGAGCAGGACATTGTTTGGGTTAATAATCAGGAGCAATTAGCAAGGGTTTGGGCAGAACACCCATTGTGTGAGTGGACAGTGTTAGAGTGGTCAGGCTTTGACTCAACAGGCTTGAGTGAGAATAGGTGCAGGCTAGAAATTTAAGTTTGAGAATTTAGAAACATAACAAGCGTAGGTAGGATGGTAGTTCAGGCAGTGGAATGCTCCTCCTCTGAGATGTGGCAATTTAGGGTACCTAGCAGTGAACCCAACTTCACCTCTTGGCTGACAAGGTCAAGGAAATGTACAAACTCCATTTCCAGAAAAGTTGAGATATTTTCCAAAATGCAATAAAAACGAAAATCTGTGATATGTTAATTCACGTGAAACTTTATTTAACTGACAAAAGTACAAAGAAAAGGTTTTCAATAGTTTTACTGACCAACTTAATTGTATTTTGTAAATATACACATATTTAGAATTTGATGGCTGCAACACACTCAACAAAAATTGGGACAGAGGCATGTTTACCATTATGTTACATCACCTTTCCTTTTAATAACACTTTTTAATCGTTTTGGAACTGAGGATACTAATTGTAGTAGATTTGCAATTGGAAATTTTGTCCATTCTTGCTTGATATAAGACTTCAGCTGCTCAACAGTCCATGGTCTCCATTGTCTGATTCTCCTCTTCATGATGCGCCATACATTTTCAATAGGAGATAGATCTGGACTGGCAGCAGGCCAGTCAAGCACATGCACTCTGTGTCTACAAAGCCACGCTGTTGTAGCCCGTGCAGAATGTGGTCTGGCATTGTCCTGCTGAAATAAGCATGGACGTCCCGGGAAGAGATGTCGCCTTCATGGCAACATATGTCTCTCTAAAATCCTAATATACATCTCAGAGTCAATGGTACCTTCACATACATGCAACTCACCCATGCCGTGGGCACTGATGCACCCCCATACCATCACAGATGCTGGCTTTTGCACCTTTCGCTGATAACAATCAGGATGGTAATTTTCATCTTTGGCAAGGAGAACTCGACACCCGTTTTTCTGAAAACTAGCTGAAATGTGGACTCATCTGACCACAGCACACGGTTCCACAATCTTTCTGTCCATCTGAGATGAGCTCGGGCCCAGAGAACTCGCCGGCGTTTCTGCATAGAGTTGATGTATGGCTTCCTCCTTGCGTAATACAGTTTCAAGTTGCATTTCTGGATGCAGCGATGGACTGTGTTAAGTGACAATGGTTTTCCGAAGTACTCCCGAGCCCAGGTGGCTATAATTGTCACAGTAGCATGATGGTTTCTTAGGCAGTGCCGCCTGAGGGCTCGAAGATCACGTGCATTCAACAGTGGTTTCCGACCTTGCCCTTTACACACTGAGATGTCTCTGAATTCTCTGAATCTTTTCACAATATTATGTACTGTAGATGTTGAAAGACCTAAATTCTCTGCAATCTTGCATTGGGAAATGTTCCTTTTGAACTGACTAACAATTCTCTCATGAATTTTGGCACAAAGGGGTGAGCCACGACCCATCCTTGCTTGCAAAGACTGAGCCTTTGATGGACGCTAATTTTATACCCAGTCATGATACCTCACCTGCTACCAATTAGCCTGCTTAATGTGGAGTCTTCCAAACCGGTGTTACTTGAATATTCTGTGCACTTTTCAATCTTATTTTAACTCCGTCCCAACTTTTGTTGAGTGTGTTGCAGCCATCAAATTCTAAATTTGTGTATATTTACAAAATACAATTAAGTTGGTCAATAAAACTATTGAAAATCTTTTCTTTGTACTTTTGTCAGTTAAATAAGGGTTCACGTGAATTAACATATCACAGATTTTCGTTTTTATTGCATTTTGGAAAATACCCCAACTTTTCTGGAAATGGGGTTTGTAGGTGGAGCTGGAGCTGAATGCACTCAGGACCATCAGGAGTCTGAAAACCATAGGTGAGGTGGCCACACCCGGAGTGCAAGGTTCAGATAGCAGATGGGTGACCACCATGAGGAGTAAGGGGAGTAAGCTGTCAATGCAGCATTCCCCTGTGGCCATTCATCTCAGCAACAATTACACCTTTTGGATATCGCTGGTGGGAGTGGGGGTTGAGAGATGATCTATCAGGGCACAGAGCCACTGTGGCTGGCTCCGAGGTTCAGCAGGGAAGGGTAAAGTCAGACAGAGCGGTAGTGGTAGGAAAACGGATAGTTAGGAGGATGAGCAATATATTCTGTGGCTGTGAAAGAGAAGCCAGGATAATGTATTGCCTCCCAGGTGCTGGGGTCCAGGATGTCTCAGAGTGGCTGCAGAAGATACTCAAGAGGGAGGGCGAGCAAAAGTGGTCACAGAGCACGTTGGCACCAATGACATACCATAGGTAGAAAGGAGGAAGAGGTCCTGCACAGCAAGTATGGGAAGTTATGGAACAGATAGTAATCTCTGGATTACTCCCAGTGCCACATGCATTGGGAACAGGGTGATGGTACAGATGAATGAGTGGCTGAGGAAGTGGTGCAGGAGATCACTGTGATCCCCTCTAGTAATGCTATGACCTGTACAAAAAGGGTGGGTTACACCCGAACACAAGAGGGACCGATATCCTTGCAGCTAGGTTTGCTAGAGCTGCCGGGGAGAGTTTGAACTAGATTGGCAGGGGATGAGAACCAGAGTGATAGGGCTGAGAGTGCAGTAATCACTATACAAATCAATGCAGTCAGATGGTGAGAATGGACAGGCAGATGATAGTGCAAAATTGCAGGCAGTGGGGTGAGCTGAAGTATAACATGGGGGCAAAAATCAAAAACGGTGATCAATATAGGACTGAAGGTGTTATACTTGAATGCACACAGTATGTGGTAAAGGTTGACAATTTTGAGCACAGTTAGTGATTGGCAGGTGTGACACTGTGTATCACTGAGATTTGGCTGAAAGAAGATCATAGTTGAAAGCTTAACATCTAACGATGCATCATGTATTGAAAGGACAAACAGAGGGGGTGGCTCTTTTGGTAAAAAATGAAATCGTCCTTAGAAAGAGGTGACATAGGATTTGAATATGTAGAATCTTTGTGGGTAAAGTTATGAAGCTGCAAGGATAAGGAGATCCTGACAGGAGTTACATATAGGCCTCTGAACAGTTGCCAGGTTGTGGGATATAAATTACAATGGGAGATAGGAAAGGCATGTAATAAAGGCAATGTTATAATAGTCATGGGGGATTTCAATATGCAAGTAGACTGGGAATATCAGGTTGGTGCTGGATCTCAAGAGAGGGAATTTGTAGACTGGCTATGAGATGACCCTTTTTAAGATCAGCTTGTGGTTGAGCCCACTAGGGGAAAGCAATTCTGGATTGTGTTGTGTAATAAACCGGATTTGATTAGGGAGCTTAAGCTGAAGGAACTCTTGGGAGACAGTGATCCTAATATGATCAGGTGTGTCCGTATTACAGTAGAGTAAAGGGAATTATAGAGGCACGAGAGAGGAGCTATCCAAGGAAGGAGACACCAGCAGGAATGATAGCAGAACAGTGAAGGCTGCAGTTTCTGGGGGCAATTCTGAATGTGTAAGATACTCCAAAGATGAAGGGAGGATATGGCTACCATGGCTGACAAGGGGAGTCAAAGACAGCATGAAAGCAACAGGGGCATATAGTACAGCAAAGATTAGTGGAAAGTTAGAGAATTTGAAAGCTTCTAAAATCCAACAAAAGACAACTAAGAAAAATAAGGAGGGTAAAGATAAAATATATGTAGGTAAGCAAGCCAAAAACAACGAAGAGTATAGCAAAAGTTCTTTTTTCAAATTTATATAGAGTAAAAGAGAGGCAAGAGTGGATATTGGACCACTGGATAATGATGCTGTAGATCATATATGTCAAACTCAAGGCCCGCGGGCCAAATCCGGCCCGTGGTGGAATTATCTTTGGCCCGCGAGATAATATCTAATTACTATTAAAGCTGGCCCCAGTAATTGAAGCACCTATGGCGTATGATTTGGCTAATGCTGAGTTTATTCAGGTACCAGGTTTTCAGGGTTTTTAGTGTTTATTCGGCAGTCTTCTTCATAAGAAACGGAATTTGTAAAGTGAAACACTTTGTAGTTATAGCAGAGACTGAGACACATGAGAGCAGGCTGAAAAAACGGAGGCAACGAAAGCTGCATTCGCACGCGTCCGACTGATCCGGCCCGCATGAAGCTGCATTTTGCTCAATCCGGCCCGTGACCTAAAATGAGTTTGACACCCCTGCCGTAGATGCAGTAATGGGGGACAAAGAAATGGCAGATTAACTGAATAAGTATTTTAGGTCAGTCTTCACTGTGGAAGACAACTAGCAATTTGCCAAAAAGTTGAGTGCATCAGGGGGCAGAAGTGATGGTAGTTGCTATTATTAAGGAGAAGGTGCTTGGGAAGCTGAAAAGGTAGATAACTCACATGGACCAGATGGACTACATGCCAGGGTTCTGAAAGAGGTTGCTGAACTGATTGAGGGGCCATTAGTAGTGATCTTACAACAATCACTAGATTCTGAAATGGTTCTGAATGACGAGATTGCAAATTTTACTCCACTCTTTAAGAAGGGAGTGAGGCAGAAGAAAGGAAATTATAGGCCAGTTAGTCTGACTTCAGTGGTTGGGAAGATAATGGATCCATTTTTGAGGATGAGGTTTTGGGGTACTTGGAGGCACATGATACAAATAGGCCAAGGTCAACATGGTTTCCTTAAGGGGATATCTTGCCTCACAAATCTGTTAGAATTCTTTCAGGAAATAACAGGTAGGACAGACAAAGGAGAGTCAGTGGATGTTGTTTACTTAAATTTTCAGAATACCTTTGACAAGGTGCCACACACGAGGCTGCTAAATAAGGTAAGAACCCATGGTATTACAGGAAAGATACCAGCATGAATAGAAGAATTGGCTGACTGGCAGGAGACAAAGAGTGGGAAAATAAAGGGAGTGTATTCTGTATGGGTCCTCCAAGAAGACCACAACCTTGTAGAGTTGGCGGCTTGTCTGCCTCAATAACCCAGAGAGCTACATTGGCTGGAGTCAGGGCCTTGCGCTTTAACTCTTGGTAGGATCACCCATGCCAAACAGGTCAAAGGGTAGATGCCAAACTAAGAGTGGTCCAACAGTCCTCTAGGTTTGAAGATTCAGCTCAAAGCTAACAACCCTGAATGGTCAAAAAACTTGTATGTGTGTGTGTGATGGTATTCCTGAGGCTCCACCCACGATTTGCATAACTGAGAGTAGTGAAAACCGAGAGGAAGCCACTGACCTGACGAAGGAAGCCCTGAGCACTGCCAAGATCAAGACCAAAACTGGTTTTTGGAATGTACAAACCATGTACACCACCAGCAAGTTAACACAGATAACTGCAGAAATGTGTCATTATAGAACATAGAACAATATAACACAGTACAGGCCCTTTGGCCCACAATGTTGTGCTGACCCTTAAACCCTGCCTCCCTTATAAATCCCCACCTTAAATTCCTCCATATACCTGTCTGGTAGTCTCTTAAATTTCACTAGTGTATCTGCCTCCACCACTGACTCAGGCAGTGCATTCCACGCACCAACCACTCTCTGAATAAAAAACCTTCCTTTAATATCCCCCTTGAACTTTCTACCCCTTGCCTTAAAGCTATGTCCTCTTGTATTGAGCAGTGGTGCCCTGGGGAAGAGGTACTGGCTCTCCTACATATACTGAGTATCAGTGAAAGCAGATGGGCAGGGTCTGGCAGCCTAAAGGCAGCATGATAGATGGAGTTCTTCAGAGAATTACAAAATAGGCCACTACCAAATGAAGAACCTGATATACGAGAGGCAGCAGAAGACCTCGACATCAATGCATATCCACCCAAGAAGAAGATTGTTGCTGCAATTAAATCATTAAATAGCAAAGCTCCAGGACATGGCCATTTGAAAGATGAATCAAAAGTTGCAGCAGCCATCCTGTAATCACTGTCTACTATAATCTGGGAATGGGACAAGTACCCAAGAACGAGACAAAGGGAGTTATTGTTAGGATCCCCAAGAAAGGAGCACTAAGTGATTGCAACAGCTGGCATGACAACAGTGCCCAGCAAGATTCTGGCCAAAGTCATTGTCCCATGGATTATAGATGCTGTTGATATGTGCTTGAGGAACGAGCGAGATGGCTTCAGGAGAAACAGAGGCTGTGTCGACCAAATCTTCACACTATGTGTCATAGAACAGTGCACAGAGTGGCAAAGACAACTGTATGTGAATTTTGTGGACTTTGAAAGGGCTTTTATTAGCACCTACAGAGAGGGCTCTCTGGTGAATTCTCAGATCATACAGAATCCCTTCCAAAATTGCCCAGCTTATATAGACTATGCTAATTTCACCTGTACAGATGAGGAGTGCAATTTGAGCTTTTAAGTCAAGACAGGAGACAGGCAAGGCTGTGTGATGTTGGTGATACTATTTAACCAGGTGATTGGGTTATGAGGCAAACAACAAAAGATAAGCAGGGCAGCATTAGGTGGACTCTATTCTCTACTTTAGAAGACCTTGACTGCGTGGATGACATCACATTACTGTCGCATACTGTATATACCAGCACATGCACGAGAAAACTCAGCACTTGTGGACCTTTCGTGGACAGGCTGGACTCTAAATAAGCCAGAGGAAGACTGAGACCATGACCCTCAATGTAGAGTCTCCGAGGATCAGTTGATGTTGTGTACTTGGATTTTCAGAAGGCCTTTGACAATGTGCCTCACATGAAGCTGCTTAACAAACTTTGAGCTTATGGTAATTCAGGAAAGATTCTAGCATGGATAAAGCAGTGGCTGACTGGCAGGAGGCAAAAAGTGGGAATAAAAGGAGTCTTTTCTGCTTGGCTGCCAGTGATCGTGTTGGGTCTGTGTTGGGACCAATTCTTTTTTCATTGTACGTCAATGATTTGGATGATGGAATTGATGGTTTTGTTGCAAAATTTGCAGATGATATGAAGATAGGTGAAGGGGCAGGTAGTTTTGTGTAAGTAGAGAGACTACAGAAGGACTTTGACAGATTAAGAGAAAGGGCAAAGAAATGGCAGATGGAATAGAGTGTTGGAAAGTGTATGGTCATGCACTTTGGTAGAAGAAATGAAATGTTGACTGTTTATTCATTTTCAAAGATGCTGCCTGATCTGATGAGTTCCTCCAGCATTTTTTGTGTGTTAGCCTGAAAGGGAGAAACCTGTGCTCATCTAAGTACGAACTCATCAGATCTTTTTAAACTTCCATTACGATAAACTGAATTCCTTTTAAGCAGCCCAATCTTCTGATATTTGTTAGAGTGAGGTGTCGACAGAGGAAAATCTCTAATACATCGAATAGTGGTCTTAATAACTCTCAGACTTTGCTTCCATTATTTCCAACACTTCACTCCTCATTATACTGCAGGAAGCTCCGAAGACCACAAGAGGGTGCACGTGCTTCACAGCTGGAAGTGCCACTTCTTTTTGACAGACAACATACCAATTGAGGTAACTGGAGTCAAAACCAGCATAAACCCACACCTTACATTATTTCATTCCCTAAACGGCATTATAGGCCAACTGATCATTTCTCATGTTTGGTGTATTTACCTGATCTGTCACTCACCAGTTTCACACATCCATTTGTTTTTCTTTCTTCATTCTTCACTAATATTTCCATCAATCATGAACCATTATTCAGCAAGAACTTAAAACAACATCTTTTTCCTCTACCATCCCACCCCTTTAAAGTAATAACAAGAGACTGGGATGATCGGATTTTTGAAAGATCAGACTTGGATCACAACACACCATGGCAGTGGCCAAGTTCAAAACACCCAGTCCAGCTGCACATCCATTAATCTCCCAGCAGAAAGAAACCAACTCTATCAACAGTTTATTGTTTAACACAACTCCAGTGAAGAGAATCTTTTAAAATAATATGTAGTAAAATTCCCATCAAATATCTGAAATAACTAGAATCACAACATACTGCTGTGGCAAAATCATCTATAGGACGGCATACAAAACTCTTGTACTGTACTTCAGAACATGTGATGATAATAAACAAAATATAATTTACCAATTAACTTTATCTAAATAACAGCAATGACATGTATAATTGACTAGTAGGGTGTGTCCATCATCAATACACCCATAATGCATTCCAAAGCTTTTCAGATCTCCAAAAAGCTCAGGTGGACAATGTGTCACAGATAAGAATCCCACGCAGGAAACAATTTTAATATCCATTCAATCATTCTGCAGAAATGAAAGGGGTTTCCGTACCACCCTGTTCAGAATGTGGGCCATTCACTGTGGAGAGAGAGTTGGTGGGAAGGGCTGTCAGAAAGGGAATACTGTAACAATCTCCCACCCTCACAATCACTTTGTGGTCTATCAACTGAAACTCAAACACAAGAAAATCTGCAGATGCTGGAAATCCAAACAACACAAAATGCTGGCAGAACTCAACAGGCCAGACACCATCTATGGAAAAGAGTAAAGAGTTGACATTTCCGTCTGAGACCTTTCATTGGCACTGGAAGTCAGAGCAAGAAGGTGGAGGGGGGATGAGAGGAGTTAGTACAAGGTAGGTGAAACTGGCTGAGAGGGAGGGGTGAAGTTAAGAGTAACATTGATTACTGAAAGAGATAAAGGGCTGGAGAAGGAGGAATCTGATAGGAGAGGGCAGAACAGGGAAGGGGTGGAGCACAGAAGGGACCTGATGGGTAGCTAAGGAGATAAGGTGAGAGAATGAAATGGGAATGGTAGAATGATGAAGGGGTGGGGGAGGCAATTACCAGAAGTTCGAGAAATCGATGTTCATGCGATCAGGTTGGAGGCTACCCAGACGGAATATAAGGTGTTGCTCCTCCAACCTGAGTGTGGCCTCATTGCGGCAGTAAAGGAGGCCTTAGACTGAAGTGTCATAATGGGAATGGGAAATAGCATTGAAATGGGTGGCCACGGGGAGATCCCATTTTTTCCAGCAGATAGAGCGCAGGCGCTCAGCCAATCAGTCTCCCAATCTACGTCAGGTCTTACCGATATACAGGAGGCTACACCGGGAGCACCGGGTATAGTAGATGACCCCAACAGACTCAAAGGTGAAGTGTCACCTCACTTAATTTCCAGCACTGCCACTTCATTTAGTTTTCATGTTTGGTCATCAGGTACACGGGGTTTCCAGCTTGTTCCCAGGACTGGATATGGTGGAGTTCAACATTTCCCTCCAATCACAGCCATGAAATGGTCCTTGTCAAACTTGCAATTACTTTTATGCATCCTTTAACACGGTTAACTGCAGCATTTTCCTCCTACACCTCCTCATTAGAATTCTTCATTAAGATGGAGAGTGACATAGTTAATTCAGAAACAAAAGTAGTGAACTTAAAGAAGGGTAACTTTGAAGGCATGAGACGTGAATTAGCTAAGATAGACTGGCAAATGATACTTAAAGGGTTGACGGTGGATATGCAATGGCAAGCATTTAAAGATCGCATGGATGAACTACAACAATTGTTCATCCCAGTTTGGCAAAAGAATAAACCAGGGAAGGTACTGCACCCATGGCTGACAAAGGAAATTAGGGATAGTATCAAGTCCAAAGAAGAAACAGATAAAGTAGCAAAAACAAGCGGCACACCTGAGGACTGGGAGAAATTCAGAGACCAGCAGAGGAGGACAAAGGGCTTAATTAGGAAAGGGAAAAAAAGATTATGAGAGAAAGCTGGCAGGGAACATAAAAACTGACTGTAAAAGCTTTTATAGATAGTGAAAAGAAAAAGATTGGTCAAGTCAAATGTAGGTCCTTTACAGTCAGAAACAGGTGAATTGATCATAGGGAACAAAGACATGGCAGACCAATTGAATAACTACTTTGGTTCTGTCTTCACTAAGGAGGACATAAATAATCTTCCAGAAATAGTAAGGGACCGAGGGTCTAGTGAGATGGAGGAACTGAGGGAAATACATGTTAGTAGGGAAGTGGTGTTAGGTAAATTGAAGGGATTAAAGGCAGATAAATCCCCAGGGCCAGATGGTCTGCATCCCAGAGTGCTTAAGGAAGTAGCCCAAGAAATAGTGGATGCATTAGTGATAATTTTTCAAAACTCCTTAGATTCTAGATTAGTTCCTGAGGATTGGAGGGTGGCTACTGTAACCCCACTTTTTAAAAAAGGAGGGAGAGAAACCGGGGAATTATAGACCGGTTAGTCTGACATCGGTGGTGGGGAAAATGCTAGAGTCGGTTATCAAAGATGTGATAACAGCACATTTGGAAAGAGGTGAAATCATCAGACAAAATTGACATGGATTTGTGAAAGGAAAATCATGTCCAACTAATCTTATAGAATTTTTTGAAGATGTAACTAGTAGAGTGGATAGGGGAGAGCCAGTGGATGTGGTATATTTAGATTTTCAAAAGGCTTTTGACAAGTTCCCACACAGGAGATTAGTGTGCAAACTTATAGCACACGGCATTGGGGGTATGGTATTGATGTGGACAGAGAATTGGTTGGCAGACAGGAAGCAAAGAGTGGGAGTAAACGGGACCTTTTCAGAATGGCAGGCAGTGACTAGTGGGGTACCGCAAGGCTCAGTGCTGGGACCCCAGATGTTTACAATGTATATTAATGATTTAGACGAGGGAATCAAATGCAGCATCTCCAAGTTTGCGGATGACACGAAGCTGGGCGGCGGTGTTAGCTGTGAGGAGGATGCTAAGAGAATGCAGGGTGACTTGGATAGGTTAGGTGAGTGGGCAAATTCATGGCAGATGCAATTTAATGTGGATAAATGTGAGGTTGTCCACTTTGGTTGCAAGAACAGGACAACAGATTATTATCTGAACGGTGGCTGATTAGGAAAAGGGGAGATGCAACGAGACCTGGGTGTCATTGTACACCAGTCATTGAAGGTGGGCATGCAGGTACAGCAGGCGATGAAAAAGGCAAATGGTATGTTGGCATTCATAGCAAAAGGACTTGAGTACAGGAGCAGGGAGGTTCTACTGCAGTTGTACAAGGCCTTGGTGAGACCGCACCTAGAATATTGTGTGCAATTTTGGTCCCCTAATCTGAGGGAAGACATTCTTGCCATAGAGGGAGTACAGAGAAGGTTCACTAGATTGATTCCTGGGATGGCAGGACTTTCATATGAAGAAAGACTGGATTGACTAGGCTTATACTCACTGTAATTTAGAAGATTGAGGGGGGATCTTATTGAAACGTATAAAATTCTAAAGGGATTGGACAGGCTAGATGCAGGAAGATTGTTTCCGATGTTGGAGAAGTCCAGAACGAGGGGTCACAGTTTAAGGATAAAGAGGAAGCCTTTTAGGACCGAGATGAGGAAAAACTTCTTCACACAGAGAGTGGTGAATCTGTGGAATTCTCTGCCACAAGAAACAGTTGAGGCCGGTTCATTGGCTATATTTAAGAGGAAGTTAGATATGGCCCTTGTGGCTAAAAGGATCAGGGGGTATGGAGAGAAAGCAGGTACAAGGCTCTATGTTGGATGATCAGCCATGATCATACTGAATGGCGGTGCAGGCTCGAAGGGCCGAATGGCCTACTCCTGCACCTATTTTCTATGTTTCTATGTTTCTCCAATGGCCAACAAGGTAGGTTGGTCCTCACCTTGCTTCCATACCACCTGCATAATCACAGCTACAACCTCTCTTATTTCTACACAATTACCTCTGGAGTCCCAAAGATCCCTCCTACATCTCAGTTAACTAGCATCGGTCAATACCTCAAAACCTACCATGCACATTAAGGAGTCCTCCATTGGCTCTAATTTCTCACCCTACATGAACAAATGCTGCATCACGAAAATAGACACCAACTTGGATTAAACATTGGGAAGATTAAAGCCATTACCCCCATCCCCAAACGTCAGTTGCCTGACCATTGTATGGATCTGAACCGGGCTGCTCACAATGCTACTGTTATATTTGGTCTGTTGTGAGTTTTTGACTCTGCATCTCCTGGACCAAGATGGTTTGCTTCCACAATGATGCTCCAGCTCTGATTAAAGTTCTGGCAAATTTGAGCAGAGACGATGTAATTAATGTAGATAGGAACTGTTGAACTTGGAGGTAACAATATTCTTCTAGGCAGTTATCCACTATCCTCACACCCATCCAAAGCTGGACTGCAGACAAAACTACCGGTTTTCTAACAATGACATTTTTATCCGATAACTTTGTGCTTCCTCCCATACTCCCTTCAAGATGGAGCTTGGTCCAGCAATGCCATCATTTCCAAATCCTTCTCATTGTGTTCACATCTCTCCATGACCCAGCCCTCCTGGTCTCTTTAATCTCTTCCAAACTCTCTAAAATGGAAACAATCCAGGAAAAGTTATTCACTTTTTCAACATATGGAGCAATCAAGAGCTCTTCAAGCCCTTCAGCCCATCCCAATCCATTTACATTAATCCCAATCCCTTTTTTAAATACTCCCGACATTTCCTTTAACACCACCCAGTACCCATCCCTCACTGACACACAAGGAACAACTTACCAATCACGAGGAATGCCTTACCTCCTGTACCGCCAGATTTTAGTTTTCCCGATGACTTTATTGCAATCCCTTATCAATGCCTTCAGGGAGCTGAACTGCATAAAGCAATAGTTCCTCTTTATCCATAACCTACATTACTTCAAATAACTCCAATGCAATACTCAAACATAAAATCCCTTTCACAAAACCATGTTGACCCTCCTTTGAATTTTTTTGGTACCCTGCCATATATCTTTAAACATTTATATTTTTATTATTGAGAGTATGGTTTCAGTTGATTTACCCGTGTCATACCAAGCGAAGTGGCCAAGTGTTTCGTGCATTGCTTTGTCTTCTGCCCTTTTTGAACAAATCACGTATAATTACTATTTTCCAATCTGTCTGAACCATCCCTGAATCCAGGGAATTTTGCAGTAGTAAAACCTGTAATTAGCTACTTCTTTTAAGGTCCCTGAGTTAAGTCCATCAGAACCTGGGGTCAGCAGTAGGAGCAATGACAACATTATTAAATCCCTAATTTTGCAATAAGCTTTGCAATAAGGTTACTGACTGAAAGAAGTTACTACATTAATTTCCCATAATAATATTCAGGAATATTCAATTATTCAATATGTAACCCAGAAGAGCATCTGGTGAGTTATTTGGATCTGTGAGTGGAGTGAGTTCCCGATGCTTTCTTCAGAGAGACCAAAATTCACATTAGTGTTGGATGCCATGAATCAGTTTGAATAAAATTGTGGTTGACCTTGGTAAAGGGCACTTAGTTTTGCCACACAGACAAGCAGAAATGGATTTTTGCATTTACGGGTAATGCACGATCAAAAGTAAAAGATGCAACCTGGACTTATGACTTACTGCAGCTGTTTAATATTTGATTTCAGTAAACCAGTTTCGCATGTCTACACTTCGAGGCAGTTGCAAGTCAGAAGCTTTTAGATTCACTAAATAAACATTGGAATCTGATTCATAGGTGGGAGGCTCAAGAATACAAACTTAATAAATAGCTAGCAAAAGCCAGCATACGACCATAACATTTAAGATGAAGGGCCTTTGACTTGAAATATTAATACAGAATCAATGTCAAGACCTCTATTAATTGAATTACAAGTCAAGATGGTGCTGAGATGTTGTCTCCGTCAAGGTTTAGCTGTATTTTTTATTTGCTTCTTTAGGTTCAAAGGAATGGTTTTGAGACAGAGGGAGAGTTAGGAGCCAGGCTGGAGTCAAGGCCACTGACATGGATGTGGGACACCTCACACTTCCACCCTCCCCCCGGGACAGTGAGTTGTTGGCAGGTTCCACAGTCGAAGTTCTGTACAGGCAGGAAGGACGAGGTCCGATGATCCCCAAGGTATACAAATTGAGTATCCAGTTCAAGGTCTAATGTTTGGTGATCACTGGGTCCTGGGCTCGATACTGAAGATTGAGGCCTGAAAGTTGAACAGAAGCCCAGAAGTCAAAGCCCGACAGCCAGAGCCCCGAGTCTGTGAATCACCATGAATCCACTGGGAAAGTCCAAGCCCAGTGTCTGTCAGGCCGAGTCTAACTCTGCTAGAGGCTGAAGACGACCTGTCTTGGGTTGGAGGACTGCGTATGTGCAAGGGTGGGTAGGAGGGAGGGACGGACAAATGGGGATTGGTTGTTGTGCACTGTGCTGTTCTGCTGAGCATTGTGGGCATGCTTTGTTGATGTCAGAGTGTGCGGCAAGACTTACCAGCCGCTTCTAGCACTGCCTAAAGTCTGTTCATTGTTATCACAAACAATGCATTTCACTATATGTTTTGGTGTACATGTCATAAATAAATAAAAATCTTTATGTTGTAAATAGTTATGAAGGTTGTCAATAGGTGCAGCACGATAGTGATCAGATGGAGATTTGTGAGGAGAAAAGAATGTGGTGATGCATTTTGGAATTTAAATGAATGAGGAAAGTGTACAGTACAAGGCAAAGCCCTGAGGGACCTTGGGCTGCCAATCCATAGCTCCCTGAAAGTGGTGAAGGAGGAGTACAACATGCTTGCCTTCATCTGTCGGGACCCTGAGCGTAACGGTTGGCAAGCCATGTTACAGTGGAATAAAACTTTGGTTAGGACATACTTGAAGTACTGCATGCAGTTCTGATCACCACACTACAGGAAGGATGTGGAAGCCCTGGATGTTGCCTGGATTGGAGTGTAGGAGCTGTAAAGAGAAACTCTACAAACTTGGGAGCATCGGAGTCTGAGAGACAACTTTGAATGCATATAAAATTTTCAGAGGCTACATAGTCAGGAGCCTTTTTTCGAAAGGTGAAAATATCAAATATAACACAGCATGGGCTGAAGGTGAGAGGAAATATGTTTAATGACGATGCAAGGACCTTTAACAAAAAAATACAGAGAACAGTAAGTGTCTGGAATGTGTTGCCTGTGAAAGTGATAAAAGTAGATCTGTTTAAGAGGCATTTAGACAGATGAGTGAATAGACTGGAACAGAGGGACATGGGCCAAACGCAGGCTGTGGTCCTATTTCTGTACTGTATTGTACTATGTTGTGGTTTTCTTTACACTGTGCAACTTACCATATTGAGTGCTTCCAGTATTTTCTGCTTGCATTAACTATTGTTAATAGCTGAACCTGGTGAAAGGTAATTTAACAAAAATGTTGTCCCTGTTTCTTTCTCTGCAGATGTTACCTGCCCTGCAGAGTATTTCCAACAATTTCTGCTTTATTTCCAATTTCCAACATGCGCAGCAGTTTGACTCATCGCTGCACTTCTACAGTAGCACTGGGACTCCTAGACTTCATTTAAAGTGCTCTGGAATATAAACGTGACATGCAACAAATAAAGGCACAACATATTCAGCTTTTGTTCAAATTGAAATTTATGATTTGCGACCCTTTTCAAAATGTCAACTTTACTCTATTAAATGTAGCACAGGATTCTGTTAAAGCTTTTTAAGCACTGGAATATGCAGGGTAACAGCTGGTGGCAGGGTGATGTTCCATTCACTCTTCATTTATGATTGGAAATACGGATTTCCCAATGTGCCAAACACAACCTCCCTGAATAGCTGATCCAATGGGATATCTGTAGTAAAGTGCAGCCTCCTCAATCAATTCCCAAAGCAGTATCAACCTTCTGCTGTGACACAAACACATTGATGAAGTATCTTTATATATCTATCATTTTAACAACTGGAAACTAAATACAGAGACCGAGAGACCCAGAGAGTGTAAGAGAAGGGTGGTAAATGGACTCTTGATATTCCTCAGGTGAATTATACTGATCAACATACCATTACTCAAATGACAAAAGATAGAACTACAAGCATGCGGCCCTTTATTTCCATTGCTTCTTCACAAGGCTAGAGTTTGCAGTTCACCACAATGCCGTATTTTACAATATAATATGTTTTACAAATAACAAAACTATGTACAAAAAAAACCTCTGGATGTGCAAACATGCCCCATCTTATAGATCACATATACCCATCTGTTTCTTAAAATATATCTTATAATAAAAAGACATGCAAATTAACAAACTTTGGTACTAGAGTGAAAACTATAAGCATCCCTGCAGATTTATAAGCAGATATTGTGTATAACTTCATATACACACAAAACATATAGATTTGCCAGTTTTACAAGTCTCTTAATGTAGGTTAACATTTTTTAATAAGTAACCGCAACTAGATTCACTTTCTTGAAACTAGGCTTAAAGTTAGTTTAAAGAAAAAACAATTTTATAATGATATTTTAAGGGCTATTAAATGGAAGTACAAAGTTTGCAGCAAATAGAAAGAATAATCACCTTTACATTAAAACTGATGCAAAATAGGAAACAGAATTTCATCCATCACGCCAAAAAAAAACAATACTTATATAGTTTTATTATTGAGAGAATGGCAGTACAACATAGATAATATATCTACAACATTACACCAGTCTTGCACTCGTCCAAACAATGTATTTGATTGGCATTATCATGTCCCTTTTTCATCATCATGTGAAGCACTATTATTGATAAAAACTCTCAATAGTGGAAACAGAGACGTAATTTGGAGTATTGATTACTTCTTGCTTTAATGAAATATGCAGCTAGTTATGGTCAATAAACACACTACAGATCATCTCCTTAAGCTACAGGTAGTTGTCCATGACTTAGCATTATTAGCTGCAGGTAAAGTCCACTTGCTAGAATTTAGAAACAAGCATTAAATAAAGCACTTGTCATATTCTTACTATAGCAGTCTAATAACAAATATGCTGAATAGGTTTAATTCAGTGCAAGCTGTGTGTGTAGTTACCTTGTTACTGTTTTACCTTTGACCTTATGTTCATGACTCTGTTACAGTTCGCCAGTCCCCCCCTCCCCCCCATTCTGATGATTTGGTATAGAATAATTTATGCTTTAGCTTTAAAATCAGTATCCCAGTGTCTGTTATTCAAACTTTACAATAGTCAAAGCAATGCTAACTGCACAATGTGAAAATATACTCTGTCTACAAAACAATGTGCTTGAAAAAAAGGTTGTCAGCAGGTGAATGTCTTTGCTACTGTGTTTGTTATACCTCAACATCTATTCTTTTATTATACCACCTGATTTTGAATCTGCTCAACTCAAATAATTATTTACAAGAGAAACACTACAAGTTACTTCACATTTCCATTGAAACCACACAAGGATTCAGTGTCCGCAGGTTCACAACAGTCTGTTAATTCTGGCTGCACACAATGTGAGGAATTTTACAAAATCATAATGAAATGAAAAGCCTTCTAATGCAATCTTTTTGAAAAGAAATTAAAGATGGAATGGATCCAACATGTCTCTATGCAGTTTCTTTGACAGCAGATTTGCTGGGGTTGATGTTCTGTTGCTTGTAGCTGGCAAAACTAGCAGTATGGATTGTCCGGATGCTCTTCGCCCCTTGAGTCAGTGAGTTTGGAGAAACCGGGGATGAGCAAGAGGGTGAGGAAGATGAAGGGGATCTGCCATTTTGAAAAGAAAGAGGCTGCCCTCTGCCCGTTATGGCGGGGTTATGAGCATGAAGCTTAAGCGAGCCATTAGAGGTAGAAGGAATATGGGACCCAGATGGAACTTGGGCATTACGCCCTGAAGCTGGAGCAAGGGAATTAGCAGTGGATAAGGGATGTTTGCTGGAAGTACTGGGATGGTTAGTGTTTTCATTGCTAGAACCAGACACAGAGCTACTCTTCCCAGAGCTAGGAGAAAAGGCTGGGATCTTAGAAGCAGGTAAAGTAGGGGAAGTAGCCTTACTCTCCCCACCAGGTTTCTTAGCACTTCCATTAGCCTGCAAACAAAGATGGCAGGAGATAAAGTTTGTCAGACAGCCACCAACATTTTAGCCATGGGGCCTGCCAGAACAGTCCCAGGCGGACAAAAGAATTAACACTGCAGAACCTTATTATCCCGGTGAGCCTTGCAGGAGTTTAACGGACCTGGTAAATCCCACAACATACAAATGTGGAAAGAAAGAAAATAAAAGGAAACAGTATGAATATTGAGATTATTAGAACCATGCATCTCTACTATTAGAATGCAAGCTTGGAAATTAAACTAACTAACTAGTCATTCATATTCCAAACTATTAATTATTATGGTAGTTAGTTAAGGTGTATAGGTTAAATCTGGTTATTTTAGCCATTCAAGTCACACACTATAAATTCTGATGGAAAATGGGAAACAAATCAGTAGCAAGTTACTTGTTAATTGGTTTACTGCACAAGATGATACAGATGTTCAACAAGAGGTTACGACAGAGAAATGGGAAAATACTTTGAGGATTACAGCAAAGACAAAAGATATTTCACAGTTCATCAGCAATTACGAGCTGATACCAGGTCCGGTTCATAAATCAATTGAGTAATTAAAATCAGATACTGCAACATTTACATTTAATTAAGAAAAAAAGACTTTAAAATTCACAAATAATTTAATTTTCTTCTTAATTTTCTGGCCAGAGTCTAGAACAAAACTACCTGTCGGAACTGTCGTTGGGTGTCCTGAAGCTTCTGTTTTGTCACTTTCTCTGTACCGCCTTGTTGCTGCCGTAATTTTGATCCTACAGAGACTGGCATTCTGCTGGTTGGGGACATCACGCTTGAACCCTACAAGAAAATCAAATCATTGCACTTAAAACAAAGCACAGAAAATCTTTATTCCTGTGAATAGGTCTGAATCACAATGTGGATTAGCAAATCTCCAAAAGATCAGAAAAGAAACAGCCTCCTTGTGCGTCACCATTGCCCTAAACATCACAGAAATCCATTTACCTTCACATGCACAGGGAACAGAAATGTGGTCCCCATTTCAACCAGATTCAAGCTTGATTAGAAGTGCAGAGGTGGAAAATAAAAAAAAAGTTATTTTAGAAGCAGCTTACATTACCTGAAGATCAAACACCCAGTTAGACCAAAGCATCATTACAGTTTCAATCAACAAAGATCAAATTAGCTTTCAGATTAATAAACATTAGCTTTGCCCAACACCAATGTTCACCAAACTATTAACCAGTTATGCATCAGGTGTTAGAAACCAGAAAGAAGAATCACTTCACCCACATGTAGCATATTAAAAAAAATACAACAGGACACCTGCTGTTCACTTGATTTTGTGGAGATTTTTGGAAGGAGTGGTGGTTTGGTCTTGGTGGTATGAGTTGCCTTGGTAGTGGAATGCAACAGATACTCAGTAGATTTGCCTTCATCCCATGATACAGGTCCCTGAGTTAATTCACTTGTCTTCGAGGGGCATGTTGTATACTTCTCCTCTCCCACCTTCGGGTTCATTTCACTAATAGTTGTTTCTAGCTGTTTGATAGTTTGCTCAAGGCTATTCAATGTCTGGTAAGTATTTTTTCGAATCTGGTCAGTTCTAGACGGATTAGATGCCATGTCAGTATAGCTAAATTGCCTTGGTTCTGGGGCTTCATCTTTGCTTTTTGATTGCTCAATTTCAAATCTTTTAGCTTCCTTATGCTGTCTCACTGTTCCATCAAGTTCTTCCTCATCCTCATAAACAACAACCTGTAATGTTTTCTTGCCAGTCTTTGTGCCTGTTTTAATAGCTTGAGTCAGAGCTGCAAATTGTTTCTTGGGGAATTTAAATTTAAACTTTTTCTTGCTGTCTGGCTTGTTGGAAAATGGGCCCCCTTCTACACAATCTGATTTTGAGTCCTCACATTCTATCTCATCAAATTTACTTTCTGTTGGTGCACTGATTTCAGTGGAACTAAGGTGTAACAGGCTGTTAGTTTTATCACTGGGTACTGAACCCCTGGGAGAAGAAATGTTTTGCATTTGCACTTCATCACTAATCTTTGTGGGTTTATCTAACATTTCTACAGGGATGGACTCTTCAGGTTCTTCGTTCTCTTCTTCAATTTTATCTTCGGCCATTATCTTTTCTAATTCTTCATCACATTCTTCAAAAACTGTTGACAATCTCTTGTAAGCTGATCGGATGTCCATTGGCTCATCAAAGATGATAATGACTGGTTTTCTATCCATGAAGAGCACTGGGTCCTCCTGCCCAGCCTCGTGATAACTATCTCGATGTGCCGTCATTTCTTGATTTGCATCTACGTTCACTGTCTGGATGTATTCGCCTTTCTTGTTCACAATTTCACTGACCTCCCCACTGGACAGCGCCTGGACTTCAGTGTTTGTGATCATGAATGCAATGTTGTCACTTGTTCGGGACTCTTCATCAGAAGAGCTTGAAGATTCAACATCATCCTGATATTTAATGGTAATGTTTTGGAGGGGTTTCTGTCTCAATACCACCTGCTGGCTATAGTTGTTTTTCTGACTATGCATCTCAGCTGATGGCATTTCTTGCTCAAGGGGCTCACGCTTGTTAATGAATGAGTCATGCTGCTCTAGAACTTTAGTGGACTGCAGTAGGGGCATTGCTATACTTGTTTGCTTCGGCTTGGGGTGAGGACTCTGACCAACAACCTCCTCAAATATGGAAATACTTGTACAAACTGACTTGTCTGCTCCACGCAATGAGTCAAAATCCTGCAGGCCAGTTTTCCTATCAAGCTTCACATTTAATTCATCAGTTTCTATTGTCGGCATAAACTCTTTCTCTGGAGGGACATCTTTCTTATCTTCAACTGAATGAATGGCGACATGCGCCTGATGGAGCTCCGATATCTGTTCTTCAATTAAGCATTTTGCAGTGTTCTTCTGCAGTGTTGAAGATAAGGGGCTATCATTCTGTGGCTGAAGCTCCACTTGAGTAAGTGCTGGCTGATCATGGAATTCAAACACACTGGAGGCCATTGTAGTGTCACAAGAAACCTAGGGAAAAAAAGAGAAAACCTACAAATAAAAAAGTATTCTGCAATACAATTTCTTTGAATCAAAATGACCTTTTAATAATATGGTATTAATAATTTGTAACAGAAAGCAGCTCCCAGATGCTGCCATTTCAGATTACTTACCACTTCAGAGTCCAGCACAGCCTTGGGTTCATTCTCTGTGCATATAACCTGTTCGCCAAAAGTGTCTGGTCTCTGCTAGGATAGTTGATTACGAAAAGTTATTGCACAAGAAATGGTCTGGAAATCAGGAACTACATTTAAGCAGAGCAGCTTAACCCTAAAGTCTGCAAAATACATTGCAGTCACCTTTTTGCAGTGCAGTGTATCACAGGCATAATGCAACCAAAAATATTCCAAGTGAGTCAACAAAAATATTAGCTTGGAGCTTTACAATCTGAAATACAGCACATTAAACATTCACCAAGTTAAAAACTGACCACGCAAAACAGGAACAAATCCCCACAAAGATTGAATAGCGTAAGTCACAGATTGGACAAGGTGTTGGTCAGTCACCGCACATCAAAACACAAACAGCCTCAGCATCAGATCTCAAAAGAAACCACCGGCAGCATCTAGCCTAGCCAAAGCTCCAAAATAAAAAAAAAAGACAACAATAACGTTTGAGATATTCAACAAGCAAGCCCAAAGAAGCTGATACAAATAAAGAAACATTCAAAGCATTAATGCCTTTGAATAAATTTAATTCACACCATACACAGCAAACAAGTATTGATTCAAATTTGAGATTGAAGGACATCTGTGATTTCAGTGTTCGTGAAATCTTCAGTCATCCAGTCTGCAAATCTTTTGTTTATTGCTGGAATACAAGTTTTCTCCCCCAGAATCATCATTAGTAACTGACTGAAAATGCAGCAAATAATTATCCCAACGGAGTTTAAATGGAACGCTCTGCAACAAAAAAATGAATAAAATCTGGCGGATTAGTACAGAAGTCTCTTCCATGCAGCTTTTAGAGGGAGCTGATGGTTACTGCAGCAATAACCTGAGTATCAATTCAGTCTGCACAGGAAAATATTTTATAGCAATAAAAATTAAAATACTGTTTCATCTTGGGTTCTACTTGAAAGCTGCCAAAAAGTGAAAACAAAGAAATTTTAAAATAGATTGCAAACAAAATAGAAACTCTGCATTGCAATTTAAAAAAAAGGATTTACTCCCTTTAAAAGCGAAAGAGGACTTCAGAAAAAGAAAAGAACCTTGAATTTTTAATACCGCCCAATCCAGCAGCATCGAGCAAATTCAGGCAATAGGGGCTGCGCTTTATCAGTGACTGTGGTTTTTGCAATTTATGAGAAAATTTATAAGTTTTGGGCCCCTCATCTAAGGAAGGATGTGCTGGCATCAGAGAGCAACCAGAGAAAAACAATCCCGGTACTTAAAGGGTTAACACGAGGAGTGCTTGATAGCTCTGGGTCTGTACTCACTGGAGTTGAGAAGAGACAATCTCATTGAAACCTATCGAATATTGAAAGGCCTAAATAGAGTGGACATGCAAAGGATGTTTCCTATTGTGGGTGAGTCTAGGATGAAGGGTGCAGGCTCAGAGTACAAGGACATCCCGTTAGAACAGAGATGTGAAGGAATTTCATCAGCTAAAGGCTGGTGACTCTGTGGAATTCATTGCCACAGACTGCTGTGGAGGTCAAGTCATTGGGTTTATTTAAAGCAGAGTTGATAGCTTCTTGATTAGTAAGGGTGTCAAAGGTTGGGGAGGAGGCAGGAAAATGGGGCAGAGAGGGGTAATAAAACAGCCACGATGAACAAACACAATGGGCCAAATGGCAAATTTTGCCTCTATGTTTTATGGTCTTACAGACATTACAGTCTAAAATTTGTATTTTTTAATTATTGTACCATTATAAATAGTATGCACAGATTTCACACTATAGGTTATCTACTGATTGATTGAATTAATTTGCTATTTTGCTTATGAACTTTATGTCAGGCCAATCAGAGGGTTTCCACCTTTGGTAGTTTTCTGGACTGGATTTACTGGATGAAATGATCAGCATTTCCATTAATGTAGACCCTTCAACTTTGTTAACGTTACCCACCACCCAATGATTCTTGGACAGGCATTTATTATTGCAGAATATAAACTAAGCAATTTGAGTACAAAACCAGTTTTTATGCATTTTTTCATCAACAATCAAAGTCACGTTAAATGCCGCACCAGTCCCCCTAATTTTTTATCATCACAAAATACATTTCCTGATAAACATAATCAATACAAAGTTTGGGTTAAACCAGTAAGGAAGCAGAGCAAAGGTAAAGAGGTGAGAGTAAAATGAGACTTTCTGCTGCTAAGAAATGGACTATGGACACAGATCACTCCATCAGCCAGGAAAACAAAGGTTGATTGCAATATATTACCAATATCACTCTGTTTAGATTCAAGCAAAATCACATAGAAGGCTTTAGCAAGTTAACAGCCTGAGGATTTACTTCAAATGCACAGTAGTATTGAGCCAAAATTCTGAGACATTAGAAAACTGAACCAAGTCTTAGAACCAGCAGTAGCTGGTACCACTAAACTCCATGCTTGCAGTCCGGTTGATTTTCAGTAAGTAAACCAAAAGGAAGACTGAGGTTGTTCTCAGCACTGACTACCTTTTGATTTTAGAGAGCTAGAAAGAGGATGTTTTACATGCAGTCAAAAAGTGGTCAGCTCCAACAACCAAAGTGTCTCGAACATCCATAACGATCTTATCAACTTCTTTAAAATGGAATTTTGGAAATATCCATAAATTACACAACCATATAATATTTGCCACTGATGTGGTTTATAAAGTGGCTATATTGGTGGATAACATACAGTATTTATGAAGTTTTTTTAAGCATGACACCACTTTATACCTAGGCAAACGTTGTGTAACGTGATCAGATTCAGTTATGGCTTCTTCTGAGTTTAATTTTGGCAGAACCAGATTAACAATCCTCACGAAAGGAATGGGGTTTGAAAATATCCAAATTCTCCAGATGTTACATTTTACTTTGTCTATTGCTTTTCACTGAGCTTATGGGAATTAGAGCAGAGGGCGAGCACACCAGTGTTATGTGATTAAATTTTACAACCTGACAAGAATCAGATAAGTGCAAATAAAATGGTTTACCACCTACTGGCAATAACATCTTGCAAGCTTAAAAAAAGTTTTGATCACTATCAAATCAAATAAGTATAAACTACTATGGGAGACTTGCAAATTGCATAGTGCTTTTTAAAAGAGGAAAGTTTTGAAATAGATTCTTGTTTGGCATTTTTGTCAGATGGCTTTCTATTAACTTTGAACAAGGCATTTAATTGAATGTGGAAACACTGTCTTCCCAGTTACTGAAATATAATGTTATTATTCAATCAGATGAGACACACAGAATACATCAAAGCCTTCCAAATTTTAACATGTGTTCTATTTTCTGCACATAAATGCATTATTCATAGTTCTGTTTTTTACTATTCAAAAGTATGGTTCAATGAAGGACCCAATGCAAGACTGTGTTCAGTAACGCTGGACAATTAATGGATCTGACAAATACTTGCACATTCTATTTACATCGAGTTCCTTTCCTAATAAAAGTGGGAGTCAGAGTGAAAATATAATGGGATGAAAGTAGCCTTACAATCACATCGCAAAGAAAACTAATCGGAGTGATGCCATTGAAGGGACTGAAGGGGAAATCACTGAATTTTGGGAATGAGGTTTGTTTGGATTGTCCATGTATTGGGTCAATGAACCAAGTTACCAGCTCACACCCTGTATCAGCCTACAGCACTGATATGTTACCACCCAGCCTTCAAAGCTAGCAGAGCAGGAGTTCCCAACCTTTTTTATGTCATTGACCCCTACCATTAACTGAGGGGTCCAATGGCTTGTCATAGGAAGAATGTTTGATGGCTCTGGGTCTGCATTTACTGGAATTTAGAAGAATGAAGGGTTACCTAATTGAAACCTATTGAATGTTGAAAGCCCTTGATAGAGTGGATGTGGAAAGGATGCTTCCTATGGTTGGAGTATCTATGACCAGAAGACACAACCTCAAAATAGAGGTGTGTCCTTTTAGAACAGAAATGAGGGGGAGTTTCTTCAGCCAGAGTGGTGAATCTGTTGCCACATGCAGCTGTGGAGGCCAAGTCTTCATGTATATCTAAGGCAGAGGTTGACAGATTCTTGAATAGTTGGGGCATGAATGGATACAGGGGGAGGGGAGGTGGAAGCCAGGAGATTGGGGCGGAAAGGAAAAATGGATCAGTTGTGACGAAATGGTGGACCAGACCAATGGGCCAAATGGCCTAATTCTGCTTCTATATCTTATGGTCTTATGGGTCCATGGACCCGAGGCTGGGAAACCCTGCTTTAGAGTATAATAATCTAATTAATTTCTAAATTACAAAAAGGAGTAAGTTATGAGAAGGAACATGTTTCCCTACAAATCAATAGCTTTAGAAGTTAATGCCCAGTAAAAGTTACATGGCAACTGATTATTTGTAGGTGCCAAATCACTGTAGAAATCTTACAAGACACTTTGGCTGCAGAGCTTTCAGAGTAAAGGCTTCAGCAGGGAAGAGATCTGGTTAGTACTAAAGAAGGAATGAGTAGAGCATAGCAAGCTCATATTCTGATGCCACACATGTTACCTTCTTTTCTTTGGGGGATGATAAAGTTGTGGACCTTACATCTCTGGCTTGTAATTCAACTTTCGGATGTTCAGCAACTGTTTTGGAACCTACATCCATAACTGAACATTTCTGGAAAGCCTGAGAGATTAAAGTACAGGATGTTAGCCAGAGATTTATCACCCACTTACCACCTTACACAGAGTCCAGGAACTCAGTTAATAGAGCTATCATTGTGCACAAGTTAGTCCAGCCCTTGTGGTTAGAGACAAGCAAAAGTATTTTGTACTCAACAGTTACATCATTAAACTAGAATGGTAATAAAATATCCTTCAGCAAGCCACTCACTGACATATGCTTCAAAGAACTTGCATGAAAACTGGACACCAACAAACTCCATTGTTAATTCTGTTTATTCGGCCAAGTACAAACCCAACTTTCAATTAAGAAAGGTCTGTGCTGAAGTTTGACATGAGCATAAAAATCATACTGCCATTCAAGGAAAGCTTTCCTGTCTGGACCAGGATTTATCGCTGAATCAGCAATATTAAAAGAGATTACACAATCATTATCAGTAAACTGCACTGTCTGTATCTTCACTTCCTTTATTATAGCATGAAGCTCTTCAAAAACTTCACACGGCACTTTGACATGTCCTGAAATCATGATTTTCACTTTGTAAATTTAAGTCATTTTTAAAACCACAGGTCAGCTTTAGTTTACAGCAGCCGATGATTTAGTAGTTGTAAATATGTTAGTTCTATTGTGATCACAGAACTGGGTGTTTTCGGATTCTTGTCAGAGAGGAAGGTCAATTATAGTTTAAAAAAATTTGTAGATAAATTAAATTCTCAAACAATTTATTGAATTTCATGTGTTGATAATAAGTTCAATTGTTCACTATCCACCCTCACCATCTAGAACATGTCCTCTTCTCATTACTACCATCAGGGAGGAGTCACAGGCATCTGAGGACACACACTCAATGTTTTAGGAACAGGTTCTTTCCATCCTCCATCAAAGTTCTGAACAAACCAAGAACCCATGAACACTAGCTCACTATTTTGCTCTCTTTTTGCACCATTTATGTTATACATTTCTTATTGTAACTTATGCTGATTTTTTATGTAATGCACTGTACAACTGCTGCAAAACAAATCTCACTACCTATGTCAATGATAATAACCCTGATTCTGATAATTCTGAAACATTAAGTCCATTGAACTTCACATCAAACTATAAACATCTACAAAATGAAGACTTATCAACTTCACCACAGTTTTCTTTAAATTTGTGTGATAACATTTTATTCTGGTGGTCTGTAAAATCTAATCTTACTATTAAATTCAATATCTTATACAATATCTACTTCCCACTTCATAAAAGCACCACAATTAAATCCTACAACACATTGCTAAAATATTCATTGATTTAAAAAAATACTATTATAAAACAGAATGTCATCTGATTCAGTGACAAACATTTTATTTTAGAGATACATCACAGATACAGACCTTTCCAGCCCAACGAGCCCAATTACACCCATGTGACCAATTAATGTACTAACCCGCACACCTTTGGAATGTGAGAGAAAGCCAGGGCACCTGAAGGTATCCTACGTGGTCACAGGGGGAACATACAAACTCTTTACAGAGAATGGCAGAACTGAATCTGGATGCTGCTGTGTAATAGTGTTACACTAACTACTGCACTATCATGCCACCCTTTTAGAGGAAGTGGCAGATTGCATGGTCAAGCAGGGTCAAGTGAACAGCTACATCGAGAGAATAACTGGACAAGGGTGTTTGATTAAATTGGCACCTGTCAAGTCTGGCACATGCTAAATCACAGATTTTACCGTACTTTGAAAAATAATTCATTGTCAACTGTTAAGACCAGATAACATTTTAGCATTAGTTTAAAAATTTGGCTTTAACTGATTACTGTACACCCAACCTCAGCTTGTCAGATTCGCTCACAAAAATTCAGCAAATTTCCCTACAGACTACATACTATAAACACCTCACACTGCAAACACAGCAGGGCAGGGCACTGAAGAGCTTTGCTCACATTAATCACTGTCTAGAGGCCTAAAATTTCTTGTGTTTCCTCCTGTGCTTAAGTAAATACAGCCTCCTGCAGTGTAGTGGAAAGAAATAGGCTGAAAAGTCTTAGAATTAACTGAACAAAACTGACAAAAAAACTCACACTTTTTGAAAACAAATGGGAAAACTACTGATGCAGTAAACAGTATTAAAATGGGCTTATCAAAAAAAAAGAACAATTTGCTTTGCTTTTCTGACATAGAGAAAAACATGAATTAATGTGGACTGCATCCACAGACCGGCTTGAGGGACTGTGGATTCAGGTTCACTGCGTGATATTAGTCAGGTTATGCAAACTTAAATGTTCATGCATTACCCTTTATCAAAACATTCCAGCTAAAACATTACAACAGTATAAAATTATAATTTTGTAAGGTGGTAGATTGTTCGGCAGATATTTTTATTCATGAAAGTATGTTTTCATCCACGGAGATGCAATTATTCACTACGTTAAAAGGAAAAGTGTTGTCCCAACATGATGAAATGGGCTGTTCTGTAGAAAATACATACAAAGCAACTGTAGCAAGATCTTGAATAAAGTGTGTGATCACATATTGAGCAGGCAAGGAAAACGGTGCATTACTACAGAGAGGCTCTTCCCGAGGTTCAACCTCAGAGTGCAAAGGGTCATACACAGTCCAGCCCACTTCCTGTGCTTAACCCCACCCCCAACCATTAATGCAGCCACAATTTCTACTGGCCTAGAGGTCCAAGGCCTCGCTACTGTTCCCTCCCTGTGAAGGGCAACGGTCATCAGGCTTCAGGCAGACGATCCTGAAGTCCTCAACCTGGAGTAAGCTTTTTACTGTCAAAGAACTCTGAAGTTCTGAGACATTTTAAAACATTGAATGGGAAAAAAAATCAAATAATCCTACTATAAATAAATAATGAATGTGCTTAAAACATAACAGATTTAAATTACTTTAAAATAATTAAAACATAACACGACCTTTACAATCATGGTTGCCAATCGCCTTGGGATGAAAGGAGCCGTGCTACATATTGAAGGACTGGCCACGGACTCAGTGGCGCAGCAGAAGGAAAGTTGAACTCCTGCTGCTCTCGCCCTTTCAGCCAGCAGCCTCATTGCACCCTAATGCAGAACTGGAAAAGGCAATGAGGTTTCATGCACACACAGCCCTGTCTTACCTTGACTGTCTTCATTGCATTAGCAATGTTCACAAAATTATCGCGGGTAAACGTCCTATTTTCAAGAGGTTTACTTTCAACTGGGACCTTTGCTCCACCTCCAAACTATTAAGACGTCACTCATGAATGCCATTATTTTCCCCACTATTTTCAATAAAAGCAGCTATTATTACAAATAACAGTTTGCCTTCTTTATTGAAGTAATTTTTAATATTCAGGCATCATTGCGCTGTGATTCTTCTGTTTCTCCAGTTCAGAAAGCACCCCACTAAGCAAAAACTGTAAAGGCAGCTGAACGGCCGGGCTTTGTGAACTGTCCAGAGCTCATCCCAAATTAATGCTTAGGTTTGGCTCTCCAAGGTAAAATAAATCTTTGTCCACTCATTGCCATCAACCTGAAGAGACTGTGGTGGAAATCCTAATCCTGTCTGTCAGCAGGAAATGCATCACTGTACCTGAACTTGAATTTATTTCTTATCACTTGCACCTTCTCCAAAATTTGACTGAAAGAAAAATTCATGTAGATTCCTTCTAGTAAGGTAAGCTTGAAAAAAGCACGTGCTTCCCCAAACCATGGATTGTGTCTCTTATAACTTGCCTCAAAGCCTAAATCTTAAAATGATGTCTTGACAGAGCAGGTGAAGTAACAGGTGTGAATCAAAGTGCTCCACTTCATTGACTAGCAGCAATAGTTTGAACTGCCCTCAGTTGCATGTGGAATTCTATGTCAGCCTGTAGTTCTGCGGGCTGCCTCTGATGCATTCACTATGCAATACAATTGACTTCCATAAAGTTACTGATAATTATGCCATTTTAAAGGGTCAAGTCAGAAACACCCCAAAAACTAGAATGCATAACTGATTTAATTTTAACGTTCCTCCCGTTTCCAAACCACCAGCAAAATTATACATCTGTAGTTTTTAAGAGAGCTTATGTACATACGGGGTGAATATAACTTAAAATAGAATAAAGGAGATTTCTCAATGACATCTTAAAGACTGTTTCAGATTGAGAGTGAATATATTAGCATCTGACATCTGAATCTTGCTGGTATCCCCACTGATAAATTAGATGTTTAACTTGTCAAATTAGGGCATAGAAATGGACAGATTGGAGAGAAGATAGAAAATTGACAAAAAAAATTAAGCTTCAAATGTAAGACTATTTAATAACAACATTTACTGATTGGATTGTTGCTGGATTGGACAGGGAAAAGAACACTGCAATTAATCAGTGGCTCTTTCTAATCTTTGGGGTGTTTCTGCTTTGACCTTTTAATTGACATAATTATCAGTGACTGCACAAAAGTCAGTTTTATTTCACAGCAAATACATCAGAGGCAGCCCAAAAGAATTATGGACAAATAAGCTGACAGAGAATTCAATAAAGCCTGCAAAATCACCATCAATTTTTCCCAAATTCTACATGTTCTTTGCTGATCTGTGGACTTCATTATAGATGGTCCAGTTCATTTTTCTTCTAGGCAGCTGATTGTCAGGTTTGGAATTAAGGTTATTGATAATCATGCCACTTAAGCAGTCAGGTCAGAATCTCCCCGAATATTAGCAAACATCAATTAATTTCAACACTCTTCACTCCCAACCTTCCCAGTAATCATTTAATCAGCAAATGCCTCAGATTAAACAGACTCACTCTTGAAGTTGGTTTTTTCTTGTCTAATTTTTGGTTTCAGTTTACTTTGTTGGTTTCTAACTGTAAAGTGTTACACGTTTGCACTTAAGTAAGGATAGCAGTTACATTGCAGACACTGACATTTAATTGAGAAAATGCTACAACTGTGACATAGATCATGTTCTCCAGTCAATCAAGTAATATACTTTATCTTGTGATGGAATAACAAGGTATATGTCTATGTTTGCTCCATCTGTTGATCTTAACTATATCATCCTTACATTAACTGATGTTTATAACATGTGGCTTGTCGTCACTTGACATTTGTGCAATATATGGAAACGAGCCACACTATGCTAATGAATTGTTGCTGGGTCATTTGTGAGATTAACTCAACCATAAGCATTCACTGCAGTTTCTTCATACACATTACAAAACAGACTGTTGAGACTATTCAAACTAAAATTTGGCTTTCTTCACAAAAGTATTATGTACCTAACACACTCAGATCCAAAATACTCATCAGGGAGACAAGCATAATAATTCTGTCATCAAAGTAAAGAAAGGGCCACAACACAACAGGTGCTGCAGATTTCTTATTCACATTGGTCAATTCACCATAGCCCACTGCAGGTAAATTGGGTTGACAAGCATTTCACAATACTGCATTCAAATGGAGGTCCCAGCTTTCCTTGTGATGTTAAGCAGCTAATGTCACTTGTCAACGAAATGGCAGCACATGTGCCAGGGAGAATAACAAAGTGCAAAAAAAAGGTTCCCTTAAAACATGTATGAATAATTCATGAAGAATTTGCGATAAGTGTGATCAAATAAACCAGCTGACAAGCACGTCGTGATGTGGCCATCTTTTCAATAGCTCGGCCACTGCAATCACCCCACTCCAAAGTCAGTCTGCACCAAAACTAGCTACTCAATCCATTGTCACTTTTTTCCAAGCACATTACAACAACTCCATTCATTGTTCACTAACCGGTTGGCTTTCTCAATTTATCAACTGAAAGTCTGGTTAACTAAAGCCAGACAGTGAACAATGTTGCTTTACAGAACAGATTCAGCAGGGTGCGTTATTTCTTTCCATGATTTCCCATTGCCAGTATTAGACCAAGTCTCCATTTTTATCCCTGAGCTCTCTCTAATGGAAGTCATCCAGAAGATAGACCTACTCCTTTACTGCAAGGTTGCAAACCTAACAAACAGTGACTAATATCGAAGGAAAGCTCAGACAGGCTGGGCATGGATCTGCTGGTGACTTGATAGAAGCATGTAAAATGCAGAGGGTCTTGACGAGGGTGGTTGTGGAGGATTCTTCCTCTAATGGCAACACCTGGAGCTAGGTGTAATTATCTGGAAATAAATGGTCTTCCATTTAACATGGAGATAAGGTGAATTGTTTTCCCTCAAAGGTTGAAGGATTTGGAACACTCTTCCTCAAAGGATACTGGAAACAGATTCTTCATCCGAGGTAGATAGATTATTGACGTGAGGTTTGAAAGCCTACTGTGAGTGCAGACCTGTGATCACACTTAAATCAGCCACAATCTCCAGTAAATACTGTAGATTAAGGACCAAGGACTATTCTTGCTTCTAAATCATGTGGACATCCAACTAACTATGCCTGGATTTAACCAACAAGTTTGAATGTTTTATGCAAAGCTGATATTAACTTCTCAAATGTTCTCCAAACATCAGTGGAGTGATGACAAAGGTCAGCAATGCAATCAGCCTACAGTTATTCCCACCCAAGTTCACAACTGGCATTGGAGGCTGGCTGGTTTCATACTGGTTGAGCTAAGCAGCTAATCATTAGCAGTGCCAGAAGAAGCACACGCTCAAGGAGCTTCCTGATGCTTTTCAAAAGCCCTGTTTTGGTTCATTTATCACACAGCTTTAGTGAAAGGAGTATTAAACCAGTGAACATGATTTGCTTCATTATTCTAGTTGTTTCCTATTCTGCACCATGTTAGGAGACCTCAAAATCAATCCTTTGCAATTATTGCTAAAATCTGTCAAGAATGCACAATACCACAAGGAGTGACATGAGATGACAATGTGTTAATGGCAACAAATATCACTTCACCTGGCATCATTCTAATGTGTGTTCACACTGTTTTACTGCTTGCTTTATTATTCCCAGAACAGCCCATATTTGAACTGCAACGCAGCAAAATAAGTGAGTGTGGTGAAATTGTTCCAAAAAGGCTGTGTACCCAAGTAAAGGCAGTGACATATAATGATCATTGGTTGCAAAGGCAGTCACGTTTACCACCTTCAAGTCACTCAAGGCCATAAGATACAGGTGCAGAGTTACACCATCTGCCGCATCGAGTCTGCTCCGCTATTCAATCATGGATGATCTATTTTTTTCAATCTCCTCCTCAGCCCGTTCCCGGCCTTCCCCCTGTAACCTTTGATGCCACGTCCAATCAAGAACCTATCAATCTCTACCTTAAATACACCCAACAACCTGGCCTCCACAGCTGCATGTGGCAACAAATTCCAGAAATTCACCACCCTCTGGCTAAAGAAATTTCTCCGCATCTCTGTTTTGAAAGGACGCCCCTCTATCCTGAGGCTGTGCCCTCTTGTCCTAGACTCTCCCACCATGGGAAACATAAATTTCCACATCTACTCTGCCTAGGCATTTCAACATTCGAAAGGTTTCAATGAGATCCCTCCTCATCCTTCTGAATTCCAGCAAGTAAAGAACCAGAGCCATCAAATGCTCCTCATATCCTTTCATTTTTGGAATCATCCTTGTGAACCTCCTCTGGACCCTCTCCAACATCTTCTCAAAGATGAGGGGCACAGAACTGTTCACAATGCTCAAGGTGAGGCCTCACCAGTGCTTTATAAAACCTCAGCATCACATCCCTGCTCTTGTATTCTAGACTTCTTGAAATGAATGCTAACATTGCATTTGCCTTCCTCACCACCGACTCAACCTTCAGGGTGTTCTGCACAAGGACTCCCAAGTCCCTCTGCATCTCAGATTCCTGGATTTTCTCCCTGTTTAGAAAATAGTTGAGCACTTGCAGAGCTCAACCTTCCCGTAACGGGCATTAATACAATTTTTTTTTAATCAGGCATCTGCTGAGGAATGCCCAAAAGCCCCAAAAATGTTTGCTGTGGTCAATTTCTAAATAAATGAGGATGTGCAACCATACCTTGGTGTAATGGAAGCAGAAACATTGCTTTCTTTGGCAACCTAATTGCTATGGATTCTTTTGTACATTATAAAAGAGGCCTGTTTTAACGAAAGATGAACCGAGGAAGTCTGGGGCTCCAATAACACATTAGAGCCTGTTGGAAAAAGTGTTATTTTTAGTCTTCCAAAAACCCAATCTTCATCTCTACACTGCAATGAAAAATCAGCATATTCAGCTTTGTTTGCCAAATGCAACTATAAAGGCTTTCTGCTACTGTTATTTTATGGTTGACTTCCCTTTATTTTTCCTCACTCTGCCTTGTCAAGCCATGGACAAACAGACTGATCACTTCTTAGTCTTCTGTCAACACCATTTTAAATTACCCTGCAAATGTTGTTGGAGCAGAACTTCAAGGCAAGGTTGCCTTATTTTCTTCAGCCACACTCTTCTCATTTCTTATGCTCGGTTCACCCCACAGAGAGCTGACAGTGGGAATTTAGTGGCCCCAGGCTTTCAATCTATACCATAATTAAACGGATTTAGAAACATCTTTTCCAAAGCTGGTCTAATCATTAAAAATTTAAAAAGCTATAACTTTAGAATCATTTTACTAAATCTCTGATGGAAGAAATGGAGCCATATTAAGTTAACTTTATGGATGTGAGAGCACGTGCACACTGCTCTACAGTTAACACTTCGTTTCGTTTACTACAGGGTCATTTACCTGTAGCTCTGCCATCAGCCGGTTGCCCTCATCTTCATCTTCTTTGACGGCAGTAGCTGCTATTGGTGCAGGGGTCAACGTCAGATCCTTCACTTCCACAGGACTTCGTGGAGATTTGAGTAGCACTGGGCTATTCTCTTCAGACTGTTAAAAATAACAAGCATACTTTTTAAATCTATAGCACAGCGCCATTTCTAATTCATTAATCTGTGTAGCCAAGGGTGGCCAATGTGGGAAAGTTACGTTATTTCCTTGGGGCAGTGGAAACTTCTCTTCTGAGACTGAATGAGGCACATGACCGGATGGAGAGGTTTATATATCTTAAAAATACAGTGGATTCTGGACAATAGGGACACATTGGGACCAATGCATTCTGACCCAATTAAGCACCTGCCCCACGAAGGTTCATGGAAATAGTTAAGAAGGTATAAATGACAAACTGAGTAGCGAATTATGTATTTAATTGAAGTACAGAACAAATTAGAACACTACCAAAACTATTTAAAATCTGTTCCCTCTAAGCATGGTATAGCTTCCAAAGGCCACACAAGTGTGCACAAGTGATGCTAATTGGTATCTACTCAGCAACAGTTTCCTGTCCCAGTTACGCAGCATTGCCCCCAAATAAACAAAGTGTGGCAATTTTCTCAATTAGTTTTTTGTTAAGTATTGTTCCAAATAAGTGGCTGGCCTGATTAAACTCTGGCCCAATTAACTGGAGTCCATTGTACATCATTGTAGCTGTTAATAATTAATGTTCCTGTTTGAAATTTGACTTGAGTCTAAAATTCACTCAAGAAATTGTAAATGTATTTTGTAACTGAAAATGTTGATGTATATTTCCACACACTGCCTTGTTTACAAATCCTAAACAACACAGACAAAATGATGGGGGATCTCAGCAGGCCAGGCAGCATCAATGGAAAAGAGTACAGTCGATGTTTCGAGCCAAGACTCTTAAGTAAGACTGGAGAAAAAAAGATGAGGTCGGAGATAGAAGGTGGGGGGGGGGATGGGAGAAGTACAAATTGATAGGTGAAACTGGGAGGTGGAAGGAGGGGTGAAGTCAAGAGTTTGGAAGTTGAGTGATGAAAGGAATACAAGGCTGAAGAAGGGGGAATCTAACAGGAGTGGACGGAAGAAAAGGGGAAAGAGCACCAGAGGGAGGTGATGGGCAGGCAAGGAGATGACGTGAGAGAGGGAAAAGGGGACAGGGAATGGCGAGGGGGGAGTATTACTGGAAGTTTGAGAAATCAGCATTCACGCCATCAGGTTGGAGGCTACCCAAATGGAATACAGGCTCTTCATGTTGCTTCACTCAGGTTGCAGGAACAACACCCGTTGTACAGTTTTGTCACCACATTATAGGAAAGACATCATTAAACTGGAAAGATTACAGAGAAGATCTAGGAGGATGCTGTTAGTACACACGGGCCCGAGTTGTTGGGGAAGGCTGAACAGGCTAGGATCTGAAGTGGAGCAGATTGAGGACGACCCTACACAGGTATAATATCATGAAGGGTACAGATAGGATGAATGCACGTAATCTTTTTCTGGCCGAAAGGAAACTAAAAACTAGAGGGCAAGCGTGTAAGGTGAGAGGTAAAAGGAATATGGAGGGAAACTTCTTCACAGACAGGGTAGTTGTATCCAGAATGAACTGTCAATGAGTGTGGTTGAGGCAGGCATAACAACAACACTGAAAAGGCACTTAGGTAAGTACATGGATAAGAGAGGTATGGGCCTTACCCAGCTAAATTGGTCCAGCTTGGAGGACACCTGTCAGAAGAAATGAGATGGACCAAAAGGCCATATTGCCCCATGATATACAAGGTCAGGATAATCCTGGCTTGCTGGTGCTGAGGGGCAGTAGCACTAACTGCTGCACAGAGAACTATTTAGCATTTTCTGACACAAGGCAATTAGCCTGATCACGGCGGAAAGACTTAAGACTTCTCTCTGGAGCACACTCCAACAGTCTAAGGTGCTGATGACAATATTCTGTGGATTATTAATTATTTAGTTTTACATAACAACACAAGGAGGTTATCATGATTTATTTCTGTTTGGTAGTTGGAGATTTAAAGAAAAATTATCCGTATTGTCATCATGTGGGCAATGGGAAATACTAGCCATGTTAATGCTCCACATGAGGCTTTAAGAATGTGAGAGTGGCTATTGCTGAATATAATACTTTCTGTAAACGTCAATTCAGCAAATAAACAAGCTTGAAAAATCCCCTGGAATAAGCACCCCATTGTCACTTCTCAAAATGGTTAATAAACTCAAAATTAAAATGTTAACTTTATTAACACCATTCTTCATATATTTGACTAGCACTGAGAATGCAGTGTCCTCAGTACTTTGCTTGCAAGAATGCAAGTAACAGAACAGAGTGAAATTGCTGAAAGCCACATCTCCTCTTAAGACAACTGTTTGGGAAAACCGAGGTACCCCCAACAAATATGTTTGACAGATGTTGACAGGCAACATATGCACACACTAATAATGTAACACACTGAAATAGTGCACAGGTACTCCCACGTCTATCTGGGAATGTACTTTTTCACTCACCCATGAGCTTCAAAGGCCCTCAGATAGAGAATATTCATTGAACCAAGAGTATGGACCACGTACAGGCAGTAGGAACGAAGTGTCATCGGCTTAATTAATTTGGCACAATATCATGAGCCGAAGGGCCTGTTCCTGTGCTTTAATGTTCTATGTTTCAAGCTCAACTGAAACAGATGTTTCCTAAGGCAACAGAAAATCAGGATTGTTTTTACGCTCTCCCCATTTTAAAGAGGGGCTTAACATTAGCTATGTTTCTCTTTTCACAGTAAATGAGTGTGCCCACCAAGATGGCTGCTCACCTCTTTGCGGACTGTGGGTTTGGGAAGAGGGTGTGGAGGAAGATGAAGGGGCCCATGTCACGGTTCCTCCCAAGCAGCTGCGTGACCCTGATCTACAGGCACCTCCCAGGGACACACGGGGGTGAGATGGCAGATCATCGATTTGGTGAAAGACACCCTTTGCTCTGCCTGAAACTTGCTGGTCTGGCAGCACATTGACTGGACTATTCCAGGCTACAGGAGCACACGCTGAGGGATGCACTGAAGGGCTCAGTAGAGAAGGACCACAATATAGAGTGGTCAGGTTGGGTGTGGAAACCCCTCAATTATTGTACTCGTCTCTCCTGGCCACTCAGGAGCAAATTTAAAGAAGGGTGGGATCTGCAACTACTAAGTGTGGAAGGCAGAATTAAATGCATAAACAAATCCCCTTAACAAAGCGCCCTGACTGGGCAGAAGAGAGGTAGCTCTGGCTCATTATTGAACTATCAGCAAAATGAATGCTTATTATTTAGTGAAATACACTGAACTCTGCATGGAACAAGGCGACTCATGCACTTGCTAACGCTGTACAATAAGTAGCTTCACACAATCAATTGCTATCCCGAAGCAAAGACTTACTGCAACAGGACTGCTCTCTTTCTTGACAGCAAGTATCACTTCACCAGACCTCGCTGTAGTCAAGCCAGAACCGGGCGGATAGGATCTGCGTGGAGGCGGTGGCGGTGGTGGAGATTTCATCGGCTTTTCATTTCCTGCTTCCAACAATGGCACCTCCTCTGCAAGATACCAAGAGGCATGCGTCACTCTGCCAAAGTTAAGGCAGGTGCTTTTTGATATTGGGAAGGAGGGCGTGATGGGGAAAGTGAAGCGAGAGGTCGCAATCTGCAGTTCAAAGTATAACCTTCATTTTCAACCCGTTAATTGCTCATAGCTCACAGGTCACCCGCATCATTTTGAGTTTACTCAATGTGAGTTGGGCAGCAACAGGGTGTAGCGGATAGTGCAATCGCTTTACAGTATCAATGATCGCCAACTGGGGTTCGATTTGCATCACTGTCTGTAAGGAGTTGGTATGTTCTCCACATGACCAAGTGCTCTGGTTTCCTCTCGTATTCCAAAGGCCCACGTTTACAGTTCGGGTGATTAAGTTGTGGGCATGCTGTGTTGGCATTAGAAGCATGGCAACACTTGCGGACAGCCCCCATCACATTACTTACAGATTTGACTTGATGTAAACGATACATTTTATTGTAAGGTTTGATGTGCATGTGACAAATAAAGCTAATTTTTAAAAAAAATTATCAAAACTCAATACAAATTTACCAAAGCTGGAGCTAAAGGAAAACAAAATGTAATCAACATTGACTTTGAATGTTGGAGAATCATGCCCTTTTACCCTCTCACACTAACTTTTCTCCTTGATTATGATAAAAGATTATGTTGCATACCTAGTTGTTTGATCCCATCCACATCCTCTGGCTTTGCAGCTGGTTTCTGTTCAGGTTCTACTTCCAGGCTAGGAATTCCCTTCATCATATTTGCTTGCGCCTCCTCCAGAAGTCGCTCAAACTCCTTCTCGTCATACTGATTCATGTTCTGCCTCTTTCCCTCCCATTCCTTCTCCGCTGCCTGGAATCAAAGCAAAACAGACCCTCGGGTTTAACTGCGTTTAAACACAGGTGCCAGTGTCCCTGCACACACTTGAAACTGCCAGCAGTACCGCCAATCAAACGGACCCCCCCCCCACCCCCCCACAAGTGCAAGAGGCATACCTCAATGGTCATTTTTCGGTGAATGCCTTTTTTGGTACTTGTTACAGCATGGATTTCTTCGAAGAAGAGGATCTGACCAGGAGGAGCCTGGGTGCTCGATGGTGAGCTCTGAAAGTGATGAACTGCAGCACTTTGGGTCTGAAATACTCCATCTGCCGGCTCCTGAGGTGGTGGCTGAACACTGGATAATGCACCGTGTGTCTGTTTCGACATGACCAGGGGACTCTGGGTAGAGTGAACTAAAGCTGAGGAGTGGTGGGACTGGTGAATTAGGACGGGAGAACTTTGAACATGGTGGACAACCATATGTGACTCCGATTTCACCAGGGAGTTCTGAGCCTCGGTGAGTGTACCCGAGGCGCTCGTTGCTTGTGCAGCATGGACAGGCTCCTGAGCTTGCAGGGGAGAATCTTTGGCCACTTCAGTCTCAGCAGCTGTGACAATAGTTTCTGTATTGCTTGTCTGGGATGGACGAGGGGACTCTGCTCCTCTCAAAAGGTCTTCGGTTACACGTCTGAGCAGAAAAGGAAACGGAGCATGTTAAAGAATTTGTGTGATGAGATTTGAATGAAACACACTTACGGAATACACTTAATCAGACTATGTTTCTTTAATCAAATTTATCTACAATACTGTGCGAAAGTCTTAGGCACATAAAAAATTCTGTAAAGATGCCTTAAGAAATAATGAAGTTTCTAAATATATAAAGAAAATTATTATAAAGAGATAAAGAGCAGTAAATAGTAAAATCACTAAATCAAAAGAATATTTGGTCTGACTATCCTTTGCCTTTAAAACTATCAATTCTCTTAGGAACGTTGTCATTTAGTTTTATAAGAAAGTCAGCTGGCAAGTTGTTCCAAGCAGCTTGGAGATTCTTGACTGTCCCTCTTATTAATCCCAATCAGCTCAATGATGCCAGGGCTCTGTGGAGGCCATCTGAAAACATATAAAAAATCTGGGGTACCTAAGATTTTTGCACAGTATTGTACATCAGGCTTAAATGAAAGTCTGACAAATTCCACAGGTAGGCACACGCAGAGAAGAATTAGATTGCCAATAACGCAAGGTGAGGTGGCCCACACAGATAACATGCTTTCCAAATGCATCTTTGATCTTGCAAAACCAGTATCTTGATAGCAATATTCAGCAAACAACTCAACAAAGCATTTGAGGATTAAAGAGATAAAGCCACAGAGTTTCCAGGCTATTCCTGGTGAATTGTATGCATTCCTCTGCAGACTGGCCAAAAGGAAGCTTTGTTTATTCAGTACTCCCGGCTAATCTCTTCAATCAACTCACCTGTACTTTTACACTGACTGAGGGCAGGGAACCCACAGTATTGTAACTGGGGTAGTTGTAGAGCAAGCTCACAAGTTTAGTTGGTTACATTGTGGTGTACTGTAAATGTTAAGAGCCCTCCAGGATGTAGGAGCTGAATCAGGCCATTCAGCCCACATTAATCTGCTCTGACATTCAATTATGGCTAATTTTTTAAATTCCATTCTCCCACCTTCACCCAAGAACTCTTGACCCCTTTCCCAATTCAGAACCTATCAATCTCTACCTTAAATTCACCCGATGACTTGACCTCCACAGACCTCTTTGACAATGAATTCCCTAGATTCACCACCCTCTGACTAAAGAAGTTCCTCCTCATCGCAGTTTTAAAGGAATGCCCCATTATTTCAGGCTGTGCCCTTCAAACCTAGACTCTCGTACTAATGGAAAAATCCCCTCCACATTCACTCTATCCAGGTCTTTCAGTAGCCAGTAGATTTCAATAAAATTATACTCCCCCACCTCCTCCCCAATCATTTTGAACTCCATCAAGCACAGACCCAGGGACATCAGACATTTCTCATATTTTAAGCCTTTCAGTCTTGGAATTATTCAACATTAGTGCTCAGACGTCCAGCCTGATCTTTTGTCTGTGCTGTGCTCAATCTGAACTCCATACCCTCCATAGTAGTGGCTCACTATGTCTGATCAGTGCACAGGGTTCTCCTCTCTGCTGCTCCCCAACTACATTCCACGTCAGCAATGGAAACAGGCACTGTGTTGAAGGATTGATGGCCAAGCAAATGTCTGGAAGAGCTACCGTGAAATTTTACAAGTGTTCCACAGTAGAATTTTAAAGTTGCAAAAAGTTCATAATAAAACCGCCATCACTGAACTTTTGACCATGAAGAAGATAGGAACTTCTGAATAACTTGAGAGTTAATCATAACTTTCCCAATTATAAACTGTGCTAGGCTGTAGGGAACTCTTAGAACTTGGACCGGGGAGGGAGGTGTTAGAATGAAGACAGAAGGGGGTTTTAATATTTTAACAAGCTCCAAACACTTTAAGCATTCTATCCAACAGAATAAAAATACACTTAGTCTTTTAAATTCGCCTCTGTTATTTTAGTCTAAGCTTGCTCCTGAAAATGATTAAGGCAGTCTTAGTTCAAATAATATTTCTTACACAAAAACAAAAGCCTATTGTAAAAAGCAGAGATATTCCCTGATAGCGTACATGAACAAATTGGATGTTACCTGCGTAAATTTGTGAGCACCTCCGTCATACTCTTGACTCTCTTTAGTAGACTCTCCAACTTATGGGGCTCTTCCTTCAGAAACTTCACCGCTTCTACCTCCACTCGCAGAACTGCCCGCATTTTATTCTGCAAGGTGGGGAACTCAACTGGAATCGAAACAAAGAGATCAGCATGAAGAAGACTTTAGTAGCTCAGCATCTATTCTATCTGGTCCAAGGATAAAGAATTAATAATTCTTATTTACAGCAGACTTACAGTTTCCTGCCCTTTAGAGGAATTTATTTTCCCAGCTACCCTACCAAATTAATCTTATGAGTGCTGGAAATATTGGGAAATAAAATGGGACTGTAGCTTTCTATTATGAACTGTGATGCCATTAGAACAGCAGAAAAGCTGGCCTCCACTTATTTTTGCAAACATGCCATTTAACTAACTGCACAGCAGTTAAATACAACAGATGTAAAGTTAAAACTTTCTCATAATTTTACCTAACATTTTCCAGCATAAAAATTAGAAGGCAACATAAGCAAGAACTTGGCAAAAGCACAGATCAGAAGGAATAGGAAAACCCAGGTGGTATTGGCCCAGTATTTACAACTCTAGTGTTTTGAGAGCACAGGCATTTCCATCTTGCTTTTATGCACTGCCTCTGCCATACAAAAATGTCACATTACGTTTCACAAAGATGAACATGCGTAAAACCAATTGGTGAAGTTGTGTTTTAAAGAAAATATGAACTCTCCCCTACCCTCATTTTCTTACTCTGACTTCTCATCTTTTTTTCCAGTCCTGATGAAGGGCCTCAGCCCGAAACATCAACTACTTACTCTTTTCCATAGATGCTGCCTGACCTACTGAGTTCCTCCAGAATTTTGTGTGTGTTGCTTTGACTTCCAGCATCTGCTGATTTTCTCTTGTCTGTAGCTAATGGACCTCTTTGCTCGATTTGCTTTCTTGTAAAACGTATAATTACAATGTGTTGTTGTGAATGCTGTTTATCTGATGGATGCAAGTTTTCCATTGTACCTGTGCACATGTGTATTTATCCATTTGACAATGACTTTGACTCTGAAGGAGAGCAGAAAAGAATGCAAGGGACTGAATCCAAGGAACCTGAAGGTACAAACACCAAGCAGCGATGGGATTAGTGCAGAAATGGGCAGCAAGCTGGAGTCAGAGGAACAGAGGACCCACGTCCCGCTGTAAGACTACAGGTCACAATGCTTCCCCTCTGTTCAGATTCTGAATGGTCTATAAACACCACCTCACTACTTTTTATATATTGCACTGTACTGTTGCCACAAAACAGCAACTTTCATGAAAAGGCAGTGATAATAAGCCCAACTCTAACAGGCAAGGTCAGAAGCCAATTTATGTCCACTAAGCTTGCCATAACAGGTGAAGTTTATTTCCTGTGATAGGAGAGTAACTTTCATCAGCAGGCCGCTTCTGCTACAACTTAAGAAGTTAAGGAATGTTGAGAATAAATTGCCTTTACCTTTTAGACCTGCCAGTGATTCACCCACATGACGCAGTGCGACTGCACCCTCCTCCACATCCTTCAAGGTGACTACTTGCTGGGCAGAAGAAGCATCCTTGTTCAGACCATCTATGGATTTTTCCAATCCACTGTAGATTAAAAAGAAAATCAGATTAGGGCACTGTTACGCTTTAGCTCTTGTTAGCAAGTCTCTCTCATCCACCTTCTTGCCCACAGTGCTTCATCACCAGTTACTTGTCTAAAATCGCTGGAGCTCCACAGAGCAGAGCAGAGCAGAGCAGAGCAATAGGCTCTTTGGCACACAATATTCATGCTGACCATAACGTCAATTTAAACTGGCTAAAGATGGTCTACACCCCTGCAGATGTCTGAATGCTCCACTCTAAATGCTGCCATTCTGTGTGTGTCCACGACCTCCACCAAAGGTCACTGGGAGAATGGGGTCGAGAGTGAAATGGATCTGTCATGCTGAAGCAGAGGGCCGAATGGCCAAATTCTGCTTCTATCCCCTGTGGTCTTCCAAGCATCTACCACTCTTTGTTTAAAAAAACCTAACTCAGAAATCTCTCTTACATTCTACCCCCTCACTTTAAAGCTATGCCCTCTTGTTCTCTCTGAAGATAAAGCCTGACTATCTCAATGTGAAGTTTCTCTTTATTTTGGTTTAGATTTTGTCTTCTGCTTGCAGTATGTTACTTCATTGGGTTTATATGTACAACACAAGTATCTCACCTCAGATTTGTGCTTGGGCATGGTACAAACAGGACCCTGGTGCCATCAGAACAAACTTACTTCATCCTCCTCTCAGCCACTCACCTGGTCTCACCTGCTGAGGCTCTATAAGGCACTCGTCAGACCACACCTGGAGTACTGTGTGCAGTTTTGGGCTCCTTATTTTAGAAAGGATATACTGACATTGGAGAGGGTTCAGAGAAGATTCATGAAAATGATTCCAGGAATGAGAGGGTTACTGTATGAGGAACGTCCGGCAGCTCTTGGGCTGTATTCCCTGGAGTTCAGGAGAATGGTGGGGGAATCTCATAGAAACATTCCGAATGTTAAAAGTCCTGAACAGATTAGATATGGCAAAGTTATTTCCCATGGTAGGGAATTCTAGGACAAGAGGGCACAACTTCAGGATTGAAGAACATCCTTTTAGAACTAAGATGTGAAGAAATTGCTTTGGTCAGAGGGTGTATTTAAGGCAGAGATAGATAGATATATTCTTATGGGGTGAAAGCAAGGGAGTGGGGATGACTGGAAGAATTGGATCAGCCCATGATTAAATGGCGGAGCAGACTCGATGGGCCGAATGGCCTACTTCTGCTCCTATGTCGTATGGTCTTAGGATCCTCTTCAGTTTGCGTATAAGGAGAAGGTGGGAGTGGAGGATGCTATCACGTACTTGCTGCACAAATCACTCTCTCACCTAGAGGGGGTCAATTGTGCTGTGAGGATTACATTCCTTGACTTCTCTAGTGCCTTTAACACCATCCAGCCCAAGATCTTAAGGCACAAACTAACGGAGATGGGAGTAGACTCTCACATGGTGGATTGGATAGTGGACTACTTGACAGATAGACCTCAGTATGTGCGGTTGGGAGACTGTAGGTCTGACACGGTGGTCAGCAGCACAGGAGCGCCGCAGGGAACCGTACTCTCTCCGGTCCTGTTCACCCTGTACACATCAGACTTCCAATATAACTCGGAGTCCTGCCATGTGCAGAAGTTCGCTGATGACACGGCCATAGTGGGGTGTGTCAGGAATGGACAGGAGGAGGAGTATAGGAAACTGATACAGGACTTTGTGATATGGTGCAACTCAAACTACCTGCGTCTCAATATCACCAAGACCAAGGAGATGGTGGTGGACTTTAGGAGATCTAGGCCTCATATGGAGCCAGTGATCATTAATGGAGAATGTGTGGAGCAGGTTAAGACCTACAAGTATCTGGGAGTACAGTTAGACGAGAAACTAGACTGGACTGCCAACACAGATGCCTTGTGCAGGAAGGCACAGAGTCGACTGTACTTCCTTAGAAGGTTGGCGTCATTCAATGTCTGTAGTGAGATGCTGAAGATGTTCTATAGGTCAGTTGTGGAGAGCGCCCTCTTCTTTGTGGTGGCATGTTGGGGAGGAAGCATTAAGAAGAGGGACGCCTCACGTCTTAATAAGCTGGTAAGGAAGGCAGGCTCTGTCGTGGGCAAAGTACTGGAGAGTTTAACATCGGTAGCTGAGCGAAGGGCGCTGAGTAGGCTACGGTCAATTATGGATAACTCTGAACATCCTCTACATAGCACCATCCAGAGACAGAGAAGCAGTTTCAGCGACAGATTACTATCGATGCAATGCTCCTCAGACAGGATGAAGAAGTCAATACTCCCCAATGCCATTAGGCTTTACAATTCTACCGCCAGGACTTAAGAACTTTTTAAAAGCTATTATTAATGCTTTTTGAGATAGTGATTTAGATGCATATCATATTTTTTACTAAGTTAAGTATTGTATGTTATTAGTTTAGCTACAACAAGTGTATGGGACATTGGAAAAAAGTTGAATTTCCCCATGGGAATGAATAAAGTATCTATCTATCTATCATCTATCTTATTACCTGCCACTCCTTCCCTCCCCAGCACCTTCTTATTCTAGCTTCTGTCCCTTTCCTTCCCACTCTTGAAGAAGGGTCTCGGTCTGAGGCATCGACAGCTTAATTTCTCACCGCCCCACCCCACCCCCACCCCCACCATAGGTGCTGCCTGACATGCTGAGTTCCTGCAGCAGTTTGTGTCTGAGAGAAATGAGGAGGTGGGGGAAATATTCCTAACACTAGAGGGCAGCACTTGATCAGAAACCAAACCAAATTCTGATTTCATTTTTCAGACCTGGAGCAACAGAATCTATTCACAGTTACACATATACAGAATGATTTCTTCAGCCTCAATAACATTGGTCAATGTATTCACTGACATTTCTCAGCAAGAAACAACTAGCATTTTCATAGTTCAATGCCTCATAGTATCTCAGAAGAAATTAAGGAAAATGAGTGATATTGAAGCACGTGAGGAGATATGACTATAGGTAACTATGAGCTCAGGCAATTTTTAAGCAGTACCTGAGAGGAGAAAAAGAAGCTAGAAAGTGAGGGGCAGATATCCGTGGTTTGAGTTAGGGCTAAGACCTGCTGAAGACTACGGGCACAGGGAGGGATTTGAAACAAACAAAAAAAAGTGTTGCTTAGAAACTGAGGCACCATTTTGCTAGTGGAGGACAATGATAACACAGGTGATAGATGAGCTTTGCTCTTGGCATCCATTATGACTTTCAATCCAGCTCAATTTCGCAGCGTTTACAACTCTTCAGGTTTGGTACACAGTAATGGTAGGTGAGTAAAGAGAAGTGTATTTCTCTCCGGCAGCCATTTCATTTGTCTGCTTTTACAAAGCACCATTCTGCACATACTCCTGTTACATTTCAACAGCATTGATTTCTTCTGGGAGAGAAATGTTCTGTCTGTAAGCGTAGTTGTCCCTAACGTAAATCTGCCTCCACCTTTCATGTCAGTTGAGCTTAATTAAAATTCTCCTCAGTTAGGAACCGCTTCTAGCAAGGTTACTACTTGCTTCATGTAAGACACACCTGTTCTTTTAGTGAACTATTACAGGATGTTTGCAATTGACAATTGTTTTTCTCCACTACCTACGCGTATACCTTTATGCTTTATCATTGCATAAAATCATTTTTAAGGTGAATTATGGAATCCTATCCATTTTTACTGAGAACAAACCTAAGCAGCCTTGACTGGTCAGTGAGCATAACAAGAGAGAAGCAAAAATTAATGGTATATTAATCATGTTTGATTTCTAACCTGGTTCCATCAAATAGGAAGTGAGGTAAAAGATTTTACCTCAGCTCTTCTCCTCCTATGAGAGAGGAGGGGGAAGGGGGAGGAGAGGAAGAGAGGGGGGGTCAGGGAGAGGGTGGGACATGGAGGGGCGCGGGGGGTATCAGGGACAGGGAGTGGGATGGACGGGGAGGGGGCAAGGGAGGGAGGGTGGGACCCTCAACTGGACAGTATCATACAGGTTATCAGTATGATACTGACTGTCTAGTTGAAGGTCAATGGTATTTTCTGTTCCCTTTTAATAAGTCTTATACACTTTGGTACATTTGTGTTCTAGACAGCAGCAGGGTGCCCTGATGTCTGGAGAGGAACTGTCTCTTTTAGCCAATCGAGCTGGTGCAGGCAGAGAACAGGAACTGTTCACGCACACTGAGCACCAAATGGTTCGCCCACACAGCAGCTCTGGGTAATTGAAACTAAACACAGAGGCCACTGCAAGGTTGTACTAAAACCTGGCTTCAGATCTGCTTGTGTTACTACGGGCAAAGAGGGTGGTACACTGACAGCACTGTAGCAGATTGTGCATTTTTGTATTTCAGAGTTCAAAAGCAAATGTATTATCCGAGTACGTTTATGTTACCAGATACCACCTGGAGATTCATTATTCATCACAAAGAGTCCCTGAAAGTGAGTTTTAAGGTCACAGAATCAGCTCAGAGTGGTTGTGATTGAAGTTATTCATACTGGTTCATGGGCCTGATGCTGTGGAGTAATAATTGTTGCTGAACCTGGTGGTGTGGGACCCAGGGACTGCAGAGGTGAGAACAGGGCATGGCCTGAGTGGTGGGGGTCTTCAATAAAGGAAGCTGCTTTCTTGTGGCAGCTCTTTAAGTAAATGTACTCAATTATTGTATCTGACAGAACAAGTAATTGTAAACTGAAGGAATTGTAGCCAAGATATATTAGCTTGTAATAGACTGTTATGTTAAAAAAAATTGGGGATTCTGAATGCTTACTCAGGAATAAAAGATGTTAAAGTTTAAAGTTCCAAGGCAAGAAGACAAAAAGAAATACTCACAATATTTTCCCATGGAATCAAATCATTGAGCTAAGCCCAGTATCCCCAGCCATCACAGATCAGGATCTTACATTGGCAAACACCACGTGTCCTTGATCAGGCAAATTCATTATACAAAATTAAGACACTGTTCGTTTTTAACAGGGACCCGGAAACTATTTGCTTTGCATCTTCATTTGATTGAAAACATTAAGGGAACAAAGTGGCGCTCTTGACGTTTGTGGATATTAAATATTGCCGGGTGATAAATCTTACATTCTACTCCATTGATTTAAATGAGGGAATCAAAGTAACCCGGATTTCTGAAACCAGGATCCAAGGGCTACTGATGCACTCAAATAAAACCAAAATGAGCAACAACAAGTTCAAACAGATTCACTCTGCAGCACAAGATCACCTTAAGATCAGCCTAGCACTCTCATCAACATTCAGGTAACCAGAGCAACCCCAAGAACTGGAGTTGACTCCATCTCATCAACCAAAAAGCCTCACCTGAATTGTGAGTTAAACTTCAAAAGATTGTGGCTGCCTTGAGGACTTGGCAGACAAAAATTGAAAGGAGGTGTTACTTTTATTAACAGCAATAATTTGCAAGAGTCAAATGACATATTCATTCCTGAGAAGAAAGTAGCTTAAATTACATAAACATTCTAAATGTTTCTGCCATTAAGAAATGTCTGTGGAGCCTTTTACCTTTGTCACTATTGCAGTTTATTTTTCCAATACAAGCCCTTGGCACACCGCAGTTCATCACTTCAATTCAGGGCCATGGCTGGTTTGATTTGCAGGGTCTTTCACAGGGAACGGTCAGTCTGGGATCTGGTACTGGGCAGAATGCAGACCCAGGAGTGGCTGTAGAGAATCGGAGTGGAGAAGTGGGAAGCCAAAGTTGCAACAGCAGTCGAGATGGCCTCTAAAGATTCCTCGAGCAGGCAACATGGAAGCCTGATATCCCAGGAGCAGCCAATTGGAAGGAGCTGGCCAGATGTTCTGACACATTGTAATAGGGCACATCTATGACATTGTTAGATCCATGATTTCTGTAGTACTGAAGTCTAGGCAAACTCTTACTCTATATCTGTATTAGGTCTCTAGCAAGTAATAGGGCCATTATTCCTAATTCACATCTACACACACAGGTTTCCTGAGCAGACTACTGTACTGATGCATTAAGATGGTCCAGGTGAAGGCCCTTGATTCGAAACTCTGTCTGTCCATTTCCCTCCATTGATGGTGCCTGACCCATTAAGCTCCTCCAGTGCTTCTGTGTTTTGCTCGTGTTGAGATGACCCAGCTCAGAATGACACAGCAAGTAACAAAAACAGTAATTTCATCATTTCCCCCCTTAGCAACATTACGGAGCCAGAATGAACAGCATTGAAAGCTGTCTGGCAAGTCTCGGCAGCATCCTCTGCCACTAAAACATCCACTGGAAGTTTTTTGCTGCCTGGGCTGTTTCCACCCTTGCCTGAACACAGGGCACAGTCCAATGCCTGCCACACCCATAGTATAATTCTGACAGAAAATATAACTGTTAATCTATAAAAAGCTTTTGAGCTATTCACCAAGCAAGCATGCCAAGATTACACTTAAATCTCAGATCCTTGACTTGGAAGCAATCCATCTGCTCTATTCAATTTGCTGGAAAAGTATGAATGAAACAGAAGAAAATGTTAAAAATAAGCTGACTTGCAGAACCATGCTTTAAAGATTGTCAGAACAATTCATTTACTAATAAATAACTTAAAAATAAACCAGTGAAGACTGAGGAACAGCAATGGTTCAGTGACACAGACAGTAAAGTTGCTGTCTCCTGGCTCCAGGGACCCAGATTGGATCCTGTTCTCCGGTACTGACTCCACTGAGTTCACATGTTTACTCCATGACTGCATAGAAAATAGAACACAGAGCCGTACGGTTCAACACAGGCCCTTCAGCCCGCAATGTTATGCTGACCTTTTAATCTACCCCAAGATCAATCTAACTCTTCCCTCCTACATCGAGCTCCATTTTGTTTAATCATTGTACTTCTCTAAGTGCCTCCTAAATGTATCCGTCTCTACCCACCAACCCAAGCTGTGTTTTTCACACCCTTACCACTCCGTGTTAAAAAAAAACTACCTCCAACAAATCCCCTACATTTACCTCCAATCACCTTAAAGTTATGCCCCCTCATATTAGCCATTACCATCCTGGGGGAAAAGATGCTGGTCTTCTGCTCTATATATACCTCTTATCATTTTATACCTTCCGTCAAATCTCCTTTGCTCCAAAGAAAAAAGCTCCAGTTCACTTCCAGCTGAGGCTAGGCACAGATTAGAAGAACACCACCTCCGATTTCGTCAAGATAGCCTCCAATCTGATGGCATCAAATTCGCCAACTTCTTGTAAACTCTCCCTTCTGTTTGCCCCTGCCTCAGTTTTCTCTTACGCCTCCTATCCCATTACCCTTTCCTTTTTCCTTCCCCCACCTCTGTAACCTGCCCATCACCCATCCCTTCCTCCCTCTGGTACTCCACCTTCTTCCCTTTATTCAATGGCCCATTGTCTGTTCCATCTTCAACAGCCCATGCGTCTTCCATCCATTACTTCCGGCTCCTCACATCCTTCCTATCTTCACCCTCACCCAACAGCTCGTACTCCTCCCTTCCCCCACCCCTTTATTCTGGTGTCTGCCCTCTTCCTTTCCAGTCCTGGTGAAGGGTCTCAGCCTGAAATGTTGACTGTTCATTTCCCCCCATACATTCTGCCCATCCTGTTGCATTTCTCCAGCTGTTTTGTTTGACCAGTACCTAGATGCAGCATAAACTTTTACTGCCAACAGGGAATGGTGGAGAACACTGACCTGTCATGTTTTGTACACAGAATGGCTGGAAGTTAATGAACAAAAGGTAAAACCCCAAATTTCACAATATAACTGCTGAGAACTTTGAAACTTCTAAAATTTGGACTTTTGAGACTTTCTCACCCAATGCAGCAAATTCAACACACAACTCATTTTCTAAAATCCCTGTAGATGAAAGGCAAGAAAAAGCTTATCTGTCACCTGTTGCTCTCCTTTGTGGGCTGTTACATTTTGATTTGCTGTACTCAATCAAGACTCATGCATTATTCAGGCTCGACTCTCGTTAGCATCCTCCACTTGAAAGAACTGCTGTTCCAGGTCTCAGTGATATCTAATTCAAATGTTCATAAACTCCACTGAACCCTTTGATCTGTAGCCTTGGCTTCTTCCATCCCAGCTGCACTGCTCAAATCAAACAGTCAAAGCAGTTCGACACTTCAGCATGACTTCTCCCCATCAGGGCACTTGCTCAGTCAAGTGCTCATGACATTCATCCAATAAACTTCACAGTTCAAAGCCAATTTATTACCTAAGGATATATACGTCACCATATACAACCTTTATTGTCTTGCAGGCATTCACAACAATACAAAAAATACAATAAAATCAAGAAAAGACCACCCTTAACAGGACAGGCAAATAATCATTGTGAAAGAACAACAAACTGTGCAAATACAAAAATAAAAAAGAATAATAATAATAATAATAAATAAGCAACAAATACCAAAAACATGAGATGAAGAGTCCTTGACAGTGAGCCTAAAGGCTGTGGGTGAGTGAAGTTATCACCTCTGGTCCAAGGGCCTGATAGTTCACAGTGCCAGACCTGATAGTTGACGGTGCTGGACACCTGATGCTTAACGACCTCGCCCCCCAACTAGTTCTGAAACACTCTCAGCCCTGACTCCCACTGTTTACCCTCCAACCCGCAAGCGACAAACACACGTCTAACAGGGGCAAGATAAGGGTTCCAAGCCACTGATTTGCTATCTTTGAGTAAGCTGTCCAAATCTTCCAACAGGCATGGCCACTACAAATTTTGCCCCAGATGCTGCCTGCAGTATTTTCATACAAATTATTCCTTGTTTGGAAATATTAAAACCAAACACACTTTTTCATTATTGCCATATTGTCCAATTAAGTCCAAGATAACTCGCACAACAATCCTGTTGCGTCAGTAATTTTCATTGCAACTGATTCCCAACTCTATCCTGATTCCGTCACTCCACTAGACAGGAGGGGAATTTACAGGGGTCAATTTACAGGGGCCTTTGGGAGGAAATGGAGCATTCAGGGGAAAGCCATGCACTCACAGGAACTGCACAGTCAGGGTTGAACGCAGGTCACTGAAGCTCTATTAGGTCCAATAATCAACCACACGATCTTAACACATTTAGAAGGTGTGCTTAAGAAAAGCCTTAAGCTTGTGTAAATCAAGACAGCCATTGGATAAATGCCCAGTGTGATACAGGAGACTAGACTGGGATCCAAGCTAGTTTTGCCTATGGATTAGCCAAATGCAGGTATGAAACATTTCAACATGCCTCAGTGCTTCTGAGCGTGAGTTATGTTACTCACTGCCGTCAGCTGGAATGTGCTCACCCGGTGTTGGTGAGGAGTGTTTACAATTACTCTGCCCAGAATACCGTGGCTACCAGCATTGAGAATCTAGGAAAGCCAGTGAGCTGCTAATCTGGGAGCGGGGGGGACCAGCAAATCTGTGCCGGATGGAACAGAAAGAAGAAAACTGTGAGAGAATTTCAATGTGTAGAGAAGGATGAAAAATCACAAACTCGAATTGCAACTTTATGGAGAAACTTCTACAAAGAATCGTGCCAGAAGCTGTTGAAAGTGAAGATTTAATCAGATCAATGAGCGCAAGCTGTTGTGTAATTATCGTTTTTCGGGTGTACTGAACGTCCCAGAGCCAGACAAGCCAGGACATCAGGAGAAAGACTAATGGTGCAAGTTTTAATACTAGTAACTCACTTCAAAGACAGATAGAACAAAACCCACTGGCAACACATAAAACAGTCTGGGAGGCCTTTCAAATCTCCCACATACATCCACTGAAAGAAAAACTGCTCCTCCCTCAGCTCCTCCATGAGAGTCGGCTGTGACTACAACAGCAACAAGAATATTCTAGAAGTTCTGCCAAGATCCTGCCTCGCCCACAACAAGCAATTTTCATTGTTTTTGGAAAAGGATAATAAATAACAAGATTACCATTCGGAAAGGGGACTTATTATATCTGGGAAAACATATGGAACTTCCTTTAGTTCCAATGGAGTGCAGTGGCTCGTTGCAAGTTTCACTCTGCACATAGACTCATTATTTTTAATGTAACATTTTTACTCTTTTAAATCTAAATTCTATGACTCTAAGACTCACCAATAATGTTCTTTCAAAATCTACCTCATTATAGCCTTGCAGTGCACCTTCTCTGTAAATATATCACTTTATTCTGCATTCTGTTATCATTTTCCCTCAATGCACTGTCACAATGAAACGACCTGTATGCAGAGTTTTCCACTGTACCTCAGTACATGTGACAAGAATGAACCAAGTTAACAATTTACCTTCCCCATTTATACTGCCTCACCCGATGGATGTTTGCCATCATTTAGAGATTTCACTTCATGTTTCAGCTACCTGCAGGATGCATGATGAACGCCTGACATAATCATCCCTTCCTCAGGCGTTCCTTCCACCTGCACACCAACACTTTCATCAGAATAGCCCACATTTCTTCACTGAAGCCTTAAAGATCAATCCAATGCGCCCATAAACCAGCGATGGCACCTTCTGCCGCTGTGGTGCACCGGTGGACTTGCAATGGAATCCAACGAGGCAACTCAAATTGGGAAAGTGAGCCTGTCCCAGAATAAACACTGACCCACTGAAATCAAGGTGAAGAAACTACTGCTGGGAGATCTGCAAGTTACGCCTTAATATTCCAATTAATTCAATTAGTTCAATTACATATAAATGTTTGGCATTGAGTGCTGTCTAGTGTTTGAATTTTTTCAACACTATTCTTACTTTTAAGTAACTATCTGGCATTCAAGGCCGACCTCAAGACCAGCTGTGCAAACCACTCTGCACTGCAGGAGTCTCTGTTCTGCACCCCACTGCACTGGTTGGGCTCTTGGGACATGGTTTCCCATGACAACGGCTACTCAAAGGCCACACTGGAAGAAACAGGAGGCAGCAAAACATATGCCTCCTGTTACTTCCTATTGCTTAACGGATGACCCAGAACAATCTCAGTACCCCATGTGTCTTTTTATCTGTTCATTTTCCTGGGCGGCACTGTGAAGGTCAATATTTATTGCCTATCCTTGAATTGTTCTTGAGAAGATGGCATAAAATTTGTATTATATTTCACATAATTTATGATTTTTTGTGAATGTTGTGTCTCTGACACTACATGCCTGTGATATGGCCGTGCATGTGACAATAAACTTTGAAAGTGCTCACACATTGCCACTGTGATTAAAGCTCGTCAAACGAAAGCAGCAAGAGGGATAGAACAGTTTGTTCCTCGTGCCCACCACCTGCTAAGTGAGAATCTTGTCCCTTACTTACAAAGACAAACAAAATGCTGGAGGAGCTCAGCAGGTTAGGCTGCATCTATGGAAGGGAATATATAGTCAACGTTTTGGGCTGAGACCTTTCATCAGGATTAACAAGGAATGGGGTAGAAGCCAGAATAAGCATGGGGAGGGGTAGGGAAAGGAGTACACAAGCTGGCAGGTGATGTGAGACAAGGTGGGTCGTTCGGGGAGGGGAGATGAAGTGAGAAGCTGGGAGATGATAGGTTGAGGAGGTGAATTGCTGAAGATGGAGGAATCTAGTATGAGAGGACAGTGGACGTGACCATGGAAGAAAGTGATGGAGGATGGGAAGCAGAGGGAGGTGATAGACAGGTGAGGAGAAGAGAAAAGGTGAGAGGGTAACCAAAATGGGGAATGGAAAGGGAGAGAAGGAGGGAGGGGGGAGAAATTACCAGAAGCTGGTGAAATTGATGTTCATGCCATCAGACTACCCCGATGGAATGTGAGGTGTTGCTCCATCTCTTGTGCTTTTCCCCCTCTCATTTTAAATCAGTTTTAAGACTCTCCTCTACCTTAGCAATGCCTGTCAAGATTTTGTAAGCATCCATGAGGTCAGTTCTCAGAGTTGAATCTGAGCAATGAAACTTTATGTCAGAGACAATGATAAATAGGATTAGTGCAGATTGATACCTGGTGATCAGCAGAGGTATGGTGGGCCCAACGGCTTTACGACTCTGGGGGTTAATGATTGGCAGGGCAGTGATGGTGGATTTCACCTGTGCCTTGATCATCTTCACGGAAGAGTTACGGGTTAGCCAGGCGGTACTGGGTCAATCTAGGGGAATTACTGCATCATATTTTATGGATAGTTGGGCCTCGGGAACTGTCCTGAAGAACCTCCGCAGTGAAGTCCTGAGTGGGGTTTATTGATCTCCAACGAGAACAACTACATTCCTCTGTGCGAGGAATGTCAGCAAGCACTGTAGCATTTTCATGCATCATCCAAATACGTTCAGTCAGAGGACCGTGAACAGTTGATCTGCACCAATTGAACTTCTCAGTCAATGCAACATGAAGCAAGTGGTCCACTGTTTTGGAAGTTTGACTGCATTTTTTCATAAGATTTCAGTTCGATGCCAGAAGCAAGACTGGTGTGTGACCAGGGGATGCTAGACTGATGCCATTTTGTTCAAACTCTAAGCATCAATACAGATGATTTGAGAATAGCTGAATAGGTGCAGAGGTGCTTTTAAGCATTAAGTCCAACAAACGTGATTGTGTAAGACCTAACAGACATGCAGATTACCCACAGGAAACTCTATAATCAGACAAATAGACAATGAAATGAGAATGTGCACAGGAGTAAATAAAGTTTGAGGTAATAGACTTAAATGCTAAATACTGTTTGCATTGTGACAAGCTACTGCAAAGCTGATTAGGAAAGCAGAACAGCTAGGTTATCCATGATGTGCAATGTCACACATTTCTGATGCTGAGAGTTTATTCTTTCATCCCACTCAAAAATAAATAGCACAGATTGAACTAGTTGCTTGCAAAGCATTATGCAATTTTGAGATATCACTGTTATGTCTCATTCAGTAAAATCAAAGATATAAACACAGGGATGTTTTTATGTCCATTTTATAAATGCAGTGGCTCAGGTTTTGTAGCTGAACAGTACTGATATAATTACCATGTACCACAGAGCATAGCTTTAAGGTGACTGAGTGTGGGGGGGCGTGGAATTAAAGGAAATTTGTGAGGAAATTATCTGTGCTGTTCTATTACGGAAGAGCCATTTATAATTCTATATACTTCTATAAAGTCATCTCACAACCTCATTCATTTCATGAAAAACAATCCAAGTTTGTCCAACTTTTCTTTATAGCTGATATACTCCAATCACTGAGCCTCTGTATTCCCTCCAAAGCCTCCAAATCCTTCCTACAGCATGACAGCAGAAGGAGAACAATACAGCTCAGTGAAATGCCATACAGCCCATAATGTCTGTGTCAATCAGGATACTAGATTAAACTACCTTCTGCCTGCACGTGATCCTCACCCCTCAATTCCCTGCATGCTTCTGTGTCTGTCCAAATGCCTCTGAAATGCCACTGGTATGCCTGCTTCCACACCACCCACCCCAGAAGGGCATTCTAAAGGCACCTACTACTCTCTGTGTAAAACACTTACCTCACGTATCTATTTTTCAACATTAGACACCCCCCCCCAACCTAAAATTTATGCCTTCTAACGCATCAACAGATGAGATTGGAGGATCTGACCATCATCCCTTCCACATTTGTTTCCACTTATTACATTCCAGAGTTGGTTCTTCCCCTCCCACCCCCTCACCCCCTTTCTCATCCTGCTCAACTCAGTCTTCCATATCTGTTTTCATTTATTGCCCATAATCCTCTCCCGTTCGTCTCTCACCTTCTCCCTGCCCATTCCTCTCCTGGCTCCATTTGCCCGTCATCCCCCACCCATCACCTCCCAGCCCATTTCACCTCTCCCCCTTGTGTTGACACTGGCTTTCTTCCTTCTACACTCAGTTCTGACATGGGGCCATAACCCAAAACTGCTCTCCCAGCAGTTTATTTAAGCCAATTTTGTATCCATCTTTACCAACTGTGAACCCTGTGGGACTTAATCTTCTGGACCTGTCAAACATGAGAGACCTTGCAAAGTGCATTACTGAAGTCCTCAGAAACAGCGTCCATGGACTTAACATCAAACTTCTTTTTCACCTCCTCAAAAAACTTAATCGATTTTTAAAAGCCCTGCTCTACACAAACCCATGTTTTCCCAAATGCAAATTTTGTCATTAAGAATCTTCTCCAATAATTTTCCTACCACTAATGTACAACTCTTTGGCCAGCAGTTTCCAAGATTATCCCAATTTCCCATCTTAAACAGAGGAAAAAACATTAGTTGTCTGGACTCTTGCCTGTAGTTAAAGAGGATGCAGAGGTCTAAACCAACTCTCCAGCAGTCTCCTCCCTTTCCTCCCTCAATATCCTGAAATAGATTCCATCAGTGCCTCTGCCTTATCCACATTAATGATTTTTCAAGACATCTAACACCTCTTCTTTCTTAATATCGACATGGCCTAGAATATCTACACACTGTTCTCAGATCTCACTATTTTCCTTGGTGAATACTGCTGCAAAATAGCCATTTAGGCCCTTGCCCATGCCCTCTGGCTCCAGGCAGAAATTCTCTCCTTTGCCCTTGATTAGGCTGACACTTTCCTTACACTCTTACTTTTTAATAACATGGTGCTCCACAAAGCTGTCTTCATTCAAGTCCGTCATCGACACAGATGTTTGTTTTAACGTGCACTCTTTTACTAAAAGCACTACAACTTAGCCGCAGGAAGGGCAGGACTAACAACTCAATATTCTAGGGTTCCATTGCTTTAGGTGTGATAAAGCTGGAAAGTTTAAAAGGGGGAGGGGTGGTGCTACTAGTCTGGAAAAATGTCACAGCAGTGCACGGTCAGGACATACTGGAGAATTTGTCCAGTGAGGCTTTATGGCTGGAACTCAAGAATAAGAAAAGTGTGACCACATTAATGGAACTATATTGTAGACCAGCCAATATTCTACAGGATTTAGAGGAACAAATTTATAGAGATTGCAGACTGTTGCAAGAAACATAAGGCTGTGACAGTAGGTAATGTTAACTTTTCACATTTTGACTGGGACTTCCATACTATAAAAGGGCTGGATGGGAAAGTGTTTGTCAACTCTGTTCATGAAGTTTCCCTAATGAATACACAGACGTCTCAATGAGAGGATTGCAAAACTCGATCTCTTTTTAGGGAATGAGACAGGTCAGGTGACATGTAGGCAAACACTTTGCATCTGGTGATCATGATGCAATTAGTTTCAAGGTAATTATGGATGAGGATAGGTCTGGTCCTTGGGCTGAGACCAGTTTTGATGGTAGCAGAAAGGATTTTGTGGGTGTAGATGATTTTGTTTTCCGGCAAAGGTATACTTAGTAAGTGGAGGCTTTCAAAAGTGAAACTTTGACTGTACAAAGCTTTTATGTGCCTGTTAGAATAAAAGGCGAGGGTTACAGGTTTAGGAAACCCTGGTTTTCAAGAGATGTTGGAATATAGGAGGTGCATAGCAGTTATAGGCAGGCAGAAACAAATGAGGTACTTGAGAAGTATAAAAAATACAGGAGAACACTTAAGAAAGAAATCAGGAGAGCTGAAAGAAAGCATGAATTTGCCATGGCAGGCAAGGTGAAGGAGAATCCTTGCAAAAAGATTGCAAGGGACAAAGTTTGTCCCCTGGATGTTCAGCGTGGTAATCTATGCATGAAGCCAGAAGAGATGGGGAGGGGGTGATCTTAAGTTGATTTTTTGCATTTGTATTTACACGGGAGAATCACACAGATACTTTAGAGGTGAGGCAAAGCAACAGTGAGGTCACAGATCCTATATAGATTACAGAGGAGGAGACAAATCAGGGTGGATAAATCTCCAGGGCCTGACAAGGTGTTCCTCCTGACCCTGCGGGAGGCAAGTGCAGAAATTGCAAGGGCCCTAGCAGAGATACTTAACTCATCCTTACAACCAGGTGAGATTGGAGGATAGCTAATATTGTTCCACAGTTTAAAAAAAGCTCTAAGAATAACTCAGGAAATTATAGGCAGGTGAGCCCGACATCAATAATGGGAAAGTTATTAGAAGGTATTCTAAGGGACTGGATATATGTGTATTTGGATAGACAAGGACTGATTGGGGATAGTCAGCACAGCCTTGTGCCTGTAGATCCAGACCAGCTGGAAAAATGTGCTGAAAAATGGCAGATGGAATTTAATACAGACAAGTGTTAGGCATTGCACTTTGGGGGAACCAACCAAGGAAAGTCTTACACAGTAGGGCACTGATGAGTGCAGTAGAATAAAGGGATCTGAGAATGCAGGTCCATAATTCATTGAAAGTGGCGTCACAGGTAGACAGGGTTGTAAAGAAAGCTTTTGTCACATTGGCCTTCATAAATCAAAGTATCAAGTCCAGAAGTTGGGATGTTATGATTAAGTCATGTAAGACATTGCTGAGGCCTAATTTGGAGTATCGTGTCTAGTTTGATCACTCACCTACAGGAACGATGCAAGTAAGAGAAAATTTACAAAGATGTTGTTGGGACTGGAGGAGCTGAGTTATCAGGAACGATTGAATAGGTTAGGACTATATTCCTTGGAACGTAGGGGAGATTTGATAGAGGTATACAAAATTATGAGGAGTATAGATAGAGTAAATGTAAGCAGGCTTTCTCCACTGAGGTAGGGTGGGAGTACTGGTGGACAAGGGTTAAGGGTGAAAGGTGGAATATTTAAGGAGAACATGAGGGGAAACATGAGGTGGAGAGAGTGTGAAATGAGCTGGCAGCATAAGTGGTCGATGTGATTTAGATTTAAGAGAAGTCTGGGCAGGTATGTACATGGATGGAAGGCTTACGAAGGGGTTTGATCCGGGTGCTGGTCGATGGGATGAGGTAGTTTAAATGATTCAGCATAGACTAGTTTGGCTGAAGGGCCTGTTTCATGACTCTTGTACACTAACTTAGATGAATGAGATTTGACTGTATACAGTTTATGGAAGACCTATAAAATTGAGAAATAATCATTGGTATAAAAATCCTTCTATGCCTTGACTTCAGTTTGAAAAAACTAGACTTATATTGAATGAAATTTATTGAGACTGGTACTTGTTATTGCTTTCCCAGAGCACTGAGAAATAAATAGAACAGTGGTTCACATCTGAGGTACATTACTCCCAATTGAGCCTTTAATAATATTGTGGCAATATAGTAAGAACATTCACAAAATAAATGAAAGGACATAAAAATATACATAGCATGATCACCGCTCCAACTAAATGGCAGTTAGCAAACCTGGGGACTAAACCCAACTTGTTAAAAGGTCACAATGGAGTAAAGCCAGTAAAGCTTATTTTAATGGGCATGAATGAGTTGAGTTTCTCACCTGAAATCTGAACAAAATGAAGCAAAGTTATGATACTTCTGCATTGACAGCATCTTTGAATGCAAAACGTTTTGAAAACTTAAATGTACACAAAGCTCATCAATTGTCTGTGATGGGTGTGTGTGGGGGGGAGGGGAGTTATGTTTGGAGGGAGGTGAAACCATGAAGGATTTGAAAGGAGTGCTAAATTGTGTGTTGCTTATTCAGGTGTCGAAACAGGCCAGTAAAATTAGGCATGTTGGGTGAATGAGGTTAGCAGTGAGTTACAGAATGGGACTCAGTGCCCTGGAACAACCTGAAGTTGAAGGGTGGGTATGAATCATTCACAATTCCAGATTGAGCAGCATTTAGTATCTTCATCACAATCAAACTGTGCCCTACAAGTATCAAATTACATTATCTTCGGTCATAATCAAAGACTCCTGATGTTAACCATATAACCATATAACAATTACAGCACGGAAACAGGCCACCTTGGCCCTTCTAGTCCATGCTGAACGCTTACTCTCACCTAGTTCCACCTACCTGCACTCAGCCCATAACCCTCCATTCCTTTCCTGTCCATATACCTATCCAATTTTACTTTAAATGACAACACCAAACCTGCCTCTACCACTTCTACCGGAAGCTCGTTCCACACAGCTACCACTCTCTGAGTAAAGAAATTCCCCATCATGTTACCCTTAAACTTTTGCCCCCTAACTCTCAACTCATGTCCTCTTGTTTGAATCTCCCCTACTCTCAATAGAAAAAGCCTATCCACGTCAACTCTATCTATCCCCCTCATAATTTTAAATACCTCTATCAAGTCCCCCCTCAACCTTCTACGCTCCAAAGAATAAAGACCTAACTTGTTCAACCTTTCTCTGTAACTTAGGTGCTGAAACCCAGGTAACATTCTAGTAAATCTCCTCTGTACTTTCTCTATTTTCTATATACTCCTATACTCAATGCTCTGATTTATAAAGGCCAGCATACCAAAAGCTTTCTTCACCACCCTATCCACATGAGATTCCACCTTCAGGGAACTATGCACCATTATTCCTAGATCACTCTGTTCTACTGCATTCCTCAATGCCCTACCATTTACCATGCATGTCCTATTTTGATTAGTCCTAGCAAAATGTAGCACCTCACACTTATCAGCATTAAACTCCATCTGCCGTCGTTCAGCCCACTCTTCTAACTGGCCTAAATCTCTCTGCAAACTTTGAAAACCTACTTCATTATCCACAACGCCACCTACCTTAGTATCATCTGCATACTTACTAATCCAATTTACCACCCCATCATCCAGATCATTAATGTATATGACAAACAACATTGGACCCACTACAGATCCCTGAGGCACACCACTAGTCACCGGCCTCCAACCTGACAAACAGTTATCCACCACTACTCTCTGGCACCTCCCATCCAGCCACTGTTGAATCCATTTTACTACTTCAATATTAATACCTAACGATTGAACCTTCCTAACTAACCTTCCATGCAGAACCTTGTCAAAGGCCTTACTGAAGTCCATATAGATAACATCCACTGCTTTACCCTTGTCAACTTTCCTCGTAACCTCTTCAAAAAATTCAATAAGATTTATCAAACATGACCTTCCATGCACAAATCCATGTTGACTGTTCCTAATCAGACCCTGTCTATCCAGATAATTATATATACCATCTCTAAGAATACTTTCCATTAATTTACCCACCAGTGACGTCAAACTGACAGGCCTATAATTGCTAGGTTTACTCTTAGAACCCTTTTTAAACAATGGAACCACATGAGCCATACACCAATCCTCTGGCACCATCCCCGTTCCTAATGACATATGAAATATTTCTGTCAGAGCCCCTGCTATTTCTACACTAACTTCCCTCAAGGTCCTAAGGAATATCCTGTCAGGACCCAGAGATTTACCCACTTTTATATTCCTTAAAAGCGCCAGTACTTCCTCCTCTTTAACCGTCATAGTTTCCATAACTTCCCTACTTGTTTCCCTTACCTTACACAATGCAATATCCTTCTCCTTAGTGAATACTGAAGAAAAGAAATTGTTCAAAATCTCCCAACAAAGAAATTGTTCAAAATTGTTCAAAATGTTAAGGTGCGATCCCATTAAAAAAAATCATGGCTTGTTCAGCTTTGAACTATATATTTATTAGTCACGACAGGATCATAAGTACTGGAAGGGTAAATCAATAACTCACTCTAAAAAGTTTTGCATGGAAAAGTAGCTACAGCATTATTTGCATACAAAGAAGCTTCACTTTCTTTTCCAACTGGTGCCTATTTCAGTCAATTTTTGATTTCTCATAGGAAGAGGCTACTTGCATGCTGGTACTCTACCACCACATTTGGGTACTGAACTATAACAAGATCAAAAGGTCAAATGAATCTTATTCTCATCTGATATTCACAGGCATTTTCAGGAGCCATCACCAAAGTAATACCTTTGATATCTAACTGAGACCAACCATATCCAGAACCACTGCCAACACAAAACTCAGTGTCTCAGTAATGCTGAAAAGCAAACTGAAATACTGTAAGATTGCAAAATGAGAACCACATGGATTAGGCACAAGAAGTTGTCACAGTACTTCATTTCAACATTGCATCCTTGTATCTTTACAAGGATCAGGATCAATTCAAAACAAATCACTTAAATTTGCCACCTGAAACTCTGAACAACATAAACCCCTAAGGGAAGAAATTAAAAAACACTAGGTAAAGTAACAGTTAAGATGATGAGGATGCATTCTTCAGAAAACAAAACAATATAATTATACATGACTGGACTTACCATAATTGCTGTATTATCTTCTCCTCATCAGCTAAGTACTTCTGTCGCTCTTCTTCCACTAGTATACGTTGTCTCTGCAGAGGATCGTCAGTTCTCCTCACTGCTTCAATTACCCTGCTATTGATCTCACACTCTGCTTTCTTGAACATTGCTTTGAGTGTCTCTTGGTTTGTGAGCTGAGGGAGGAAAATACTTCCATTTCAGTTTTCTTGACACAGTCAACGTCTTCAAAAACCAAACTGCCCCACTGTCTTCAGAAACCAATCCAGCACATACCTATCGCCCAGCTTACTCTTACTTTGGCTCACTTTTTATTCACAAAGATGGCATAGATAAAGTCGCAAGCCACAAGGCCAGTTAACTGAAGAGAACTGATAGAATGATTGCTATGGTTAGATTACTGGCTGTATTCAATTTGACAGCTAGAACTCAGTCTATGGAGTTCTGTGTCCTGCTGGTTTGTTGATGACAGGAGGCAATTATTCATCCATAGTCATTGAACTCGAAAGGAATGCAAAAATCAAAATAATTTTAACCAACACCTGAAGTTTGTTTTCTCATGGTAAACAAAACGTTACTCACTTTAAAATCAAGAACACCAATTTGTCACTTGTTAGTTAAAATGGTTTATCCACAGTGATTTTCAAAGAACACATTCCAAAATCTCCAAGACTTCCAAAGACGAATTACTCTCACGTTGTTTTTTTTCTCACCATCTCTCATGTTTCAACTCATTATTTCCATTTACTTTTTAAAAAACATCTTAGTGATCAGTTGCAAATAGTTGCCAAGACCAACATTCACATTGCTGATTGCTCCCATGCTTCACATCACGTTTAATTGCTAGTACTTTGCAGTCTTACAAAAGGTTGACATTGATGAGGCTGACTTCTGAATGCAACTGTAAGAGATATATTTCTCTTATCACTGTATACACTATAATGGAACATCAGTGTTTAATTAACATCATTCTCATCATTTGGTTTTGATTATCTTCAATTAATTAATTGTTCATTGCTAACCTCAAAAAGCAAATGTCTATACATTTTGCCTGTTAATCTGATGGTATCAGATAATTGGAGGCAATGGAATGGTAGAGAATCATTTTCAGTCCAGAAAAGCTACCCATTGATTTAAATGCCAATTTAAATTCCAAGAACCAAATCCAAAATTACCAAAGCAAGGAAAATTATTGCACCACTTGAGACCAATCTGAATTAGCTGATCAGCAAAACTGCTTCTGTGGGAGCTGTCTCTTTGGAAAATTAAGAAACTAGGCAGTTTGTCTTGTACAGAGACATCTTGCCCACATAAAACAAGATTACGGAAGGCTTTCAAAACTATACTTGAATGTGTGGCCTCGAGGCATGAAGTTTCAGTATATTACTACGTTTAAGGATTAAAAACGGCAGGATTGATTAAAATAATAACCTACTATTTAATTAAGCGCAAATTAATTACGTACATATTAATTATTTATGGCAAAGTTGATTGGAAGGGGACACTAGCAGGGATGTCAGCAGAACAGCAATGGCTGGACTCCTGGGGGCAAATCAGAAGGCGCTGGACAGACACAACACAAAGATGAAGAGGTATTCTAAAGGAAGGATGATGCAACCATGACTGACAAGGGAAGTCAAAGACAGGATGAAAGAAAAAAAGAGGGCATATAACATAGCAAAAATTAGTTTTTGGGAAAGTTAGAGGATTGGGAAGCCTTTAAAAACCAACAAAAGGCAATTAAAATCCATAAGGAGAGAAAAGATGAAATATGAATGTAAGTTAGCCAAAAATATCAAAGATATCAAATGCTTGTTCAGTTATATGAAGATTAAAAGAGAGTCAACAGTGAATATTGGACCACAGGAAAATGAAGGTGGAGAGGTAGTAATGAGGGACAAAGAAATGGTGGACAACTTAATTAATAAGTATTTTTCATCAGTTTTCACAGATGGAAGACATGAACAGAAATTCGAGAATGGACAGGGAGCAGAAATGAGTGCAGTTGCTTTTACAAAGGAGAAGGCGCTTGGGAAGCTAAAAGGTTTGAAGGTAGATAACTCACTTGGGGCAGGTGGACTACACCCCAAGGTTCTGAAAAGATTGTGGAGGCAATAGTAATGATATTTCACAAACTACTAGATTCTAGAATGATTCCAGTGGAATGGAAGATTGCAAGAAGGGAGCAAGGTGGTGTAACATGCTGTAAAGTTTCACTGCTAATGTAATGGCTTCTCTGTAATGTTCCACTGCTGAGGTCATGGTTTCTCTGTAGCAGCAATGTTTGGGTTATGACTAGAGATAATGGGGCATGCTAGCCAATGAGCGGGATGTTCTTTTTTGTGTGTCTGGGAGCCGGAATTCGCGGTCTCTTGCCAGGGAGAGATGAGGAGAGAAGGCGCGAATGGAGAGAATTGGTAGACCTCAGACGGAGTGGACTTGGAGTGAGGGTCTGAAGGTCAGCAACGATCAGAGGAGGTCGATGGTGGACAAAGGGTCCAATCAGTGAGCTCCAACATTGTGCATTAGACTGCTTCATGAGAATGGGCCCTTTTTCTTTTTTTGTTTTCTTTACTAACCATATAGTCAGGTTAAGAATTAAGAAGCTCAATTGTTTAATTGTATATTGTGTACTGTTTGTTATTTCGTGGTGCTGATTTGTAACGGGGGACACGTTGCGCAGCATCCACCCAAATGAGATTTCTTAAGTTTGGCCAGGCCAGGGGGCTATTATACCCTATATTAAGCTGCTAACCAAAGCAAGAGTTACAGTAGAAGAAACAAAATTATAGGCCAGTTAGCCTGACTTCATTGGTTAGAGTCATGGAATCATAGAACACTACAGCACAAAAACAGGCCCTTGGGCCCTTTGGCCCATCTAGTCCATACCAAACAATTAATCTGCCTAGTCCCATCAACCCACACCCAGACCAAGGCCCTCCATACCCCTCCCATCCATATAAGTATCCAAATTTCTCTTAAATGTTGAAATTGACTCTACATCCACAATTTGTACTGGCATCTCATTCCACATTCTCATCACCCTCTGAATAACAGAATTCCACCTCATGTTCCCCTTAAACATTTCAACTTTCACCCTTAACACATGACCTCTAGTTCTAGACTCACACAACCTCAGTGGAAAAAGTCTGCTTGCATTTATGTTATCGATACCTCTCATAAATGTGGATACGTCTATCAAATCTCCCCTCAATCTTCTATGTTCTAGGGAATAAAGTCCTAACCTAGTCAACCTTTCCTTATAACTCAGGACCTCAAATTCCAGCAAAATTTTTTGTAAAATTTCTCTGCACTCTTTCAATCTTATTCACATCTTTCCTGTAGGTAGGTGACCAAAACTGCACACAGTATTCCAAATTAGGCCTCACCAAAGCCTTATAAAATTTCAACATAACATCCCAACTCCTGTACACAACAATACATTGACTTAAGATGACCAATTTGGCCAAAGCTTTCTTTATGACCTTATCTACCTGTGACACCACTTTCAATGAATTATTTACCTGTACTCCCACACCTTGTTCTACCACACTGCTCAATGCTCTACCACTCACCTCGTTGGTCCTCCCAAAGTGCCAGACTTCGCACTTGTCTGCATTAAATTCTATCTGCCATTTTTCAGACTATTACACCAGCTGGTCCTCATCCCGCTACAAATGTTGATACTCTTCCTCACCGGCCACTACAAACCCCAATCTTGGTGTAATTTGACAATTGGCTCATCCAGTTTACCACATTATCATGCAGATTGTTGATTTGGATGACAAACAACAAAGGACCCAGCACCGATCCCTGCAACACTCCACCAGTCGCAAGCTTCCAATCAGAGAGGCAACAACTCCGACCGCTCTCCAGCTTCTTCTGCGAAGCCAATGTCTAATCCAATTTTCTATCACATCCTGAATGCCGAGCGACTGCACCTTCTTGACTAACTTCCCATGTGGGACCTTATCAAAGGCCTTGCTAAAGTCCACATAGACAACATTCACTGCCTTGCCTTCATCAACTTTCCTGGTAACTTCCTCAATAAACTCTATTTGACAGGTTAGACATGACTTACCTTGCACAAAACCATGTTCACTATCCCCAGTCAGTCACTGTCAATTCAAATACTTACATATTGGTCCCTTAGAATACCTTCCAATAACTTTCCTACCACTGATATCATGCTCACTGGCCTATAATTTTCTGGCTTATTCTTAGAGCCTTTCTTCAGCAATGGAACAACATTAGCTACCCTCTAATGAATTGTGGGCAATTTCACTGTTTTTTAAAATCTGTTTTGTAGATAAATCTTCCACTGAATGAGTTAGGGATCCATCTGATTAAAATAGTTAATATTTCAATCCCACAGATTAATCATACACAGGTTGGGATTTTACACAGAAATTGAAAATTGAAATTAATTCTTAATATTTGTAGGTTCTGTCTCTGTAACCATGCAGATTAATGTAAGTTAGTTTCACTAACATCTATAGATGGAATCAGATAGTAATGGTTGTAAAAGTGAACTTGAGGTACAGAGACTGTGGTGGAGCAGGTGTGGAGTTGCATCAGATTCCATTTATCAGTACTGCTTGCACAATTGTTCCTTATGTTTGCCCTGGAGGCCTGGGGACTACAACTGATTAATTTATGGTGTCCACTGTCAATATATTAACCTCTGAGCCAAAATAATTGATTCTCCAATCACTGATTACAACAAAAAGGTGATGACCTTTCAGTACCCATGCTCTTTATCGCCAGATCAGTCTTCACCTATCCCCAGGTGGTATTTTGCTCCACTTTCCAGCTCTGCTTTGAAAAGAGTAAACTTTCATTTCCAAGGTAAGGTCCCTGAACCAAAGTGTGAATTACTCCCACTTTCCACAAATGCTGCTTGACTGGCTGAGTTATTCCAGCATTTCTGGTTTTGATTTGGATTCCAGCATCTGCAGTTTTATTTGCTTTCTGAGCTAATAGCCATAATCTGTAGACAGAAAATTCAGATACCGACATCCTTCAGCTATCTTTGTTAAATAAGCACAGTGGTTCACAAGAGGTGCTCAGATGGGTTGGGTCAATGTAAAACATCATAAAGGTGAAACACAAGGCAGAAATTTTATTGCCCTCTAGCAGACTAATCACCAGTTGAGTGGTTTTTAATATTGCATTAAAATGCAGAATAGACTGTTTTATTTCCATCTTGATTGCTGAGAGATGCATTATCAGAAGAGGTTAGAAAGGTTCAGACCAGATTCTATTGCAAGGTGTGGAGCCACTTCAGTGCTTTCGTTCTGCCCTCACTGTCTGCACTCCACTGAAGGAATGACCAGGTCAATTTGCAAATGCCTAACAAGGACAGAGGCAACCAATATCTATGGTGTATCAACTTACTTTCCAACATGTAGTCCCACTTTAATTATGCTGCTACAACAGCCACACATAACTCAAATAGTTCATAGTCACTAACTAAGAATTACTGGAGTCATTATTTGCCCTATAATGCCCACTGGAAGTAATCTTAGCTTTCAATTATTCTGAAGGGCACTCTGCACTTATTACACCAGAGACCAAAACTAATTTCTACACTCAGAAGTTCACAGCGCCGGTCGGTTATTGAACGGTGCTGCAATTTATAGCTCACGATGCAGCATAAGGTGAAAAGTTCTTAATCCTAATTTTCAGAACATGCATATTACCTTCATAATTAAAATACTAACTATGAAATCCATCTTAAGCCTGTTACAGGCCATAGCTAAAAACATAAAGGAAAAGAGCAGGCAAGTCATGTGCCAAGCCTGAGTTAGACGAGAAGCTAGACTGGACTGCAAACACAAATGCCTTGTGCAGGAAGCCACAGAGTTGACTGTACTTCCTTAGAAGGTTGGCGTCATTCAATGTTTGTAGTGAGATGCTGAATATGTTCTATAGGTCAGTTGTGGAGAGCGCCCTCTTCTTTGTGGTGGCGTGTTGGGGAGGCAGCATTAAGAAGAGGGACGCCTCACGTCTTAATAAGCTGGTAAGGAAGGCGGGCTCTGTCGTGGGCAAAGTACTGGAGAGTATAACATCGGTAGCAGAGCGAAGGGCGCTGAGTAGGCTACGGTCAATTATGGAAAACCCTGAACATCCTCTACATAGCACCATCCAGAGACAGAGAAGCAGTTTCAGCGACAGGTTGCTATCGATGCAATGCTCCTCAGACAGGATGAAGAGATCAATACTCCCCAATGTCATTCGGCTTTACAATTCAACCGCCAGGAGTAAGATATGTTAAAGTGCCGGGGTTAGGACTCAATGTATTTAAGTAAACTACTTAAGAACTTTTTAAAAGCTATTATTAATGTTTTTTGAGAGGGTGATTTTAGATGCATATCATATTTTTACTGAGTTAAGTATTGTATGTAATTAGTTTTGCTACAATAAGTGTATGGGACATTGGAAAAAATGTTGAATTTCCCCATGGGGATGAATAAAGTATCTATCTATCTATCTAACAGGAAGAGATGGCTGGGGAAGTGTGGGGGGGGGGGGTTGTTTGAATTGTTCTTTGTTTCCCCATTAGTGTTACCTTGTCTTTACACACCAAAACTGCTTACAACAGCACAGCTTTCTACTACTCATATAATAAGGAAGTATTCCTGCTATTTTCAGAGGGATTGTGATCTGAACATCTTTGGGTATCAGAGTTTGGAACAGACCTGACTCAAAACTACAGAAGTTAGTTCTTCCATTCAAAATCACTCATCAGTTGCTTCATCATTAAACAGTAGTTTAAGTGCTTATGACCTCCATGAATTCTTTTGATTCTCAAGGTCTATATTGTTAGGAGAAGATTATTTCATGGTGCCTTGAGAGAAACAATATGGAAAAAGTCTCTTCACCCTGCCAACCATACATTAATAATCAACCACTACTTACATTAATCCTATAGTAATTCCTTTTTAAATTATCTCCATATTCTTATCAACTCCACCCAGATTCCCCCACTCACCTACACACTTGGGGCAATTTACAATGGCCAATTAGCCTCCCAAACCCAGCGTCTTTGCGATATGGGAGGAAAGCGGAGTAGGCAGAGGAAACTCGCAGGGTAGCTGGGACAGCATGCAAACTCCAGGTCTCTGCACCACGAGAGGAGACAATGTTCCCACCTGCACCGCGCCAACCTGAAAATATTATTTTCAGGTGAGCTACTGAAGGAAGCGTAATGTGTGAAAAAAATGCAAGTGACAAAGGAGAAGCTAAGTATAAAGAACACGAGGAGGAAAATGAATACGTGAGGAAATTGGAAGGTGAGGTCCAGCTTTCTGGCGAGGGATAAGAAGAGGTAGGGTACAACACATTGAAGATGGGGAGGATGGAGGGAGATCAGTAAACAGCTGTGGAACAGGAATAATGAGAAAGAGATCATTGCCCCTATGTGAACATACGAAAGAATATTGGTCTATTTTTGTACTCTCCTGCACACATTGGATTCAGGACAAATCAAGCTTCTGTTCAAACACTCTTTTATATGTGTTCTTTTCTGCTTTTGCTTTCCATCACAGTGGATTTTGTTATATTTATATTGTAGAATTGTCCGTCATTCTGTGAGATTTCTCTTTAAGCTTACTTTGTCCAAACTGAAAACCTTTAGCTGCCCTAATCTTCATTCACTTGTTCATCATTTCTCACTTGAGAACCAATCTTGCAACTCATTTCTGAGTATTTCCCAATCAGTGGAATGGCTATCTGTGCTCTGTAAACCCAGACTGTATTCTCCCACAATTACAAAGTACTTAAACAGGCTCTCTAACCTTTAACTCTATAGATCTAATTCTCTGTGCTCCACACACGTTTCCTTCTTCGCCCAGGAAATATATTACTTGCTCCCATGAGTATTGATCTATGTATTTTCTGCTTAAGTGCATCAACGCAAGTTTCATGTAGCAACAAAGTTCAAGGTAAAATCATTCTTTGCCTTCACTCCTTCCTATTTCTAGTATTTCCCCACATCATAATCTTCAACTTTACACTTCTCCAATCCCGGCCTCAAGTTTAATTTGTTGCTTATTAGGGTAAATAAAAATGAACTTAACATTCTTTTAATCCACCATTTCAATGAATCTTTATCATCATTTGAGTTCAAATCCCCTTTTGTACATTATCGTGAAGTATTTTTGGCGCATTCTTGTGAAGTACTTTAGCATTTCTATCTGCATATTTCTACATAAATACAATTTGTTGCAATTCATTTGCCACAGGTAATAATGATTTAGATGAAGGGATTAAAAGTAACATTAGAAAATTTGCAGATGACACAAAGCTGGGTGGCAGTGTGAAATGTGAGGAGGATGTTAGGAGAATGCAAAGTGACTTGGACAGGTTGGGTGAGTGGGCAGATGCATAGCAGATGCAGTTTAATGTGGATAAATGTGAGGTTATCCACTTTAGTGGCAAGAACAGGAAGGCAGATATCAAAATGGTGTCAAGTTAGGAAAAGGGGAAGTACAATGAGATCTAGGTGTCCTTGTTCATCAGTCACTGAAAGTAAGCATGCAGGTACAGCAGGCAGTAAAGAAAGCTAATGGCATGTTGGCCTTCATAACAAGGGGAGTTGAGTATAGGAGCAAAGAGGTCTTTCAGCAGTTGTACAGGGTCCTGGTGAGATGACACCTGGAGTATTGTGTTCAGCTTTGGTCTCCAAATTTGAAGAAGGACATTCTTGCTACTGAGGGAGTGCAGCATAGGTTCACAAGGTTAATTCCTGGGATGGCGGGACTGTCATATGTTGAAAGATTGGAGCTACTGGGCTTGTATACATTGGAATTTAGAAGGATGAGAGGGGATCTGATTGAAACATATAAGATTATTAAGGGATTGGACACGCTAGAGGCAGGAAACATGCTCCCGATGTTGGGGGAGTTCAGCACCAGAGGCCACAGTTTAAGAATAAGGGGTAGGCCATTTAGAACAGAGTTCAGGAAAAAACTTTTTCACCCAGAGAGTTGTGGATCTATGGAATGCTCTGCCTCAGAAGGCAGTGGAAGCCAATTCTCTGGATGCTTTCTAGAAAGAGTTAGATAGAGCTCTTAAAGATAGCAGAGTCAAGGGATATGGGGAGAAGGCAGGAACGGGGTACTGATTGTGGATGATCAGCCATGATCACATTGAATGGCAGTGCTGGCTCGAAGAGCCGAATGGCCCACTCATGCACCTCTTGTCTATTGTAATAAGACCGGCAAACAATTCCTTGATGAGAATTTTAAAAGATGCTGCTGATCTGCATGTTCTGGTAAAGAGTCTTCAATGTGCGAGGTTAATTTCAGTTTCTTTTTCTACTGATACTGTCAGCTCTTCTGAGTGCTTCAAGAATTCTGTGTTTTAATATGCACTGTATTAGCAGACAACTGCCAATATAAATCCTACATTCTAATATTTTAAAATGGTTGAATAGGAAAATGTTGCAGATATAAAATATCTGAAAATAACTCATACTAAGATACTGTTCCAAGGTTCCGCTGATGTTGCTGACCTATTAAATATCTACAAATTTTAATTCAAGTTGATTCTATAATAACTGCTAAGATTTTCTCAGCCCACTGCAGCAATACAGCAAGCCATTAAAAAAAACCAAGCCCCAAGATTAATTTAAATCCCTTCACTACATCTGAGTGAATTCCGCAGTAAGCATGTCCAGTTAATTAATGCTTTAATCATAATACATCCTGAGACTTCACACTTGATGTACAGTAATTGGCCTTTTAATTTACCTATACTTTAAAGCATTGCTGTACACTTCAAGTAGTCTGTGATATTCCCCAGAGTACTTTTTCTAAAAATGTTGAAAAGCAACTTGGAAATTGGTCCAAGACCAAGACGTAATCTTTAGTTTCTCTGCACTCCCTCAGTTTTATCTGAACTACATCCTTTTGCTCATATATTTTAACAATCTGGTGAAATTCCTCGTCTTTATCTTTCAGGTTCTCCATCAATTTAGGGTAAAATAAAACTTACTCATGGGAAAAATATGCTAAAATAGGTGTAATATCAAAGTTATTCTGTTCTAATCTATAGCTATGCATCTCTTTCCCAATAACATTTCCAGCACTTTGATTTCAGCACACAACATTGTACTCCCACTCACAACTATTCAAGAAAAAACACGGACCCACAGGGACACATGACTAGACTTCAGCCAATTTCAGTCAGAAGTCCAACAGAAAGCAGTAAATCTGTCACCATTAAAAAAACAACCATTTGATTGGAGATTATAGCAGTAATTGATTTCCTATATTTTAAGGAGCCAAAGATATCCCAACAGGGTAAAGAACAACAAGTGTTAACTGACTGATACAAAGAAAAGTACAGATGCAGGAAATTAAACAGAAATCACAAACCAAACAGAACATTAAAGAAAAGGTTTAACATTTTAGCCACAAATAATCGGCAGAACATAAAAGTCTTCTTAAACCTTCTAAGGCTAAAGGATAAGTTGCACCATTTGAAACTTTAATGCATTGTACTATGTTTCAATTACATCTTCCCAATCCAGTCAATACAGCTCATTCCTGATGTTCTTACTTCATGAAATGCATTAGAGAAGAGAAAAAGAATGTGTAATCACCCACCCACCAGCTAGCAGCAAGAGCCTGCAGTTACAAATCAAATAAGACATGATTTAATGTCTTTGAATATTAAAATTCCATTGGTTAGGAAGCTGTGCACACTAAATGTGAACACAATTCTCAGAAGGCTGAGTGATGCTTAACATATACTATGCAGATTCTACTCTACAAATCTATACTTAGTGTCTTGGCTGCAGTATAAAAGCAACATTAAAATGACACAAGCTTCAGCAAAATACAACAGCATTTCAACTGGTGCTCAGGATCTTCAGGACCCACACCAGCAGGTTCAGAAAGAGTTTTTACCCATCAGCCATCAGGCTCTTGAATCAGAGGGGATAACTTCACTCGCTCTAACACTAAACTATTCCCAACAAACGTATGGACTCACCTTCAAGGACTTTTTAGCTCGTGTTCTCAATATTTGTTGCTTATTGATTTATTTATTTTTCTTTCTTTTTTACATGTACAGTTTTATTGCCTTTTGCACGTTGGTTGTTGGTCCTGTTTTGTGTGGTCTTTCACTGGCTTTATTGTGAATGGCCAAAAGAAAATAAATCTCATATGGTGACATATATTTGTATTTTTCATTAATACATTTACTTTCAACTTTGAACTTTGGCAATGGGGTAGATATTGCTACATTGGAAGTAGGTATGTGTTGGATCTCCAATTGTTGTTAACACCGCCATTTCTCTTCACCAAGAGAATCTTGAGAGAGAAGATGCTGGCCTCTTGAAGGAAGTGAAATAAAAGAGGTAAAAAAAAGTGCTAATATATTGATTGCACAGGCAGAGCCGTGAGAATGGATCTCAGGGTAGTGGTGTGCTCTTCATGCATGATTTGGAAAGTCAGGGTGACCTCCAGTGCCCCTAAGGACGTTCATCTGGCTGCTCCTTACAGACTGTGCTAGGGAGCTGGATGACCTACCGATCACTCAGGAGGCTGAGGGGTTGACTGACAGATAGATATGGGAAGGCAGTTTCAGGAGGTAGGTAGCTGGTTGACTGTCAGGTGAGGGAAAGGAAGTGTTAGACAGTGCACAGTACATCTGAGCAGCCACTTGCCTCAATACTTTGGATACTGTTGGGGGCCGGGGGGAGGAAAACCTACCGAGGAAAGCAGCAGCAATCAGGTCTCTGGCACAGAGCCCAGGTCTGTGGCTAAGAAAGGAAAGGGTGAGATAGGGAATTCAATACTTAAGGGAACAGACAGGAGATTCTGTGGATGTGAAAGAGACTCCAGCATGGTATGCTGCCTCCCAGGTGCCAAAGAAAAGGATGTCTTCGATCGAGTACAGAGCACTCTAAAGGGGTAGGCTGAGCAGTCAGAAGTTGTGCTACATATTGATAGGATGTTGGTAGGAAAAGGGAAGAGGTCCTGAAAAACAGAGATTGGGAGCTAGGAAGGAAACTAAAATGCAGGACCTTAAAGGTAGTATTGTGTGCTGCTTGTGTCACACGGCACTGTGGGGAAGAACAGGATGATATGGCAGATATATGTGTTGCTGAAGAACAGGTGCAGGGACAAAGCTTCAGATTTGTGGATCACTGGAATCTCTTCTGGGGAAGATATGACCTGCACAAAAGGGACGGGTTACACCTGAACTCTAGACAGACAAATATCGTTGCAGGCTGGTTTGCTAGAGTTGTTGGGGAGGGTTTAAACGAGGCTGGCAGGGGAATGGGACCCAAAATGATAGATCAGAGGATGGAACTGATGCTGTGAAGGTAGATGCAATGATTAGAGCGAGTGTGAGGAAGGATAGGCAGTGGATAGGGCATTAATGCAGGGAGTTGGGTGGGTTAAAATGTGTTTAATTTAATGTGAGAAATACCAGGAACAAGGATGGTGAATTTAGAGCATAGAACAGCCCATGTAACTGAAGTTCTACATTGTGGCCATAACAGAGACTTGGCTGTCACAGACTGCCGTACGTTCTAAGGTTTCGGTGTTTCAAAAGGGATAGGGAAGAAGGTAAAAGTGGGGGCATTGCTAATCAGGAACAGTATCACAACTTCAGAGAGCCAGGCCATCATGGGCCATCATGAAGCGATTGTCTACTGAGTCAGAAGCAGGAAGGGAACAATCATGCTATTTGAAGTATTCTACAGAGACAACAATAGCAACAGGGATAATGAGAAGCAGGTTGGAATGCAGACTTTGAAAAGGTACAAAAATAACGGGGTTGTTGTCATGGGTGACTTCAACTTCCCTAATATTGATTGGCACCTCCTAAGTGCAAGAGGGTAGTTGGTGCAGGTAGCTGGTGCAGGTGTGTCCAGGAAGGATTCCTGACAGAATATTTGGACAGATCAACTAGCAATGAGCCTGGTCAGGTGACAGACCTCTTGATAGGTGAGCATTTCTGAGACAGCAAACACATCTCTCTGACCTTTAGCACAGCCTTGACCAAAGATAGGAGCAGATCGCACGGAAATGTATTTAGTTAAGGGTGGGTAAATTATGATGTGATTAAACAGGAACTAGGAACAGACATTCTCAGGGAAATGTACATTGGAAATGTGGATATTTTTTAAGGATTACCTGCTTGGGGTTCTGATAGGTTTGACTCAATGAGGTAGGATGAAGAAACCATGGTTGACAAGAGGTGTGCAACATTTAGTCAAGAGAAAGAAGGAAGCATACTTAAGGTTTAGGAAGCAAAGATCAGACAGGGAATTACAAGGTAGGCAGGAATGAGCGAGAGTGAGAATAGAATCAATCAGGGATAAAAAAAAAGGAAACATGTACCTAAAGAGGAAGAAGGGTGGGGAGAATTAATAAATACTTTGCTTCAGTATTCACCAGTAAGAGGGACCTTGATGAATGTGAGGACAGCGTAGAACAGGCTAATATGCTGGAATATGTCGAGGTTAAGAAAAAGTATGTGCTAGAACTTTTGATAACTCCCCATGGCTTGCCAGAACCAAAAGACTGGAGGGTGGTAAATATTACTGCTTTGTTTAAGAAGGGTAATAGGGATAATACTGGGAATTAGGGACAAGTGAGTCTTACTTTAATAGCAGGAAAGCTACTAGAGAACATTCTTAGAGAGAGGATTTATGAGTATTTGGAGAAACGTGATTTAATTAAGGATAGACAGCATGACTTTGTGGGGGCAGGTGTTGTCTCCTGAGCCTGATTGACTTTTACAAGGAAGTGACAAAACAAATTGATGAAGGTAGAGTGGTGGATACAGGGTGTATGGGTTTTAGCAAGGCGTTCAACAAAATTTCCCATGATAGTCTCATTCAGAAGGTCAGGAGGCATGAGATGCAGGGAAACCTGTTTCGTTGTCTAGAGAACTGGCTTGCCTATAAAAGGAAGAGGGTGGTAGTAGACGGAGTACATTCTGCAGTGACGAATGATATTCTGTAGAGATCTATTCTAGGCCTTCTTAGGGATTTTTATCAATGACTTAGATGACAAAGTAGAAGGGTTGGTAAGTTTGCAGCTGACATGAAGGTTGGTGGTGTCGTGGATTTTGTGGAGTGTTAGATAGGCATACAGATGAAAGAAAAATGGAGAGCTATGTGGGTGGAAGGTTTGGATTGATCTTAGAGTAGATTAAAAGGTTGGCACAGCATTGTGTTCTACAGTTCTATATTCTATTTTCTTAAGGCAAAATCATAAGATTATAAGACCATAAGATATATGAGCAGAACTAGGCCTGCATTGAGTCTGTTCTGCCATTCAATCATAGGCTGATCAAATCCTTCCTGTCAAACTCATTCCACCGCCTTCTCCCCATACCTTTTGATGCCCTGGCCAATCAAGAACTGATCTTCTGCTTTAAATGCACTCAATCCAGCACAGCTGATCCCCTAGTAGGTCAACAACAAGCTGTTCTAAAAGATCATCCCACAGACATTCTACAAATCCTCTCTCGAGATCCAGTACTGACCTGGTTTTCCTATTCCACTTACATGTTAAAATCCCCAATGATTATCATAACATTTCCCTTCTCTCACACCTTTTCTGTCTCCTGCTGTAATTTGTAATCCACATTCTGGCTGCTGTTTGGAGGCCTGTATACAACTGCCATTAGGGTCCTTTTAACCTTGTCGTTTGTTAATTCAACCCATAGAGACTCTACACCTTCCGATCCTACGTCATCTCTTTCTAATGATTTAATATTATTTCTTATACACAGGGCCACACCACCCCCCCCCCACCCCACCAGCCTACTAACCTATCTTTCCGATACACCGTATATCCTTTGACGTTCAGCTCCCAATGGCACCATCCTTTAGCCAAGTTTCAGAGATGGACACAACATCATACTTGCCAATTTGTAGCTGAATTTCAAGACCTGACAAATAACTCTTCTCAAAGCTACCTCAAAGTTGCTTTGAGCAATAGAATCTACACTTTTGAGAATACAGAGGTACCTTAACATCAGTTATATCGTGTCAATAAAAACAGCAAAAAGAAAATTCCATCAAACCTGTGACCTTTTATGTAGCTCCTTTGCAATGGAGCATGTAATGAATATGCTCCAGCATAAAACAATGGCATCACCAATGCATGTTACTGAGTATTTTTAATTTTAAGTCAAAGGAATATAATAGCTACCAATCTTGCCATTCTTCAGTTCACTGACTTTCTCTCTCTTTGGAAGAGCATTATGAGTAAGTAGAGCAAGGGAAAATTGTGTCTATTTTCCTTTCATGATAATATGCCTTCTCATTTTTGCTGCTGATGTGTCTTTCATTGATGGAAGAAATTTAAGAAGGTTCAACTTCCCCACAATCTTCTTCAGACTTATTGCAGCAGTTATTTCATGACTGCAGTAGAGAACTCTAACCCTCACTGTTGAGATCAGGCTGATGTAAATTCTTCCAGAAATGGTAGCCGACCCAAACTAAAGGTAACTCAAAAAACCTTTATCATTTGCCCAATTCCTCACGAAGAGTCTTTTGTCTTGAGGAAGTGGAACCCTAACAAAAATGTTCCAGATGTCCTGCTAACATCCTTCCAGGAGAAAATAAGTTGAAAATAAAACTATAAGGACCTGTCCTTCACCTTCTGTACCAAAAATCACTTAAAGATCTGCTGGTTTCTGCCTTCTTTATGTTCTCAACTTGACCCAGAAGCCTTACTATGTGCACATGTATCTTCAGCTGAGAAGAGGGCTGGAACGTTACCCCCAATGATTCCTCAAGATTTGCCCAACAGATAATTAGAAGCATAGCTATTTTCTGTTTGAAATTACACGGTTCAACAAGATGTTTCAGAAATACATATAGCATAAAGTTGACCTGCACTACTGGCTGACAAGGACATGGATAGCTTGTCTCTGTATCACTGTATGGCAGAATTTAACAGTAGTTATAATCTTTGGCATCTGAGTGAAATACCTATTACCGAATTTTTAACAATTTCTTGTTTGAATCCAAATTTTATCACAATCAATTCAAAACCTAGCTCTTCGAGGGGAAGTATTTGGATTCTGTGGTAAGGTTGTAGTCTTCAGCACAAAATGTGAATAAGTACCTGTGATTGTCTCAACTGTTGAAGCTGCAGGCGCAGGTCATGAATATTCCTTCGTAAATCATATACGTTGCTTTGAATTTGCAGCTGGCAGGAGATGGAGGGCTGAGCATCCACACTTGAAGATTCAAGAGTAATCCTGGAGGTTGTATTTGATGCACCTGCAGGAATGAATTCCTCCATTATTTATAAGAACAAAATAGAAGCCCTTTCCTGATGAGATCAAAATATAATTGCAAACAATGCTAAACATAATTCTTAAGAGCGACGTGGTCCTTTCCAGTATGCAGATGTTTTAAGATACCCAAAGGTTTCTGATTTAACACCGCAAAACACAATTTATGTGACTAATGCACAAGTATCTATTTTAATCAACAAATCTGGATTACACAATAAAACATAATTCATCCTGAACTAAGAAACTTGAATTTGGAATTTAATAATACACATTATCATTGGAAAGATCGATGTGAGTGGAACTGACATTCATATGATTAGACAGAAACACTTCACACTAAAATTAATTTAAAAGGTAAACATGCTAAATTTTATTTTATATATCTTGCATGCATCTTCAAACACTGGAAATAGTTTATGCAGTTTTCTGAAATGTAGAAGATTTAACCTCACCTCATTTTGAAAGCAACCACAATTATTATTCTGTATTTTTCACATTTGGATTAAGTATGAAGAATCTGCTACAAGAAGTTTGCAAGTGTTCCTCAATCACTTTTACACATTTTATTTGACTAATCAGCTCTGGAACTTGAATTTCAAACTAACCCTTCAGACGGCATGAGTCATCTCTCCATAATCACTGTTAAAATCTCTAAACAAATAAATGAGTCGCTAATCTGCTCCTTGCTGAGTTTGAACCCCAGACTGTGGGATAACCATGGTACAATATAAAAACGAACAATCTTATTAGAAATCCATAAGAAAGGTCACAGTAGCAAAAAATATCACCATGAAGCAATAAAAACAGTAAAGAAATTTAACCAATTTATAGGTCTTTCCTACTCACTTAGGGAAGAGGATGTTCTAAAAATGATGGCAGCCTCTAAATAAGCTAAACACTCAAAATCTACAATCATTTCACTCCAGGAAATACAGTACCATTTGATTTTCAAACCCCAAAGTTTGAAACCACAACGTAGCTTCTTTGTTCAACCTAGGCATAGAATGTGAAACAGGACACAGGAACTGGTGCTTTTGGCATTCAGAATCCCCGCTGACATTTTTCTCCATATGACTCTTCCACTTTAATCTTAATAGGAAATGGCTCCCATGATTTCCAAGTAAGTCATGATGGAATGGCAGAGCAGACTCAATGGGACAATTAGCCTAATTGTGCTCTTATGTTTTATGCTCTTTAATGGTTAAGTTCAAGAGCTTTATGGCAACAGTGAACAGCAATGGTTCCTTCAGGGGACCTGTGGAACGCTGCTCACCTCGAGTTTCCTATTTGTGAAGCTTTATCACTTCACTGTATCCTCACATCTGCTACGTCCCTCAATTCAGACCACCCAGTGCAAATCCACAACTGGTGAAAACTCCACACCGACTTCAACAAATGAATCCGAGATTGATCAGGCACAACTTATCCAAACAAACAATTGTCACAAAATACTGCACAATCCTATTTCTATAACTAGGCACTTTAATCAGTTTCCCCACAACAGACTGACACCAATAAGTACATACTGGTTTCCTTATATGTCGTAATGACTAACTACACCAGAACAAGGCTGCCTGCTCAGTCCTGCATTTCTTGATTCTTGCTGGGTTCTGCACAGAAAAACTGAAGAGCATGGGGGAGCAAGTAACAAAGTTCTATCAACGCTCAGAACTCAGCTCTTCCCGAGCAGCACACTCAGCAGCACGTAATAGTATATCCACAGAGTTCATGTTTTAAATAAATCAAATTAATTTGCCAAGCATACACATACCGGTACTTCATTCTGGAATAAATGCTCTCAAACCAAATCCACAAAAGAGGCAATACAGGTGGTTTTATTTTATTAAAATATTCTGAAGCTTCCATTTCTCAAGAAAATGTATTGAGCTGCAGTGTCAGGCAACTGAAATAACCCAAACGTTGCCCAGGTCAAGCTGAGAACTTCAATAAAAACTGAAATTAAAATAACAAGCAAAGGTTCACATAGAGAATGAAAACCATCTCAGTGTGCACGATACCAATATCACACAAAGCCTTCGGATTCCTCTCCTATTGACCCTGGTGCAGGGGTTACGATTTGTTTTTAATATTTTTGAGACGTTCTGAATCTATTTTTTCAAGATATCCTGAAGCTAATGGAAGTAGCTATCCAATCTGCAGGGTTGTGCTTGTGAATTAAGACATACGTACACCCAGGCCATTCAGTTGGTATTATGAGAACTTTCAAGTCAGTAAGTAACAGGTCAACTTCAGGATTCTAGGTTGACATTTCAGTATAGTATCATATTTTGAGGACTGATTCCCTTTAAGTAAAATTCTAAACTAAAACCCATTCTCCTGAGCTGGCATTTGAGAGGATGAGGCTATTGAATGCCCAGTTTCCAAAGAACATGATATTCTCCTGCATTAAAACTAAAGTTGGAGCTGCCAATTTGCTCTTGTGATGCATAGCAGTCGTATTTACTCACAATGAAAGATAAATGAATATTATGCATGGTATAGCAAATGTTTTCAATGGGGATTGATGAATAATTACCTGGTGCCTCAGTGCTGTTGGCTTGTGCTGTAACTTTCAGCTTCTCACTGAGAAAAGAAAAAAAAATAATTGTGTCAAATTTTAATTTCCTGTGTAAGTATAGAACTGTTTGCTGTGATTCTTGAAATAGGCCATATAGTGTAATGTGCAATATCTGCACAACTACTACTTCTCTCTTGAAAATCAAAAACAATACAGAAAATTCTAGAAACAGAGAACAGGCTAGGCGTTATCTGTAGGGAGAGAAAAAGCATAAATGTTTCGAGTCAAAGACTTTGACTTTGCTCTTCCCACAAAAATGGCCTGCAGGGTATTTCAAACATTTTACATTTCCTCTGTTGCTTTTCCCTTACCTGGAATTTTCTTTGGTACCACTGCCCCCCTTGAACAGTGCAGATTGAACAAGGCCTGTCAAACTAGCAATCTGCTTCTCCATAGCTTTCATTCGTTCCCTAAGTTTAAAAAAATGTTATTAATTAGTTAAGTGTATTGGAACATGAATCAGCCCCAAAAACCTCCTCAAGCACTTAATAAGGTCCGATTGCAAATCAACTCCACTCTCCTGTCAGTTACCATCCCAACCCCTTTAAAATATCCACAGGAACTGCCTCCACTGCCATTTGTGGAAGAAAGTTCCAAGAAGTCCAGGCTCCCCGAGGGATAAAGAAGTTTGCTTCATCTCCATCTGAAAGCAGCAACCATTTATTTTTAAATCGTGGCCTCAAGTATCAACAGATATGTAGAAGAAATATCAAATAATGTCACCATATTTAAGACTCCATCTAAAATCACTCTAAGGAAGTGAACTGAATTTCATAATGGAACTCATTATATTCCTAAAAGGATCAAATTTCTGGGCAACTCTATTCTCCAAGAGATAAATGTCTATGATGTACTGGTTAGTAAGTGTTAATAAGTTATGAGCATGCTATATTGGTGCCAGAAGTGTGGTGACACTTGCCCAGCACAATCTCACTGCTATGATTTGATGCAAATGATGCATTTCACCATATGTTTTGATGTTCCTGTGACATATAAAGCTAATAGTGAATTTTTACTCTTTGATCATTATTTTCATTTTCATTCTCAAGCTCTGAGCTACATTGAGGAGATCACAGCAACTAACTATCCATTTCCAACAAAGCCGAGCTGGAGCTGGTGAGCTTTCTTTCAGTGATGATGGTGCTGGCAAGGCGTTTACCATTTAAAGTCAGCACTGTTCCATAAATCAAACTAGGTAATAAAATCACTGTAGCCCCACTCAGTAAAGGAACTCATTCTATTCACAGTCCACCCACAGCAGGCTGCTCGTTACAAGAAATTCTTCAACAGCAAAAAAAATATGAACTACCAATGAATGCAGGAGCACACCTACTTAAGGACCATTTGTAAACAGCATTTATATCCAAAAAAATTTATACGTTTGAATCTATTTGAGAAAGTTAATTGTAATAAGCATTGAATATCATTATGCTGGCAGTTAGTCTTCAGGATTTAGACCTGAAAGTAAAAGCCTATCACGACCTTCAAATAACAAGCCTTTCATACCTCTGGCACAGACCCCATAAATCAACCAGATTCCTGGGAATTCCAATCATGTGAAAATAGCCCACCTGTGGTATGCTGGTCTGATGTGTTAAACTGGTTTTTAAGTCGAATGTTGTGTCCGTCTGCTTCTCATGAATTATTTTAACATTGGTAAGTGGTTTTCATGGCAGGAGATGAAGAAAATAGTTGGTTCAGTGTGCTCAATTAGTGTAATCAAAGCTAGTGACTTTCAGGCATTTACAGTAATAAATGTTGCATAATAGAAAAGCTTGAACACACATTCTCATTTCAGGGTAATGTCCGCGTTCATCACAATAGACAATCAAAAGAAAAACATCTAAAAATAAGTTGAAAATTGCTTCTAGTTACATTTGCCTATTATCTAAGGCTCAATATCTTTTCACATTGCAAATTCAACAGACTTGCAAAACCAACTGATCCAGGGAAAAGAGCACAAAGTGTAACGCTCAGCAGAACCACTAGGACAGTTGATGACCTTGATATTTACATCAAGTCTAGGCAGCACCTGATGACCATTTATTTGGATCTTGTACTGGTCTGGACTGGTAAAACAAAATTGTAGACTATGGACTTCAGGGATGGTTCCTTGACAACAGAGAATGAAGATTACAAGGAAAGAGAACATAATAGCAGCAGGAAGGGTTGTTAGTCATAACAACGGTCAGTCGTTACAAGAAAATATATGGAACAAACTGGGATGATGTGACATCAGGGCTGGAGTAGAGAGGAGAAGACTACAATCAACACCAAGAGATGAGAACATTTTTGGGAGGGATCAGGGAGCATCCCAGCTCCCCTTAGTTCATTATCAGTGGCAGAACAGGCAGCCTTTCATTGCCAACTTTCCCTAGCTCATGCAGCAGTAGTTAGTGGAGTCTCCCTGGCCTTGAGCTGCATTTAAGTGTTAATAAAATGTACTCCCTCATGGTGTCGAGCTCTGGCACCACAAACCTTGTCAACATAAAAGCGAAAGTGTGGATGGATGGGCACTTTGTGCATTTGACTCTTCAACCCTGCTCTCTCCCGCTGGTCTTGGAGGGATTAGTATTTGATCTGAACTTTAATGCAAGCCACACAACACTGCACACAATTACTGACAGTGCAGGGCAAATGTAGGGAAAGGTCCTTCCTGGACTCTCCCCATTGTTAATCATTTTAACTGCCTGTGGATAGTTCTACTCATGTTTCTTCAAACACCATTGCTTTAAAAAGAAGCACGCAGTGAAAAATAAAATAGAACATAAGATGCAAGAGAGATCAATTTCCTTACATGACGTTTCCTTAAAATCAGCAGAAAACTTTTAGTTATATGACTACACATAAGGGGCATTTACAAATGGCAACCATTACAACTTTCCTTCCTACAAATGTTATTGGTACAAAAGGAGTGACATCTACAATCTGGTTAATTTTCATTCAGGGCTCAGAGGAGTTTAATGGTTAGTGTAATGCTTTGCAGAACCAGCAATTGGATGATAAGAGTTCAATTCCCACCACTGTCTGTAAGCCATTTCTACATGGCAATAGGTTTCCTCCCACATTCCAAAAGGCGCAGGAGCTAGGACTAGTAAATTGTGGGCATCCCACTTTGGCACTGGAAGCATGACAACAGTTGTGGGCTGCCCCAACACATCTTCAGACTGCGTTAGGACAATCATGATGAATGGTCTCATCAGTCTGTTTATTCATTTCCATCGGTGCTGCCTGACCTTATGAGTTCCTCCAGCATTTTGTGTCTGTTGCTCTGGGTTTCCAGCATCTGCAGAAACTCTTGTGTTCGGACTGTGTTGGCCGTTGATGCCAACAAAGCATTTCACTGCACATGTCGATGTTTCGATGTACATGTGACAAATACAGCTAATCTCATTTTTATTTAAACACTCTGTGCTGTGTCACTTTTTTTAATCCCATTGCATTGCATTGGATATCTTCCTGTTTTCTGCCCAATGGCATGGCTTTGGTATCAGCGACGGTCAAGCAGGTCCTAGTGATGTGTGGAAAGAGCCACTGGGCAAGCTGCAGATTACTGTCCTCAGGTGAGGTAGGAAAACTCTAGGAATAACTTAAAGAGAATGCCTGACACAGGGAAGAGTGGGTAGAAAAGAGATGGGCAGAGAGGCAGGAATTTTAGTTAATTTAGTTAATTTTAACAGGTTTTCTTTTCTCCTGAAGGCATTCACTCTTCACTGGGCACAACATCACTTATTTCCCAGTACTTGGCTTAGGTGGTCATGTGTGCATGAATGTGGATAATGAAGAGTTAGACAATTCAACTAGAGAGAGCATCATGACTACATCTGTCCATTCACACCTACAACCAGAGTCATAGAACAGTGATCAGAAACAGGAACCACAACCCATTAACAGCTCAATGTGCCCCGGTCCATGACGGGGTCTACAGGGAAACTTCCTGGCTTGTAAAATTCACTGAGCTTGACACTAAGAAAACCTTTACAATCTGGTGCAGTAAATCTAATAGCTCAAACAAATCCAGTTACTGCATTGTTTAAGCAACTTCACAACTGAATACTTGTACACAGTGCTTATTTGACCACCCACCCAGGTTAAATATAACCAAGAAAACTTGAATCATTGCCAAACAAAAATCCTATTAAGTCAGTCGCTCATTATTCATTGTGTGTGCATTTAGTCTTTTACTTTTCTGAAGAACAAAGCAGACTTCCCAGCAATCTTTTAAAAACATGCAAGTATGATTAGTTCACTAAAAATAAAAATCAGCATTAATCGTGTTGGTATCTGATACATGGTCTTGTTATTAAGTCTTTCAACCTACACCTCCACAATAAAGGAAGCACAGAAATGTGGTATTTTATAAATCTGCACAGGAATGTTTAAACACTCAAGCAACAGCTAATGGCACCTTGACTCAATCCAGCAGTTTTCTGGAGCCATATAAACAATACAATTGGAGAAAATGGCAAGAAAAAGAAACATAAACACAAACACAAGGAAATCTGCAGATGCTGGAAATGCAAGCAACACACACAAAATGCTGGTGGAACACAGCAGGCCAGGCAGCTTCTATAGGAAGAAGTACAGTTGATGCTTCAGACCGAGACCCTTCGTCAGGACATGGGTCCAAATTGAGAAGCTCGAAAACGATCCTAAAGCCAACTGGAGTAAGTTGGCGGTGGAAACACGTTCCAAGGAAGGATATATGGCTGTAGTAACGGGTCTGGGTCAAAATGTGATCGAAAAGTTGAAGGGCCAAAGAAATTATAGATGGGGAGCAGTGAGAGAGGGTTTCACTGAACTCCTGTCTAAGAGAAGATTTAAACTTCTTCAGTGTAGGCATCACTGGGAGAGGCTTCGCAGTAGTGAATTTAAAAATGCAAACACGAGGAAATCAGCAGATGCTGGAAATTCAAGCAACACACACAAAATGCTGGTGGAGCGCAGCAGGCCAGGCAGCATCTATAGGAAGAAGTACAGTCAACGTTTTGGGCTGAGACATTCTCAACCTGAAACGTTGACTGTACTTCTTCCTATAGATGCTGCCTGGCCTGCTGCGTTCCACCAGCATTTTGTGTGTGTTGCTTAAAAGAAACATAAATCTGATTTTGCAGCTTTTCTTCAGTCGTATGGATAGTCGAACACAGTTTGTGTGTTGGTCACATTAGCCTTGTAGTTGGTCACATTAACCATCAGAAAGCAGTCCTCAAAGAGGATCAGAGGTGGAAATTCAAGTTAGTGGGTGTCAATAATTCTGAGGATCTATCCTGGGCCCAACATATCAATGCAGTGACAACGAAGGCACAACAGTAGCTATATTTCATTAAGAGTTTGAGGAGATTTGGTATGTCACCAAAGACACTCACAAGTCTCTATAGAGGTACCATCTACAGATGATTCTAACTGACTGCCTCATCATGTATGGGGGGGGCGGGGGGGCAGACACTGCACAGGATCAAGATAAGCTGCAGAGAGTTGTAAACTCAGTCAGCTCCATCATGGGCAAGAACCTCCCCAACATCCACAGCATCTTCAAGGAGCGATACCTCAAAAGGGTGACATCCATCATTAAGGTCCCATCAGGGAGGAGGTATGGAAGCCTGAAGGCACACACTCAATGATTCAGGAACAGCTTCTTCCCCTCTCCCACGTGATTTCTGAATGGACTCACTTTTGGGCATTGCACTAATTTAAATTTGATTCTGATTCTAAAAATAAATGCACAAGGATATAGGAGCAGGAGGAGGCCTCCAGCCTGCATGCCTGATCAACGATGGCCTCAACCCCTCTTTTCTGCCGGTTCTCTGGAACCTTCAATTTAAAATGGTTTCCTGTCTCCACCTTAAATATATCTAATAATCTGCCCTTCACCATATTCTGGGGCAAAGATGTCCAGAGGATCACCCCCCTCTGAGAGAAAGAAAGGTATTAGAACTATAATTTCATAAACTTGTATACAATGGTAGTTTGGCCTCAGCAAGTGCCAAAGTTTCAGAGATTCAACAAAGTTCAAAATCACAAAGCAAACCAAGGGATGTTGCTTTAAAGGTAACAACCATAAGAACGAACGGCTACATGAAGAAATATTTTCTGTTTTATACAGTGAGTTTTTGTGATCTGGAATGCACTGCCACAAAGTCCAATGGAAGCAAACTGAACCATGACCTCTGCTCTACTCACTTATGACAATGTGGCTAAGCACAGTTCCAATGCCATATTTATCCCTGCTGATGACACCACTGTCAGACTGAATCAAAAGTGGTGAGGAATCAGCAAAAAAAGGGAGATTGAAAATCTGCTGAGTGTTGCCACACAACAACTTCTTACTTAATGTCAGCAGGACCAGGGAGCTGATTATTGACTTCAGGAGGAGGAGATTGGAGGTCCAAGAGCCAGTCCTCATGGGGGGATCAGAGGTGGAGAGGGCATGCAACTTTAAATTCCTTGGTGTTATCATTTTAAGGACCTGTCTGAGGCCCAGTATGTATGTACAATTATGAAGAAAGCACAGCAGCAGCATTTCTACTTCCTTAGAAATTTGTGAAGATTTGGCATGACATCTAAAACTTTGAAAACTTCTACAGATATGTGGTGGGAAGTATATTGACTAGCTGCATCACAGCCTGGTATGGAAACACCAATGCCCTTGAATAGGAAATCCTACAAAAAGTAATGGATATAGTCCAGTTCATCACAGGTAAAGCCCTCCCCACCATGAGCACATCCACACAGGGCATTGTTGCAGCAAAGCAACATCCGTCATCTGCCCGATCTTCACTGCTGCCATCAGGAAGATGGTACAGGAGCCTCAGGACTCACAGTACCAGCTTCAGGAACAGCTATTACCCCTCAATCATCGGGCTCTTGAACCAGAGGGGATAACTTCACTTGCCCCATCACTGAACTGATCCCACAGCCTATGGACTCACTTTCAAGTACTCTGCGTCTCATGTCCACAATATTTATTGTTTATTTATTTGTTATTATTATAGAACATAGAATAGTACAGCACGTTGCAGGCCCTTCGGCCCACAATGTTGTGCGCACCCTCAAACCCTGCTTCCCATATAACCCCCCACCTTAAGTTCCTCCATATACCTGTCTAGTAGTCTCTTAAACTTCACTAGTGTATCGGCCTCCATCATTGACTCAGGCAGTGCATTCCATGCACCAACCACTCTCTGAGTGAAAAAATTTCCTCTAATATCCCCCTTGAACTTCCCTCCCCTTACCTTAAAGCCATGTCCTCTTGTACTGAGCAGTGGTGCCCTGGGGAAGAGGCGCTGGCTGTCCACTCTATCTATTCCTCTTAATATCTTGTATACCTCTATCATGTCTCCTCTCATCCTCCTCCTCTCCAAAGAGTAAAGCCCAAGCTCCCTTAATCTCTGATCATAATCCATACTCTCTAAACCAGGCAGCATCCTGGTAAATCTCCTCTGTACCCTTTCCAATGCTTCCACATCCTTCCTATACTAAGGCGACCAGAACCGGACACAGTACTCCAAGTGTGGCCTAACCAGAGTTTTATAGAGCTGCATCATTACATCATGTCTCTTAAACTCTATCACTCCATAAGCTTTCTTAACTACCCTATCTACCTGTGAGGCAACTTTCAGGGATCTGTGGACATGTACCCCCAGATCCCTCTGCTCCTCCACACTCCCAAGTATCCTGCCATTTACTTTGTACTCTGCCTTGGAGTTTGTCCTTCCAAAGTGTACCAGAGGTCAGTGAACAGAACATTTTCCTTCTCTGACTCATCTCAAGTCAGGAGTCTAGAGAGACATCACAGTGAAGAGCACCAAAAGTAAAGAATATTTTACAAGCGAATTACTAAATTAAAATATTTTGTTTTGCTCTCAAAGTGATTAAAAGGGCGGCCTGAAACAGCCACCAATCTAAAGCAAGAGTTTTACTTTTAAAATAATGTTACACATAAAACACTCAGCTTTACTAAGTGTTGTGCTTTGGGTAAAGATCCTTGGCACTAATTCACATGTTCTGGGTGATGAAAGCACAATGTTGCTTTGCTAAACTCTGGTGAAGATTAATTTAAATAGAGGATTCTAGCCAAGGCACAAGGTGATATACATTATGTTTACCTCTTTTGCTGTGAGAATGAGGGCGATAGTGTGGAGGAAAATCACCATCTACAAGTGACACTGACCCATACATTATTACTTCCTCACCATCACTGGCTCCAGATCCTGGAATCCTCGGTAAATATTCTCCAAGTGCTACCCATTTACCAGCCCTTTGTTGCACTCTAACACAATCAACTTAGTCTATTTAATAATTCATATAAAACCTGTTCTGTTTAAGTTTTCACTCTTCATCTCCCCATCTCCACTTCCAATCACTTCTCAGTCACGCTTACCTGGTTTCCGGATCGTTCGGTGTCCCGGTGGCCCCACTGTAGCCTGGCATTTGTTTATCAACTGAAAATGGCACAATGTCAGAGACGGGAGGTGAGGAAGCAGCACTGCGTGACTTGGTTACCGTGGTCTCTATAACCATCTGTGACCCAGAGTCTTTCCTGAGGGTGCTCCGCATAGAAGCGGATCTGTCGAGCTGCACGGGGTGAGCCATGTGAGTACTCTGCCCATGCATGTCTATCATGCGCATTTCATTTATCTTCTGCGGAGAGGGTGGTGGCGTTTTGGAGCTGACCACTGGTCCATAGCCATCCGAGAACTTCCTCGGCTTCGCTCTGTACATTGACTGTTCCATCATATCCACTTGTCCACCCGTGTTTGGGAAAAGGTTGCCGGACCTCAGTGTAGACCGGTGGTACAGCATGTGATCGGGTACATCTCCGGCAATTCCAGCGCTGGACGAAGCAATGCTCATTCGTCCATCGTGGTACATGTAAGGATCAGCGTACAGGCCTTCATTCCTGAAGAGGGGAATATTTTTGCCACCCAGGTCTTCATCGGGCTTCACATCTCTCCTCTCCAAGATGGCACTCGGGCTGGGGGAGATAGACCTCGATGGCTGCACGCTGGACAGCCTGTCTCGAGGGACAGTAGCACTGCCCGGCATAGGAATGGTCCTTCCACCATTGTACGGGATCCTGGATGGTGAAGGCGGCATTGATTGAACTATCGGTGGTGAATTTGGTGGTCCATGAGGAAGAGGACCGTGGTGGCGGAAAGAAGGAGGGGCTTCTTTTGTATATACCATCTCCCTCTGCATCTGGAAAAAAGAAGAAAGGTCATTTTAGGAGAATGCTTCTGCTTAAATTATCATGGTCTTGGTCTCAGTGTGGGATAAATGGGCTTTCATATAAAACTATGCATTGTACATGTTTCGATAATGGCAAACAAAGGCTCCACAGTTACTGTTACTTTACTTCTACACATGCTGCTATACAGTTTTTATTCCCTGGACCACAATCATGATGGTAAGCTGAATGACATGACGTGGCACCATATCAAGTACCTATTGCAAGACCATATACAGCAGTAGTAGGAATAGTGCGGTCACTTGAGTCACGTATGATATTCTCCCAAGGGGTTGTTCACTTTATGGAGAATGCCTGTGCTAACCTTGTTTAAGGTGGGAAGGCTGCTGCATGCCAACGACCACATGGTCCTGTGACAGATTGGGGGGTCAGCATCCAGTAGCATGGCATGCTAGATGACTGGGGACTGACCCTCAATGCTGTTGCGATGTGTCATTATCTTCTGCCAGCTCCACTACTGAGAGCCTGGTTAGAGAGAGCTTTGACCTTCTTGCCATGGGTGACCCCACCAGTAACTAAACTCCAGATGCGTTGTTCTCAGGATCTCAGGAGCTCAAAAACCTCTTCAACATGACAAGTTGTAGCAGCAGTACTCTAAATGGATACGATTAAATATTCCCTTTTCAGCCTGATACAGGAAAAAAACACAACTGCTTCCAAGGTTAGTACAGTCAACAAAGATGTCTTAATGCGTTTAAACAAACTATCGCTGCTTAAAACCAATGGAACACGGATTGTGGTCGGAAGCGCCCACGTAGGATACCTTGGAGGAAGCACAGGTGTAGATCAGGGTTACAAGTGTATTTAAGGAAACGGGGTTTTAAACTCCCTATACCGACTATCTTTCTGACAAACGTGCAGACTCTGGTGAATAAAATCAATGACCTCAGAGCCAGAGTGCTGAATCAGAGAGACATTAGGACCGCGTGTGTCATTTGTTTCATGGAATCCTGGTTAACCCCTTCCGTACCGGATGCAGCGCTTCAGATTGACGGGTTTACTATACACCGCCAAGATAGATCTATAGAGTCTCTCAAAAGCAGAGGTGGAGGAGTATGCTTCGTGATCAACTCTTCTTGGTGAACAAATATATCAGTGCTGTCCCAATTCTGCTCACCAAACCTGGAATATCTAGCAGTAAAGTGTTGTCCTTTTTACCTACCACGGGAGTCCTACGGGGTCATTTTGGTAGCAGTTTACATTTCACCTCAGGCCAATATCAAATGATCTGAGTAATGGGATCAACATGCATGAAACAGCATACCCCAACGCCTTCACCATCGTTTTGGGAGATTTCAACCAGGCCAGTCTGAAAAAATCACTAAGCAACTACCATCAACAGATCATTTGCAATACCAGAGGAAACAACACACTGGACCATTGCTATACCACCATCAAGAATGCCTTCCGTGCTAGTCCATGCCCTCACTTTGGGAAGTCTGATCACCTGGCTGTACTTCTGCTCCCTGAGTATAGGCAGAGACTGAAGACTGCAGCACCAGTAGTGAGGACCAAGAAGGTATGGACAGGGGAAGCACAGGAGTGTCTACAGGACTGCTTTGAATCGGTGGACTGGACTGTATTCAGGGATTCATCTTCGAACCTGGATGAGTATGCTGCAGTTGTTACTGACTTCTTTAATATCTATGTGGATGAGTGTGTGCCTACAAAGACTTACTGTACATTCCCAAACCAAAAGCCGTAGATGAACCAGGAGGAACGTCGTCTGCTGAAGGCTAGGTCTGTGGCATTCAAGTCTGGTGACCCAGGTCAGTACCAGAAAACTAGGTATGATTTGCAGAGGGCTATTTCAAGGGCGAAGAGACAACTTCAAACGAGGTTGGAGGCAACATCGGATGCACAGTAACTCTGGGAGGGTCTGCAAAACATTACTTCCTACAAAGTGAAACCCAATAGTATGAATGGCAGCGATGCTTCACTATCAGAAGAGCTCAACACCTCCTATGCCCGCTTTGAAAGGGAGAACACAAGTACAGCTGTGAAGATCCCTGTTGCACCCGGTGACCCTGTGATTTCCGTCTCAGAGATTGATGTTAGACTGTCTTTAAAGAGGGTGAACCCTCGCAAGGTGGAAGGTCCCGATGGAGTACCTGGTAAGGCTCTGAAAATCTGTGCCAACCAACTAGCAGGAGTATTCAAGGACATTTTCAACCTCTCACTGCTATGGGCGGAAGTTCCCACTTGCTTCAAAAAGGCAACAATTATACCAGTGCCTAAGAAGAATAATGTGGGCTGCCTTAATGACTATCACCTGGTAGCATTTACATCTACTATGATGAAATGCTTTGAGAGGTTGGTCATGACTAGGCTGAACTCCTGCCACAGCAAGGACCTGGACCCATTGCAATTTGCCTATCACCACAATAGCTCAATGGCAGACGCAATCTCAATGGCTCTCCACACGGCTTTAGACCACCTAGACAACACAAACACCTACATCAGGATGCTGTTCATTGACTATAGCTCAGTATTTAATACCATCTTTCCCACAATCCTGATACAGAAGTTGCAGAACCTGGGCCTCTGTACCTCCCTCTGCATTTGGATCCTCGACTTCCTAACCGGAAGACCACAATCTGTGCGGTTTGGTGATAACATATCCTCCTTGCTGACGATCAACACTGGCAGACGTCAGGGGTGTGTGCTTAGCCCACTGCTCTACTCTCTATATACACATGAATACCATTTATAAATTTCCTGACGATACAACCTCAGGCGGTGATGAGAGGGCGTACAGGAGTGAGATATGCCAACTAGTGGAGTGGCGCTGCAGCAACAACCTGGCACTCAACATCAGTAAGACAAAAGAGCTGATTGTGGAGTTCAGGAAGGGTAAGACGAAGGAACACATAACAATCCTCATCAAGGGATCAGAAGTGGAGAGAGTGAGCAACTTCAAGTTTTTGGGTGTCAAGATCTCCGAGGATCTAACCTGGTCACAACATATCTATATAGGTATAAAGAAGGCAAGACAGCGGCTATACTTTATTAAGAGTTTGAAGAGATTTGGTATGTCAACAAATTCACTCAAAAGCTTCTCTAGTTGTACCGTGGAGAGCATTCTGACAGGCTGCATCACTGTCTGATATGGAGGGGCTACTGTACAGGACTGAAAGAAGCTGCAGTAGGTTGTAAATTTAATCAGCTCCATCTTGGGTACTAGCCTACAAAGTACCCAGGACATCTTCAAGGAGCGGTGTCTCAGAAAGGCAGCGTCCATTATTAAGGACCTCCAGCACCCAGGGCATGCCCTTTTCTCACTGTTACCATCAGGTAGGAGGTACAGAAGTCTGAAGGCACACACTCAGCGATTCAGGAACAGCTTCTTCCCCTCTGCCGTCTGATTCCTAAATGAACATTGAACTCTTGAACACTACCTCACTTCTTTTTTAAGATACAGTATTTCTGTTTTTGCACACTTTTTTTGTAATCTATTCAATATATGTAACTGGTTTACTTGCTTATTTATTATTGTTATTATTTTTATTTTATTTATTTTTTTCTTCTCCAAGTCCAAGCTCTCAACTTCTCATAATGTTTCGCTTACAATTAATGTTTCAGTACAACCATTTTTTAAAATTATCCTTATTCTTGGGAGGATGTATATGAGCAGGTCTATTATTTACTGCCAATCCCCCATCATGGAAATTACGAATTTTGTCTTTAAACTATTTCTTCTGGAATTAAATGACTTAGGGATTTTCAAATAAGAATGGTTTGGGGCTGGGTAATGGAAGGCAACACTAATGGTTACTATAAACAGACTTTTACATTTATACAGAAAAATTACAAGTTATTATTGACTGAAAAATACACATTTCTCCACAGTTTAGATCCTGAAGTGCATTCTTATTTAAGTACTGTCCATCTTAAATAAAACCATGTGACTTACAATGTTGCTATTGCATTTGATCACAAGATAAGCACTGGACAACATAACAGTCCAAGAGTCAGAGTTGAGGAGACATACAGTACTGAAAGATGTCCTTCAGTCTCCTGTGTCCATGCCAGACATCAAGTGCCCATTCATAGTCATCCCATTTCCAGTGGTGTTCTAAATTTGTCAATTCAAATGCTCGGCTAAGTACTTCACCAAAATGAACCGAGAGTACCTGCCTTCACCACCCATCAGACAGTGCATTCCACATTGCAACAAACCTCTGGAGGTAAAATTTCTTCCTCAGGATTCTCCTCTAAAGCTATTACACTCTATTTTAAACAATTAGTTCCAGATACTTCTGATTTTGCTTCCTAATCTACTTTTCACCCTCATAATTTTGTAGTGAAGCTTAATTCAGGTCTTCCCTCAACCTCCTTGGCTCCACATGAAAAAAACCCAGCCTATCCAGTTTCTTATAAATAGCAAAACATAGCACCCCAGGTCATATTCTGGGGAACTATCTTCTGCACCCTCTCCAGTGCAATCATGTCCTTCTTCCATTGTGGCAATGAGGACAGTGGGCAGCACCCAAATGTGACCTATTGGGAGTTTTGTTGAGTTGTTTTATAACATTCCTCTTCTTGTAGTCTCTGCCCAGCTAATGAAGGCAAGAATCCTGTATGTCTTTCTCACCACTTATCTACTTGCAATGTCACCTTCACAGATATAACAAGATCTGTCTGTTCCTCAGTACTCCCAGGGGTTCTGCATGTCCTATCCTTCATTAGTCCTTCCAAAATGCATCACCTCACAGTCAGAATTCAATTCCGTCTGCCCTTGCTCTGCTTATCTTACAACTCATCAATATCATCCTACAGCCTCCTCATTATCAACAACAATTTTTGTAATATCTCCAATCTTATAACCAAACCTCCTATATTCACATTCAAAGCATTCATGCACAAGTATTAGTGAGGGTCATAGCATTTGCCCATACGGTTCACCGTGTAGGATTCTAATCACTGCAGCCATTAAATTAGTTTGGCAGAGAATCTACTAGGTAATGCTTGATCTTCTTGACACTAAACTTTTGGACCAGTTTCTCACATGGGGCATGGTCAAAGGCCTTATGGAAGTCCAAGCAGACTGCAATGATTGCTCTGCTCTTGTCAATAGGCTATGTTCGTATTCAGACAGGTTCTTCCATTCAAGGTCACGTTGATGACTGTTCATTAGTTCTTCCTTTTTTGAGTACAGATTAATCCTGTCCCTTGGGACTTTTCCAATAACCTTCCTACCACTGACTTCAAACTCAAGGGCCTCTCATTACTTGGCTTGCCCACATTGCTTTTTCAAACAACATACACACCTGCTATTTTCCAGTCACCTGTCACCTCCCATTCGCCAGCAAAGATTTAAAATGCTTTTTTTTTTAAAAAGAGTCCTAGCATTGTCCTCCTTTGTGATCCATAGAAGCTTCGGCTATCCCTCCTAATATTCAGGAACAATCCAACTTTGGATCCACTAGGGTATCTAATACATTACATCTTTAGTAGTTACATGCACGGAAATTTCACTGTCTCCTTCCTGCATTCTCCAACTATGTTGCCCTTCTTCAAAGTGAATAGAGATGAGAAGTATTCATTTAGGACCTCACCTATGTGGTCTCATCCATTCACAGATCAACCCTATGATCTTTAATGCACCTCTTCCTCTTTTTCTTGTTACCTTTTGCCCTTAATACATAGATAAAATGCTTCGGAGTTTTTCTTAATTTTGCACGCAAATGATATTTTGTGGTCCCACTTTGCCCTCCTACCTTCTTCAGCCCTGCCTTTACTAAGAGCAGTTATTTTACCCTCACAACCAGATGAATCCATCCCAGCCTCATTTGCTGAGTTACATCTCTGTAATGCCTGGGCTTGACTTTTCCAATACGCTCTCAGCAGCCTCCTGAACACTACCCTTCATAATACTGACGTAAATCAAGCCACATTCACCCATCCTGACTGACAATAACTCCTAGTTAAGCAATGACTCCACGTTAAACATATTAATTTTGTTTCCATGCCTTGTTTCACTCCATCTCTGCAATTTCCCTTAATCTAAATTTCATTACTTTATCTTTTTCTTCCTCTCTCCCCTCCTGAGCCTCAGTCACTCTTTCTTCAGCTATACAGTCCCTGGCACCGAAAACTCCTCTACTTAACTTCCCTTACTATCTATCCATCCCTTGCCCTTCCCTTAAGGTGCTCTTTCAAAATAACTTCTCATCAGATTATTGACCAACGTTCTGTGACGCACAGTGGTCACATATTTTGGCAGACTCCCGTATAATACTGAGAGATCTGTCTTCGTTAAACCTGTTGATGTCTGTCTTTGATTAGACAAAACAACTTCAAAAAAGGGCAAAGCAGCCTTTGAATAGAAGCTGCATACCAACACTACTCCCAACATCTTTTGTTAAATTGTCAGTGCTTAATGCCAATGCAAGAGCAAATGATTGAAGCCTACACATTTTTAGTTCTTTATATTCAGAATTCCAAAACAATATATTATGCAAAGGTGTAATTAAGGAGCAGCAAACCACAATGTCTTCTAAGAACAGAAGTCAAAAGGAAAATATATTATTATATCAGGACTCAAAGTACAGAAATTGTTTTCACCCTTTAATGTCAAAAATGATCATAACCACAAATATTTTAATAAGTTTGAGAGGAAAGCAACAATTGATCATTTGTTAGCTGCTAAACCATCTTAGCATAAGGACTGTATTAATTAACATTAGCTTTTTCATCTAACCTCACCAAGTAAAAGAAAACCTAGTGTCCAGGCTTCCTACTGGACACACGCCTCCTTACTCAACATACATTTGCAAAACATGTTAAATAACAATTGATGAAACCTTCTGTCCACACAATCATGTAATTGGTATCGACAGCCTAGGAAACTCTCTTACCTGCTCCATTAATCACTCTCAATAAAATGTCATGTTCATTTACACAGAAACAAAAACAATCCAAGGGCATGGCAGAGCTTGCGCTGCTGCCTTTCACCACACTCAAACTTGCCTTTATACTGAGCTGCTTGTGCCTGCCAACGATTGGGTGGGAGGGCCAGCACCAAACTGAAATAAAGTTCCTCCCACAACAAAAATATAATTTGAAATTTGAGTACATCACTGGGTCAAAGTTACCATGGAGCAATCTGTCACATCTTTCAGCTGGTGTTTACAGAGTCTCATTGGTTGCCCCAACCTTTGAGTCAGAGCTAAATAAATAAAATCTGCAGTTAACAGCTGTGTAGGGCTAATCACTCATAATCATTACAATAGGCTCAGGGACAAGGCTGATGCCCATGAATGTCATTAGATATAGTGGTGGATGGCCACACATCACAGAAGAGAGATCAATGATTGGGCAGGCAGTTAAGCCCTGAAGAAACATTCCTGCTCTTCCTGGCCTACGCTGGATACTTCCCTCAAAAATTTGGCCCATCTCATCTTTCATCTTCCAAATTCCTCCATGACCTGTCATTATAAAGAGGGCAGCTACTCAAAGGAAGGCAGAAAGTCAACAACCAGAGAGTCACAGTGCTATACAGTAGAGAAACAGACCCTTCGACCAAACTGGTCCATGTCAACCACTAAGCTAATCCCATTTACCCCTGCTTGGTCCATACCCTCTTAACCTTTCCAAGCTATGCTAAGTGTCTTTTAAATGTTGCTATTGAACCTGCCCTCAACTATTCCTTCTGGCAGCTTGCCTCATATATATGCAGCCCTCTGTGTGAAGAAGTTGTCTCTAATGTCTCTTTTAAACTTTTTCCTTCTCAACTTAATCCTAGTTCTTGATTCTAGAGCTGTGGGAAGAAGGCTGATTGCATTCACCCTACCTATCACCCTCGTGATTTTATACACCTCTATAAGATCATCCCTCTGTCTCTGCACTGCAAGGAATAAAATCCTGGCCTGCCCATATCCCGGAATCTCCCTGTAAATCATTTCTGCACTCCTTCAAGCTTATTGTCATTTTTCTCACACCAGGGTGACCAGCACTGAACACAAAAATTAAAGTGTAGCTTTGCCAACATCTTATACAACTGCTCAAAGTAAATTTATTATCAAAGTACATATGTCACCATATACAACTTTGAGATTCTTTTTCTTGTGAGCATACTCAATAAATCCAACAACGATAATAGAAACAATGAAAGACCACACCAGCTGGGTAGTCACTATAATCGATAAAGAGCATCCTGATGTATGCATCCTTACTGTCCAGACATTCCAAGGTTGACTGAAGAGCCAATGAGATCTGTTGCGCTGGAAGGCAAATTGACGTGAATCCAAGTCCTTTTCTCAGGCAGGAGTTGATGTGTTTTATCACCAACCTCTCAAGCCACTCCATCACTGTGTATATAAGCACTACTGGATTATACTGAGGCAGGTTACCATGCTCTTAGGCACCAACATAACTGAAGCCTGTTTGAAGCAAGTGGGTACCTCAGACTGCCAAACCAAAAGATTAGGAATCTCAGTGAACAGTCCAGCCAATTGAGCAGCACACGTTTTTAATACTTAGCCAGGTACCCCATCTGGGCCGGATGCTTTCTGTGGGTTAACCCTCCTGAAGGATATTCGCACATCACTCTCGGAGACTAAGATCACACGATCATTGGGGGCTCTGGGAGTTCATGATGGTTCCTCCATGTTTTGACGGTCAAAGCGAGCATAGAAGGCACTGTGTTTATCTGGAAGCCAAGCCCTGTCCTTTGATTTTACTTTATTAGAGGTGATGGTATTTAAGTTCTGCCACAACTGTTGAGCATCCTTCATTGATTCAAGTTTAGTCCAGAAGTGTCACCTCACCCATGAGATAGCTTTCTAGAGATCATACCCATACCTCTTGCCAATTCCTTGGTCACCAGACTTGAATGCCTCAGCAAATTGTGGATCTCATGGTTCAACAAGGGTATTTAGTTGGGGAAGACTGAATGATTTATTGGGGACACACTTGTCTACAACTGTTTTTATAAAGTCTGTGACAACTATGTTGCATTCAATCAGATCCACAGATGAGTCCTTGAATATGGCCCAGTCCACCAACTCGAAGCTTTCCTTTAGTTGCTCCTCTGCCTCCCACAGCCATCTCTTTATTGTTCTTGGAGCATTGCTCTTTAACCTCTGTCAGTAAGAGGACAGCCAAGTGATCAGATTCGCAAAATGTAGTCTGGGCATGGAACAGTAGGCATTCCTTATTTTAGTATAGCAGAGGTCTAATGTGTTGGGACCTCTGGTGCTACAGCTTATATGCTGATGGTAAACGGGCAGGGATTTCTTCAAAGATGTCTGATTGAAATCCTCAACTATGATATGAAATGGATCGGGATGGACTGTTTCTTGTTTGGTGCAGGATCTCAAGCACTTGATTATGGTTGGCCGCTGGTGGTATGTAAACTGCGGTCTGTATCATGGATGAGAACTGCCTTGGAAAATAGAACGGATGGAATTTGACTGTTAGGTTTTCAAGGCTGGGGGGAACACAAATTTGCCAAAACCGCCACATTGGAGCACCACAGAGAGCTTATCATGAAATATGCTCCACCACCATTTCTCTTTTCCGAACCAGCAGTTTGGTCCATCCTATGTACTGAGAAGTCAATGGGTCTGATCGTCATATCTGGCATGCTGGGAGTGAGCTACAACTCAGTAAAGCACTGAATACTACAATCTCGGATTTCCCTTTGATACATCAATCTTGCCTTCAGGCCCTTCATTTTATTCTTAAGTGACTGCATATTTGCTAACAAGATGCTGGGTAGAGGAGAGTCTTATTCCTTTTGTTTCAGCTTGTCCTGGATCTCCCCCCACCACTAATCCTGTCTTGCTTCCAGTTATGGCAATGAACCTTCATCTGCTTAAAGGTGCCGTACCTGCTTGTTTGAGAGTTAAGTCTGATGAGTCCTTCACAAGGTCGTGAAATCTATAGATCATTAAATCAATTTAAAAGTATATTGCTCAAAGGGAAATTACATGCTGCAGATTACAGAGGGGGTAATTCAAAAGAGGTATATTTAGAAGTATTGTATGTAGGCTGTAGAACGTTGCTGTGGTTCACCAGTGCCATCTTGCAGAACTGCAGCATAACTGCCCAACTCAGGGCCCTGATTGAAGGCTAGTACACCAAGATCCTTCTGCCCCAACTTGCCAACAGTTTCTTGACTGATAGTTCATTGTTTAATCAAAAGTCATTAAGATCAGAAGTAGATGGGTTTGAGACTGGTTTACTTCGAGATTTTTTTTTGCATTTCACCTCTGCTGGAATTACACTTTTTTTGGGAAGAAAGGTTCAGCCATTTGAAGCTGCAGTAGATCCAGTCTTGTGATCAAGCATCTTGTTGCCTCCTGGTATGCAGAACTAAATGGTTTTGCAACGCACTCATTTCCTAGGATATAAAGATTTCCTTAGACCTAGGGGCAAGACCAATTTTATACATAGATGAGCTAACCAGATTACTTTCATCTGAGCAGAATTGTATGCCAGCATTCTATTCTCAGTGGGGAAAATAAAACTAGCAATGCTGTTGACTGATCACCAACAAGAAATTTGTGCAAGAATAATGTGTGGGGCTTCTTTCTGCTTCAGTTGAGCAAAGAAAGCTTGCTTTGACCAAGTTGCCAACAGGGAGTGGACTTGTTTTGAACAAGTTGAACAGACAGTGGACTCGTTCTGACTAAGCTGCCACAGCAGCAAATCAGATCTGATCAGCAGGGCCCACAATGTTTAACTCACTTTTCATTTTTAAACCTGAGATTATCACAAGAACACAGATAACAAAAGCTCAAAGTAATGTAAATAAATATACCTATTAAAGGATAATGTTTTATTAGTCTAGGGCAAGGGTTTCCACCCAGGGGTCAATGGTAATCCAAGGCATAAAAAAGATTGGAAACCCCTGGTATGCAGTAACAGTGAAAGCATAATGTTAAAATGATTGATGAGATAAATAAGAAAAATAATTCTGAAGTGACATGAGGAAATTGGTGAAGGCATTTTCCTTCTTCAGGAATATTTGAGTGGACTGAAAACATCTGTAGTTGGGGCTGTGTTTGCGAAATGGTTTCCAATAATAGACAGTGACAAGAGCCTCGCATCTTCTTTGGGATCTAGCGTGTGGAGCAAGAAGTGAAGAAGATAACGTAGTTCAAAGAGAAAGTACAGATTTACACTTTCTCATAATGCCACCATACCGACTTCCCATCCACACGTGCCTGAGCTTCCAGTTATGACTGGTGGGTGAGACTGGTGAAGGGGGACTCTAGGAAAATGCAGACATATACAGTGAGTTCAGTACAGTATCTACAAAAAACATGCAGCTCCAGTTCTGAATCCTCAAGAAGACCTGGAATTTGATGGGCTCCAACAGGAAGTGATGATCTCTTTTCTTTTTTCCCTGCCCCATGCCTGGGTAAAATGAACTTGTAAAGCACAGAGGAAAGCCTACCCTTAAAACATACAATTTCTTTCTGATACAGAAATGCTTAATGGTAGAATTATTGAATAGCTACAGCAGAGAAGAAAACCATTTGTCCATGCCAGCTCTCTATCAGAGCAAATTATCAACTACCCCAGACTCCCAGCTGCTCAACTGCTATCTTGCAAATTCTCACCAAATATTTATCATACAATGGCCTACAGAAGGCTGCAATAGAACATGTGCCCATGACACCTGCAGGCAGCATATTCCAGATTCCAATAACAAAACATGGCTCTATTTTTCACTGTGACCTCCAGTCCTCAGATCATCCGTCAATGAGAATGGCACTAAGAATCCAATCTGGCCAGGCCCCACATCAATTTATATTCTTCTGTTAGGCCTCCCTCAGCCTTCTCTTGTTGAAAGTAAACAGTTCCAGCCTCTCTGATCTATCTCTGTAATGAATGTTCCTAATCCCAGGAGCCATTCCTGTAAACCTGCTCTGGATTCTCCTTAATACCTGCAGAACTTTTACAAAATAATTTCGAGAACATAATATTCCAGTGGCAGCCTGAGCAGTATTTTATTAAAGTTCATCATTACTTTGCTTTTTTATGCCATTAATGATAAAGTTCAAAGCTGTGAGTGAGGAAATCAAGGATCCAATTGATCAAGGAGATATTGAGGACCAGGTCTTGAAGCTTATTGATTAGCTTTGAAGGGGATAGTATTGAATACTGAGCTGTAGTTGATAAAGAGCATCCTGATGCATGCACCTTCACTGTACAATGTTCCAGAGTTGAGTGAAGCACTAATGAAATGGCATCTACTGTGAACCTATTGTGCCGGTGGGCAAATTGGAGCAGATCCAATTTGCCTCTCAGGTAGGAGTTGATAATTTGCAGCTCCAACTCTCAAAACAATTCATCACAGTGGATGTAAGTGCTACTGAATGATAGTCACTGAGGCAGGATACCGCATTTTTTTAGCCACCTGCATAATTGAAGCCTGCTTGAACCAGATTGCGACCTCATTCTGCTGAAGCAAGAGGTTAAAGACTTCAGTGAACACTCCATGCAGCTGATCAACACAGGTCTTTAGTACCTGGCCAGGTGGTTTCCACGGGCTCATTTTCCTGAAAGATGCTCTCAGTTTGGCCTCAGTGACTGAAATCACAGGTCATCGGGAAAAGTGGAAATTTGTGGAGATTCCTCCAGATGGTCAGAGTGAGCATTTAAGGCATTGAGCTCATCTGGAAGCCCTTTTGTCCTGATGTCCCTTGATTTCACTTTGTAAGAGGTTATAGCCTTCAAGCCCTGCCACAGCAGTTAAGCATTCTTTGATGATTCAGGTTTAGTCTGGAATTGCCACTTCACCTGTGAGATGGCTTTCTAGAGATCAAAGCTGGACTTGTTATAACTTTCTTGCTTGCCAGACTTGAACACCTCTGATCTGGCCTTCAGCAGATTGCAGATGTCATGGTTCAGCCAGGGCTTAGTAAATATTATTTTATTTAATATTATTACCTTATTCAATATGGAAATTAGTAACTAGATAAATTGCCTTTTTGCTATTCCTCACCTCATACACAAAGATTTTTAACATCTAAAAGTTAACCATGAATATAAAAGCATGGAAGAATTTACGAAGAGAAACATCAGAAAAATTAATTTTCTCAGAAGTGAAAACTGTTTTGAATTACCGTAGATTCCGGATTTTAAGCCGCTACTTTTTTCCCACATTTTGAACAGCTTTGAACTTTGCGGCCAATAATCCGATGCGGCTAATGCAAGGTTTTTTTCATGCCGCCTCGTAAACATTTTGCCTCGTAACAGTAGACCAATAAAATTGATGAGTAGTTCACAGAGGTCCAATGAAATTGTACGATAAATCAAGCGCACTTTCACAATTAAATTATTGTAAATCAGTCATTTGTACTCACCCTCATCAACATGGAAAACACTCGAAGCATTGTGCTACCTACCCTCTTAGTTTAAACTATATTTGTTTTCTGTACTACATCGCGGGATGCTATGACGACACACCCGGTTTCGCGGCGTCTTGTGGGAAAATGCCGTTTGCGATGAAACGGAAAGGAGGGGGTCGAGCGGCGGAGCGGCTTTGGATCCGAGCGAAATCTGCTTTTAAATGCCGTTTGCGATGAAACGGAAAGGAGGGGGGGAGCGGCATTACGCGAGCGGCTTTGGATCCGAGCGAACTCTGCTTTTAAGTTAAAGGTATCAATAACTTTTCCTGGTAGGCTGCAGTATATATATTTTTTACCAGTCGTTAGGAGATATTGGAATGTTGTTCAGTAAAGAAGTATACGCAACGTATATTTAAAAGTAGCCGCGTACGGGCACGGTTCGAAAAAAAGCATTTGCAATATGTATTTGTTTTTGTTACCATATGGATTTAATTAAAAGTTAAAAAAATCCTCACGTGTAATATCTTTCTGTGTAAATATCTCATATTACAACGTGGGACACCTGCGGCCGAAAATCCGGTGCGGCCTAAAATCCGGTGCGGCCTTTACATTTAAAAAAATGATTTTATTTCTAAAATTAGTGCCAGCGGCTAAAAATCAGGTGCGCTCTGTAGTCCGGAATCTACGGTACATGCATACACCACTAACAGTAATATTGCATCTTTTAAAGTTTACAGGTAATCACATATTTACAGTTGTTTCATAAAGACGACAAAAAAAGCAGCTCAAGTTTTTCTTGGAATCATTCCAAACTTTCTCTATCTAATTCAATTTGAACATTGAGATACTCATGCTTACAGCTACAAGGGAACAATTCACCTAGTATATTACAGAAGACCCATTATGTTAGAAGATGAAACTGTCACTTAAAGTAATCATGATTTAGTGAGATAATATAATATCTTTGCACCCGGCAATTTATGTTCTCATTTATATGTTAATGTACACCACTGAAAGGTCTCGAGGCTCATCATGGACAGCTGACGCTTTCCAAAAGGAAAATAACCTATATTTCATTTCATATGGCCCAAACACAACAATGGATTTGTTGGTTGGACCCACACTAGCACATCATAATACTAAGGAGATTTTTATCACCTCTGTTTCATTTATGACCTCTCTACTATCTCTAAATTGTCAAACTGCTTGTCTGATATCCAAAATGATCAAACAGAAATCTCCTCTGATAAAGTATTGGCAAGATCGAGGGCATTTCCACCAATCACTGCCACAAACTCCACTTTTCTATGCTGACTCTTTTCTACATCATTCTCCCTGGCAATTGACTGAGGAGGAACCAGACTGTTCACATTTTTGGTGTAATACTAAGATAAGCTACGGACTAGAAATTCATCTTATCACATAGATAAAATCATACCTTCTCCATTAAATTGAATGATTCCACAACTGTCTCCATTAATCTGTTATTGAAATTCTCAATGGCTGTCTGACTAATGGACTAGACCACTTCAATCTTCATCACTTCATGCTTAGTCATCCAAAGCCAGAATTTGTGGAGAGAATGGAAAGCAACTGTACTTTAAAATGGGGAGAAGCACTGTCGACGTTTCGGGCCGAGACCCTTCGTCCTAACGGCCCGAAACGTCGACAGTGCTTCTCCCTATAGTTGCTGCCTGGCCTGCTGTGTTCCACCAGCATTTTGTGTGTGTTACTTGAATTTCCAGCATCTGCAGATTCCCTCGTGTTTGTACTTTAAAATTTCAGCTTTGCTGCCCAAAGTTCTTAACCTGGTTTACAAATCTCTCTTTGGTTTCACTCTCTCCTTCTCTCTGTTGTCTCTTCCAGCCTCACAACTGACAGAAAGAAGAAAATGACATCAAAGGGGAGTTTAAATAAATGTGAGATGCAATCTAGGTTTCCCAGAATAAAGGTACTGCTTTGCCTATAAAGTAATTGAAAAGAAGTGTTTCTGGTCCAAGTGGAATTTTCACTTCCTAAAATATTCGCATGTCGCACATCAAAAAATAAAAATCAGATTTTTGAGATCTTTGATTACAGTTGTAGAGATTGAAGCAATTCTGTGAAAGCATGAATCAATTGGAATTGAATTGTTGCAGATACGGGTTAAACAGCAAAGAAATGAGCCCTTCAGCGCACAATGTCCACGCTGATCTTTCTGCCTTTCCACACGGATACTATTTTCTAGTATTAGGTCCATATCGTTTTGCACAACTGCACTTATCCCATTTTCCATATCAGGCCTGCAGTGACTGTCATAATGTCTCCCATATGCTGTGACTGGATATAATGTATGAGGAACATTTTAATGGATCTGGGCCTGCACTTGCTGGGGTTTAGGAGAAAGAGGGGGTCTCATTCAAACCTATCAAATATTGAAAGGCCTAGATAGAGTGAATGTGCAGAGGATGCTTCCAATAGTGTAGGAGTCTAGGACCAGAGGGTACAGCCTTAGAATATAAGGACGTCACTTTAGAAAACATGGGGAGGAATTTATTTAGCCAGAGAGTGGTGAATCTGTGGAATTCATTACCACAGACAACTATGACTGGGTATATTTAAAATTAAGGTTGACATGTTCCTGATTCGTAATGGTGTCAAAGGTTATGGAGCGAAGGTGGGAGAATGGGGTTGAGAGGGGTAACAAATCAGCCATGATTGAATAGTGGTGTAGATTCAATGGGTTGAATGGTATAATATGATATAAGATTCAATGGTACTTTGTCGTATGGTCTTATGGTATCCAATTACCACCAGTTCAGGCAGCAAGTTCCAGACATCAAACACATCCTGTGTAAAATGCTTTCCCTTCATATCCCCTTCAAAACTGCTTTCTCACATCTTAAACCTATGCCCACTTGATTTATTAGATGGCAAGAATATTTTTTCAAGGAGCCGAAGAATTAAGATACGGCATAAGAGAAATCTATAGTCAATTCGATACAATAATCCAGGCTGAAATTCATATTTTCCAATTACTTCCGGCAATGCTAAGTGCTAATTTATGTTTTATTGCTAGACTACAAGTTGCCAAGAAATGAAATCCAATGCTATCCACATCAATTCCAGTTTCAATGAAAGCTTTTATTTTAGAAGCATACTTCCCTCCCTAATCGCAGTCTAAATACAGCATCCGTGCTCTATGCTCTTCCTCCAAACCTCATCGTGTGACCTTCAGAGAAATAAACTGCACTGCAGAGTACAACATGATGAAGTGACTAAATCTTACATTTAACACTAAAAAATGGGGATGGCACGATGCATTTTGAGGCACTCCTGTTCTCCAAGGAATGATAGTATATCAATTAATTCTAAAAAATAAACTTCATCCAAGTATCTAAAATGTAAAGTTTTATTTCTACATTCAAGGCTTATTATTTCACAGTTCCAAATCTATCCCATTCTTAATAGAATAAAGAATATACTCAGTGAAAAATCAAGACCTGATTTTTCTCTGGTTAAAGCTACATATTATGCTTTGTAGACATGTACAGCAGCTTGAACAAAAGGAAGTGAATTACCCCACAAAAAATGTTAAGGATTTTAACATGGCCAAAATATCAATAGTGATGCTGGAGCTTGTTGAGAAACAGCACAGTTCCATAATGAACCAGAAACATTCCTTCACGCAAGACCAAATTTAGAACACAAATGCATATCTGAAAGTCCCAAAATTGTTGGCCGATCATTACTGCCATTAACTCAAGGCAGGCTCCGCAAAGAGAATCTGCTCGCTGAACTATGCCACACAATCTTTTCCACTGGGGAGGAAAAGATACTCGGAAGATGTGTGATCGCTAATAGTTCTCAAAGTACTAAGGTGCCTTGGTAACGTAGTGGTTAGTGCGATGCCATTACAGTTTGGGGCGTTGGAAATCAGAGCTCAATTCTGGTGTCCTCTGTAAGGAGTTTGTATACTGTCCCTATGGAATGCATGGTGTCCTCTGTAAGGAGTTTGTATACTGTCCCTATGGAATGCATGGTGTCCTCTGTAAGGAGTTTGTATACTGTCCCTATGGAATGCGTGGTGTCCTCTGTAAGGAGTTTGTATACCCTCTCCATGGAATGCATGGTGTACTCCGTAAGGAGTTTGTATACCCTCTCCATGGAATGCATGGTGTACTCCGTAAGGAGTTTGTATACCCTCTCCATGGAATGCATGGTGTCCTCCGTAAGGAGTTTGTATACTGTCCCTATGGAATGCATGGTGTCCTCTGTAAGGAGTTTGTATACCCTCTCCATGGAATGCATGGTGTCCTCTGTAAGGAGTTTGTATACCCTCTCCATGGAATGCATGGTGTCCTCTGTAAGGAGTTTGTATACCCTCTCCACGGAATGCATGGTGTCCTCTGTAAGGAGTTTGTATACAGTCCCTATGGAATGCATGGTGTCCTCTGTAAGGAGTTTGTATACCCTCTCCATGGAATGCGTGGTGTCCTCTGTAAGGAGTTTGTATACCCTCTCCATGGAATGCATGGTGTCCTCTGTAAGGAGTTTGTATACAGTCCCTATGGAATGCATGGTGTCCTCCGTAAGGAGTTTGTATACCCTCTCCATGGAATGCATGGTGTCCTATGTAAGGAGTTTGTATACCCTCTCCATGGAATGCATGGTGTCCTCTGTAAGGAGTTTGTATACAGTCCCTATGGAATGCATGGTGTCCTCCGTAGGGAGTTTGTATACCCTCTCCATGGAATGCATGGTGTCCTCTGTAAGGAGTTTGTATACCCTCTCCATGGAATGCATGGTGTCCTCTGTAAGGAGTTTGTATACCCTCTCCATGGAATGCATGGCGTCCTCCGTAAGGAGTTTGTATACCCTCTCCATGGAATGCATGGTGTCCTCTGTAAGGAGTTTGTATACAGTCCCTATGGAATGCATGGTGTCCTCCGTAAGGAGTTTATATACCCTCTCCATGGAATGCGTGGTGTCCTCTGTAAGGAGTTTGTATACCCTCTCCATGGAATGCATGGTGTACTCCGTAAGGAGTTTGTATACCCTCTCCATGGAATGCATGGTGTCCTCCGTAAGGAGTTTGTATACCCTCTCCATGGAATGCGTGGTGTCCTCTGTAAGGAGTTTGTATACCCTCTCCATGGAATGCATGGTGTACTCTGTAAGGAGTTTGTATACCCTCTCCATGGAATGCATGGTGTCCTCCGTAAGGAGTTTGTATACTGTCCCTATGGAATGCATGGTGTCCTCTGTAAGGAGTTTGTATACCCTCTCCATGGAATGCATGGTGTCCTCTGTAAGGAGTTTGTATACCCTCTCCATGGAATGCATGGTGTCCTCTGTAAGGAGTTTGTATACCCTCTCCATGGAATGCATGGTGTCCTATGTAAGGAGTTTGTATACAGTCCCTATGGAATGCATGGTGTCCTCCGTAGGGAGTTTGTATACCCTCTCCATGGAATGCATGGTGTCCTCTGTAAGGAGTTTGTATACCCTCTCCATGGAATGCATGGTGTCCTCTGTAAGGAGTTTGTATACAGTCCCTATGGAATGCATGGTGTCCTCCGTAAGGAGTTTATATACCCTCTCCATGGAATGCGTGGTGTCCTCTGTAAGGAGTTTGTATACCCTCTCCATGGAATGCGTGGTGTCCTCTGTAAGGAGTTTGTATACCCTCTCCATGGAATGCATGGTGTCCTCTGTAAGGAGTTTGTATACAGTCCCTATGGAATGCATGGTGTCCTCTGTAAGGAGTTTGTATACAGTCCCTATGGAATGCATGGTGTCCTCCGTAAGGAGTTTATATACCCTCTCCATGGAATGCGTGGTGTCCTCCGTAAGGAGTTTGTATACCCTCTCCATGGAATGCGTGGTGTCCTCTGTAAGGAGTTTGTATACCCTCTCCATGGAATGCGTGGTGTCCTCTGTAAGGAGTTTGTATACCCTCTCCATGGAATGCATGGTGTACTCCGTAAGGAGTTTGTATACAGTCCCTATGGAATGCGTGGTGTCCTCTGTAAGGAGTTTGTATACCCTCTCCATGGAATGCATGGTGTCCTCTGTAAGGAGTTTCTATACTCTCTCCATGGAATGCATGGTGTCCTCTGTAAGGAGTTTGTATACCCTCTCCATGGAATGCATGGTGTACTCCGTAAGGAGTTTGTATACAGTCCCTATGGAATGCGTGGTGTCCTCTGTAAGGAGTTTGTATACCCTCTCCATGGAATGCATGGTGTCCTCTGTAAGGAGTTTGTATACAGTCCCTATGGAATGCGTGGTGTCCTCTGTAAGGAGTTTGTATACTGTCCCTATGGAATGCAGGTGTCCTCTGTAAGGAGTTTGTATACCCTCTCCATGGAATGCATGGTGTCCTCTGTAAGGAGTTTCTATACTCTCTCCATGGAATGCATGGTGTCCTCCGTAAGGAGTTTGTATACCCTCTCCATGGAATGCGTGGTGTCCTCCGTAAGGAGTTTGTATACCCTCTCCATGGAATGCATGGTGTACTCCGTAAGGAGTTTGTATACAGTCCCTATGGAATGCATGGTGTCCTCTGTAAGGAGTTTGTATACCCTCTCCATGGAATGCATGGTGTCCTCTGTAAGGAGTTTGTATACCCTCTCCATGGAATGCATGGTGTCCTCTGTAAGGAGTTTGTATACCCTCTCCATGGAATGCATGGTGTACTCCGTAAGGAGTTTGTATACCCTCTCCATGGAATGCATGGTGTCCTCTGTAAGGAGTTTGTATACCCTCTCCATGGAATGCATGGTGTACTCCGTAAGGAGTTTGTATACCCTCTCCATGGAATGCATGGTGTACTCCGTAAGGAGTTTGTATACCCTCTCCATGGAATGCATGGTGTACTCCGTAAGGAGTTTGTATACCCTCTCCATGGAATGCATGGTGTACTCCGTAAGGAGTTTGTATACAGTCCCTATGGAATGCGTGGTGTCCTCTGTAAGGAGTTTCTATACCCTCTCCATGGAATGCATGGTGTCCTCTGTAAGGAGTTTGTATACCCTCTCCATGGAATGCATGGTGTCCTCCGTAAGGAGTTTGTATACAGTCCCTATGGAATGCATCGTGTCCTCCGTAACGAGTTTGTATACAGTCCCTATGGAATGCATGGTGTCCTCTGTAAGGAGTTTGTATACCCTCTCCATGGAATGCATGGTGTCCTCTGTAAGGAGTTTGTATACTGTCCCTATGGAATGCATGGTGTCCCCCGTAAGGAGTTTGTATACTGTCCCTATGGAATGCAGGTGTCCTCTGTAAGGAGTTTGTATACCCTCTCCATGGAATGCATGGTGTCCTCCGTAAGCAGTTTGTATACATTCCCTATGGAATGCATGGTGTCCTCTGTAAGGAGTTTGTATACCCTCTCCATGGAATGCATGGTGTCCTCTGTAAGGAGTTTGTATACAGTCCCTATGGAATGCATGGTGTCCTCTGTAAGGAGTTTGTATACCCTCTCCATGGAATGCATGGTGTCCTCTGTAAGGAGTTTCTATACTCTCTCCATGGAATGCATGGTGTCCTCTGTAAGGAGTTTGTATACCCTCTCCATGGAATGCGTGGTGTCCTCCGTAAGGAGTTTGTATACCCTCTCCATGGAATGCATGGTGTACTCCGTAAGGAGTTTGTATACCCTCTCCATGGAATGCATGGTGTACTCCGTAAGGAGTTTGTATACCCTCTCCATGGAATGCATGGTGTACTCCGTAAGGAGTTTGTATACCCTCTCCATGGAATGCATGGTGTACTCCGTAAGGAGTTTGTATACAGTCCCTATGGAATGCGTGGTGTCCTCTGTAAGGAGTTTCTATACCCTCTCCATGGAATGCATGGTGTCCTCTGTAAGGAGTTTGTATACCCTCTCCATGGAATGCATGGTGTCCTCCGTAAGGAGTTTGTATACAGTCCCTATGGAATGCATCGTGTCCTCCGTAACGAGTTTGTATACAGTCCCTATGGAATGCATGGTGTCCTCTGTAAGGAGTTTGTATACCCTCTCCATGGAATGCATGGTGTCCTCTGTAAGGAGTTTGTATACTGTCCCTATGGAATGCATGGTGTCCCCCGTAAGGAGTTTGTATACTGTCCCTATGGAATGCAGGTGTCCTCTGTAAGGAGTTTGTATACCCTCTCCATGGAATGCGTGGTGTCCTCTGTAAGGAGTTTGTATACTGTCCCTATGGAATGCGTGGTGTCCTCTGTAAGGAGTTTGTATACCCTCTCCATGGAATGCAGGTGTCCTCTGTAAGGAGTTTGTATACCCTCTCCATGGAATGCATGGTGTCCTCTGTAAGGAGTTTGTATACTGTCCCTATGGAATGCATGGTGTCCTCTGTAAGGAGTTTGTATACAGTCCCTATGGAATGCATGGTGTCCTCTGTAAGGAGTTTGTATACCCTCTCCATGGAATGCGTGGTGTCCTCTGTAAGGAGTTTGTATACCCTCTCCATGGAATGCGTGGTGTCCTCTGTAAGGAGTTTGTATACAGTCCCTATGGAATGCATGGTGTCCTCTGTAAGGAGTTTGTATACCCTCTCCATGGAATGCGTGGTGTCCTCTGTAAGGAGTTTGTATACCCTCTCCATGGAATGCGTGGTGTCCTCTGTAAGGAGTTTGTATACAGTCCCTATGGAATGCATGGTGTCCTCTGTAAGGAGTTTGTATACCCTCTCCATGGAATGCGTGGTGTCCTCTGTAAGGAGTTTGTATACCCTCTCCATGGAATGCATGGTGTCCTCTGTAAGGAGTTTCTATACTCTCTCCATGGAATGCATGGTGTCCTCTGTAAGGAGTTTGTATACCCTCTCCATGGAATGCATGGTGTACTCCGTAAGGAGTTTGTATACCCTCTCCATGGAATGCATGGTGTACTCCGTAAGGAGTTTGTATACCCTCTCCATGGAATGCATGGTGTACTCCGTAAGGAGTTTGTATACCCTCTCCATGGAATGCATGGTGTACTCCGTAAGGAGTTTGTATACAGTCCCTATGGAATGCGTGGTGTCCTCTGTAAGGAGTTTGTATACAGTCCCTATGGAATGCATCGTGTCCTCCGTAACGAGTTTGTATACAGTCCCTATGGAATGCATGGTGTCCTCTGTAAGGAGTTTGTATACCCTCTCCATGGAATGCATGGTGTCCTCTGTAAGGAGTTTGTATACTGTCCCTATGGAATGCATGGTGTCCTCCGTAAGGAGTTTGTATACTGTCCCTATGGAATGCAGGTGTCCTCTGTAAGGAGTTTGTATACCCTCTCCATGGAATGCATGGTGTCCTCCGTAAGCAGTTTGTATACAGTCCCTATGGAATGCATGGTGTCCTCTGTAAGGAGTTTGTATACCCTCTCCATGGAATGCGTGGTGTCCTCTGTAAGGAGTTTGTATACCCTCTCCATGGAATGCATGGTGTCCTCTGTAAGCAGTTTGTATACCCTCTCCATGGAATGCATGGTGTCCTCTGTAAGGAGTTTGTATACCCTCTCCATGGAATGCATGGTGTCCTCTGTAAGGAGTTTGTATACCCTCTCCATGGAATGCATAGTGTCCTCTGTAAGAAGTTTGTATACCCTCTCCATGGAATGCATGGTGTCCTCTGTAAGGAGTTTGTATACTGTCCCTATGGAATGCATGGTGTCCTCTGTAAGGAGTTTGTATACTGTCCCTATGGAATGCATGGTGTACTCCGTAAGGAGTTTGTATACTGTCCCTATGGAATGCATGGTGTCCTCCGTAAGGAGTTTGTATACCCTCTCCATGGAATGCATGGTGTCCTCCGTAAGGAGTTTGTATACCCTCTCCATGGAATGCATGGTGTCCTCCGTAAGCAGTTTGTATACAGTCCCTATGGAATGCATGGTGTCCTCTGTAAGGAGTTTGTATACCCTCTCCATGGAATGCATGGTTTCCTCTGTAAGGAGTTTGTATACAGTCCCTATGGAATGCATGGTGTCCTCTGTAAGGAGTTTGTATACCCTCTCCATGGAATGCGTGGTGTCCTCTGTAAGGAGTTTGTATACCCTCTCCATGGAATGCATGGTGTCCTCCGTAAGGAGTTTGTATACAGTCCCTATGGAATGCATGGTGTCCTCCGTAAGGAGTTTGTATACCCTCTCCATGGAATGCATGGTGTCCTATGTAAGGAGTTTGTATACCCTCTCCATGGAATGCATGGTGTCCTCCGTAGGGAGTTTGTATACCCTCTCCATGGAATGCATGGTGTCCTCTGTAAGGAGTTTGTATACCCTGTCCATGGAATGCGTGGTGTCCTATGTAAGGAGTTTGTATACCCTCTCCATGGAATGCATGGTGTCCTCTGTAAGGAGTTTGTATACAGTCCCTATGGAATGCATGGTGTCCTCTGTAAGGAGTTTGTATACCCTCTCCATGGAATGCATGGTGTCCTCTGTAAGGAGTTTGTATACAGTCCCTATGGAATGCATGGTGTCCTCCGTAAGGAGTTTGTATACCCTCTCCATGGAATGCATGGTGTCCTCTGTAAGGAGTTTGTATACAGTCCCTATGGAATGCATGGTGTCCTCCGTAAGGAGTTTGTATACCCTCTCCATGGAATGCATGGTGTCCTCTGTAAGGAGTTTGTATACCCTCTCCATGGAATGCATGGTGTACTCCGTAAGGAGTTTGTATACCCTCTCCATGGAATGCATGGTGTACTCCGTAAGGAGTTTGTATACCCTCTCCATGGAATGCATGGTGTACTCCGTAAGGAGTTTGTATACAGTCCCTATGGAATGCGTGGTGTCCTCTGTAAGGAGTTTCTATACCCTCTCCATGGAATGCATGGTGTCCTCTGTAAGGAGTTTGTATACCCTCTCCATGGAATGCGTGGTGTCCTCCGTAAGGAGTTTGTATACAGTCCCTATGGAATGCATCGTGTCCTCCGTAACGAGTTTGTATACAGTCCCTATGGAATGCATGGTGTCCTCTGTAAGGAGTTTGTATACCCTCTCCATGGAATGCATGGTGTCCTCTGTAAGGAGTTTGTATACTGTCCCTATGGAATGCATGGTGTCCTCCGTAAGGAGTTTGTATACTGTCCCTATGGAATGCAGGTGTCCTCTGTAAGGAGTTTGTATACCCTCTCCATGGAATGCATGGTGTCCTCCGTAAGCAGTTTGTATACAGTCCCTATGGAATGCATGGTGTCCTCTGTAAGGAGTTTGTATACCCTCTCCATGGAATGCGTGGTGTCCTCTGTAAGGAGTTTGTATACCCTCTCCATGGAATGCATGGTGTCCTATGTAAGGAGTTTGTATACCCTCTCCATGGAATGCGTGGTGTCCTCTGTAAGGAGTTTGTATACCCTCTCCATGGAATGCGTGGTGTCCTCTGTAAGGAGTTTGTATACCCTCTCCATGGAATGCATGGTGTCCTATGTAAGGAGTTTGTATACCCTCTCCATGGAATGCATGGTGTCCTCTGTAAGGAGTTTGTATACCCTCTCCATGGAATGCATGGTGTCCTCTGTAAGGAGTTTGTATACCCTCTCCATGGAATGCATAGTGTCCTCTGTAAGAAGTTTGTATACCCTCTCCATGGAATGCATGGTGTACTCCGTAAGGAGTTTGTATACAGTCCCTATGGAATGCATGGTGTCATCTGTAAGGAGTTTGTATACAGTCCCTATGGAATGCATGGTGTCCTCTGTAAGGAGTTTGTATACCCTCTCCATGGAATGCATGGTCTCCTCTGTAAGGAGTTTGTATACTGTCCCTATGGAATGCATGGTGTCCTCCGTAAGGAGTTTGTATACAGTCCCTATGGAATGCATGGTGTCCTCTGTAAGGAGTTTGTATACTGTCCCTATGGAATGCATGGTGTCCTCTGTAAGGAGTTTGTATACCCTCTCCATGGAATGCATGGTGTCCTCCGTAAGGAGTTTGTATACAGTCCCTATGGAATGCATGGTGTCCTCTGTAAGGAGTTTGTATACTGTCCCTATGGAATGCATGGTGTCCTCTGTAAGGAGTTTGTATACCCTCTCCATGGAATGCATGGTGTCCTCTGTAAGGAGTTTGTATACCCTCTCCATGGAATGCATGGTGTCCTCTGTAAGGAGTTTGTATACCCTCTCCATGGAATGCATGGTGTCCTCCGTAACGAGTTTGTATACAGTCCCTATGGAATGCATGGTGTCCTCCGTAAGGAGTTTGTATACAGTCCCTATGGAATGCATGGTGTCCTCCGTAAGGAGTTTGTATACCCTCTCCATGGAATGCATGGTGTCCTCCGTAAGGAGTTTGTATACCCTCTCCATGGAATGCATGGTGTCCTCCGTAAGGAGTTTGTATACAGTCCCTATGGAATGCATGGTGTCCTCTGTAAGGAGTTTGTATACCCTCTCCATGGAATGCATGGTGTACTCCGTAAGGAGTTTGTATACCCTCTCCATGGAATGCATGGTGTCCTCCGTAAGGAGTTTGTATACCCTCTCCATGGAATGCATGGTGTCCTCCGTAAGGAGTTTGTATACAGTCCCTATGGAATGCATGGTGTCCTCTGTAAGGAGTTTGTCTACCCTCCCTATCGAATGCAATGCATGGGTTTTCCCACAGTCCAAAGACATCTCAGTTAGTAGATTAATTACTCATTATAAATCGTCCTGTGATTAGGCTGGGGTTGAATCAGGGGTTGCTGGCCAATGCAGCTCAAAGGCCAGAAGGACTATTATCTCTGTATCTCTAAAGAAATAAAGTTTATTTAAAGATCTTTTTCAGTGATTTAAAATGTTGCAATTTAATATTCTTTCTTTTTAATTGTTAAATTCATTTTTATCAATTTACAAAATAGTTTTGTAACTTACTGAGAATGATTGATGATGAATTCCCCCAAGACCTGATTCTCTGTATCTCAAAGGTGAAAATGCAGTTTGGAAGGTAACAAATATACCCTGACAACTTGAGGAAGGATTGTGTGAGAAAATATTGAATTACAGATCTGCAATTGGAAAATTGCTAGAGTCTATGATTAATGAACTGGTACCAGGTCACTTAGAAACTAATCACAGGATTGGACAGAGTCTACATCAAAAGACAAATCTGTTCGGAGTTTTGTAAAATTGTAACTACCAGAATAAGGGGGAAAACAATTAGCTATTTGGAAGATGTTTGTAGGACAGTACTAAACAAAGTTAAATTGGATGGGGTTGAGTGTTTTCTGGGCCTTTACATATCGGTGTGGTTTGGGGATTGGCAGAATGAAGAGATCATCTTTGGGGTGAAAGCTAGTGAGTAGTGAAATGCCACACAGCTCAGTGTTGAGACACCAGCTCTCCACAGTCTGTAAATGTAATCCACATTTGCTGATGATTTTGAGTGCCAGGGAGGTTTGCAACGAGGAAGCAAAAAGGGTCATAATGAGGCTAAGTAAAGGGTGAGGACATGACAGAGGAATGCAATGTGAGGATATGTTAATTTATCCTCTTTGATAGAAAAATTAAAAGTTTAATTTTAAGTAATGCCGAATCATACTGAAATGTGTCCTTGCACACAGATAGCCAAACATTTATGAAGGCAAAGCAACACACACAAAATGCTGGTGGAACGCAGCAGGCCAGGCAGCATCTAATAGGAAGAAGTACAGTCGACGTTTCAGGCCGAAACCTTTCGTGCTGAATTTCCAGCATCTGCAGATTTCCTCGTGTTTGCGTTTAGGAAGGAAAAAGTATTCTTATTCTAAGTGCTCGAAGTAAAATTGTCTAGAGTGATCAGAAGACGGCAAAAGGGTGTACAAGTCTAGTGTCATTACCTAAGGAAGGACGTTAATGCAATAGGTGTGTCATAAAGATTCACCAGATTGATTTCTGGATTTATCCTACGAAGAGAAATTACATGGATTGGGCCTGAACTTTTGAGAATTTAGAAGAGACAAGATGACCTCAATGGAACATATCAAATTCTTACAATACCTGGCAGTGTTCTCACTGCCTGGAGTGCAGAGAACAAGGAGTCATAGTTACCAGCAGTCAGGACTTAGATGAGAAGAAATTTCTTAATCCAGAGGGTTATGAACTTTCAAATTCCATACCTGAGACATGGATAGAGTTTTAAATATTAGGGGATATTTTGTTCCTTTCTGCACCTTGTGATACATCAGGCGGCAACCTTGCCGTTTATTTAGCATCTATCTTATTGTTCCCCTAGGCCAAATTTTTCCCAACCCGACATGAATTAAAAGTGTAGAAGGAGCTGGACGGATTTGAACCTGGGACTACTAACCTCAAAGTCCCGTGTTGATGCCACTACACCACCGGTCGACTGATATTAGGGGAAATTGAGGGAATCTTCATGAAGGGAAAAGATCGGCTGAGACCTTCCACATTGGCGGAGCAGACACAAGGAGCCAAACAGCCAAGCTCATTTCTATTTCTTATTAGCTTCTAAATATTTCAGAAATCTGGAAAGATTCTAAGGTTTGATAGTTGGAAGAGACTGGATTGCCAAGTTGTCAAACCTTTGTCTGCAGTTTTGTGGGGTGGAGCCTCCTGCCTCATAATGTGTCACCACAAAGAACCTCAGCATTACGATCTTGGACCAATTACTAATGGCTCAGGAGAAGATAAACTTGCACTTACCTCAAAGTCACACTTGGGTGACTCACAGATGGCAGTAAATGCAAACCTTCTGCTTGCGTCCAACCTTCTCATAAGGCAAAGGTTAACTTAAATGATATTTGCACTTTCCAGTACACACCATTCTTTCGATTTCAAAACAAGTTTGATGACTAAGTGGAGCATCAGGAAAGTTTCTTCATTGGTGCACTCTCAAGGAAGCCAGGGATTCCAAGAAGGCCAAACTGAGGCTGAAGCTAAGATGGTGAAAGTTTGGAGGCCCAGTGTGGGAGCTAGACATTTTAGAAGAAATTTCAAACAGGAGAAGTGGATTTTGGCAAAGATTTTGTTTCGCCAAAAGGAGAAATCTTGGCAACAGTTGACAGAGGGAGACGGTAAGATGACAAGAACCCATCCAAGGGGTGGTGGTAAAACAGTCACCTGTGCACCACAGAATCTATGGCAGCCCAAAGTCCTGAACTAATGAATTTAAAGAGCTTGACGCTCAAATTCTCAAAACACCTTGACCATCTGAACCATGAGATAAACATTTAACTGTGAGGAAGAAATCTCAATAGAGCTTAACAGAACTTCTGCACTGACTCTCAACGTTAAATGATTGATGTTGCTTATGTTGGATGAAAACACAACTCATCATCTGATTGCAAACATATGAACTACCCATTTGTAATGGATTTCCATTCTCAGCATCAAGAACGTTCCACAGCAGTAAAAATATACGGAAAGGAAGAGATCACAAGGCTCAGTCAACTTGAACAGTCAGCATTTCAAAACATCCATCAGAATTTTAAGTGAAGTTTCTCACAATGTTGCCCTTGACGTGGGTGAAACCTGTAAAAATGAAAATGAGAGAAAGGAAACTGACTCAATACGTAAAGGGAAAGTGTACGTGACACTTGTGTGAGGGAATGAGGGAGAGACGGCAGAATGAGGGTGAGAGGGAAGGGGAGGGGTCAGACGGAGTATAAGGATACGAACAGGGTGAGAGTGAGAGTAGTTTAGGAAAAAGGTGAGAGTATGCACAGAGAGACAGAGGGAAATTACAGGGTGATATTGAGAGAGAATGCAGAGGGAAGGAGACAAAGCGAGTCTGTGTGTGTAACAGCAGAGAAAACTGTTCAGAAAGGGCCGAAATGGTCGAGAAAGAAGGCAGAGAAAGGGGTGGAAGGGTAGAGGGAACGTGGGTGGGGGGGGGGGGGTTTGCTCTGTATTTATGGTTTTTCCAATGCCCTCGCTGCAGGACAACAGGGTTCACCAGCCATACCCAGACTGGCAGAAGACACTACAGGCATACTGTGAGGTTTTGAAAATCCTATCTAGGTTTGTCACCGTGCAGCTACACTAACACAACTAATATCTTTTGGTGCTACTGAGTGAGCAATTCTAATTGGGCATCTTCCTTAAAGGAAGCTGGGTCCAACCAATGCAACTACACAGCATTAGAACCCCCTTACTCCATTTAACAGACTTTCTTATCCCCAACAGTCTTTTACACTGGGTGTAAAAAAAGCAAACATTATCATAGACCCTAATTTACTCCATTTTCCATCATAAATATCATCAGAAATATGGCCTTCAGAATCCTCAGACTGTGATGTGGTGCATTCAAGGTCCAATTGCTGTTATTGGACCAACAAAACCACTACGTGGATCCTGGGCCACTGGCAAGCTGGCAGGTGGAATCTACAAGAAACATTTCTGCAAACTGGTAAAACATATTCAAGACTCTGAAAGGATAATTTTGAACAAGGAAGCATTCAGAGAGCTGGCAGTATTGCCCTGGGAAAAAATGGCCAACGGTGGTGGAAGGGTTTTCACATTTCCAACAGTTTCATCTTTGTTTCAAATACAGAAAGATACTCTAATCTGGCATCTTTGGGACCTGACTGGTAACACTCTAGGAATTGCCCCCCACCCCCATCATCTTACTCTGACCAGAAATACTTTTCTTTTTAAGTATAGGTACTGCCCAGTCAAGTTGGGTTTCTGAGAACAGTTGGTTGAGATCACAAACTTAAACTAGTAGATTCATAGCAAGTGAGTACAGATCTCAGACCTTAATTAGAATTAATTGATTAATATAGACCGGTACTATAGATTCAAAACAATACTGGACCATGGGAGATGTCCACAGAATGCCAGCCTAGAATGTTTCAACCTGCACTAACTACATCACATTTTAATCATACTATAACTTTGCATACTGTTGGATCCAGCCAGCAACACAGTGCAAATCTTTTCCTGAGATTACTTGACCTAACCCGAGCTGGGACAAACATATTAAAAACTCTCAAGGTTCATCGCAGGAATGTTCAATAAAATTTAACAAAAAGCACTTTAAGGGCACAGTATGGGCCAAGAAGAAAGACCTTACAAAGGGATTTAGAAGAGGCAAGTAAAATGTTTAGAGAAAAATATTCCAGAGCTTAGGACCTTAGCAGCTGGAGGTACACCGCCTACACTGGAGCAATTCAAAAGGTAATTATAAAAGGCTACTCTCTAATGAAGCAAGAGAAAAAAACTAACTCTATCAAAAGGGAAACATTATTTCAATTATGATGTTATAAAAATAAGAGTGCATGGGTTTGTGAGAGGAAGGAGTTTTCTGAAGCCCAAGTTTATTTTAAAACTGGAATGCGCTGTCAAAGAAGGTGGTGGAATCAGATACAATTACAAGCTTTAAGAGGCATTTGGACAGGCACTTATTTAGGCAAGGCATGGAATGATGTGGTTCTAATGCGGGAACGTGGGATGGGCGCAGCTGGTCGGAAAGGCTCAGCATGGATATAGAGCTATGAAGCACTACAGCACAGAAACAGGCCCTTCATAGTGAACTGTTATTATGCCCCGTCCCATTGACCTGCACCTAGACCATAGCCCTCCATACCCCATCCATCATGTGCTTATTCAAACATCTCTTGCAATGTTATATGTTGCAATCCAACCTGCTGGTAACTCATTCAGTACACTCACACCACCCTCTGCATGAAGATCATCTCATTCAGATTCCCCTTAAACGTTTCACCTTTCACCATTAACCTATGACCTCTAGTTCTAGTCTCACCTAACCTCAGGAAAAAGCCTGCTTGCATTTACCCTCCTTATAGCCCGCATTATTTTGTATGCCTCTATCAAACCTCCCCTCATCGTCCTTGGTGAACCAGAAGACCTGTTTCTGTGCTGTATTACACCAATCTTCAAAAAATTATCATCAAATTGAAATTTGGGTTCTGAATAGTTCTCTGGAATGCCAAGAAAACATCAAATAGTTTTTGCTGTTTATAAAAAGAGAGATAATTCCTGATTTTCACCTACTAGCCCAGTCTCACCCCTGCATCTCACTTCTATATACTGGCTATTTTCCCTCTACACCTTGATGCAGGGTTATTGACCAAAACACTGACCGTCCTTTTGTCTCCACACATGCTCCTGAATTATGGAATTTTTACAGTATCTGCTCTTTGATCCAGCTTTTTGCTGCAGATCCCAGCATCTAAGTGTCTGTATAATTACTGAGCAGACAGTAATTCACACCACATTTCCACTTTGCATTCTAGCACTTGCTCGGCAATAGAGCTACGGAGAACCAGCAGTTTAGACACAAGTGGATACAGGCTCTGTCTCATAATTTACTGTTCTATTACTTTACAATACTCTGCTTTGCTAATATTTTGGAAGCACTTATGGAAAGGTGTTATTGAACGAGATGTATCAATGCAGTGTACTAAATGTGAGAGTGTCAACTTCCCAGTGGTGAAATGTGCAAGTACCCAACATTTCTTTTAATGAATTTTTAAAAAAATATATAAATACCAAATGGTAGTCAAATACTGATACTCTGAGATCATATACTTACTGTATTTCGGAATGCTCTTATTCAAATTTGTTGATAGCTTGTTTCTGAAAATTTCTGAAGAAACATTTGGAAAATACTTAACTATGTAAATGTAATTTTGGATCAAAATGTTATGGTTAATTGCTCCAACAACGCTTTCCCATTTTCCTCTACTGAATTTCAATGGTACTTGCCAGTAAAGTGTTAACGACGGTTTGATCTAAGTACACTTGAAGTATGGACTCTGTTGTCCTGCTTCCTCATCACCACCCTGAAACAATACTGGGTGTATAAATGATATTTGCCTCCTAAAATCAGGGTTATGAAAGTCAAATGGAGTGTCTTGTTTGCTGTTAAATAAGTAAGAATGCAAACTTAGCATAGACCAAAATTCAGTTTTAACATTTTCTGAGTTAAAATGATTTTGCAATGCATCACCTATCAGCCGCATTCAAAATTACAATAGTTTTTTTAAAAACTCTTCAAGTAAACTCTTTACTGAGGCACTCATCATAAACACACACAACATAAAACCATATTGTTTAAATAAAATTTCCCGGTGGTGTATTTGGAACTCTGGCATATGGGTTGCTAAGCAGGTTCGGTTTGGTTAAATATTTGAGCACTCAAGAAAAACAGAGTTTTTCATTAATGCATTCATTTTGAGTCGAGAGTAATTTTAAGAATTTACGCACTTGGTGTGACTTTCTGCATGTCAGGAATGAATGTTGGAAACTTAAGGGCGTGCTCACTGATTTTCTATCCATTAAAAATAATGGCAAATCCCTGCTGCAGGAGCACTAATTTGTAAACATAACCTCTAAAGTTTTCTGTAATAGGAACACACCCAAGTTCAGTAAAATTTATGATAGCTTTGAACAAATGTTGAGAGAGAGAAAAGCCAGTACAGAACCTTGTGTTGCCATGAAACAAATATACCTGCAAAATAATCGTAACAATCGGCAAGTGCTTGAACAGGCTCATCAGCTGCACTTTTCAAAAGTTAATTAGCATAAGAGGCAGTGCCACACAAATTCCAATGAGCAGAAATTCACTACACCAGAAAACGTTCAGCATGGCTAACCCTTCCTTATAATAAACACAGTATAATGATTTGAAGTGAATTGATTTGGCATTTTGAAGTTACATAATGAGCAGATTTCAAGTGTCAAAGTCAAAGTGAATTTATTGTCGAAGTACATACATCCCCGGCAAGGATATGAAAGCATCAGGATAACCCATTTCTTATTTTTTTAAATCATGGCACTCAATACATCGAGTGCTTGCTTGATATCTGCCTTTGGCAGTACGTAAGCTGTGGTCAGGATCATGGCAGAGGACTCTCTTGGGAAATAGGATGGTCAGCACTTAACCATTAGGTGTTCCAGGTCAGAATAAGAATGAGACAAGACCACTATGTCAGAGCACCATGATGTGTTTATCATGAATCAGACACTGCCATCTCTGCCCTTTCCTGATGCTGACATCAGGAATTGAGAATTCCTCAGGCTGCAGCACTGTGAGCCATGTATCAGTGAAAAATGGAATGTAACAATCTCTCATTTGATACAGCAACATTACCCCTAGATCCTCTATTCTTTTTCCTCCAATATGGCTGCATATTGGCCAGGAGGATGCGAGGAAGTGGCGATCGATGGTCATGTTCCACATTGCTTCTGCCTGAAATCCACCCTGGTGACTTTGCTTTCAATGACGATTCCGGGTGCTATGCCTGCATTCCTGAATCCTTCAGATTCACCAAGAGATCCTGAGACCACTTGTGCATTACCCCCATGCCACCAGCTGATCAACATTAACCCACTCCACCGCTACATACACATCACCTAGGGTCACCTTATGTACACACAATCAGTCAATTAATCTAACAGTTACTTGTACATTGTGCTTCATAGGATTGTTTATATATTAAAATATATTTATATATTTATATTTATTGTGCTTTTTTGTTAGTTACATAGAAAATGCAGTGCAGGTAAACAATAAGTGCAAGATCATAATGAGGTAGGCTGTGAGGTCAAAAGCCCTTTTTATCATACTAGGGAACCATTTAATAGTTCCGTACAGTGAGGTAGAAACAGTCCTTGAGCCGGGTGGTGTGTGCTTTCAGGCTTTTGTATCTTCTGCATCCACACTAATAGTACTGATACCATACTTGGAGGTATCACCTGATCACCTGGATATGTGAAAGATTTCACTTCCACTACCTTAGGCAATCACCTTTTAGAGTGAAAATATTTCTCCTCAGATCCTCTCCAAACATTCCCCTAAAATAGTGTCCAGTAGTTTTTGATGCCTCTTTCAGTGGAGAAAGTTTCATGCTAACTTTTTAGTCTTTGCCTTGCATAACTTTGTAAATGTCAATTAGGTCTCCCCACCCTCAGCCTCCTCCACTCAAGGAAACAATCTCAGCATATTCAGTCTATCAGCAGAACTGAACCATTCCATCCCAGACAAAATCCTGTCAACTTCCCTCTGCACCATCTCCAGTGCAATCATCTCCTGCACACAGTTCTCCAACTATTAAGGCTGCAACAGTACTTTTATGCTCTTATTGTCTATGTCCTGGTTAATGAAGGCTAGTATTTCATATGCTTTCTTCACCAACTTATCAACCTGCGCCACAAACTTCCTTCCAGGCTTCTTGAACTTGTACATCTGAATTCTGTTCTTCATTCTTCACTAGGGTCCTACCCATACTAGTCCTCCAAAGTGCAACGCCTCAGACTTACCATAGAACCATAGAACACTACAGCACAGTACAGGCCCTTCAGCCCTCCATGTTCTGCCGACCCATATAATCCTTTAAAAAAAGTACTAAACCCACACAACCCCATAACCCGCTATTTTTCTTTCATCCATGTGCCTGTCCAAGAGGCTCTTAAAATACCCCTAATGTTTTAGACTCCACCACCATCCCTGGCAAGTCATTCCAGACACTCACAACCCTCTGTGTAAAAAACTTAACCCTGATGTCTCCCATAAACTTCCCTCCCTTAATTTTGAACATATGCGCTCTGGTGTTTGCCATTGGTGCCTTGGGAAACAGGTACTGACTATCCACCCTATTTATACTTGTCAGGACTAAACTCCTCCTGCCATTGTTCTGCCTATTTTGCCAACCAATTCACAACTTTCTGCTAACTAATCTAACTTTCTAACCAATTTTCCAACTTACACTAGGTCCCTGGACTCTTGAAACTTTGGACAAGACATCCATGTTGCATCTAGTCAAATGCCTTACTGATGTTTATGTACAGTATATCAACCACACTACCCTCACCAACATACCCCCCTTATCCCAAGTTTCCAAGGAATTTTATATGAATATGCTGCATTGGAAGATGGAATATTCAACTGATTTACAGTTCCTTGCAAGAATATTCAGCCCCCAACCCTTTGTTAACATAAATGAGTATTATGACCAGGGATTTTGAGTCGTGGTTTTTATTGCTGATTAGGTTTTCATCCAGGATCTTTCTGTATTTAGCAGCATTCATTTTCCCATCAATCCTGACCTGATTTCCAGTCCCTGCTGCTGTAAAGCACCCTCAAAGCATGAAGATATCTCCACCATACTTTACAGTAGGGATGGTGTTACCTGGCTGATGCACGGTTATTAGATTTATACCACATGTAGCACTTAATTTTGAAGCCAGAAAGTTCCACTTTAGTCTCATCCGACCACCGGACCTTCTGCATCTTTACAGTATCTTCTAAGTGATGCTTTACAAAGTTTTGATGGGCAAGAACATGCCCTTTTTTTTAAAGCTAGGGCTTCTTCCTTGCCACTCTTCCATAAATACCCTTTTTGTGCAAGACCTTAGAAATTGTGGAGCCATGAACTTCATTCCAGTTGCAGGCCCTGATGTCTGCAGCTCACTCAGAGTGACTGTTGGCATCACAGGAGCCTCTCTTACAAGTACTATTCTTCTCTGGCAAATAAGTTTAGAAGGGTGGCCTGACCTAGACAGTGTGGCTGAGGTTTTATAATTTTTTCCAGATCTTCTCGATGGACTGAACTGAGCTCCGAGGCATGTTCAGAGCCTTTGAGATGGTCTTTGTCCCCTTCCCCAGATTTGTGTTTCTCTTTTATCATTTCACTGACTTCTCTTCCACGCTCGTGTCTTCATTTTGGTTTGGTCTGCTGAAAATCTACAATACTGTTGGACGTTACGGAGAGAGGGGGTATAGGCACGCTATTCTGTGCAAGTCCAGAATGCCAAATTTATTAAAATTAGATCATATAGTCCATTTGTTGTTATAAAAGCCCTTCAAAAGCAAATTTCTTTTGGGATAAAGTATTCCACCAGTTGCAATGAGTTTCTTACAAACTAATCTCTTTCTTGGATGTGAATGGTTGCATTGTGATTGCCCTAATAAGTGAGAAGTCAGATTCCAAATATTTGTGCATATGCATAGACCATAAAACCATATGACAGAGGAGCAGAATTAGGTTATTCAGCCCATTGATTCTGCACCACTATTCCATTCTGGCAAATTTATTATCCTTCCCAACCCCATTCTCCTGCCTTCTTCCCGTAACTTTTGATGCCCTGACTAATCAAGAACCTATCAACTTGCGCTTTAAATATTCCCAGTGACATGGCTTTCACAGTTGTCACTGTCAATGAATTTCACAGATTCATTACCCTCCGGCTAAAGAAATTCCTGCTTATTACTGTTCTAAATCAAGGTTGCAGTTTTCAGAGGGTGTGGCCTCTGGCCCGAGACTCACCCACTATAGGAAACTTCCTGATAGATAGATAGATACTTTATTCATCCCCATGGGGAAATTCAACTTTTTTTCCAATGTCCCATACACTTGTTGTAGCAAAACTAATTACATACAATACTTAACTCAGTAAAAAAATATGATATGCATCTAAATCACCGTCTCAAAAAGCATTAATAATAGCTTTTTAAAAGTTCTTAAGTCCTGGCGGTAGAATTGTAAAGCCTAATGGCATTGGGGAGTATTGACCTCTTCATCCTGTCTGAGGAGCATTGCATCGATAGTAACCTGTCACTGAAACTGCTTCTCTGTCTCTGGATGGTGCTATGTAGAGGATGTTCAGAGTTATCCATAATTGACCGTAGCCTACTCAGCGCCCTTCGCTCAAAATCCATTCTGAGCGGCCTTTCAACGTACAATAGGTTTCAAAGAGACTTCCCCCTCATTCTTCTAAACTTGAGCGAGTACAGGCCTGCAGCATCAAACTCTTCCCATGTGTTAATTTCCATATGTTTCATTCTCAGAATCATTCACATGAACTTCCTCTGGTCCTTCTCCTATATCAGCACATCTTTTCTTAGATAAATGGCCCAAGCTACTCACAATACCCCAAAGGCAGTCTGACCAATGACTTATAAAGCCTTAGCACTACATCCTTGTTCTTATATTCTAGTTCTCTTGAAATGAATTTTAACATTGTATTTGCCTTCCTTACCAACTGACTCAATAACCAAATTAACCTTTAGGGAATCCTGCACGAGGACTCCCAAGTCCCTTTGCACCTCTGATTTTTGTATTTCCTCCCCATTTAGACAATAGTCTACACCTTTAGTCCTCCTATCAAAGTACACGACCATACACTTGAGCTACATTGTATTCCATCTGCCACTTCTTTGTCCATTCTCCAAATCTGTCCAATTCCTTCTGCATAGTTCCTGCTTCCTCAACACCACCTGCCCCATCTACCTATCGTTGTAAATGTTTTATGATACAACGATAGGTAGATGGGGCAGGTAGTATGGAGGAAGCAGGAACTATGCAGAAGGAATTGGACAGATTTGGAGAATAGGCAAAGAAGAGCATAAGAAATAGGAGGAGGAGTAGGCCATCTGGCCTGTTGAGCCTGCTCCGCCATTCAATAAGATCATGGCTGATTTGGTAATGGACTCTTCTCCACCTACCTGCCATTTCCCCATAACCCTTAATTCCCCTACTATGCAAAAATCTCTCCAACCTTTTCTTAAATATATTTACTGTGGTAGCCTCCACTGCTTCATTAGGCAAAGAATTCCACAGATTCACTACTCTCTGGGAAAAGCAGTTCCTCCTCATCTCCATCCTAAATCTACTCCCTTGAATCTTGAGGCTATGTCCTTAGTTCTAGGGCAAACTGTAAACATGGTCACAAAGCCATCAATTCTGTCATTCAAATCGTTGACATATAACATGAAAGCAAGTGGTCCTAAAACCAACCCCTGCAGAACACCACTGGTCACTGGCAGCCAGCCAGAAAATGTCCTCTATATTCCCACTGTCTGCCTTTGCCAATCACCCAATTTTCTACCTTAGGTTATTACTTTGTTAAGCAGCCTCATGTGCAGCACCTTGTCAAAGGCCTTCTGAAAATCCAAGTTAACAACAACCACTATATCTCCTTTGTCTCTGCTACCTGTAATTTCCTAAGAGTTCCAACAGATTTGCCTTTAAGAAAACAATATCAGCTTTGGCCTACTTTATCATGTGCCTCCAAGTACCCCAAAACCTCATCCTTACTAATGGACTCCAACATTTTCCCAACCTCTGAAGTCAGGCCACTGGCAGTTAAATTCCGTCTCCCCCTTTTAAAGAGTGGAGTAACATTTGCAATTTTCGGCCCTATGGAACCATTCCAGAACTCAGAACCTAGTGATTCTTGAAAGATCATTACCAATGCTTCCACAATCTCTTCAGCTTCTTCTTTCAGAACCCTTGGGTGTAGTCCATCTGGTCCATGTGACTTATCTATTGCCTTCCTTCTGACCCTTCACCTTTCCAAGCACCTTCTCCTTAGTAATTGCAACTAACTCACTTCTGTCCCCAACATGGCCACTTTTCTGGCACACTGATAGTGCTTTCCCCAGTGAAGACTGATACCAAATACTCACTAAGTCTGACCACCATACCTTTGTCCCCCATAACTACCTTTCCATTGCCATTTGCTAGCAGTCCGATATCCACTCGCGCCTCTATTTTAGTCTTTATATACCTTAAAATCTTTATGTATCCTCTTTAATTAATGGTTAGATTACTTCATATTTCATCTTTTTCTCTCATTATGGCTTTTTAGTCGTCTTCTGTTGGTTTTTTGAAAGCATCCCAATCTTCCAACTTCCCACTAATTTTTGCTATATTACATGCCCTCTTTTTTTCTTTCATGCTGTCTTTGATTTCCCTTGTCAGCCATGGTTGCCACATCCTTCCTTTAGAATACTTCTTCATCTTTAGGATGTATCTGCCTGTCCTTTCAATACAATGTGTATCCTTGAATGTTAAGCTCTCAACTATGATCTTCTTTCAGTCATGAACCAGTGATGCACAAGTCATACCTGCTAATCTCTAATTGTGTTACGAGATCAACTACCTTATTCCATATACTGCGTGCATTCAAATACTGTATAACACCTTCAGTCCTGTATCATCACCCTTTTCGATTCTGCTGCCACACTACACTTCAAGTCATCCCACTGACTGCCATTTTACCCTATTATCTGCTGGTGCTTCCTCATAGACTCACTACACACTGTATCTACTTGAATACCAACTGCTCCATTCTTAGTTCGATCATTCCAGTTCCCAACCCCCTGCCAATTTATTTTAAACCCTCACCAACAACTGTAGCAAACCTGCTGCAAGGATATTGATCCCTCCCAAGTTCAAGTGTTACCCACCATTTTTGTACATGTCATGCCTTCCCCAGAACTCTTACCATTGACGGTCCCAAGCCCAACCGTGAAAGGAGGAGGGTTGAGTATAGGTTTAGCAACCACATCCCATAAAAATCCAGTACTGCAGAAAGACTTGAAAGACTGGCCCAGGACAGAGGTCTCTAGTGAGCTCTTCTTGATGGCCTACACCCCACTACCCGTAATGGGCTCAAGGAAACATCTTCCCCAGAAGAGTTCCCAGTGATACAGAAATCTGAAACCCTTCACAAGCACAAGCACCTCAGCTACACAATCATCTACCAAGTCATCCTATTCATACTCTCATTAGCACGTGGCACAGGCAGCAATCCAGAAATTACTGCCCTGCAGGTCCTGCTTTTCCGTTTTCTACCTAACTCCCTAAGATATTTTCTTCAGGACCTCCCTCCTTTTCTTATCTATGTCATTGGTACCAATGTACACGACAATTTCTGGCTGTTCATCTTTCCCCCACCCCCACTCCGAGAATGCTGCGGCCCCAATCAGAGACATTTCTGACCCTGGCACCCGGAAGGCAACATACTATCCGGAAGTCTCTTTCACACCCACAGAATCTGCAGTTTGTTTCTCTGACTATAGAATCCCCTATCTTACTGCATTCCTCTGTTACCCAACCTCCCAGAGACCTGAGTGCTGTGCTTTCCCCTGCTCTGTCATCCCCAACAGTAACCAATTCAGTATACCTGTTGTTGTGGTTAATGGCCTCAAGGGTATTCTGCACTGGCTGCCTTTCCTCTTCCTGACAGTCACACAGTTCTAAACCTTGGGTGTAACTAACTCCCTGCATATCCTGTCTTATCAACTCATCAGCCTCCTGAATGATCTGGCGTTCATCCACCTCCAGCTCCAACTCCTTAACACAGTCTGCTAGAAGCTGCAGTTGGATGCACGTATAGTTGTCAGGGTCTCCGCAGGTCAGTACAGAGAAAAACTTGGAGATGCTCACCTGCCCACTAGGCTGTTAGAATCTGGGACTGTTACAGTACCGGAGGCAGCCAATCACCTGTACGTCTCCATAAATAAAATGAAGTGAGGCAATTTATGCTTAAGGACAACCATTAACAGATTTTATTAAATTCCAAAACCTGAACACAAAAATGCGCAAAAAAATTAATTATGTAATTACGTCATTACATCAGACCAGGCTCTTTAAGTGAAGCACCAACTCAATGTCAGTGGTTGTGAATTATGTATGTTTCCACCAATTACGGTACCCTACAAACCCATAAGTTCCTTTTGTTACACGAATCTAGCTGGTCTTATGCTTTGGCTTTTTCCCCCATGACTCTGCTTTATTTTGCTTTCTGTATGGACTGAATTTATTGCAAATTTTCAGTATCTGCTGCCCCTCTAACGTAGTTAAAATGCATTTGGGCAATTTAACATTCTGGGCAATTATGTAAAGTAATATTCATTGTTATCCTCAGATGTTTCCCTGGCCAAAAGTTTTATTGAGTTATATTAACATCCACCAAGACTATACTCCTATAACGAAAGTAATTAGAGTCTGACTGAAAGGCCGTTGCAGACATTGTAAAGAGACTCAGACAGAATTCCATTGCAGCAATACAGTATAATCTAAGGCCACAGGTATGTGCCCTTCAGAAAAAAACTACATCATTATACTTTGCTTAATTCAGCAAATACATGGAGCTTTTCCCCTCAACGTGGCTGTGGATTTTGTCTGGGAAGAACTAGTGATGTCCTGCTGCGTCAAGTTTGTAGCGAATTAGAGCCAAAAAAAAGTTAAGCTTCCTTATTTATTACCCAAAACTTGTGAATATTTTTGATCAAATCAGTGCACTGCAATCAAAGGTGGTTCTGTTAGAGCAAAAGCTTGCACCAGTTTACTAAATTCCAAAGCAGTTGAACATTAACACAGAAGCCTGAATACCAGAGTGATTGCAAGAGGTAGATTCCAGGCATTTAATGTGGCATTTCTGAAACTGCACATTGCTCCCTCAATCTTTCTTCCAAATGTAAGTTATAGATATCTTTTTACCTAAAACTGGTCAAGGTGATCAAATAGATTATGCAATCATTAACAACTTGAAGACCATTTCAAGATCAAGATTCAGCGTATACTTCAGGATTGAAATTAGCTAATGAAATTCCCCTTTTAGGGGAAAAAAGTTTCAAATTATGAGGGTAGGTGTAGGTGGGAGAAAGTGAAGAAGAGTGAGAGGGAAAGAGGGAACATTAACATGGGCCACAAATATGTACACTATTTTTATCATGATAACATGATATACATGCAGAGTGGGGATTGCTTAATTTCCATTTATATCTCATCTTCAACTCTTCACAGCATTTAATAAAATTGATTGTCAAGCACATTCATGGAAAAAGTCTTTGAAAGACATTAACACAAAGGTTGCCTAGAATAATCAATAATGCCCTACCAGGCTTTGGTTCAGATTGTGCCTTCCTAACTCTGTTTGGTTAAATGCTTTCCTTGTTCTCAAAGCTTTAAGGATGTGTGGCTCAACAACAAAAACTGTATAACCCAACACTTCCATTAAATGCTTGCATAACAACAGATATTCACTGGAGCAAATGAAATACTGCCCCACATGGAATAATTTTAAGTACAAAGCATGACCAATAAAGTTCTACAAATTTCACCTTTACAAATGGAATTTGCTTAACTTGCAGAGTCACTGTGCAATAAAGGGCAGAGCATTAAAAGCAGCTGGGCTTGGGAGCTTTGGTGAGAAGTGGGGTGAAATGTGACAGCAACATAAAGCATACCATTAACGATGAAAAAAATCTTTCTTTGGATGGGGGTTGCTGAGTAAGTACAAGCACTGATCTCATACTCCCACATCCATTTCCAGTGAAGGTAATTGAAACATATTGTTTTAGGATGGATTTGGTTGGGAGCGGTGGGGGAAGGAGAATAAAGTAACAAACAAATTGGAGAGTACATCACAGCCTAGTATGGAAATACCAATGTCCTTGAATGGAAAATTCTAGAGAACATAGTGGATGTGGCACAGTCCATCACAGGTAAAGCCCTCCTCACCATTCAGCACACTTATACAAAGCATTGCCGCAGGAAAGCAGTATCCATCATCAGGGACACCCAGCACCCAGGACATGCTCTCATCTTTCTGCTGCTGCCAGGAAGAAGGCACAGGAGCTTCAGGACTCACACCACCAGGTTCTGGAACTGTTTTTACCCCTCAACCATCATGCTTCTTCAACCAAAGGGGATAACATCACTTCACTTCACTTGCTCCATCATTGAAATGTTCCCACAATCTATGGACTCGCCTTCAAGGACTCTTCATCCATCATCTTAATATTTATTGCTTATTTATTTATTATTATTTCTTTCATTTTGTATTTGCACAGATTGCACACTGGTTGAACACCCGAGATGGTGTGATCTTTCATTCATTCTATTATGGCTATTATTCTATTATTGAGTAATCCCACAAAAAAAAATTTCGGGGTTGTATATGGTGACATAGACAAGGGGTGATTGATAAGTTCATGGCCCAAGGTAGAAGGAGTCAATTTTAGAAAACCTGGCACATTCATTTTTCAACATAGTCCCTTCCCACATTTACACAATTAGTCCATCAGTCGTGGAGCATACGGATCTTGGACCTCCAGAAACTGTCCACAGCAGGGGTGATTGATAAGTTTGTGGCCTAAGGTAGTAGGAAGCATACTCTCCACATCCACTCCATCTGTGTCCTCTGGTCCTAATGTACACTGGAGGTACCTAATAAAGGCATGTTCATGGTCTTTAGCTGCTGTTGCCCAACCACTTCAAGGTTTGACATGTTGTGCATTCAAAGACGCACTTTTGCACACCACTGCTTTGAGTTACTGTTGCCTTCCTGTCAACTTGAACCAGTCTGGCCACTTTCCTCTGACCTCTTGCTCACAGAACTGCTACTCACTGGATGTGTTTTGTTCTTTTTCACACCATTCTCTGTAAACTTTAGCGGTTTTGGGTGTAAATCCCGGGAGATCAGCAGTTTCTAAGATACTCAAACCACCCCATCCGGCACCAATAATCATTCCACCATCAAAGTCCTTAGATCACATTTCTTCCCATTGTGATGTTTGGTCTGAACAACAACTGAACCCCTTGACCATGTCAGTATGTTTTTATGCATTGAGTAGCTGCCACATGATTGGCTGATTAGATATTTGCACCTAACAAATGGCCATTGAGTGTACATACAGAGCTACAAAACAGGGAAGGGACTGGGAGACAGAAGCCATCCCTACTCTGTGATGGCATAGCCTGAATCTGATTTTTGTCTTAAAAATAGAAGCATAGTGACAGGTTTGAAAATAACCCTGGCCAGGCAGGATTACATTTTTTGACCTTCGACAATGACTCAACAAATCTATCAAATGCACAGGAGACCCACAGAGGCGAGGGAGGTTTTAGCTTTGATCTGAGCTGAGCCAGTGGAACCTCTCCACTACAATTCAGTTCAGTACCACCTCATAGTGTTACAGTTTATTTAATTATGTTCATAAGAACCATATTTCATTGTATTACTCTGTTTTGGACATCAATAAATATGAGTAATCAGGAACACATTTTGCAATGCAAAGCGGAAAAAAAACAAGAATACATGACAACACTGCTGATAAACCTGTGGTGGTTGTTTAAGGGAGGAACTGGGTTTAATGGTGATCTCCAGTGTTTGAACAGCTGGTTAAGTTTCAATGGCAAGACCCAGGCTTGAATGACGCCCCGCCAGGGAAATCAATACTGAGATTCAGAACAAATGATAGTCACATCAGAGAAGCACCTGAGTTAAACCTTTGCTTCTGCTCTTAAGTGTTTGTGACAGCAGAAATTTGAAAGTCGTCCCAGCAGGGGACTGGGCGAAGCAAGTGCAGAAGACAAAAGAGGGAGAGACATTAATCTCGTCATTTTAACACCTAGGTTTACCAATACAGAATTCCTGTCAACACCACAAAATTTTAGATAAATTGGGCCCTCACTCAATGCTCGGCAGAGAGCAGCGACATCACAGCAAACCAGAACGCTTTCACTTTCTCATTCAGTGTGTTGTGAATGAAAGTTCATCCATCAATTCCGTATATAACCCTTTAATTCTATATTCTTTCTGCCATTTGTTCAAATGTCACTGCTCACCAACAATCGTTCACTATTTCTTACAGAGCTACAAATCGACAGCAAAACAACCTTTTCTGTTTATGTCTGAGTTATTGGTTCATATCTCGTTGCTAGAAAACTGCATACCTCCTTGGAACACCAGACGACAGAATTGATTATTGGAGAAGCAATTTAGAAGAAATTACATTAAACCAGATCAGAGATCTTCATGCCAACTATAATTTATTTTCAGGTCACAGTGACTTCCTATGCAGTTTCTGAGAAAATCTGCCTTATCACTGTGCCTGCCCGAACACAGAATGCAATTTAACTACACTTATTTAACTTCCCCACCCCTTGGACACAACACTTAACAGCCCTCGTTAGCAACAACTCGGTGTAAGTTTATAACCATACGTACCTTCACCAACCGACATCTGACTAAATCTTCATTTTAAATAGACTGCAGATGTTTGTTTTAAAGCATTTGTTCTCTCAGAGCAGGCGGCGTATGAGTAGGTTCCAAAAATACATTCTGGAATGTTCCTTCAGGAAAACACTGATCTAGGCTGAGGAGAGTATGCAGAAAACTCACCTCTGAGGCTGGACAATGGAAGCACTTCACTGCTGCTTATCGCAAAAGCAAACAAACACAGAGGAGGGAGGAATGATGTGATTACAGCCTGGAAAGAGCTGCAAGACCACACCTAAAAATCATTTAAAAACACAGCCAACCAGCTCTGACTGCTCCACATGTTTCTATCTGGCAAGAAGTACCAATGCAAGCCGTATCTGAGAACACAAGAGCATTTGTGAACTCAATACATATTGATGTAATCACTTTGGATTTTAATGGAAAGAAAACCTGTGTGGACTGCTGCTGGGTGTACTAAAGGAACCTTCAATCACAGTACAATCACCAAGAACAATGTAGTGACTCATCCTCAACTGAGTTTTAGTAGGCATTCCTTTTTGAAATAGTGAAACTGCTAACTGCGCATTTTAACACAATTATGACATTGCTGCATTTAGCTGAGTTCCCACATAGTTTAGACTAAACACAACAAATTAACAGAATTCAGCAAGGCTAAATAACACACCCCAGCTGCTATTACACTACGTTGCATCTTAGGTGGCATTGCATCCCATAAACAACTTACTGAAACTTCACCAACTTGACAGGTATATGTAGTAAAAATAATCCCGTGAAATCAGTATTCACTTATAAAGGCAAAAATAAGTTTTAAAACTGTACTGCCTCTGTACAATAGCTCCCTAGTTATTTTTTAGTTATACAACCCAGTGAGTTACTCACAAAAGACCTGCTATCATTATCACAAAAGTGGAACCATGTGCTGAGGGACTGATTTACACACTATCTGCAGGATGGAGAAAGATCAAAGGCACAAGGTACATTTTTACATTGTTCAGTCAGCCATTTACACATAGATTAATTTTTGTGTAAGTCCACAGCCAATTAAAGGATCATACTGCCATCATTTGATCAGTTAAATGTTGAACTTAAGATAACAAGTATTTCAAATACACATACATACATATACAATCTTATATGCACATTTGTACTTACTCTTACATCTCCATTTAAAGTCCTTGAATGGTTTAAAGAGATATGAGCAGGATCCTTGTGGTAAACCTTCAACAGTGCGCGGTCTTGAATGTTCCTAGAATCAAACACATCACTTATTACAGAAAAGACAACAGCACAATTTCTACTTTTTTCTCTGATGACATACAAGATCAGAACCTCAAAGATGATACAACCATTCTGTCACAAAGATAACTTACCACCAGAAAAGGTTTTATTACATATCAATAATTCCATACCCATGAAAACTCAATTCAAACTAATTTTTCACCCAATCAATTGTGTAATCTAATTAGTTTTACTTGATGCCAATGCCTACAATAAGCAGACCACAATTATTGGCAGGCAGTTAATAAGCAAGACAAATAAAACACTTAGCAGTAATTGGGTGACATAAACTATTGCTTACATCAACACAAACCTGTGAAACTTCTGAGACTTCCACAACCTAATAATGTGAAGCAGCACCAGAATATTGTTAAAATTCCAGCAGGAGAAAGCACATGAAGCTCCTGAATTTTGACTGCAGAGGGACAGCTAATCTGACACAGTGCCAGAGTGACACTGTATCTCGATTGCATTGAGTGAATCCGCCAATTAAGGAAATTGGAAGAAAACATACAAAATGTATATTTTTAATATTTTAAGAAGCACCCTGTGTAAAAAAGAATTAAATTTAAGAGAGAATGATGGTTGGAAGTGCAATTTTGTGCATCCCCCAACATCGCACAATGCTACAGTTGTCTAGTCTCTTCACTGCTGTGCTCAAGCAAACATCAATCTGAGGCTGCTACACACACAATCCTATTAAAAGTCACACCACACAGATTCAAGGTCCCATATTCACACATTAACAACATTGCCATTACATTGAGAATTACTACAAAATTAAATATTTGAGAGACAAGGAACTACTATCAAATACACAATAGTTACAAAAGAAGTCACATTTTGTCAAAATGACTAATTTTCCTCACAGACAATGATGTTCACATTCTGTACCATGAAAAGAACATTATAAGTAACAATGTTTCATACTAACCATAAAGTTGGAAAATGTCTTGTTTGGTATTCTGGTATAAAGCATTCACCAGATCTTGAAACTTATCCACTGTTTGGAAACAGCCTCGTTATTCTACATGTAATTACTAATTACATACGAGCGCTTCTATTTTAAACAGCAACCCAAAAGCATTTTAGTTGCATTTAAATTCACCAGATTTGCCTCAGCCAACACTAGCAATCATCTGGGAACTTCCTTTAAGAATCTGTCTTAAAGACAAACCTCCATCTATACCTCCATCTACTTTAACCACGGTGCCTGATTTGAACTTATAAGCAAGTGAATCCCTGATTTAAAAAAAGTGGGTTTAAAACATCCACAATGATCACTTAGTAAGTAAATTAACTGCAAAATTATAGGTTTAGCTTGAACATTCCTCCTTAAGCAAAAATGTTGAATTAGAGGATTGCTGTCAATTATCTTCCAGTCAGTAGTTACCTACACTAAAGCTCTAGTCAAAAACCCAATTCTACAAAGTACATCAAAAACACAAACACAACCACATCCTGGTACAGAATCAAAGGCAGATGCCCCTTTTGAAATATTGTTATGGAATAGACAAAATAATTCCATAAAACTCCTAACAAAAATTGTGGTAAATGGAAGTATTAAGGGCTGAATAAAAGCCTTCTTCAAACCTTGCAGGCAGAAGTGCAACTGCATGACATGAGCTATCTGCTATTGACTGTCCCACGCCCAACCATCAAGAAGTGGTTGCCCCATTTCAAAGCATATACAGTATGTCATGCGATGAATATTCATGAAAGTGGGTATGCGCAGCTGATATCCCTTATTTATAGGATAATCAATGAATCAAATATGTCTTTATATCTGGTAGTTTCATGCTCATTATTATTGAGGCTAGTTTAGAATTATAAATCAGGCTATAGCTGTGAAATACTGAACAAGTCTAAAATAATTTGTACAACAATAAAGCTACTTAAGTCCGCAGTAAAAGAAAGCTTCTAATTCAGCTACCTTCAGAAGCTTTACAATTTATACCTACTATCATCAAGTCTAGCCCAGTAATCCGCCAGGTTGTTAACCGTCTACTCTACCATGTACTTTAACTCTGCAAGATCTGAACTTTTATCCAAGTAGAATCAGAATCACTATTATTGACATGTTGTTTTGTGGCAACAGTGCAAAGATATAAATTACTATAAATTAAAGAAATAAATATTGCAAAAAATAATGAGGTAGTGTTCATAGAACATTCAGCTACCTGATGGTGGAGGGGTAGAAGCCATTTCTGAATTGTTTAATGTGGGTCTTCAGGCTGCTGTACCCTTTCCCCAGTGGTAGTAATAAAGAAGGTTGTGTCTCAATGGTGAAGGTCTTTAGTGACGAATGTCACTTAGTGATCCAAGTATTTGTTACTGCCCAGATTCAACTACTGTATCCTTACGTTTTCCTGCTGAGCCTCTCATTTTTCATGCTCCACAAAATTACCATAGCAACTTTGCTGCCCATAACCAAATCCACACTAAATCCCATTCATCAATTACACTCATACTTGTTGACCTAAATTGTCCCAGGCTCCTGAATGACTGCTAAATTGTCATCGACATATTCAGCTCCAGCTTTACCCTCCATAAATTTTCTAAATATTTGCTCCTTCAACTCTAAAATCATGTTTTCATTATTGTCTCAGTCAAATACCTTACTGCTGTTACTGACAGCAGTACCTGCAAATTTGTAATGTTCTCTGCTTCTGTTTCGGGTAAGGTGGTTGTGTACTCAGATGCAGCAACTTCAACTTCTAAAAGTGTTATTGTCCTTTATAAACATTTTTTAAGAATCCAAGCATTAGGTACTGCAGGTCGACCCCATCAGCGAGTTGCTCACTGCAGGAGAAACTGAAGGAGCTGGACTCGGTGTGGACTATGCTGCTGCCCGCGTCAGAGTGGTGTTGGTGCGTGAAGGCAGTGTACAGGCTAACAGTAAGTGATTGTCTTAGTTGCTTTTCTTGTGATCACAAGACATAATGGGGCATTGGTAGTGTGGAATGTCACTAGTTTATTGGTGAGACAGACTGCGGAGGAGTTGCGTGGCCTCAGTTGTAGTGGGGACCAGGCCGCAGGGCGCCATGTCAGATGGTTTCAGCCACCCAGGAGGGTCCGTGCTGGAGGCCTTATGTTGGGGCATGGGTCATGGCTGCCAGTGTTCACTGTGTGGAAGTCAAGCTGTATTGTGTTCAAATGCAGACTGCTGCAACATTCAGAAACTCAGGGACGTGGACTTTGAAGTTTTTTTGCTGACTGGATGTTTACAGCTATGTGTGCTGTATGTGCCTTGTGCTGTGTATGACTGTTGGTAACCTGATTCGCACCTTGGCCCCGGAGTTATGCTGTTGCACTTGGCCATATTCATGGGCATTCATGTATGGTTGAATGACTTGAACTTGAAATATCTCCTGAATTCCTTTGCCTGTTTCCCCTTATTTAATAATGACCTCACAACCTAATCTCAGGACAAAGCTTTTGAGGACAATTCAAGTGACACCTTCTTTACACCTCTTATCTAACTACATCCTTGGAAAAGCTCTGGAATGTTTATCCATCTTAAAACCTGCTATCCAAATCAAAATCACTGTATGTCTTTCTATTTAGTTGCAGCATTAGAAGTGCGTTGGGATATTTTCTTACGTTAAAAGGTGTTAAGTACATCCAAAAGGATATTTGACAACCCACAGCCAACCATTGCAATTAAAGATCAAGTTGCTAAGTATATAGGAAATACATTTTGTAACTGATGAATTACCTTTCATTCAGATTTTGCTTTTTCATCTCATGAAATTTTGCTGGTAATTCTGAATAAAGAATAACAAATTTCTTGTTCCCTGTATGTTATTCTGGGGCTTGCATTTTCTTTGGGAGTTCATTACCCCAAATCATTCTTGCACAGCAAGTTTTAGACAAAATCACGGTTATCAGTCTGGGAGTGGCGGTGGATAAAGACAGGAAACAAGAAGCTGCCATAGCAAGAGATTTGAAACATGCAACTAAGAGAATTAGCCTGCTGCGGACTTGGATTGGAAGTAGGCCAGACAAGTAGCAGTGAGCGAATTACACTGCTCCAAGAGGGTAGAAAGGTTCCACGAGAGTAGAGAGGCACTGAAGTGCAAATAGGAAGGCAAGTGTTTACATTTTGATTAAAACAACTGGCAAGTGGTTTGTTAGCCCAAAGCTGAATGGTGGTGAGAGAGGAGGTACAGGGCCAGGTGCAGCACTTGACCCACTTGTAAGGATAGGTGCCAGGAGGGAGATCAGTGGGGACAGAAGAGTGGACAGGGAAATCACTCAGAGACCAATCACTATGGAAAGTAGAGAGACGGGGGAGGGGGGAGGAGAGAGAGGATGAGAACAATGTGTTCAGTGGTAGAATCCCGTTGTAGATGGGGGAAGTTACAGAGAATGACGTGTTGGATACGGAGGATCATGGGATGGTAGGTAAGGACAAGGGAAACCCTATTCCCATTACCCTGGCAGGAGAATCGGGTGAGGGCAGATGTGCGGAAAATAGAAGAAATGCTGATGAAGGCAGCATCAATGGTGATGGAATGGAAACCTGTTCTTTGATAAAAGAGGATATCCGGAAGAAGATGATGCCAGCGAACAATGTGACCAGGGGTGACATCCTCCAGACAGTTCATGAAACCAGTTCTTTCACATCTTCTTTTTCTTTCAAATGTAGTTCTGCTACTGTTGGAGCCTGCGATCTACAGTTTACTGGAGTGTTTGGAGCCTGTGATCTACATTTTGCTGGTGTGTTTTCAGGCTAATTGAACAATTTGGCACTTTGCCGTCACCAAGGTGTTCAGTGAGGTCTCAAGTGAAGCGTGTGGCCTCGAGGCCAAGAAGTGAGCCCATGATCGACTCCATTTCTCGCTGATTAAAGCATCGAGGAAGATTGAAATTGAGGTAAGAGCAGAAGGCGAGCTGGCGTTCAGCGGCATATACCAGCATCTTGCTCGCTGCCGCCAGAGGAAGGTGTCTGCGTTGTGATGGTTTCTCGCCCCCTCCTGCTTACTGGTCCCAGAGGAAGGACCCTGCATTCGAATGGTCTCTCTCCCTCTTGCTTGATGTTTTTGGAGGAAGGTGCTGGAGTTCTGGGTCTTGGGCAGGATTTAATTGATGAAGTTTGTGGATTGGACTCTGTAGTTCACCTGTGATGCATTTCTGGTTTCTGGTCGCTCCTTTTTTTTGTTGTTATTTTGGGAGGTTTTGATTGGGACCTCCTGCAGATAACAAACGACACAGCACTTGATCGAACTGAACTAAGCTGAACTGAATATGCCTGAACTTTTTCAATTTTGTGTTTTATATTTTGTGCTTTTCACTTTTTTTTTCGGTTTGTGCAATTTACTTTTTTTAATTGTGCTGGGGGGGTGGGGGAGGTTTGATGTTCTTTTTCTTTGAACAGGTTCCATGATTTTCTTTGTTTCTTGGCTGTCTGTGGGAAGAAGAATCCCAGGTTGTATACTGCATACATATTTGGAATCTTTGCATCTCAGACGTTCTAGAATCCTAAGAACAAATGCAGCAGAGACACTGCGGCTACGTCCACACTAGACCAGATAATTTTGAAAATGCCAGTTTCGCATAAAAATGATAGGTGTCCATACTAATCATTTTTGAAAGTAATTCTGTCCACATTAAAACAGAGATTTCAGTGAATCTCCTCCTATTGCGCATGCGCAGGACACATCTACCAAAAACAAGTGACATGTTTGGTGTCCAATTTCGCCCTGAAAGACTTGGTGCGCGGTTGTTCGGTTACAGACCAGAAAAACTTAAACGACTGACAGCTGTTGAATCTTGTGCAGGAGGACTTAAAACTAAAAAAAAAACCGGAGCATATAGAGGCAATCAACAGGGAGTTCACGGACAGTATGACCCGGCTGACAAAGAACATTGAAAAACTGACTAACTCTGTTGCATTAACAAAGCACCTTGTTAAATGTATAAAACATGTCTGCATCAGTGTTATCTTAGACTTCCATACAATGTTACATTAGGCTGTTACACATCTATTGTCAGAGAAGTATTTGCGTAAATAGGTAAACCACCTTCATACGAGTAAGGACAGAAAACAGGGCAAAGTGAGTATACTTATTTATTCAGTAAGTTATGGGTCGCAGTATTTGGTGAGTACATTTCTAACTCTTCTGGTTTCAGTCCCATTGCCGTCTGTTCTGAAATTGTTAGGTTGCGTTCAAGAAAACAATGAAATGGCGCGCTGCCGTCACCATTTGTTCCGGCACGTCATGACAGCGTTTTCAGATTTCTCTGGTTACCCTGTCTACACTGCTCCGGCCAATCCGATGTTTTCAAAATTACACACTCTGGAGAGCGTTTCTGAAAGTCTCCGGTTTTGGGGGACGAAAACGCTGTTTTAGTGTGGACGAAGGGTCAAAACAAAGAGGAAGAGCTTCGGTTACGGATTTATCCGGTGTAGTGTGGATGTAGCCTGGAGCTGAGAAAAGGGAACAGCATTTTTACACGTGACAGAGCGGGAAGCACTAAAATCAAGATAACTATAAGATGTCAGTGAACAGTCTGTCTCCAGAGATGAAATCCATTGTCATCTTTTACAAACCTACTGGCATTCACAGTTATCTTGACGATACCTCCTCCTACCCTGTCATTTGTTATGGATCTCACCACCATTCCGGGTACCAAACAGTCCTTCCAGGTGAGGCAGCACATCACCTGGGAATTTGCTAGGCTTATCTCCTCTATATGGTGTACTAGTTGCACCTCTTCTACATCGATGACACTTGACGCAGATGGGGGCTGCTTTGCCGAGCACCTTTGCCCTGTCCACCAGAAAAAGCAGGATTTCCAAATGGCTACCTATTTCAATTTGACTTCCCATTCCGACACATCAGTCCATGGCCTCCTCTGCTGCCATGATAAAACCACACTCAGGTGGAGGAACAACACCTCATTCCATCCTGGTAGCCTCCAACCCAATTTCTCTAACTACCAGTAATTTCTCCACACCACCCCCCCCCACCCCCAGCTAACTTTTTTCTGTTCCCTATTCTGATTACCTTCTTATCCCTTCTCATCTGCCCTTCACCTCCCTCTGATACCTTTTCACCTTCTTTTTCTCTCATGGTCCACTGTCCTCTCCTATCAGATTCCTTCACCTTCAGCCCTCTTCCACTTATCAAGTTTCTTACTTCATCCCCCTCTCCCCCACCCAGCCACCTTCTACCTCACCTGGCTTCCCTATCACCTACAAGTTTATACTCCTTCCCCTGCCCCCAACCTCACCTTCTTTCTGGCTCCTGCCCCTTCCTCTCCAGTCCTGAAGTCCAAAATAGTGACTGTTTATTCCCCTCCAGAAATACTTTCTAACTTACTGAGCTACTCCACCATTTTCTGTGTGTTGATCAAGATTTTTGGCATCTGCAAAACCTCGTGTTTGTTGACACTTAAAGGGTTTAAAGCTTAACCGAATAAACATGATTTATAATATGTCAGATGCTAACAGAAAATTGAAGGGGTAATGTGAGAAAATGAATGTAAAACTTTGAGTTCAGTTAAGAAATGCAAAGTATGAAATATTAGATGCAAATTCCAAAAGAAAACTTTTCCATGGAGAGTTAGGCTAAAGCATGAGAGGTAGTTGTTTCACACTGCTAGATGATACTATTTTTATTCAGTTACTTTGGCTACATTGTATTTCTTGGAAGTGTAAATAGAGTATTGTAGGAGTTAATTACTAGATCAATATCAAAGGAAAGTCAGTGCCAAATAAAAAAATCAATTGTTATTCTATTATTTCTAATCTTTTGAAGGTCGTACATGTGTTCCACATTTATAAAATAATTCAATTGAATTATGAAAAAGCTTTCACATTTAAACATATAACTAAAATAAATTGAAATCAGGAATGGGATTTCACTGAAATAAAATTAAATTCTTTGAATGTTAGGCAACAGAATAGGCAACTAACCACTCAACAATGTCATTGAGTGAATGATTTATTTCAGTGAAAGTTAAAATTAAAATGGAAAATATCGCACATTATGTCAAATTAACACAAACTGACTCTGCAGTTCAATACATGGATTTAGGGATTCTAATAACAATTTTGTCAAGAAGTGAAAAGTAAATTTTACAAATCTGAGAGTGCAAGAATTCTCAGTGCAGCATATGAATTAGAATTAGAATCAGAATCAGATTATTTATCACTGATATATGTCGTGAAATTTGTTTTGCATTAGCAGTACATTTCAATACATTAAAAAAATTACTATGTTATGTTATGACCCCAGCCCCCTCCTTTGTGAGAATCGCAAGAGAGAGAGTGATGTGCTGAAATTGGACTCAGGAAAATAAGAGAGAAGCCTTAAGGTTTGGAATGTAGTCTGGCCTCTCAGCCAGACAAAAGCCACGGACATGGCCATTGTCTCTTGGAGACACCTTTGTGGAATAAGGGACTGGACTACGTGCAAACCCTCAGGGCAACGTGGGCTGGGTGATGGGGAAAGATTGCCTCACCCCACCCTGATTGACATCTACAACCCTGCCAGTCCAGATAAAAGGTGGGCTGCCGAGGCGGCCCCTCAGACGCACCAAGGAGACATACTAAGAAGACACGATAGCGTTTCCCGTCGGAGCGGGAAGCCATTTTGAAGGAAGCCACGTGCATTAGATTCCGGATCGGGAGTCTGTGGCTGAAACCAAAGGAAAAACCGTTTTTAACTAACAACAGGGATTTGCTTCGCAAAGACAACGGGCAAGTGTTCCTTTCTCTCACAAATCCTCTCTCTCCAACACGTGAAATGCCAGCGGTTCCCAAACGGAAAAGCCTGCAGATTTCTGAGTGACTTTTATATTCCATTGGACTCAGTATTATCCCCTAGACAACGATAGAGCTTATTTCTGATTGATTATTACTATACCTGTGCTTTAGATTGAGTATTGACGACGTATATGATCTAAATGCTTTGTATTAACCATACGTTTGTGCCCCTTTATAAATAAAAAACTTTTGAAAATAGTACCATCAGACTTCAGCGAACCTCTCTATTTTTGCTGGTGAGCCACCCAGTTACGGGGAACGTAACAGTTACAACAAGAAATCAATCCACATAATTGGATTAATCAGTACAGCCGCTTTTTTGTGACAATGCTTAAAGAACAAAAATCAATCGAGAAAATAATTGGAAGATAGTTTTGTGTGTGTTGTTGGAATACCCTTTGTTTATTTGCATAGTGATTAGCACGATACTATTATAGCTTGGGGCGTCAAGAGTTCGGAGTTCAATTCTGGTGTCCTCTGGAAGGAGTTTATCTCCATGGAATGTGTGCGTTTTTCCTGGGTGCTCCGTTTCCTCCTACATTATATGTTGTCCCGTGATTAGGCTGTGGTTAAGTCAGGGTTGTCAGGATTTGCTGGCTCAAAGGGTCGGAAGGGGCTACGCAGCTGTATTGCTAAAATAAAATAATATTGGGACACTTTTCCACTTAGCTGGCACAAGAGGCTACTGCCAAATAGTTTCTAACTAGCATCAGTCACGTGAACATCTGTGGCCATTAGACACACTCAGAGTGAACAGTTTTTAAATAGCGACAACTGCGTGTGCTTGTGTTATGTTATCCATTTGGGCTGACGGACGCCAACGACAAACATTTGATAGCTCTGGGTCTGTACTCGCTGGAATTTAAAAGTTTGGGGGGGGGGGAATCTCATTGAAACCTTTCAAAGGTTGATAGGCCTAGACAGAGGAGATGTGGAAAGGATGCTTCCCATGGTGGGGGAGTCTAGGACAAGAGGGCAGAGCCTCAGTATAGAGGAACATCCATTTAAAACAGAGATGCAGAGAAATGTCTTTAGCCAGAGGGTGGTGAATTTGTGGAATTTATTGTCACAGGCAGCTGTGGAGGCCAGGTCATTGGGTGTATTTAAGGCACAGCTTGATAGGTTCTTGATTGGATGGGACATCAAAGGTTACGGGGAGAATGCCAGGGAGTGGGGTTGAGAAGGGGAAGAAAGAACTAGCCACGATTGAATGGCAGATCAGACTCGATGGGCCAAATGGCCTTGTGGTCTTGTGGTCCAATTAAAAAAGTAGTGATTTTAGATCATTTTGTTTTTATTTTGACTTTTAAAAAAGTTCAGAACCTTGTCAAGATTCAGAAAGGCAATGAAGGTAGTCCATTAGTAGCATATATCAGATGAATTCCTCTGTCAGTAACTATTAGGAAACAATACACAGTTTTATAGCACTGTAGTAGCATTGGTAGTGTTCTAATTTATTCTGTATTTTATTTAAATACATAATTTATTACTCAAAAAATAGTGAGGTAGCGCTTATTGTCTGTTTGGGAATCTGATTGTGGAACGAAAGAAGCTGTCCCTAAACATGAGTGTCCATTTTCAAGTAATATGAATTGGACAATAAGACCGAATGCCATAACAAAGCTTGTTGAAACAGCAAAGATGGCCAGCATTGCATTAAGACTCATTAATCTCGACTGAGCAAATAAGCAAAATGATTGCAAATGGAATTGAATAGAGAAAAATGAGCAGCAGAGTATCCAAAACTCTGATGTTACTGGTGATAGCCTTGGAGGACTAAACTTGATATGCATTTCCACCTGTCTGCTGTTGTGTACAACAAAATGCACATGGGCTATTTCATTATAAATGAGGGAGCATGAAACAATTGGCAAAAAAAAAATCAAAAGGAAAATGAGAGCAACTTTTTTAAAAAAAAGAAACAAGTCATCATGATGTTGAAACTGCAGTGGAGAAGATTAAATTGCATGGGCACCAATGCGATTGGCTGAATGGCCTCTTCTTGCATTGCAAATTTTCCACAATTTTCTGATTGTCATGTGTTTAAGAGAATAGCATTTTTTTTGCCATGGGAAGTCTGCAGAGCGAGTGACATCACTTTCATAGGGATGCTACAGTTGGTCATGTGTACTTGAATGTGATAGCATTCTTTGAAAGGATAACGTTTAGTAAACAGGAAGATTAATATTTTAATTACAGTACAAAAGGAAACTAAATGCCAGAGCTGATCAGAACTCTACATTATATTTTCTCAGCTACTATATTTGTCTGCTTACTGAAATTTAGAGACAGAGACACAGCACCGAAACAGGGCCTTTGGCCCTTGCATCCATGCCATCTATCAATATTCCCATTTACCCCTATCTGACATTAATTTCATAACTTTCCCCTCTGCCCACCCCTATCTTTATTTCTCATTGTTGACACACTTCAGCTTTGATATTTTATTTCCTGGAGTCCATCCCACCACTTTGACATATCCAATATAATTTGGCCCTCGTAACTTGCCAATTAAATCCTTAACGTGTAGTGAGCCCAATCTTCTCACTCTGTATTGTTTAACCATAGGTGGCTTTAAATCAATCAAAGGTACAGGAATGTGGAATTTACTAAGTAAAATAATAGAGGAAATTAAGATTAATCTGTTCAGAACCTTGGTTAGACTGTTCCTTGAATACAATTTCCTGCTCTTGTCCCTGAGACACAAGGAAAGCATTCAAGGAAGGCAGTGTTGCAAAGAATCACAGTGTTGGAGGCTGGTATCAGAGACTGGTGAATGAAAATGAGATTGGTAAAACATGGGTTTCTGGGCCTGTTTAAGAGATGAAAGCGAGACAAGGAAATTGAAAGGTAAAGAGTTTCAATTTTCTTGGTGTAGAGCAGAGACTGGATAATCAAACCAGTGATGGGAAAATTTAACACTAATGTCAGACAAATCAGCAGATGCAACAAACATCCATGTGAATTAGAAAACCTTGAGAACTGACTGGATTATATATCAGCAATGGATGAGAAGTATTTACAGATGGATGGATTTAGGTGAAACAAATATTAATTCCCTGATATGGGCATCATGCAAACAAAAACAATTATATACAAATAAAGATGAGCTTTATTTGTCACATGTACATCGAAACATACAATGAAATGCATCATTTGCATCATTGTGCAAGATGTTTCCGGGGACAGCTCACAAGTGTCACCACAGCATGTCCACAACTCAGTAACTCTAACCGTATGTCTGTAGCGGTGTGCTACACACAGCGCTGGAATAACGACACGCAGACGGTGAGTTGCAGCTGCGTAAAAGATTTTTTCAAACTTCGCAGCCTCGCTTTTATGCCTTCCCATTTCTGTAAGGGGCTGTAAGGGGCACATATTCACAGTCCCTTCCCGCGTGCGGGCTTTTCCCCTTGCTGGTGAAGAAGGCCTGGCGCCCTTTTTGGGGCCGGCCTCTCTGCCAGTGCGCGCCATTTTGTGAGCCAGTTCGAGTGCGCTGGAAAGTGGGTCACCATATGTCTTTGAAATGTGGGAGGAAACACGTGGTCACAGAGAATGTACAAACTCCTGATTAGACAGCAGTAGGGATCAAACGCCAATCAATGATTGCTGCTGTTGTAAAGAGATTGCACTAACTATTATGCATTGAATAATTCCATACAATATTTTCTTCAATGTTCAAGATCAGAGAGCATTCAAAGTGAAATATGAATCAATTCTTTGAGAAAATTGATGGACAAAAGAGACTGCATATACTGGAATCTGGAACAAAAAACAAAACACTGGAAGAACTCAGATGTCAAGCAACATCTGTGGAGACAAGTCGACATCCTGGGTCAAGATTCAACAGCTATGAGAAGCCCACGGTTAAAACTGGTGTAATCTGAGCATCAGAAATTCAGTATGATATAATGCAGGACATAGATGGTGTAGATTCAAGTTCAGTTGAGATCATAGAGCAAGGAATAGATCAATTTTCCTGCAGTGAGACTGAAGATCATAAGCAAGCTCTACTCCTCATGACTTAATGTATTTATGGACTTGCCTCACAGCAGGATGAAGAAATGCTACAGTAAACATATTCTTGAAAAGAACAGTTCAAACACCTTTTTTTTAGCAAGTGTAGAATTAACAAGTCATGGTTAGCTGGGACTGTTTAAATTGAGAGTTCTCTGAATTTACAAAAGAACAGCAGAATAAAATGATAGCAAACAATCTGATGTCAGTGAAGTGGCCTTTGGCCATCTCAATAGTTGAAGAGTTCATTGAGATGTGGCTGAAGATTAGAATAAGATTTATTTTCACTAACATGTGTGCGAAATTTGTTGTTTTGCAGTGCTACGAGTTACAATAAGAAATATTAAAAATCAATAAGCAATAAAATTTTGATATGCTAGTATCAGTGGGGTTGGCGGAGAGGAATAGGTAGAAAGCAAGTGTGGAAGAAAAAGAGTGAAAATTGAATAAATATTTCATAATTTCCCTCAATTCCAACAACAGTTGATCTTCTTGCTTACATTAAAAACAATTTGTCCAGCAGCAGCATACCTCTGGCAATCATTAGAACTTTTCTATTTCCTTCAATGGATACTTCTACCCGACTTTCAACAAAGCACATTAAAAAGAACGTAGGAATACAACTCTTTAAGAAGAGGGAATGAGAACATAGAACTGTACAGTGCAGGAATTGGCCCTTCAGCCTACAATGCTGTGCCGAGCCAAACAACTTAGAAATCAATTGGCTGCTAAAATAATCCTCTCCGCTTACACAATGTCCATATTCTCCCATTTTCCACACATTCATGTACCTACCTAAACATCTCTTAACAATCTCTAATGTACGTATCTGCCTCTACCACACCCCGAACAGCATATTCTAGGCCAATCTTCATATCATCTGCAAACTTACTAACCTGCTCATCTACATTTTTATCCATGTCATTCCAATACATCACAAAGAGCTGAGGTCCCGTACAGATCCCTGTGGAACACCACTGAACATAGTCCTCCAGATACGATAAGTCCCTTTGACCACCACCTTCTGTCTTCAATGGGAAAGTCAGTTTTGAATCCAAACAGCCAATTCACCATGGATCCTATCTATCTTAATCTTCTGGATGAGCCTCCCATGAGGGACTTTGTCAAATGCCTTACTAAAATCCATGTAAATGACATCCATATCTCTATCTTCATCAATCACCCTTGTCACCTCATCAAAAAACTCAATCAAATTAGTAAGATTCGATTTGCGCCGCACAAAGCTGCTCTGGCTCTCCCTAATTAAGCATTAGGCCATGGTTTTCCACATGCTCATAAATCCTGTCCCGAAGTATTCTCACCAGTAACTTTTCCACCACTGATATGAGACTCACTGGTCTATAGTTTCCAGTATTATCACCAGTTCCCTCCTGTATAATGGAACTACATTAGATACTCGCCAGTCCTGCAGGCAAAAACTCATGTAAAGTACTCATTAAAGACCTCACCCACATCCTCAGCATCCAAGCAATGTTCCCCTCCCCATTTATACTTGAGAGGTCCTACCCTCTCCCTAATTATTCTCTTGCCCTTGTTTGCCTTGGGATTCTCTTTAATCCTGTTCGCCAAGGATTTTTCATGCCCCTCCTGTTTTATCCAATTCCCTTCTTGAGGTCTTTTCTGGCTTCTTCATTATCCTCAAGGGCTTTGTTTGATTCCAGCTTCCTAGGTTTTACATACTTTCCTTTTCCTTCTTGACTAAATTTAATTTCTCACATCTCTTAATATCCAACGTTCTCTTACCTTGCCATCCTTGTCCTTCCTTTTTACTGGAATGTACCTGCCTTGTACTCTGTGCAATTGATCTTTAAACACCCTCCATGTGTCAGATGCAGACTTACCCAAAAACAGCTGCTCCCAATTAACTTCCTCCAGCTCCTGCCTAAAGCTCTTGTAATTTGTCCTACACCAACTTAAAACATTCCCACAAGGTCCATACTTATCCTTATCATTTGCCATCTTAAGAGTTAAAGAGTTGTAATCACTGTCCTCCAACTGGTCACCCACTGTAAGCTTGGTCAGCTGGCCAGGCTCATTACCCAACATCAAGTCCAGTACAGCCCCTCCTCGTGCTGAACTATCTACATATTGATTTAAAAAACCCTCCGAGATGCACCTAACAAATTCTGCCCCATCTAAACCTTCTGCACTAAGTAAGTCCCAATTTATATTAGGAATGTTGAATTCCCCATGACAAAAATCCTATTGACTTTTTAAATCTACTCCTCATCTTTTTCCTCCAGTCCTGTTGAAGGGTCTTGGCCCGAAACGTCGACTATACTCTTTTCCATAGATGCTGCCTGGCCTGCTGACTTCCTCCAGTATTTTGTGCCTGATGCTTGGATTTCCAGCAACTGCAGGTTTTCTCTTGTTTGTGATTTAAATCCCATTGTTTTTACAGCTTTCCTCAACCTGCCTGCATATCTGTTCCTCAATGTCCCAGACATTATTGGGAAGTCTGTAGTACACAGGAATAAGCTACTGTGGAGTCAGAAGTACAAAAGAAGAGTTTAGGAGTCATACAGGGTTTCTCTGACATGAAGAATTCTACATCATGAGCACTGAGTACAATGTGTTAATTTGGAAGAGGAAATGAATTGCTCCTTCATGTGGAAAGTGCAGTGGAATCCTTTGTAGGTGGGAAGGTGTTCATATGGAATGTGTAGTGGGAAAGGATGCACGTACTAATGGATATGGAGGAAGACAGGTATAGATCGAGTCAGAAAACATGTAATCATACCGGTCCAGGCCGATCATCAAGAACTCATGTGCCTAATGGTGCATCATAGTTTGTAATGAATGACATGGTAGCGTGATGATATATATATATATATGTACACACACATACATACACACACACACACACACAGTATACTATATAATACAACTACGATATGGACACCTACAGAATAGTAAATTTTAAATTGCCCATTCAGGTGTAAAGATGTAATCGTTGTGGAAGATTTCTTACTCTTGCGGGATAATGCCTTTCCTGATAAGGGGGAGTCACTCTCAGCAGGTGAGACCTGTGGCTCAGGATGTGGGGCCTCCTCTGTAGTGTTTGTTGGAGTCGACTCTGACACTGCAGGAAGATGTTCTGATGGCTCTGGACACCTTTCTACTCCTTTTCTTGGCTTTCCTCTCTGGATTTATTTTGATCCTTGTTTCTCTCCCAGTCCCAACTTATTTCTCTTTCTTTATCCTGCTCTTGCTCCCTTTCCTTATCCTTAGTTCTTTCATGATCCCAGTAATCATCTTGCTTACCGTCTTGATTCCACTCATGTGCTTCCTCTCTATCTCTTCTCTCCTTTTCAACTTCTTGTCTTTCTTTTTCTCACCTTCCTTTTCGTTCTTCTAGTTTCTTGAGAGTAACTCTGAATTTACTGATTTCTCAAGAAATTATGCCTCTTTTATCTTCGCATTTCAATAGCACTTATGGAAATAACACTTATACCTCCTCTTCCTTTTTCTTCCTGGTAAGGTGCGTTTAGATCACTGGAGAATTATTAATCCTTCTAATGATCCCTTTATGATCTGATCTCTCCTCTCAGTTTCCTCATCCACAACATTATCTAATGAACCCTCTGTTTTCAGATCTCCATTAACTCCTTTCTTTTTGGCCTTCCATTTATCCAGCTTGGCTTCTGTCTTTGCATCTACTTTTACCAGCAGCTTTTTGTCTCCCACTTGAAGTTCACGCAATAACCTTAATCATACAGAGTAGGTTCTGGTTCTTTATACTCACAAAAGCCGAATGCCTGCAACTTTCCTGAAGCTCCTTGAGCTCTCTTCCGGCTGAAAATCAAGCCACATTTCGCAAATAACTAGCTGATTAACATATTAGAAGCTTTTTCAGATATGCTGCCTACAAAACTGTTGTAGTCCGACCACTTTTGTCACTTCCACGATTCCTCTGAGCAGCGTAGTCCCTCCTTGGTCCAATATGCGTTCCAACCAGAAGTGTAGAAGTTGGCAGCAACATCTGTTTGCCCTCTGTTAGGCAACAGTTGATAATGTACAGCATGAAGACTGTTGTGGCATCACCCTGTACCATTCTTAATTTCCCCTTTCTGTTGACTCTGTCACAGGGATGTAGCATACAAATCATGGATGGATTTCCAATCAAGTTGTAGTTGCCTGTTACTCACAACCCAACAAGCCCAATGTGACTTGCTGATTGTTGAAAGTTCAAAGACCATTTATTATCAATGTATGTATACTATATATAACCTTGAGATTCATCTCCTTACAGGGAGCCACAAAGCAAAGAAACCCAATAGAACCCATTAAAAAAAGACCATCAAAGACCCAATGTGCAGAAAAAAACATATCCTGCAAACAATAAAAGTAAGCAAATAGCATTCAGAACTGAAGTCCACGAAAGTGAGTCCACAGCCAAGAAGCCCGTCATCATTGCAGTCAGTCCAGGAGCCCATTAGTTGCAGCTCAGAGCCTCAGATCAGCACAGAGACAAGTAAATCTCATGGAGCAGTAAGCTGAACAGCAGGGTGTCCATTGCCTCTGGCCCTGACACCCTGACCTTTCCAATCTGGCCCAGCACTTAAATCAGCCAAACCTTGAGTCATTCCTTGCCCTTGGACTTGGGCCCTGCTGCTTCGATGTTCTCCAGGGCCCGGGCCCTGCTGCTTCGATGTGCTTAAGCGTCTGGGTCCCACTGCCTTAATTCAGCTTGCACCCAGCCTTCCCATTTTGGTTCAGTGTTTAAATTGGCCTAACCTCGGTTGTAACTCACCCTTGGACCCAGGTCCTGCTGCTTCGACACGCTCTCAGGCCTGAGCCCTGCTGGCTCAATTTGGCCCATACCTGCCGTTTCCAATCTGGCCCGGTCCTTAAATTGATTCAACATCGGATTTTTTCCTTGTTCTCAGGCCCAGGTTCCATCACATCAACTCTGCCTGGCCTCGGTTCTGCCCTTTCAAATCACCATCCAATCCAGGCCAGACATTGGCTCATTCCGCACTCTCGGACTCAGACCCCACATCCTGAATTCGGCCAGTACTCGACATGCCACAATCATCGTACACCTCTGAGACTTTAGTTCACACTGTAAAAATGCCAGGTCGTACAGGCAGTTCAAAGGCTCAGCTCTGAAAGAGAAGTTGCAAGCTATTGATTTCAGTGATCTTTGTAGCGTAAAGTGTGATTAATAAAGTAGTTAGTGATTGTTTGCTGCCAGCAAGTCATTGCTGTGCTTCCCCAGCACCATCCTGAACCAGTTGTATTTCACTATGACAAATGCCATTCCCACAGGAGTTATCTTTTCTCTAGTACAAGTTCTTATTTGGATATCTGCAGGCTTCAGTTTAGTATCTTTGAAATGCTGTTCAAACTAATCAAACTAATTAATTAATTTGCCATTCACTTCTGGTGTAAGCCATATTGCTTGTCTATTGTTAGTTTTCACACTGTAAATCTCAAGACTGCTCAGTCTTTTCACACCATCATCATCAGAGTTTTCATCAACAGCATGCAGATTAGTACTCTGTTTGAAACTGCAACTTGACTTATCCTTTTTTCTTCGTTGTGCAGTCCATTTATTTTTGTCTGCATGACATGCTGTTTGTATATAGAACATAGAATAGTACAGCACATTACAGGCCCTTCAGCCCACAATGTTGTGCTGACCCTCAAACCCTGCCTCACATATAACCCCCCACCTTAAATTCCTCCATATACCTGTCTGGTAGTCTCTTAAACTTCACTAGTGTGTCTGCCTCCACCACTGCCTCAGGCAGTGCATTCCACGCACCAACCACTCTCTGTGAAAAACCTTTCTCTAATATCCCCCTTTTCCTCTAATATGCCCTACTTTGTTGCATTTCCTGCGTTTTGACTTTAAATATGCATTGGTCTGGTGTATGTGAGCCTCTGCCACAAAGCTAACACAATTTGTTCAACCAGGCAGGTTTCTGTTTAGACGTTGCAATTTTGTTTGTGCTCAGTTTCTTTTCTGACTGCAACTTGTCTGCTGACACAGCTACTTCAACTGGTAACTTAACTGTAAGATGTGCCTCAGTTAGGAGCTGTTTTTGAATGTTTTCTTGTAGGTTTCCACAAACTAAACAATCTCTCAGTGCACTGTTATGCCCATCATTGATCTGACAATGTTCAGACAATCTCTTTAATTCATTCATATAAGCTGAAATGGACTTCCCTTCCTTTTGATTGTGGTTATGAAATATAAAGTGTTCTGCAATCAACAATGGCTTTGGTTCTAAATGTTCATGCATTACTTCCATGATGACAGCAAAGCTCATTTTGGCTGGTTTGAATGGAGCAGTCAATTCCAACGCATACTACATGCTTTTTCACCCAATGCACTTAACAAAATTGTTACTTGTTTCTCATTGGTTATTTCATTTGCTTTAAAATACTGCTCAATCCGCTCAGTATATAATATCTGGTTGCCTGTTGTGTGATCAAATGCGTCACTCTTTCTGGTGCAGCCAGCCATTTCAGCTCTTTTCATTAAATAATGAATATCACCCTGTTTGTGAACCTGTAAATTTGTCCATTTTCTGCCACTTTTTTAGAGCACGAACATCTTCTCCCCTTGTGGAGAAGCATCTGCTGTGCTGCATTTTTTTCTACTTGACTGTTTCTCGCTGCGCTTTTCTTAAAACTTAAATGTTTCGGCTACACTTCAACAGATAGGTAGCCATCTTGGGTTTGTTTAAAGCTTCCTTGTTGCCACTGTTTTTTTTTAAACTCCAAAACATCAAAAGCTAATTGAAGGGGAAAGACTGGAGCTCAGCAGAGAATGGGCCTTGGTTTGTTCTTTACATTAGCAAGATGCATAGTTTGATGTGGTAGCATGACAACGAATGTCATTCACATATTTTGTATGTTGTATAAACAAACATGCTTAATCAGCCAACATTTACAATATTACTCAAATATTACTGAAACATTAAATACACAACAGCAGATAATGTCTTCAAGAGGTAATACTCACTCTGGTCAATATTAGACAGTAGATTTCTTAGATAAGAAGACATCCCCTTACAAATAACACCAGACAGCAAATTTTTTTGAAAGTGCCAGAATTTTTTGTGGTTATAATAGACCGCTTGAAGCTGAACACAAATATAATTTTAGACTACTTTATCACATAGGAATTTGGAGAAAAAAGTAATGAACTTCTATTGAATATAATGCATTAAATTGCAAAATGGTGCTGACACTTTGCAATAGCTAAACTAAGCTAAAAATGTTTTGTTAATGAGTTTCATTTGTACTCAGTATCTGAAGCTTCTTGCTTAAGTGTCCAACAATAATCGGCCAACATTGACAGATTCCAGTTGCCCTGCTACCATTTCTCCATGACCACAATGTCCTGATGAAATCTTTCGCCAAGCTTGTCAACGACAGCACCTAGGTTTTCAGGGAAGAAATCTGAACGGGAATGTAGAAAATTAATCTTTGGTGACAGGTTAATATTCATGGTTTTCAATGCTTGAAGCATATTGTCAACCAGCTGCACCTAGTCTGGTGCTTTGTAGTTGCTGAGAAAATTTTCAACAACATCCTTGAATGCCTTCCATGTGATTTTCTCCGGTCCCACTTAAAAGTTCTTCGAATTGCCTGTCAATGATGATTTGTGGACCAACAAAAATGCCTTCCTTAATCTTGGTATCAGTTATTTTGGGAAGCACTTGTCTCAAATGTCAAATCCTTCACAGTAATCTTTGTGCTTAGTGACAGCAGATTCCATCATTGCCATCTTGAACCCAGTAATTCTGCTTTTGCTTTTGGCAAACCGAAGTCTCTGACCAGGTCACTTAACTCTGACTGAGTTATCAGATGAGGCTGACTTAACATAAAGGGTTCAAAATGTGTATCAGTATCATTGTCATTTTCCACTCCTGGCTCAGGCATCATAGCCACTTCATCCGCTTTTCTATAGACTCCACGTCTCTGGTGCCTTTGGCACTGGAAGACTATCGTCATGTGGCACAGGTCTCATGGCTGAAGAGAGATTGGGATTTTCAATAGATCTCTTGTTTTATTAGGGAAACCAGACACACTGATCATACCGAAGTAGCAGTCTGTCACACGATCTGTCTGCTTTTGCTACAACATCTGGACAGTGAACGGCATTGACTTCTGAGTACCTCTGAGCCAAGCTCTAAGATCGACAGCAACACACACAAAATGCTGGTGGAACACAGCAGGCCAGGCAGCATCTATAGGGAGAAGCGCTGTCGACGTTTCGGGCCGAGACCCTTCGAAAGGACTAACCGAAAGGAAAGATAGTAAGAGATTTGAAAGTAGTGGGGGGAGGGGGAAATGCGAAATGATAGGAGAAGACCGGAGGGGGTGGGATGAAGCTAAGAGCTGGAAAGATGATTGGCGAAAGTGATACAGAGCTGAAGAAGGGAAAGGATCATGGGACGGGAGGCCTCGGGAGAAAGAAAAGGGGGGGGGGGATCACCAGAGGGAGATGGAGAACAGGCAAACAACTAAATATGTCAGGGATGGGGTAAGAAGGGGAGGAGCGGCATTAACGGAAGTTAGAGAAGTCAATATTCATGCCATTCTCTAACTTCCGTTACCTGATGGCATGAACATTGACTTCTCTAACTTCTGTTAATGCCCCTCCACCCCTTCTAACCCCATCCCTGACATATTTAGTTGTTTGCCTGTTCTCTATCTTCCTCTGGTGTTCCCCCCCTTTTTTTTCTCCCGAGGCCTCCCGTCCCATGATCCTTTCCCTTCTCCAGCTCTGTATCACTTTCACCAATCACCTTTCCAGCTCTTAGCTTCATCCCACCCCCTCCGGTCTTCTCCTATCATTTCGCATTTCCCCCTCCCCCCACTACTTTCAAATCTCTTACTATCTTTCCTTTCGGTTAGTCCTGACGAAGGGTCTCAGCCCGAAACGTCGACAGCGCTTCTCCCTATAGAAGCTGCCTGGCCTGCTGTGTTCCACCAGCATTTTGTGTGTATTGTTTGAATTTCCAGCATCTGCAGATTTCCTCGTGTTTGCTCTAAGATCGACAGCGCATGTTGCGCAACAAATGTGAGGAGCCCAGGCTTTGTCTTGGTCCCCAATTTTACACCCGAAGTAGAGCTCATTTCATGCTCAGTCTTCGAGATTTAAGCGTATACTTCCCACAGATATAACATTAAGTATCACAGCTGTTGCAACATTGGCAAGAGATTTTCCTATCACAACTACTCCTGAAAATACAATTGCTTTATTATAAGGAGTACACACAATATATATACTATGCATGTAGGGCATGATTGCAAACCGATATAAATGTAAACGCAATGCATAGAACAATGTGTGTATGATCCTTTTAAAGCCTTTAAAAACTGTCCTGCCAAGCAGCATCCACCCTGCCAAAGTATGCCCAGGTATGCCTGGACAAGAGAGAAAATCTTAGTTTACGTTGTGGGCAACCTTTTAATTGACTTACATTATGAATTGAAATTACAAATATAGGCGATTTTTAAAAAATGCATGAGATAGGGAAAGTTCATTGTGAGTTTCATGATCAGCAGCCCAAAGTTCATAAGATACACTCAAAAACATTCAGGAAGCAAGATCTTTGTTGTCCAGTGTAATAAATCCTGGAATCTTTCTCTGAAGCTCAGAAGCAATTTAATGTGTTTTTTTCTCTGTGTGCTGATGTAGCTGAAATAATAATACTCAGAGAACGATAAACAAAACACACCCATTGCTTTTTGCAAACTAATAATTTGTAGAACTGTCAAAGTTCATTTAAATCTACAGCTCAAACTCTCTCTTAACAGTACCATGTTAAATGGATTATGCATAACACATTCTACTAAATCATTAATTTAACTTGTGCCTTTTAATCAGCGCTTTTGTTGCCAGCAAAATAAAAGCCAACTGCCGGAGGAACTCAGCGTCTCAGCTCTAACTGCCAACTGTCCATTTCCCTCCTTAGATGCTGCCTGACCTACTGAGTTCCTCGAGCTTTTTGTGTGTTGCACCAGATTCCAGCATCTGCACTCTCTTGTGCCTCCATTTTGCAGGAGGAACTCAGTGGGTCAGGCACTACCTGCGGAGGCAAAGAAATAATTCCAATTTTAGGTTGAGACCTCCTATCAGGACTTGAATTGAAATGTCGTTCACTTCTTTGCCTCCGCCATTTCCTGACCTGATGAGTTTTGCTAGCAGTTGGCCTTTTTGCTCCAGATCCCAACAACTGCAGTCACTTGCATCTTTACCTTCACTGTCATCCTAGCTGTGGTAAGTGAATAAAAACAATGGGCTGCAAGTGGAACAGTCCTGACCTGTGTAATTCTATATTTCATTCAGTATATTTACTTGGACAGCAATCAGGGAACAGAGAAATGTAAACATAAGCATTCATGTATTTGGTTCCATGATGCAACTTTTTAATAACAGACAATAGGTGGCAGTACTGTCTTGGTCAGGTTCATCTCTGAAGAAACACTTGGAAATAACTGAGGCGGGTGGTTCTGCTTTGTATAGACACACCTTTGTCTAAGCAAGTTCCAGTAAAAGTTGTCAACCATTTTCACACATGGAAGACACCTTGAAGTTGCCAATAAAGCATGTTGTATTTTGCCATCTTTGAATACTCTGTCAAAGAAGAGCAAGTAAATATTCAAAACATAGCTTCCTGCAGAAGAAGAAATATTTATATCCCACTTTGAGAGCAACAGCAACATTATGAGTGGCTTGCTATTCAAAGTACAAACCACATTCACAACTGCTCTAAAACAGGGGCTGTGCTGCACTGAGGACCTAATATCACAGCAGGAATTCCTGTTGTTTGCCCAAATTCCAGGGCCATCTGGAAGTGATGTTTGAAAAGGTTTCTACTTAAAACAAACTGTTGAATCAGATGAATACAAAAAGGCTGAGAGTGCAAAGTATGTGGACTCTAGGGTGAATCGTGAGTTTCTGATTTCCATTTGTTTACATGAGGCTTTATTCTGGAGTTCACGATAGTGCATGCGAATTCATCAACAGAAAGCCCCATTTACACAGGGCTTTGGTCTTAAACAACTCTAGCTGAAAACATTTAGTGGAACAGAGTGAAGGCCAAAGAAAATTATAAGGCGCTTCTAATGCAACTATTTGCATTTACATTCTGCTTTTCTTATTAAAAAATGTCCCTAATCTTTAATGAAGTTCATGAAGAAATCAATGTGCAAAATTGTATTAAGGGTGAAGTAAAAATGTATATTTTGTAAAACATCTGGAAAGAAAGTATAGCAAACGAGCAAAACTTTGATTGGAATCCTAGGGATGAAGGTGATCTTTGATTCGATGGAATGGAAGTAATGCAGAAAAAATGTCAAATCTTAACAATGAAGGCAGAGGTCTGCTGGCTGCTTGCTGTGCAGGACATACCCTCTCCTTGGCATTACGAGGGCTGCAAAGGAAAGAGCCGCACCAGGACTGTCACAGAGACTGCTGAGTGAGCCTCCAGATGGCTATGGGTCAAGAGATGTGACCCTAATGCTTCTGGGACCCAAGCCAGGGTCTGATCAACACTGGCTGAGTCGCTTGGGCTGGAGTGCCTGATGTTGAAAGGCCTGAAATACCCGATGATTCCAGGATACCTCACTGATGATATGTCACAGCGCATCCTAGGATGTACCTCAGCATCGATGACCTCCTAATGACTGACCAGGTAATGGAAATGCAGTACTTTGACAGATAAATATATACTGTACATACAAGTATTTTGATCTATTACTGGGAGGATCTCCAGGAGACTACTGCCCAAGTCAAACCTTCAGCTAATGGATTCTGTTACATTATTATTCTATGGAATAACTGAGTTTGCACAGAAGAAAATTACTCTCAGAGTTGTATATGATGAGATATAGGCACTTTGATAATAAATTTACTTTGAACATACATTCGAATCTTCAAGACAATGGACCATTACAAACAGCAAAACTTGACAGTCTGGCTATGCAACACACGAGAGGCAAAGAATGGTTCATAATCCAATAAAATATCTCAGTTTCACTCCACCAAGCACAGGGTAACTTGTGTAACCAAACAAAGAGATATTGAGGTGTTGACAGAGGTTCAGTTCCAATGAATTGCAAAGATTTACTGTCTAAGAGTAATGCAACATTCATACAAATAAAACAAAGTTTATTTTCTGAATTCACAGTTCCACAGAACTACAAATATACAGCATTGGAAAGAGCAGACAATTTAGTGATTGCTTAATGAAGACAAGTACATAGAAACACAATTTTTTGTCACCCTGTTCTCAATTCATACTTTTTCCAACAGATGAGTTACTATTATAAAGCCTTCACCAGTCTTCAGCAACTCACACAAAATGTTGGAGGAACTCGGTGAGTCAGGCAGCATCTATAGTGGGGAATAAATAGTCAACATTTTGGGCCGAAACCCTTCATCCATACTAAGATGTCTAACCCAGCTGTTCGTATTTGGAGGAATACAATACCATGAGATAAAAGCGGGTGAAAAATTCCTGAGAGGGAAGGCTGGGGCAGTCTGGGATGGAGATTGTCTTGGAGGGTGTTGTCTGGGAATGGGAGTGGAGCAGTTTAGGGAGAGAGTAATGTTCTGAACGTCAGAAACAAAATCAGAATAAGGTTTATTATTATTGGCATGTGTGAAAGAAGCTACAGAAATTTGAAAAATTAGCCAGCTCCATCTTGGGTACTAGCCTCTGTAGTATCCAAGACATCTTCAAGAAGCAGTGTCTCAGAAAGGTGACATCCATCATTAAGGACAGCCATCATACAGGACATGCCCTCTTCTCACTGTTACCATCAGGAAGGAGGTACACACGCAGTGATTCAGGAACAGCTTCTTCCCCTCTACAATATGATTCCTAAATAGTCATTGAACCTATAAGCACTACCTCACTTTTTTAAATACGTATTATTTCTGTTTTTGCACCTTTTAAATCAATTTAATATACATATATATGCTTACTGTAATTGATTTACTTTTTTTACACAGTCGGCCCTCCTTATCCGCAAGGGATTGGTTCCGGGACCCCTCGCGGATACCAAAATTCGCGGATGCTCAAGTCCCTTATTCAACCTGCATCAATGCTGTGGACATTAGGACCCAGCGGCAGAGACCTGAATCCGCAGTATTTCTGTTCACGAAAATAATCACGATAACGATTGAAAATAAAGTGGAAATAATAAAGCGATCTGAAAGAGGTGAAACACCATCAGTCATTGGAAAAGCGTTAGGCTACATCAGTCAACGATCGGAACAATTTTAATGGAACCTATGAAAGCTACAATTATTACTGAGCAACGCAGTGGTTTAATTATTGGGTTTTGGGTTTTTGATCCTCCACATCAACCCGGCACGGTGGAGAGCGCACTCCATAGCGATCTGTCACTCGATCGAACTCGAGAACTTCCCAAGCCCGGCGCTGGAACATACGTTCTTAAGTGTTTTATGTGCATAGAAAGGTAAAATATATACTACATATGAATGCAAACGTTTGACTAACTGATGCTAAATAATTCCGGATATACCTGTTCCAACTTACTTAGTAAGAGAACTTTGGATTTTTTTTTTATCCCGATCCACGATAACCCATGCACATCCTCCGTATACTTTAAATAATCTCTAGATTACTTCTAATACCTAATACAATGTAAATGCTATGCAAAATAATTGTTATACTGCATTGTTTAGGGAATAATGACAAGAAAAAAAGTCAGTACATACACGAACAACAAGTGCTAGAAGAGCACTTCAGGGTTTTCGCAATTCGCGGTTGGTTGAATTCGCGGATGCAGAATTCGCGGATAAGGAGGGCCGACTATATTATCCTGTATTGCATTGTACTGCTGTTGCCAAATTACCAAATTTCACAACAATGCCGGTCATAATAAACCTGATTCTTATTCTGAAATTCAGAAGATCAACTCTCTCCCCAGTCAGCTCCACTCCCATTCTCAGACAACACCTTGCGAGATAATCTCCATCTCAGACCGCCCCAGCTTTCCCAGTCTGGAATTTTTGCACTCATCCTCTGCTCTCAAACAAATCTCAGACTGAACCAGTGATGCTGCTGTTTTCAGGTTCTCATTCATTCAAAGCCACTATGTGACTAAATCACCCAGGTGTGCTGAAAACTCTCAGCTGAGAATGGATTGGGAAAAAGGGAATTCACCTGTTGATGCACAAACCCTGGGATCAATTTCCCAGTAGCATGAAGTTGAAGCATCGAAGCACCCAAATCATCAGCACGAGGGAGCTTGGGAGGTGAGACGATCAGAAGCATAGAAACATAGAAAACCTACAGCACAATACAGACCCTTTGGCCCACAAAGTTGTACCAAACATGTTCCTACCTTAGAAATTACTAGGCTTACTCATAGCCCTCTATTTTACTAAGCTCCATGGTACCTATCTAAAAGTCTCTTAAAAGACTCTATCATATCAGCCTCTACCACTGTTGCCGGCAGTCCATTCCACACACGCCACTCTCTGCGTAAAACACTTACCCCTGACATCTCCTCTGTACCTACTCCCCAGTACCTTAAACCCGTGCCCTCTTGTGGCAACCATTTCAGCCTTGGGAAAAAGCCTCTGACTCTCCACATGATCAATGCCTCTCATCATCTTATACACCCTTCTCAGGTCACCTCTCAACCTCTGTCGCTCCAAGGAGAGAAGACCAAGTTCACTCAACCTATTCTCATAAGGCATGCTCCCCAATACAGGCAACATCCTTGTAAATCTCCTCTGCACCCTTTCTATGGTTTCCACATCCTTCCTGCAGTTAGGCGACCAGAACTGAGCACAGTACTCCAAGTGGGGTCTCACCAGGGTCCTATGTAGCTGCAACATTATCTCTCGGCTACTAAATTCAATTCCATGATTGATGAAGGCCAATGCACTGTATGCCTTCTTAACCACAGAGTCAACCTGCGAACCTGCTTTGAGTGTCTATGGACTTGGACCCCTAGATCCCTCTGATCCTCCACACTGCCAAGAGTCTTACCATTAATACTATATTCTGCCATCATATTTGATCTACCAAACTGAACCACTTCACATTTATCTGGGATGAACTCCATCTGCCACTTCTCAGCCCAATTTTGTATCCTGTACCCTACCATAAATTCCCTGTCTCACTGGAACGTACCTATGCAGAACTCCATACAAATATCCCCCGAACAATTGCCACATTTCCTCCACACTGTTCCCTGAGAACATCTGTTCCCAATTTAAGCTTCCAATTTCCTGCCTGATAGCCTCACAATTCCCCTTACTCCAATTAAACACTTTTCTAACTTGTCTGTTCCTATCTCTCTCCAATGCTATTTTATAGGAGATAGAACTATGATCACTATCTCCAAAAAGCTCTCCCACTGAGAGATCTGACACCTGACCAGGTTCATTTCCCAATACCAAATCAAGTACAGTCTCTCCTTTTGTAGGCTTATTTACATATTGTGTCAAGAAACTTTCCTGAACACACCTAACAAACTCCATCCCATCTAAACTCCTCACTTGACAGAGATGCCAATCAATATTTGGGAAATTAATATCTCCCATCACGACAACTCTGTTATTATTACACCTTTCCTGGATCTGTTTCCCTATCTACTCCTCAATATCCCTGTTACTATTGGGCGGCCTATAAAAAAACCACCCAGTAAAGTTATTGGCCCCTTCCTCTCCTCCACCCTCAGAGACTCCGTAGACAATCCATCCATGGCGACCACCTTTTCTGCAGCCATGACACTATCTCTGATCAACAGTGCCACGCCCCCACCTCTTTTGCCTCCCTCCCTGTCCTTTCTGGAACATCTAAACCCCGGCACTTGAAGTAACCATTCCTGCCTCTGCACCATCAAGTCTCTGTAATGGCCACAACATCATAGCTCCAAGTACTGATCCACGCTCTAAGCTCATCCGCTTTGTTCACAATAAAATCATTGAGGAACTTCAATAGCCCAGCAAGCTAATTGCAGGTAGTTAGACTATGAGACCATAAGATATAGGAGCAGAATTAGGCGATTTGGCCCATTGAATCTGGTGCGCCATTTCATCATGAGTGATCCATTTTTCCTCTCAGCTCAAATCTTCTGCCTTGTCTCCGTATCACTTTATACCCTGATGAATCAAAAATCTATCAACCTCTGCTCAAATATCCATAAATACTTGGCCTCCACAGCTCCATGGCAAGGAATTCCACAGATTCACCACTGAAGGACATTCCACTATGATGAGGGTGTGTTCTCTTGTCTTAGGCTCTCCCACCATAGGAAACATTCCATCCACTCTATCAAGGCCTTTCACCATTCGATAGGTTTCAATAAGGTCTCCTCATTCTTCTGATTTCCAGTGAATGCTGGCCAGAGCCATCAGATGCTCTTCATATGACAAGCCATTCAATCTTGGAATCATTTTTGTGAATCTCCTTTGAACACTCTCCAGTTTCAGCACATCCTTTATAAGATAAGTAGCCTAAACATGCTCACAATACTCTAAGTGAGACCTCACCACTGTTATATAAAGTCTCAACATTACTTTGCTTTTACATTCTAGTCCTCTTGAAATGAATGCTAACATTGTATTTGTCTTTGTCACCACAGACTCAACCTGCAAATTAACTTTTAGGGAATCTGGCACAAAGACTCCCAAGTCCCTTCACCCTATTTTTGTGTCCTCTCTCCATTTAGAAAGTAGTCAACCCTTTTATTTCTTCTACCAAAGTGCATGACCATACATGACCCAATGATGTATTCCATCTGCTATTTCATTGCCCATTCTCCTAATCTGACTGAGTCCTTCTGAGACCTCTCTACCTCCTCAAAACTACAGACCCCTTCACCTGTCATCAAATCATCCGCAAACTTTGCAACACAGTCATCAATACCATCATCCATATCATTGATATATAATGTAAAACTAATCAGCCCCAACACAAGCCCTTGTGGAACACCACTGGTCACTGGTAGCCAGCTGGAAAAGGCTCCCTTAATTCCCACTTTTTGCCTCCTGCCAATCAGCACTGCTTTATCCTTGCTAGAATCTTCCCTGTAATGCCATGGGCTCATAGCTTGTTAAGCAGCTTCATGTGTGGCACCATGTCAAAGGCCTTCTGAAAATCCAAGTACACAACATCAACCAATTCTTCTTTGTCTATTCTGCTTGTTATTTCTTCAAAGACCTCTAACAGATTTGTCAGGCAAGATTTCCCCTTGAGGAAATCATAATGACTACAATCTATTTTATCATGTGCCTCCAAGTACCAAGACCTCATCCTTAATAATTGATACCAACATATCCCCAACAACTGCAGTCAAACTAACTGGCCTATCATTTCCTCTCTTCTGCCTCTCTCCCTTCTAAAGAGTGCAGTGACATTTGCAATTTTCCAGTCTTCTGCAATCATTCCAGAATCTTGTGATTCTTGAAAGATCATTACTAATGCCTCCACAATCTCTTCAGCCACCTCTTTCAGAACCCTATAGTATACATCATTTGGTCCAATTGACTTATCTACCTTCAGATCTTTCAGTTTCTCAAGAACCTTCTTTTTAGTTATGGTAACTTCACACACTTCACGCCCCCTGACACCTGGAACTTCCACCATACTGCTATTGTCTTCCACAGTGAAGAATGATGCAAAATACTTATTCAGTTTGTCGCAATTTTGTTGTCCCCCATTACTACCTTTCCAGTGGTCCAATATCCACTCCCGCCTCTCTTTTACACTTTATGTATTTGAAGAAATTTTTGGGATCCTCTTAATATTATTGGCTAGCTTACTTTCGTATTCTGTTTGTACCCTCATAATGATATTTTTAGTTGCCTTCTGTTGGCTTTTAAAAACTTCACAAAACTTCACAACTTGCTACTAATGTTTGCTCTATTATATGCCTTCTCTTAGGCTTATGTTGGCTTTGACTTCTCTTGTTTAACTTCTTCCTCTTTGGGTTGTATGTATCCTGTGCCTTCTGAACTGCTTCTGAAATTCTAGCCATTGCTGCTCTACCATCATCCCCGCCAGTGTTCTTCTCCATGTAATATCAATACATCTGACTTTAGCTTCTCCTCAAATTTCATGGTGAATTTGTTCATACTATGATCACTATCCCCAAAGGGTTCTTTTACCTTAAGTTTTCCAATCAATTCTGGTTCATTGCACAATGAACCTGTAACAGAGTGCTCCTGTAACAGCTGGTGTCAGACACAACCTAGAGCTTTGTGAAACAGTTAGCAAATCTGACCCAGAACATAACGTTTCACATATTTGTCTCCCTATCAGATTTTGCCAACTTCTGCTGGTTGCATTAGTATTAGTTGAAATAGCAGAAACAACAGGTTATCATATAAAAATGTTATAACACAAAGCAAAAACATATAATGGTCTGGCACAGCAGGAGTATATTGCCACAATTAAAAATGGATGAATTTCAATTTTGCTTGCTCAGCTATATTAGTTCAACTCAAGTGAAGTTTTCAACCAGTTTGAGAGTAGATTTAAATGTATCCATTAGAACCATAGAACATTACAGCACAGAAACAGGCCTTTTAGCCCTTCTTGGCTGTGCCTAACCATTTTTCTGCCTAGTCCCACTGACCTGCACCTGGACCATATCCCTCCATACACCTCTCATCCATGTACCTGTCCAAGTTTTTCTTAAATGTTAAAACTGAGCCCACATTTACCACTTCATCTGGCAGAACATTCCACACTCCCACCACTCTCTGTGTGAAGAAACCCCCCCAATGTTCCCTTTAAACTTTTCCCCCTTCACCCTTAACCCATGTCCTCTGGTTTTTTTCTCTCCTAACCTCAGTGGAAAAAGCCTGCTTGCATCCACTCTATCTATACCCATCATAATTTTATATTCCTCTATCAAATCTCCCCTCATTTTTCTAGGTTCCAGGGAATAAAGTCCTAGCTTATTCAACCTTTCTCTGTAACTCAGTTTCTCAAGTTTCGGCAATATCCTTGTAAACCTTCTCTGCACTCATTCAACTTTATTAATATCCTTCCTGTAATTCAGTGACCAAAACTGCACACAATACTCCAAACACGGCCTCACCAATGCCTTATACAACCTCACCATAACATTCCAACTCTTATACTCAATACTTTGATTTATAAAGGCCAATGTACCAAAAGCTCTCTTTCTATCTGTGACGCCACTTTTAGGGGATTTTGTATCTGTATTCCCAGATCTCTCTGTTCTTCTGCACTCCTCAGTGTCCTACCATTTGCCTTGTACGTTCTACTTTAGTTTTTCCTTCCAAAGTGCAATACCTCACACTTGTCTGTATTAAGCTCCATCTGCCATTTGAAAAGTATTTACAAAAGCAAATTTTAACTTTTACAATGCCTGGCAAATTCATTCAACTCTAATGACATTGGATAACATTTTTTTGAAAGAAATGAGGTCTTTAGGAAAAAAGTCATCCCATATCCAGTTATGTATGATTTGACAATAGGAACATCAGCCTACCTCAAGTCATTTAGCTCGTAGAATACATTCCTGGCTTCATCCTTAATGTACACAGCTACATTTTGAGACTCCAGCATCTTCATTGTGAGCTGTTTAGGGAAGGCACGTACAAAGAGTGCATGCACTGTATCCATTGATGTGATTTCATTTGGCATTGCAAATTGTGTCATTTCATCTCCATACTGAAGATACAGTACACCTAGGAACAAAAATATAGAATTAAAGATACACAGAGAAAACTAAATTAACTCTAACCATGCAACACCAGTGGTATAAACATTATGAGCACACAAGAAATAGGAGCAAAAGTGGACAACTCAGCCTATTAACCTTCTCCTGCAACATATTAAAAGCTAAAAAAGAGTATTGTGCTACCTATTATTCAACAAGGAGACAGGAAATATTGAACTATGTCACCCAAAAAGAGGTCAAAATTCTATACCTGATTTTACTTCTCTCATCAGGAATATATTTTCTTAATGCCCTCACATCAAGAAAGTAGTTAAATAAAATTTGTCTAACTTTTGAGATCTGCCCAAATAGTTTAAGGATGTGAGGCAACAACAAATTAATACCATATGAACATTTCAAGGGCCTCAGACAGCAGCAGGTTGTCATGCTTTTCAAAAAAGATGACATTTATAACTGTGCTTGAGATACATTCTGCAAACAGTAAGTTCTCAAGAACTTGAAGAAAGGAAATAAATCCTGAAATAATTTCTGGAACCAAGTCTGTTGTTTAAAAGGGCAAAATGTCGAAAAGGCAATGTTATGATAGTCATGGGGATTTAAATATGCAGGCTGATTGGGAAAATTTGCTTGGTACTGAATCCCAAGAAAGAGAATTTATAGGATGCCTACAGTATAGCTTTTTTGAGCAGCTTGTGGCCGAACCCAGTGGGAGAAAGACTATTCTTGAATGGGTGATGCGTAATGAACCAGATTTTTATTAGGGAGCTTAAGTTAAGGGAACCCAACCCAATATAATAGACTTCACCTTGCAACTTGCGAGGGAAGAGCTGAAGTCAGATATATCAGTATTCCAGTGGAGTAAAGGGAATTATAGAGGCATGAAAGAGGAGCTGACCAAAGTTGATGGAAGTGGGCACTAGCAGGGATAATGGCAGAACAGCAATGGCTGAAGCTTCTGGAAACAATTCGAAGGTGCAGCACAGATACATCCAAATAGAGGCAGTGGTATTCTGATGTAACTGTAGCTGACAAGGGAAGTCATAAACAACATTAAAGCAAAAGAGAGGGCATGAAATAGAGCAAAAATTAGTGGGAAGATAGAGGATCAGGAAGGTTTTAAAAACAAATGGCAACTAAAAAAAGCCATAAGGAGAAAAAAATTTTTTTATATGAAAGTAAGTTAGCCAATAATATCAAAGAGGATATCAATTTTTTTCATATATACAAAGAGTAGAAGAGAGGTGAGATTAGATATCAGACCATTGGAAACTGATGCTGGAGAGGTAGTAATGGGGGCAAGGAAATGTGGATGATCTAATTATTTTGCTTCATCTTCACTGTGGAAGACACTAATAATATGCCCTAAGCTCAAGAGTGTTAGAGGGTAGAGGTGAATGTAATTGCTATTACTAGGAAGAAAGTGCTTGCGTGGAGGCATTGATTATGATCATTCAAGAATCCACTAGATTCAAACATGTCCCAGAGGACTGGAAAATTTCAAATGTAATGCCAGTGTTCAGGAAGGGAGGGAGACAGAAGAAAAAAATTTATAGGCCAGTTAGCCTGACCTCAGTGGTTGGGAAGATATTGGAGTCAATTGTTAAGGATGAGGTCTCAGGGAACTTGGAGGCACATGATAAAATAGGTCAAAGTCAGCATGGTTTCCTTAAGGGAAAATCTTGCTTGACAAATCTGTTGAAATTCTTTGAGGAAATAACAGGCAGGATAGACAAAGGAGATATTGTAGATGTGGTGTACTTGGATTTTCAGAAGGCCTTTGACAAGCTGCTGCACATAAGGCTACTGAACAAGATAAGAGCCAATGGTATTACAGGAAAGATAGAGGATTACCTGAATGGCAGGAGGCAAAGAGTGGCTTGGCTGCTGGGTGGGTCGTGGTATTCCACAGGGGTCAGTTCTGGGACCTCTTTTTTGTGTTATAAGTCAATGATTTGGATGACTATATAAAGATAGGTAGAGGGGAAGGAAGTATTGAGGAAGCAAGGAAGCTGCAGAAGGACTTAGACAGATTAGGAGAAGGGGCGAAGAAATGGAAAATGGAATATAGTGTCAGGAAGTGTATGGCCATGCAGTTTGGTAGAAGGAACAAAAGTGTGGACTATTGTCTAAACAGGCAGAAAATTCAAAGTCGGAAGTGAAATAGGACTTGGGAGTTCTCTTGCAGGATTCCCTAAAGGTTAACTTGCAGGTTGAGTTGTGATGAGGAAGGCAAATTTGATAGCACTAGAACATAAAAGCAAGGATGTAATGCTGAGGCTTTATAAAGCATTGATCAGGCTACGCTTGGAATATTGTGAACAGTCTTGAGCCCCTTATCTAAGAAATGTTGTACTAACATTAGAGAGGGTTCAGAGGAGGTTCACAAGAATGATTCTGGAAATGAACTGATTGTCATATGAGGAGCGTTTGACAACTCTGTGCCCATGCTCATAGGAATTTAGAAGAATGAGTGGGGTAGCTCATTGAAAACAATTGAATGTTGGAAGACCTAGAGAGAGTGGATGTGGAGAGGATGTTTCCTACAAGGGTGGAGTATGGGACCAGAGGTCACAGCCTCAGAATAGAGTTAACCATTTAGAAAAGAGATGAGAAGGAATGTTTTCGCCAAGAGGATAATGAATCTGCGGGATCCATTGTCACAGGCGGCTGTGAGGCCAGGACATAGAGTGTATTTAAGGCGGAGGTTGATAGGTTCTTGATTACTCATGGTGTGAAAGATTACAGGGAGAAGGCATGAGAATGGGGATGACAGGGAAAATGGATCAGCCATGATGAAATGTCAGAGCAGACTGATTGGGCTGAATGTTCTAATTCTACTACTAATTCTTATGCTCTTAACTCAGCTTCAATGTCAACTTTTTTCCTGGTCTTGTGGCATTGTATAATTTTCTCAGAAAATGGGCATTATCCTTTACGATTGGTGCATCCACCTTCCTTGTATTTCATGATTCTAAAGCCTGGAAGAAGATAGTGCAAGCAAACAACACGACCAATGGTGATATCCTCCAGACAGATGACAAAACAACTACTTTCACTTCTTTTACATCCTCTTTTTCTTTCAAATGTGGCTCTGCTGCCGTTGGAGCCTGTGATCTACATTTTGCTGGTGTGTTTTCAGGCGAATTGAATGACCTAGCACTCTGCTGCCTCGGAGGGTGTATGATGGTTTGAGCAAAGCACGGGCGCGAGTTCACGATAGAACTTATTTCTCGCCAATCAAAGCACCAAGGAAGACTGAAATCAATGAGGGAAGTGCAGAGAGCAAGCAGGTGCTCAGCACTGTCCATCAGCCTCTCACTTGCTGCAGCCAGGGGAAGGTGCCAGCATTTGATGGTCTCTCTCCACCTCTTACTCAATACCATCAAAGGATTGTGCTAGAGCCCTGGGGCTTGGGCAAGGGTTAATCGATGCAGTTTGTGGATTGGACGCTGTAGCTCATCTTATGATGCCTAGACACTTCTGACTTTGTGTTTTTATATTCTGTGTTTTGTTGCTCATTTTTGCTGTTTACGAGATCTTTTTTCTTTGCAAGTTGCGGGGCAGGGTTGATGTTTTTTCTTTGATTGGGTGCCATGATTTTCTTTCTATCATGGCTGACTGTAGGAAGATGAATCTCAGGGTTGTATACTGTATACATTCTTTGATAGTGAATGTACTTGTGAAGGTGCAAATGAAGGTACAGGATTCAATTCCTCCACAATGGTAATACTTTTAGTTTTATTAGCAACATAATGCATTCCATGTGTAGAGGCAGTATGCAGCTGCCTCTCATCTGTGATTTAGCCATATCAGTCAGTGTAACAGACTTCTCAGTGATCTGGGCATTCATATTCCCTGGTCTCTCTGTTCCACAACCAGTGTCAGTACCTTGCCATTCATTGCACAAGTCCTACCCTGGTCTGATTGTTCAAAATGCATCTCCTCATTATTACCCAAACTAAAATCCATTTACCATTCCTCACTTCAACTCCCTACCTGATCAAAATCCCTTTGTAATTCATGGTACCCTGCTTCACTATCAACAAGACCTTCTTCATTCCTGAAGAAGAGGCAGAGTTTATCATCGAAACGTTAGTTATAATCGTCACCTGAACCCAGCTGGAAGCCCAAGAAGCGGTTATTCATTCAAGACCTCTAAAATTATTATTATCTGCAAGCTTGACAATCATTCCATATGCACTCAGATCTAAATTATTCACTTAAATAATGAATAACAGAGTATCCAGCACTACCCCATGAGACACCCTACAAGTCACAGGCCGCCATCCAGAGAATCAACATTCAACCGTCACACTTTGCTTTCTGTCGACAAACTAATCCTGAATCCACCTCGCAGGTCAGTCTGCATGGAGGAACCTGTCAAAGACCTTACTAAAGTGTGGGTGGGAATAGAGGATTTGTGGAACAAGATCAAGATTTTTGTTGAGTTGCTTGCTGTGTATTTAATATTTCAGTAGTATTTGAGTAGTATTGTAAATACATTGTTTGATTAAGCATTCTTGTTCATTTAAATAATTCATTATGGGTTATATGGAAAATTAAGTGAATTAAATAGGTTATGATACTACCACAACATATGTATGTGTCTCACTTAATGTAAAAAAAAATGAAACACATACATTTATTCCTGGATTTGTGTTTCCTTTAAATTAGTTTTTATGTTTGGGAGTCACACAACATTACAGTGACAATAAGCAAGTTTTAAACAAACCCAAGATAATTACCTACAAGTTGCAGGGCAGCGAGGCATTTGAATTTTTTTTAAAAAGTGCAGCAAGAAACGATCAAGTAAAAAAAAGGTGCAGCATGTGCTTCTTCAGAAAAGAAGACGTTCAAGTTTCATAAAAGGGAAAAAAAACAATAATAATAAATACAAAAGCAAGCATAAATGGCTAGCTACGTTGGAAAGAGACAGGTTTGAATGTACAATGGGTAACTGGATTTTGTGTTCTGAGTGAACTGAGCAGGATTTTAAAGCAAATGAAATAGCCAATGAAAAGTCAATGCCATTCTGCTGAGTACACTGGATTTAAAGGAATACAGCTTGCTTAGAAGTTTGACTCCTCCAACCAAACCAGCTAAAATCAGTTTTGCTGTAATCATGAAACTAATACAGGAACATTTAGAACCAAAATCATTGTTGACTGCAGAACACTTTAAGTTTCATAAGTGGAATCAAAATGAAGGGGAGCCCACTTCCGCATATATAGCTCAATTGTAGAAGTTGTCTGACCATTGTCAGTTCAGTAATAGGCTTAGTGGTGCTCTGAGAAACCATTTACCGTAGATGTCGGATTATAAGCCACTACTTTTTTCCCACATTTTGAACAGCTTTGAACACTGCGGCCTTTACTACGGTGCGGCTAATGCATGATTTTTTTTCATGCCGCCAAAAACATTTTGCCTCGTAACAGTAGACCAATAAAATTGATGAGTAGTTCACAGAGGTCCAATGAAATTGTACGATAAATCAAGCGCACTTTCACAATTAAATTATTGTAAATCAGTCATTTGTACTCACCCTCATCAACATGGAAAACACTCGAAGAAAAACATTGTGCTGCCTTTATGGCAGTTATTTAGTTTATAATATTTTCGCTTAGTAATTCATTTGTTAGTAATTTCTAGTTAAAGTTAGAAGTGTTTTAACTATATTTGTTTTCTGTACTACATCCCAGGATGCTATGACGTCACACCCGGTTTCGCCGCGTCTTGTGGGAAATACCGGTTTGCGATAAACGGGAAGGTGGGGGCGAGCGGCATTAGATCTGAGCGAACGCTGCTTTTAAGTTAAAGGCGATCAATAACTTTTCCTGGTAGGCTGCAGTATATATATTTTTTACCAGTCGTTAGGAGATATTGAAATGTTGTTCAGTAAAAAAGTATACACAACGTAATTTGTGTTACCGATACGTATGTATATTTAAAAGTAGCCGCGTTACAGGCACGGTTCGAAAAAAAGCATTTGCAATATGTATTTGTTTATGTTACCATATGGATTTAATTAAAAGTTAAAAAATCCTCACGTGTAATATCTTTCTGTGTAAATATCTCATATTACAACGTGGGACACCTGCGGCCGAAAATCCGGTGCGGCCTAAAATCCGGTGCGGCTTGTACAAGTACAAAATTGATTTTCTTTCTAAAATTAGAGCCAGCGGCTTTTAATCAGGTGCGCTCTGTAGTGCGAAATCTACGGTAGTTTGTACAATCTTACAAGAAAGCATTCAAAATTTCCCCTACCAGAAGCACAAAAGAGCATTTAAAAGAGCAGTTGAAATTGCTGTATCAATGGAAAATGCAGACAAAGGCGCAAGGGAGTCAGGAATGAACGTGAGCGTAAACTAATTGCAACGTTTAAACAGAAACTGGCCAGGCCAAACATATTGTTTTACCACTGTGGCAGGGGGTCAGATATACCAAACCAATGCAGATTTAAAGGCAAAACTTGCAGGAAATGCAACAGAGTAGGACATATACAGAGAGAGCATGTCCAGCAGACAAAGATCAATGGACTGCACAGAGAAGAGTGAAAGATAAAAAGTCAAGTTTCAATTTCAAAAAGAGCCCTAATCTGCGTGCTGTTGATCAAAAATCTGATAATGATGAGAGTGAAACTGGACCAGGTAGCCTTGAGATTCATAGTGTGAAAATTAACAACAGACAAGCAATATGGTTTACATCAGAAATTAACAGCATTTTAATTAAAAAGGAACTGGACACTGGCTCGACTGTTTCAGTCATTCCACAAAATGTGTTTGAACAGCATTTCAATATTACTAAACTAAAGCCTGCAGATATCCAAGTAAGAACTAATACAAGAGAAAAGATAACTCCTGTGGGAATGATATTCATGACAGTGAAATACAACAACCAACAAGCCAGCTTATACTTGTATGTGGTAAAACAGGGGACTTGAGTGGCTGAGACAACTACAACTTGATTGGAGATCCATCCACCATCTGTATGCCATATCCACAGCAATAGAGTCGATTCCACAGCATTGTTCAGGGATGGCACTGGAAAACTCAAACAGATCGAGGGCAAAATAGTATCAAATGAAAATGCCATTCTCATGTTTTACAAAGCCCATCCAGTTCCTTATACCATCCATGATAAAGTAGCCAGTGAGCTAGATCACACAGAAGCTGAAGAATTTCTTTCCCAGGTTGAGTGGAGCCAATGGGCAATGCCAGTGGTCCCAGTAGCAAAGAAGAATGGGTCTGTCAGGACTTGTAGTGATTTTAAGGTCATCATCAACTCAGCACTAAAGGTAGACTGATACCCTCTGCCCAGGATAACAAACCTTTCTGGAAGGAAACACTTCAGCAAAGTGGACTTAGCTGAGGCCTACCTACAGATGGAGATGGAAGAAGAGTTCAAAGTATTTCTCATCATAAACACGCACAAAGGGTTTTATCACTATAATAGACTTGTTTTTGGAGTAGCATCTGCACCTGCACTCTGGCTGAAAGCTATGGACCAGGTGCTGCAAGGCTGCCCAGGCACTCAGTGTTACCCGGATAACACTATTGTTACCTGGTTGCAATCCTACAAATCAGGAAGAAATGGCAACAGACAAAGTTGTGTGAGGTGACTTTCCAAATTGTAAAGGAAATGGCGATGTCAGACTCTGTACTCACACACTATGACCAACATTACCCAGTGAACCTTGCCATGCACTGTTCGAGTTGCCAACACCTCCAGAAGAAAGGTATCCAGAGATGTCAGAACCACTTCCTGCAGTCTCAGAATGTAGTCCAACAACCACCATAGGGGAGGCCCCAGTACCTGAGCTTGTTTCACAGCCACAAGTGTCACCTGCCAAGCAGAATGATCACTCTCCCCACTGCTCAGGAAAGACGTTACCCACAGGAGTAAGAAATCCTCCACAGTGATGAAATCTTTAGGCCAGAATGGGACAATTTAAAATTTACTATGCTTTGGGTGTCTGTATGCAGTTGAATTATATAGTATACTGTGCATATAGTTGAGATACTTTCTGCATTGAGTTGGAGTTTATAGCTAAGCAGGGAGGAGTGTTGCGTATTCAGAGCGAGAAGGCTGCGAGAGAACATCTGATTTTTCGGAGCGAAGGGAGTATTTTACTACTCGGGGTTAAAGAGAGGCGAGACTGCGCAGGCGTGTGATGTCAGCCAGTAGAGCGCGAAAGGTTTAAAAAGGCAAGGAATCTTCAACGGTTTTTAATTCAGAGCGAGAAGGCTGCGAGTGAACGGCTGATTTTTCAGAGCGAAGCAAGTATTTTACTACTCGGGGTTAAAGAGAGGCGAGACTGCGCAGGCGCGTGACGTCAGCCAGTAGAGCGTGAAAGGTTTAAAAAGACCGTCGTATCCAGTGGGCAGCACTGGAGCGGGCAGCAGAGTGATAGGGCTTTGGCTCAACGGGCTTAGGCGGTAACGGGACGAGGTGAGGTAAGTTTACGTGGGTTAATTGTGGAAAGGAGGTGGTATGTGTGTGAGGCCAGTTTTCTGTGCTCAGTGTCAGATGTGGGAGGTCCTGGAGTCTCCCAGCCTCCCAGAAGGCCATATCTGCACCAGGTGTGTCAAGCTGCAGATTAGGGAGCTCCAGTTAAGGAACTGGAAATGCAGCTCGAAGACCTTTGCCTAGTCAGGGAGAACGAGGAGGTGACAGAGAGGAGTTTTAGGCAGGTAGTCACACTGGGGCCATGGGAGGGAGAAGGGGAAGACACAGGTACTGGAGAGTACCCCTGTGACTGTACCCCTTGACAATAAGTACTCCTGTTTGAGTACTGTTGGAGGGGGGGGCGAAACAGCCTACCTGGGGGAAGCAACAGTGGTCATGCCTCTGGCACAGAGTCCGGCCCTGTGGCTCAGAAGGGTAGGGAAGGGAAGAGGAAGGCAGTAGTAATAGGGGACTCGATAGTTAGGGGGTCAGACAGGCAATTCTGTGGACGCAGGAAAGAAACTCAGATGGTGGTTTGCCTCCCAGGAGCTAGGGTCTGGGATGTTTCAGATCATGTCCAAGATATCCGGCGGTGGGAGGGAGAACAGTCAGAGGTCATGGTACATATCGGTACCAATGACATAGGTAGGAAAAGGGAAGAGATCCTGAAAAAAGACTACAGGGAGTTAGGAAGGAAGTTGAGAAGCAGGACCGCAAAGGTAGTAATCTCGGGATTACTGCCCGTGCCACGCGACAGTGAGAATAGGAATAGGATGAGGTGGAGGATAAATGTGTGGCTGAGAGATTGGAGCAGGGGGCAGGGATTCAGGTTTCTGAATCATTGGGACCTCATTTGGGGCAGATGTGACCTATACAAAAAGGATGGGTTGCACTTGAATCCCAGGGGGACCAATATCCTGGCAGGGAAGTTTGCTAAGGCTACTGGGGAGAGTTTAAACTAGAATTATTGGGGGGTGGGAACCAAACTGAAGAGACTGGGGAAGAGGACGTTGGCTCACAAATAGAGAAAGCTTGCAGACAGTGCGAGAGGGAGGGTAGGCAGGTGATAGAGAAGGGACGCGCTCAGACCGAAGGTTCGAAATGTGTCTATTTTAACACAAGGAGTGTTGCGAACAAGCTTAGAGTGTGGATCAGTACTTGGATCTATGATGTGGTGGCCATTACAGAGACTTGGATGGCTCAGGGACAGGAATGCTTACTTCAAGTGCAGATTTTAGATAGGACAGGGAAGGAGGCAAAAGAGGTGGGGGCATGGCACTGTTGATCAGAGATAGTGTCATGGCTGCAGAAAAGGTGGACGCCATGGATGGATTGTCTACGGAGTCTCTGAGGGTGGAGGAGAGGAAGGGGCCAATAACTTTACTGGGTGATTTTTTTATAGGCCGCCCAATAGTAACAGGGATATCGAAGAGCAGATAGGGAATCAGATCCTGGAAAGATGTAATAATAACAGAGTTGTCGTGATGGGAGATTTTAATTTCCCAAATATCGATTGGCATCTCCCTAGAGATGGGGTGGAGTTTGTTAGGTGTGTTCAGGAAGGTTTCTTGACACAATATGTAGATAAGCCTACAAGAGGAGAGGCTGTACTTGATTTGGTATTGGGAAATGAACCTGGTCAGGTGTCAGATTTCTTAGTGGGACAGCATTTTGGAGATAGTGATCATAATTCCATCTCCTTTACAATAGCATTGGAGAGAGATAGGAACAGACAAGTTAGAACAACATTTAATTGGAGTAAGGGGAATTATGAGGCTATCAGGCAGGAAATTGGAGGCTTAAATTGGGAACAGATGTTCTCAGGGAACAGTGTAGAGGAAATGTGGCAAATATTCAGGGGATATTTGTGTGGAGTTCTGTATAGGTACGTTCCAATGAGACAGGGAAGTTATCGTAGGGTACAGGATGCAAAACTGGGCTGAGAAGTGGCAGATGGAGTTCAACCCAAATAAGAGTGAAGTGGTTCATTTTGGTAGGTCAAATATGATGGTAGAATCCAGCATTAATGGTAAGACTCTTGGCAGTGTGGAGGATCAGAGGGATCTTGGGGCCGAGTCCATAGGACGCTCAAAGCAGCTGCACAGGTTGACGCTGTGGTTAAGAAGGCATACGGTGCATTGGACTTCATTAATTGTAGAATTGAATTTAGGAGCCGAGAGGTAATGTTGCAGCTATATGGTCAGACCCCACTTGGAGTACTGTGCCCAATTCTGGTCGCCTCACTACAGGAAGGATGTGGAACCCATAGGAAGGGTGCAGAGGAGATTTACAAGGATGTTGCTTGGATTGGGGAGCATGCCTTATGAGAATAGGTTGAGTGAACTCGGCCTTTTCTCCTTGGAGCGATGGAGGATGAGAGGTGACCTGATAAAGGCATATAAGATCATGAGAGGCATTGATCATGTGGGTAGTCAGCTTTTTCCCAGGGCTGAAATGGTTGCCACAAGAGGACACAGGTTTACGGTGCTGGAGAGTAGGTACAGAGGAGATGTCAGGGGTAAGTTTTTTTACTCAGAGAGTGGTGAGTGTGTGGAATGGGCTGCCAGCAATGGTAGTGGAGGCGGATACAATAGGGTCTTTTAAGAGACTTTTAGATAGGTACACGGAGCTTAGTAAAATAAAGGGCTATGGGTAAGCCTAGTAATTTCTCAGGTAGGGACATGTTTGGTGCAACTTTGTGGGCCGATGGGTCTGTATTGTGCTGTAGGTTTTCTATGTTTCAGCAGAAGTTGAGTAATATTGTAAACACATTGCTTGATTAAGAATTCTTGTTGGTTTAAATAATTCCGACAGGCTATATATAAATATAAGTGACTTGTATGTTATGACACTACCACATCATATGTACATGCCTTGCTTAAAGTAAAATATGAAACGTTTTCATTTATTCCTAGTTTTGTGTTTCCTTTCAATTAGTTTTTATGCTTTGGAGTTACAAATCATAACATGGCTAAAGCTCAAGAAGACAAATACTTTGCAACAGATTCTAACATGGGAATGATAACATGGGTTATTCGGTTAGTTTTCTGTGATCTGAACCATGAATCTGCCAAGACAATTGAAATTCCACCTGAGCAGCAGAGAAATAAAAACTCCTATGATTAGATAAATCTAAGCAAAAAGCAAGCATCAGCAATGGCAAACACGAAAAGACTGTTGAAAACATCCATCAAATCCACTTAAGATGATCGGAGAAGAAAATCAGCCATCTTTACCAGGCCTAATAGTGACTCCAGGCTCAGCGATATAATTGACTACTAACTGCCTCCCTATTTCAGGGTCAGTTAAAAATGAACTGTAGTGCAGGTGTTGCCAGTGACATGACCTGCAATATAAATAAACAAGTGCACTCAGTTCCTCATTCCCTGATGGCTCAGAGAGCTGTCACCTTGGATTCGGATGAACCCCTATTGACAGAGCCTTGCAGGTCTCGTGCAGCCGGTTCCTGGACCAAAGGACCAAAGAGAATGCTCTCAGCTGTTTCAGAGTCTCTTCAATTCATGCCTTCCACCACAGCCCTCGTGTAAGCCACAGAGCCAGAATGTGCCAGCATCCTGTACAGTCTGCAGTATAATTGTTAAGGGCCACGTGATTTTAATAGTCAGAAAACCAGGCCACTCAAAAAGTTCAAGCTGTCGTTGCTGGGGGTAATGGAGCTCAGCAATTACACCTAATACTTGCTCCGTCAAAAATCCAGAAAAGACCATAAGACTTAGGAGCAGAATTAGGTTATTCAGCCCATTGAATCTGCTCTGCCATTTCATCATGGCTGATCCCAGATCCCATTCAACCCCATACATCTGCCTTCTCGCCATATCCTTTGATGCCCTGACCAGTCAGGAAACTATCAACTTCCACTTTAGATACACCCACAGTCTTGGCCTCCACCGCAGTCTGTGGCAGAGCATTCCACAGATTCACGACTCTCTGGCTAAAAAAAATCCTCCTAACCTCTGTTCTAAAAGGTCACCCCTCAATTTTGAGGTTGTGCCCTCTAGTTCTGGATACCCCCACCACAGGGAACATCCTCTCCATATCGACCTTATCTAATCCTTTCAACATTTGGTAGGTTTCAATTAGAACCCCCGCATTTTTCTAAATTCCAGCAAGTGCAGGCCCGAAGCTGCCAAACACTGTTTATATGTTCACTCCTTCATTCCCGGAGTAGTTCCTCGGTTATGCTAATCCACCTAAATACCCACGTCTGATCTGAACTCCGTTTCACTCCCCTTTGTCCATTTTGTTGCAGCTGCCCATTTTCCGCTGTCTGCTTTTCTGCTCTTCTTCCTCCTCTGAGCCAGAAGACCACCCACAAATGCAGTCAGCCATCAACATTACAATAGCAAATGCCAGCTCAGTAAACACAGAAATGGACCTACCCTCAATATACAACGCTCAGCTGAGAAACACCCAAACACTAAGTGGCAGTCTGAAATTACAAACCAGTAATTAAGCTGCATATGTCACAGAATCAATTTAAATAGCTCTGCTCACCACTTAGTTCTTTCAGATTCGCACTGCTTGTTATTGGGGAAGTTCAGGATGTTGTGAGATGGGCAGTAGCTGAAGACTGGGGGGGAAAGGTACATCATAAACACACAGGTCCTTTGCATGGAACATTGCATACAGTAAATGTTTTGAATATTTGCTATGCACTAGTGAAGAAAGGGGAAAGGTTTGAAGGGAAATATTTAAAAAGGACATGAAGGGCAGATTTTCTACACAGAAGGTGGTGGGTATACGGATAGAGCGGGCTAAAGAAGAGATAGAGGCATGATCAATTATAGCAAGTAAAGACATTTGGACAGATAAATCGATAGGAAAGATTCAGAGGGACATGGCCAACTGCAAGCAAATGGGACCAACTCAGTCGGACACTTTGGTCAGCATGGATGAGTTGAGAGCAGAGGAGCCAGTCCCAAACGGTATGATTTAATAAATCATTGAATCATCTTACTCATAATCACATGCAACAAGTCTACCTAGACACAAGTGCAAGATTCTTCTTCACTAGAGTGCTCTTCTGAGCACTTAAAACAAAATGGTGACCTACTATATTTGTAGGTCATTTTATCTCTTTCCTGGGCAGCAACAATATTAGTCTCTTAAAGTTTGTTTTTAAATGTTTATCTTTGGCATACAGAGGAATCCACTGATGAGAATCCCTCATCAAATGAAACAAGTACAGTTGCCATTCTGTTGGAAGATGTTAGGGGGTGGGTGTGGTGAACTACATATACCTGTCTGGACATGCCCCTCTGCTGACTGCTCCTGTGGCTCCTCCCACAGACCCCTGTATAAAGGCGATTGGAGGCACTGCTCCTCCCTCAGTCTCCAGGATGTTTTGTGGTGGTCTCTTGCTGCTAATCGTGGTCTCTTGCAGCTAATAAAAGCCTATCGTTCGCCTCCCGTCTCCGAGAGTTATTGATGGTGCATCAGTGGGGTGAATCTTAAAGCAGGATGCAGAAATTTAACTTATAAATAATTGCAAGTTAAACGATAACTATTATAATACCTTTCACCCATAGCCTACCCCCAGCCAGATTTGCTCTTGAATATAAATATATATAATTTTAACAAAAAATGTCAAGCAATTCCTCCCTCTCTCTCAATATGATATACTTACTTTGTGAACAACGGTCCATCAGTTGTGTGGTTTTAAAAGCAGTTAGTTTGTTTAATAATATGGGCCTCACAACATTGAAGGTGAATATTAAACACGAGGAATAAGCTTCGGCACTTATTTGTTTACTTATGCAGAAAGTAAGTTTGCATCACATTTTATAAATGTACCCTGTTTCCTCTTCACTTCCGTATTTAAAATCTAATTCCAAACGCCAATCATACACTGCATAAAAAATTAAATACCAGCCCAAGCTTAACCTTCTAGTAACCTGAATCACTTATTTTCTTACATGTTTATTAGAATCACAGAGTTATAGAAATCACAGCAGAGAAACAGGCCATTTGGCCCTTCTAGTCCTTGCCAAACCATTAAACTGTCTAGTCCCATCAACCTGCACCCAGACCATTGCCTCCTCTACCCCTCCCATCCATATACCCATTCAAATTTCTCTTAAATATTCGAATTGGCCCTACACTCAACAGTTGCACTGGCAGCTTATTCAACACTCACTTTACCCTCTGAGTGAAGAAGTTCCTTCTCTTGTTCCCCTTCAACTTTTCACCTTTCACCCTTAACCCATGACCTCTAGCTATAGTCTCACTCAACCTCAATGGAAAAAGTCTGCTTACATTTACCCTACCTATACCCCTCAAAATTTTGTATACTTCTATCTGCCTCTCCTCAGTCTTTTACATTCTAGGGAATAAAGTCATAAACTATTCAACCTTTCCCTATAACTCAGGTCCTCAAATTTCAGCAGCATCCTTGTAAATTTTCTCTGCACTCTTTCAAGCTTAAATATGTTTTTTCTGTAGGTAGGTGACAAAACTGCACACAATACTCCAAATTAGGATTCACCAACATCTTATACAACTTCAAAATAACATCCCATCTCCTGTACTCAGCACTTTGATTTATGAAGATCAATGCGCCAAAAGCTTTCCTTACGATCCTATCTACCTGTGATGCCACTTTAAAGAAATTAGGGAAATGTATTCCCAAATCCCTCTGTTGCTATTACATGTCTCAGTGTCCTACTGCTCACCGTGTGAGACTTACCCTGGTTGGTTCTCACAAAGTGCAACACCTCACAATTGTCTGCATTAAATTCCATATGTCATTTTTCAGCCCGTTTTTCCAGTTGGTCATGATACCACTGGAGGCTTTGATAGTCTTTCCCACTGTCTACTACACCCCCAACCTTGGTGTCACCTGCAAATTTGCTGATCCACTTTACCACATTATTATCTACATCGGTGATACAGAGGACAAGCGACAGCAACATCAGCATCAGTCCCTGCTTCATAGCACCAGTCACAGATGAGCTCTCTCCTGTCTGTCCTGTCTGAGCACTGCCGTGACATTTTCCCTGTCCAGTAATGCCACTCTTAATCTGTCCCGCTCTATCACGTCTAAAGCAACAGAACCCCATATCATTGAGCTGCCAGTCCTGCCCACCCTGCCATCAAATCTCACTAATGGTTACAAAGTCATAACACCAGGTGCTGATCCATGCCCTGCGCTCATGCACCTTCCCTGCACTGAAATATATGCAGCTCAGAACATTAGTCCCAGCATGCTCAACCTTTTGATTCCTGATCTGGGATGTAGGCTTAGCAACACCTTTCTCCACAACCGCTGCACTATCTGCTCTGGTACGCTGGTTGCCATCTAGTTTAACCCCTCACCATGCAGAATTAACAAACCTTTCTGCCAGGATGTTAGACCCCTCCATTCAAGCGCAAACTGTCCCTTCGGTACAGGTCCTTCCTTTGCTGGAAGAGAGCCCCAAGATCCATAAATTTAAAGCCCTCACTCCTGCACCAGCTCCTTAGCCACGTGTTTAAATGTACGATCTTCCTATCTCTGGCCTCACTAGCACATGGCATGGGTAGCAATCCTGAGATCATAACACTGGAGCTTCTGTCATTTAATTTAGCACCTAACTCCCTGAGCTCACTTTGCGAAACCTCACCACCAATCCTTTCCATGGCATTGCCATGACCTCTGGCTGCTCACCCTCCCGCTTAAGAATGCTGTGGACTTGATCCGACATGTCCTTGACCCTGGCAACAAACCATCCCAGAAATTCACTCATATCCACAGAACCTCTTTTTTGTTCCCCTACCAACAAATCATCACAGCTCGCCACTTCTCTGCCCTTCCTTTCTGAGCCACAGAGCCAGACTCAGTGCCAGAGACCCCACCGTGGCTTTCCTCTGCTAGGCCATTTCCCCACAATAGTATCCAATGCATTAAAATTGTTGTTAAGGTAAATGACCACAAGGCTTCTCTGCACTGGTTGTTTATCCCCTTTCCTCTTCCTGATGGTCAACCAGTTACCTGTGTCCTGCATTTTGGGTGTAACTACCTCCCTGTATGTTCTGCCTATCACCCCCTGCCTCTTGAGTGATTCGGAGTTCATCCATTTCCAGCTCCAGCTCCTCATCACGGTCAGTTAGAAGCTGCAGCTGGATGCCCTTCTTGCAGATGTAGTGATCAGGGATCGTGAAGGTCTCCCTGCCTTCAGATATGCTGCAAGAGGAGCATTCCAGTATCCTGTTGGGCAGCTCTAAATGTTCAATAAGAAAGAAAGATTAAATAATGAAAAAAAATCTACCTACAGCCTATCCTCTCCTCAGTGATGACCTAAAGCCTAAGCTCTTCAATCCAACACTGGCCTACTCACACAATGGCCGCTCCACTTAAACCTAACATTTTTTTAGCCCTTGCTACGTGCCAACTGCCCCCTCTCACTTCTTTTAAACTCTCTCTCCCTCTACACAACATGATGACTACTCGATACTCTGGTGCACAAAATGCTTTGCAGTCAATTCTTAATTTACATTTTCTTATTTCTAATCATGTATTGCACTCTTCAGACAGTTTTTCAAATTAAAATGCCAGTTTCTGTAGCATGTCATTTATGTGCAAGCCCAAACTAGCGATTAGCTTTACCTCAGCCCTGAATTGCCTTCAGTGTATTCTTGTCTCCCTTATGATTTGGAAATCACAATTGGAAGCAGCACTAGAGATATGGCCCAACCAGAACACTGAGCATTTGTTTCAAAACTCCTCTGACCTGCATTCAACTCTTTTATCTCTGTGGTTTAGAATTCCATCAGATCAGTTAACTGCTGCTACTGAAGCTTTGCTCAACATTTTCCATGGCACACCATCCTGAGATTGTGACGGGTTCCAAACAGATAGAAACATATATATATTATTTACACCAGAAGCTATTTTCATCTACCCACATTAAATTTTGCTTGCCGTTTATCAACTAACATACTTAAGCAGTAGAAATCCAGAGCATTCTTACTTGTCTAGTTCTACTGAACCAACAGGTTTAATATCAGCAAACTTGATCACTTTATAGCATTCAAGTCATTTAGGTAAATCAGAAGTAGTAGTAGCTAATATGTGAAGTAAAAGGCATCTAAGTCTTACCTTCTTCAAAATCAATGGCTAGGATTTTATAGTGCTAATGATGGCAAACAACAACACTCTCCATCAATGCACCTCAAAGATTCAAAGTATGTATGCAGTGTAAAGCCCTGAGATTTGTCTTCCTGACAGACAGCCATGAAAAAAAGAAAATCATGGAACCCATTAAAGAAAAACATCGAACACCGCCCCCGAGTACAAAATAAAAACAAATTGCGCAAACGGCAACGATAAAACAAGTGAAAAACACAGAATATAAATCAAAAGTGCCCAGGCATATTCAGTTCAGCCCAGTGATCATTATCTGCAGACTGCCCCAATCAAAATTGCAACAAAAAAAGAGCAACCAGAAACCAGATATACATCACAGGTGAACTACAGAGTCCAATCCACAAACTGCATCGATTAAATCCTGCCCAAGACCCAGAACAGACAGAAAGAGAGACAGACAGACAGACATGCAGACACCTTCCTCTCGCAGCAGTGATTGAGAGGCTGGTAGATGGTGCTGAATACCTACTCGCCCGGGGCACCCGCCTCAATGATTTCAATCTTCCTCAACACTTTAATCGGCTAGATGGGTGAGAATGTTGTTGATCATGGGCTCGTGCCCCATCTCCAGGCTTCTTGGCTTTGAGGCTGCACACTTCACTTGAAGTCTCCCAGAACTCTCTCAGAGATAGCAAAGCACCAGATTACTCAATCAGCCCGAAAACACACGACCAAAACGTAGATCACAGGCTCCAACAGTAGCAGAGACATATTTGAAAGAAAAAGGCAGCATGAAAAAAGTGAAAGAAATAGTTTTGTGATCCATCTTCTCAGTGCAATTTTGAGGGTTCTGTTAACGTACGGCTTAATACAGCAAATCCTGAAGCTGCTTTTAATCACCAGGACCTTCATAAGCCTTGTAGTTTTCTGGTTGAGTACAGTATTACAAATTAAAATGTTAAAATAAAAGTTTTATTTCCATGCAGACATACTGCTTGAAAGGTCATTAGAAAATAATTCCAGCGTGAATGATAGCAATCTAGAATTCACTGCCTGAGCGGGAGGTGGAGGCAGGTGCTCTCAGAACATTTAAGAAGTTTATGGATGAGCATTTGAAACATCAAGGCATAGATAGCTACATAGAAATGCTGGTAAATGGGAATACGAGATTCTGCAGATGCTGGAAATCCAGAGCAACACACACAAAATGCTGGAGAAGCTAAGCGGGTCAGGCTGCATTTATGGAAGTGAATATACAGTTGATGTTTCAGACGAGATCCTGAAGAAGACTGTCCCGATGAAGGGTCTCAGCTTGAAACGTCAACTTGGTAAACGGGACTATTGTGGATGGATACTTGATGTTTGGCAGAGGCACAACTGTCCAAATGGACTACTTTTATGCTTATGACATATTTATCAAATTTCTTTCAAGTGAGTCCCTATTCAAACAGCTTCATGTTAAAACTGTCTTTAAGAACTATAAATCTGCTGAAGTTATACAAAACTGTAACAGGGAGCACAAACAAGAAGTTTTACTAGAGAGAGTACTAGATCTACCTCTCATCATCCTCCCTTCCCAATTAACAAGAAGCACCCTTGAGTCATCATTGGCCATAAAGTCTGTGCCAACAATAACTTCTCCATTATGTACTTCTCATGAGAAAAATGATCTAAAAATAAACCACAAAACTATAGGCCGGTGAGCCTGACATCAGTACTGGGAAAGTTATTGAAAGGTACTCTGAGGGACTGGATATACACTGTAAGTATTTGGACAAAAAGGGCCTGATTAGGGATAGTCAACATGGCCTTGTGCATGGTATGCCATGTCCAGCCAAACTTATAAAGTTTTTCAAGGAAGTTACTAGGATAGTTGATGAAGGCAAGGCAGTGAATGTTGCCTACATGGATTTAAGTAAGGCATTTAACAAGGTCCCGGAAGGGAGGTTGGTCAAGAAGATTCAGTCGCTCAGCATTCAAGATCAAATAGTAAATCGGATTAGACATTAGTTTTGTGGGAGAAACTAGGGAGTGGTAGTAGATGGTTACCTCCCTAACTGGAGGCCTGTCACTGGTGGAGTACTACAGGGATCGGAGCAGGGTCCATTGTTGTTTGGCATCTATATCAATGATCTGTATGATAACATGGTTAACTGGATCTGCAAATTCGCAGATGATGCTAAGATTGGGGGTGTAGTGGACAACGAGGAAGGATATCATGACTTGCAGCAGGATCTGGATCAGCTGGAAAAACAAGCTGAAAATTGGCAGATGGAATTTAATGCAGACAAGTGCAATGTGTTCTACTTCGGCAGGACCAACCTAGGTAAGTATTACACTATGAATGGTAGGGCACTGAGGAGTGTGGTAGAACAAAGGGATCTGGGAATACAGGTGCATAATTCATTGAAAGTGGCATCACAGGTAGATAGGGTTGTAAAGAAAACATTTGGCATATTGGCCTTCATAAATCAATGTACTGAGTACCAGAGATAGGATGTTAAGTTGAAGTTGTATAAGGTAATGGTAAGGCCTAATTTGAAGTATTGTTTGCAGTTTTGTTACCCACCTACAGGAAAGATATAAATAAGGTTGAAAGAGTACAACGAAACTTTACAAGGATGTTGCCAGGTCTGGAGGACCCAAGTTATAAGGAAAGATTGAATAGGTTAGGACTTCATTCATTGGAATGTAGAAGATTAAGAGGAGATTTGATAGGGGAAAACAAAATTATGAGGGGTATAGATAGGGGAAATGCAAGCAGGTTCTTTCCACTGAGGTTGGTGGGACTATAACAGAGGTCATAGGTTAAGGGTGAAAGTTGAAAAGTTTAAGGGGAACATGAGGGGAAACTTCTTCACTCGGAGGGCCGTGAGAGTGTGGAACGAGCTGCCAGCACAAGTGGTGCATGTGAGTTCGATTTCAATGTTTAAGAGAAGTTAGGTACATGGAAGGTTATGGCCCTGGTGCAGCTCAATGGGAATAGACAGTTTTAAATGGTTTGGCATGGACAAAATGAGCCAAAAGGCCTGTTTATGTGCAATACCTTTTTTATGACTTTATGACACTAAAAAGTGAAAATCTTTATTTTATTTCATTCATATAGTATGTTTAAGCTGAAAGTCTGAGCTTGCCATGAATAGCCAGTCATGTGGCACTTTTAGAATGTGCATGACACATTCAGGCTAATTCCTTTGATGAAATTATTTGGTGTGATCAGAGTGACTGACAGCCAGCCAAAAGCCCGCCTCAGAGAGCACATGAATGATACGTTTCAGCTTGTTATGGGATATAACCCCAAACTCTTCCTGCTCCTAATTCCTGCCACAGAAACACAAGAATGAAACCATTTTGATAATGAAATTGTAATTTATTAACTCCATTCAAGGAAATAACAATGTTAATAAATTTATTCATATAATTACCATATCACTTCTAAGAAGTCTGAGACATTTTGACTTGATACAGTATGCACCGAGCTGACTTACAAGATGATTCTTCCTTTCTTTATTTATTCAGAGATGCAGCACAGAACAGGCCTTTCCAACCAAACAGGTCACAACACCCAGCAACCCACCTATTTAACACTAGCCTAATCACAGGGCAGGGATGTGCTTGTCCTAACATGCGAAGACAGCTCTGACAGACTGGGTGGATGAGATCAACAGTGACATACAGCTGCCAGGAGGGTGGTACTGCAAAGCTTTGAGGTGAGCAAACACTACGACAGGGGACAGAAGTAGTCACAGTCATCTACTGCAACCAAGGAAGACCCAGTTTCTGATGACTACTCATACCATCGGACCCGAACTTCCGCGGTCAAGAGAGTGAAAATGCCCCAGTGCAATGGGTTTTCCACATTAAAACACTCCCACACAGGGCTCCTGTCATTGTTGGATACAATGGAAAATCAACTGATCATATCCCAGGCAGCACACTCCAGATACCCACTGATCTCTATAAAAAAAACTTGCCCCTCACATCTCCTTTGAAATTAGCCCCCCCTCACCTTAAATGCATGCCCTCTCGTATTAGGCATTTCAATCATGTGAAAAGGATATTGTCTGTCCACTCTTTGCCTCTCATAATCTTATAAACCTCTATCTGATCTCCCCTCAGCCTCCGCTGCTCCAGAAAAAAACAAGCTTATCCAACCTCTCATGGCACATGCCTTCTAATCCAGGTACCATCCTGGTAAACCTCTTCTGCACCCTCTCCAAAGCCTCAGCATCCTTCCTATAATGGGGCAAGCAGAATTAAATGCAATACTCCAGGCGCAGCCTAAAGGTTTATAAAGCTGCAACATAACTTCTTGTTTTGAGCTCAGTGCATTGCCTAATAAAGGCAATTTATTAGGTGGACCTTCTCCACACCTTATCACCCTGTGCTGACACATTCAGGGAGCTAGAAAGATCCCTGTGCTCATCAACACTGTTAAGGTTCTTGCCCTTTGCATTTGACCTACCAAGCTGCAATACTTCACGCTTGGCCGGGTTAGACTCCATCAACCATTTACCACTAACCCTCATATTATCTGTAAACGTATTAATCAACCCATCTACTTTCTCAGCTAGGTATTTATGTACATCACAAACAAACACCACTAAATCACAGACCCCTTAAGCTAGAATAAGTCCCTTAAACCACTATCCTCTGCCTTCAGTGGGCTAGCCAATTCTGAATCCAAAGGGCCAGTTCACCATAGACCCCATGCATCTTTATCTTCTGATGACTCCTCCAGGAGGGACCTTGCCAAATGTCTTACTAAAATCCATGTGGACAAGATCCACAGAATCAGGTTTATTATCACTGGCATGTGACATGAAATTAGTTAACTTAGCAGCAGCAGTTCAATGTAATAATAATATAGAAGAGAAAAATGAATAAATAAGTAAATCAATTACAGTATACGTATATTGAATAGATTTTAAAGAGATACTGTATTCAAAAAAGGTGAGGTAGCGTCCGACTCTCCTACCTCTTTTACCTCATTCTGTATCTTTTCTAAAACATCAAACCCTTGGGATATTAAGCACCATTTCTGTCCCTCTCTCAACCAAGTCTCTGTAATGTATGATCCATGCTCTAAGTTCATCACCTTTATCCATAATACTCCTGGCATTAAAGTGAACACACTTCAAACTATCTGTCTATTACTTTGTTCCTGCCTATTTTTCCTGGTCATGATATCTACCGTCATCTCCATCCTCCACTTTCCGACCTGGTGCTCTCATTCCCACTGCTCTGCCAAACTAGTTTACTCCCTCCTAAGTAACACAAGCAAACCTCTTGGCAGGAATATTGGTTCCCTCCAATTTAGGTGCTATCTGTCCCTCTTGTACAGATCACCCCTGTCCCAGAAAAGGTTCCAATGATCCAAGGACCAGAAACCCTGCCCCCCTGCACTAGTTCCTCAGCTACTCAGTCATTTGTACCATCATCCCATTCCTGCACTGGCCAGCACACGGCACTGCGTAGATTACACCCAGCGTAATCCAGACATTACTAACTTGGAGGTCCTGGTCTTCAGCCTCTTTCCTAACTCCTTATATTCACTTCTCAGGACCTCTTCCCCCTTCCTACCTATGTATTTGTTGCCAATATACACCATGATCTTTGGCTGCTTTCCGTTTCCCTTGAGAATATTTTGTAGCTGCTTTGGATCCTAGCACCTAGGAGGCAACACACCAGCCGGACATCTGTTTTGCAGCCACAGAGTCTCCTGTCAGTCCTCTTAACTATAAAGTCTCGTATCATGATAGCTCTACCTGATTCTATCCTTCCCTGCTGAGCTTCAAAGTCGGTCACTGCGCCACGAGCCTGGTCACTACTGCTGTGCCCCGATGGATCATTCCCAAACCCACCCCCCACCCAGCAGTATCCAAAGGGGTGTACTTGTTGCTGAGGGGAATGGCCACAGAGGAACCCTGCACTAACTGCTGACTCCCCCAACGTCTTGTGATGGCCACCCATCTACTCTCTGACCTCCTAAGTAAAATCTTGGAGAGTTTCAGCCTCCTGAATGGTCCTGACTGCATCTAGTTCCAGCTCTGGCTCCTCAGCCTTGTCAATCAGGAGAGCAATTGGGTGCACTTCCTGCTGATGTTGTCATCAGGGAGACTGTCAGGTAACCTGTAATCCCACATTTTACAAGAGGAGCATTCCACTGCCTTAACCACCATCCTGCCTTTGCTGTTATCCATTTGGCTCCAAATTCTTAAGCATAAATTCGATAACCAAATAAATTATTCCAAAGGACTCAGTACCTGTTGAGCCAAAGCCTCACACCCTATCTCTTACCCACTCCAACAATGGCCATTCCCTTACACTTCATTTCTTTTTATTGGTCCTTGCTAAATTACTAATAACACGAGCAATCTCCTGCTTCACAGACAAGTCCCAATCTGGTGGAGCCATTAATAAGTGGCTTTACAAAGCACTCCTGCAGATTCCTACCGGGAATTAGCCGACTTCTTAAATTCTGCCAAATATTCATCAACAATCTGAAGACACTTCCAAGTCCAGAGAAACTTTGGTATCAAAGACCTTCTGATATAAGAATCAATGCAGAGTGTCATGGGGGTTAGCTATCTGTCCTATACTGGACTTCAAAAATCAAACTGCAGATGCTGGAAATTCTCCGCATGACTGGCAGTATCTGTGGAGAGAGAAACAGTGAATCCTTCAGGTTAAACACTTTTTCTCTCTTTGACAAATGGTGTTCAGCCTGTACCCACACTGAACTCTGAAATTGCATGAGTTTTCCAACATTCTCCATCCACCCTGCTCTCATGTTCACATAATCCACCTCTGACACTTTCCCTTCCTGATTGCTCAATCTCCATCTCAGGAACACAAGTCTCCAGACCCCCACAGTTACCCTAAAGATTATTTCTCCTACCGCACCTGCTGCAAGGTCTCCAGTCCATTTTCTTGTTGCTTGTATTTGTACTAATGATGAGATTCTTCACTTAAGTGCTCTGAAAAGTTGTCCTTTTTCCTTAATCATGCCTTCCCTATTATAAAGATAGATACAGCCTCAGACTGCATCCAAGCTGTCCAATCTATTTCTTGCTCTTCTGCTCTCAAACACTCTGCTCCTAGTCAGAGCAAGGTTAGAAATCTCTCGTCCACCCCTCCAATCTCAGCATTCAGTGGATAATTTCATAATCTCCACAGCTCTGATAAGATTCCACTATGAGACAAAACTTCCCGCCTCACACTTCCATGAGCAAACCCAGACCTATTATCCTTCTCTCTCTGAACTATCACCTCCAACTGCCCTATTAACATATTTGACTGGAGAATCACTGCAATTTGTCCCCATGGTAACATTGGCTTTTCTTTACCAAAGATATCCTCTTAAGCAACCCCTCCTGCCCCCCACCCAACTTTGCAGCAAATTAAAACTAGACTGCTTTCTCCTTCTTTAATGAAGGAAGTCCAACCTGAAGCGTTAACTCTGTTTCACTTTCCCACAGGTATTGCCTAACTTGTTGAGTGTCTCTAGCATTTTCTGTTTTCCATATTATGCATGAGAAATTACTGAATTAGAAATCATTGACAAGGCTTTAGCATCATATACCTGCATGAACCTGTAATTTATAACCTGATTTCATTCTCTCATATTTACACTGGATGAGGAACTGAAGCATTTTGCTGACTTAGATAGGGTACAGCGTCGACATATTTTAACATTTTGCTGAAATAAATCAACATTCTCCATTTCACAGTTGGAGCAAAACCAACAGATACAAGCTCACTAAAGGCCACATGGCCTTGCTTCAGGGAACTCAGGTCTGTACAGAAACAGGGCAGAATTTTGCAAAAGTGATAATATTGACCTGCACAACAAGATTATTTATTCTTCATTGAATCAGGCTAATTGTACTGCTCACCTCCTCATGCATGGCAATCAGCTGTGGCAGCAAGAATCAGTTACTTCATTGAGCAATGTTAGCTACACAATGCCTTATCACTGAACAGTTCACAATAGTAAAACGTACCAAGACCAAGCTGGGCACTGAAACAGACCCAAGTGTTGTCACAAGCAAAATAATGAACACCAATTACCACACAGGCTAGCTGAAAATAACAGCACTGAGGGTAGAGCAGAAAGCGAGTCAAACATGATGACATATATAAATAAAACACAAGAAAGGAAATTGAAGCTGGAAAAAAATCAAAGGTTATAGAATTGGTTTTTTGCTCTGATTGTTATCATGGCACACAGAGAAAAAAACAGGAATGTAAGCGCTTCATTCTGTTCAATGCAAGTTATTTGTTGATTCTAGAAGTTGCGATAATAGAAAGCAGAAACAGCTGAAATCATAAAGATAAATAGACACCTTGCCTGTAAGCCATTAAAATCAGCGTGACACTCGATCAGGCCCACTTTAAACAACCTTTCTAGCCTTGTAACAAGCTTTCTTTCACCAGAGAACATGGACTATTGCATTGTTGTTTGTTTAACCTATGCTTCCACTGAAGCTTTGATGTTGTATAATGAAGCCAGACAGGAAATCAATGCCATGGTCATTTGTTCTGGTGCAGATTCAGGTTTATTCAAGCTTCTAACACAAAAGAAAAAAAGCTATGAGCTCATTTTGCTAGCCGCAAGACTATTTTAGAGCTCTATTCTTCTTTGAAATTACTGAGTGATTATATTTTCCTTCCTCTGCATTAATGGTGTGGACTTCCAGCTGAAAACTTAGAAATGGTTAAAAATCAACTTCACGATCAATGACCGAGCATTGTAAATATTCATATTGCCCACAATCCAAAGGCAATTTTTTTTTATTAGCTGGTACAAAGTCATTACTTTATTATCCATGGTATAGAGGGTTCATCTCTATGGCTAAATGAACCTAATCCCAAGGCAACATTCTACCTATGACAACTATAGAAGTCACATGGGTGTTGCATCCACTGCAGTACGTCCTAAGCAGCCAGAGAAAAATTTTCTTCTCTAGTAAAAGAATACAGATAAAGCTCCTGCTTTATTTACATCTTAAATTTTATGGAAGGCATCCGAATGGCTTTCACCATGTCCTTCTTGTATACTTTTACATGGCTGTAGCATTCTCTTACAAATTTCTTCAGATGTATGGTGCAGAATGTTCGAACTGGTTGTACCACAGTTTGGTGTGCAGACTCCAAATCACAGAGGCTGCAGAGGGTTGTGGACTCAGCTAGCTCTATCATGTGCACAACCCTTCCCACCATCCAGGAGATCTTCAAGAGACAGCACCTCAAGGTGGCAGCGTCCATCATTATGTATGTCAACAATCCGGGACACATCCCTTTTCATTACTACTGGCAGGGAGGAGGTACATGAGCTTAAGACCCATGAACAAAATGCAGGCACAGCTACTTCCCTTCTGTCATCAGGTTTCTAAATTTCCCATGACTCCTTGACCATTGCCCAGTGGCATTTAAATTCATAGTGATGAATTGTTCTGAGAGGCTGTTGTTGAAGCATATCAGCCCCTGTCCGAATAGCAACTTGAAAACACTCCAATTCGCCTACCAAAGTAACAGGTCTACAGCAGATGTTGCCTCGTTGGTTTTTCACATAACTCTGAAACATCTGGACAGCAAAGATGCATACATCAGGATGCTCTTTTATCAATTACAGCTTGGCATTTAACACCATCATCAGCTCAAAACTAATCAGTAAACCCTAAGACCTGGGCCTCAATACCCCCTTGTGCAATTGGATCCTGGATTTCCTCACTTGTAGGTCCCAGTCAGTTTGAATTGGCAAAAACATCTCCTCCACAATCTCCATCAGCACAGGAGCACTGCAGGGATGTGTTCTCAGCCCCCTGCTCTACCTGCTTTACACCCATGACTGGGTGGCCAAATACAGCTCCAACAACATATACAGGCTTGCTGATGACACCACTCTTGTGGGCTGTATAAAAGGGCGTGATGAATTAGCATACAGGAGGGAGGTTGAAAACTTGGCTGAGTGGTGTAATAACAACAATCTCTCACTTAATGTCAATATGACCAAGGAACTGATTGTAGACTTCAGGAGAGGGAAACCAGAGGTCCATGAGCCCGTTATCATTGGAGGTTCAGAGGTGGAGAGGGTCAGAAACTTCAAATTCCTGGGTGTCACTACCTCAGAGGACCTGTCCTGGACCCATCATATAAATATAATTGCAAAGAAAACATGACAGTGTCTCTACTTCTTCAGGAGTCTACGGAGGTTCAGCATGTCATCAAAAACCTTGGCAAACTTCTACAGATGTGTGGTGGAAAGTATCCTTTACTGGCTGCATTATGGCCTGGTATGGGAACACCAATGCCCTTGAGTGGAAAATCCTACAAAAGGTAACGGATTTGGCCCAGTCCATCACAGGTAAAATCCTCCCAACCATTGAGCACATCTACGTGAAACGTTGCCATAGAAAGGCAGCATTCTTCATTCAAGCTCTTCACAACACAAGCCATGTGCTTTTCTCACCGCTGTCATCAGGTAGAACGTACAGGTGCCTCAAGGTTCAATTACCCACAACCATCAGACTCTTGAACAAAAGGGGATAGCTACACTCATTAAGTGCTCTTTTATCTTATTTCGTGCTCATTAATTATTGCTATTTATTTCTGCATTACACAGTTTGCAGTTTATAGTTCCTGATGTTTACTGCTTACAGTTACTCTTCCGTAGATTTACTAAATTTGCCTGTGGAAAAAGAATCTCAGGGGTGTATGTGGAGTATGCAGTCTGATAATAAATTTTACTTTGAACTTTCAATTTTAATTCATTATTCTGTTTACTTTGCACAATTTATTTATTTTGCAATTTTTAATATTTTCTTGTCTTTGCACTGGACGGCTGCTGCAAAACAATAACTTTCACATGACATGAGAAAACCTGCAGATGCTGGAAATTCAAACAACACACACAAAATGCTGGTGGAACGCAGCAGGCCAGGCAGCATCTATAGGAAGAAGTACAGTCGACGTTTCGGGCCGAGACCCTTTGTCAGGGCTAATTGAAAGAAGAGATCATAAGAGATTTGAAAGTAGGAGGGGGAGGGGGAGATCCAAAATGATAGGAGAAGACAGGAGGGGGAGGGATGAAGCTAAGCGCTGGAAAGTAGATTGGCAAAAGGAACACAGAGCTGGAGGAGGGAAAGGATCACGGGATGGGAGGCCCAGGGAGAAAGAAAGGGGGAGGGGAGCACCAGAGGAAGATGGAGTACAGGCCAGGAGTAATTGTGAGAGGGACAGAGAGAGAAGAAAAGGGGGGAAATAGATAAATAAATAAGGGATGGGGTAAGAAGGGGAGGAGGGGCATTAACGGAAGGTAGAGAAATCAATGTTCATGCCATCAGGTTGGAGGCTACCCAGGTGGAATATAAGGTGTTGTACCTCCAACCTGAGTGTGGTTTCACCTTGACAGTAGAGGAGGCCATGGATAGACATATCAGAATGGGAATGGGACGTGGAATTAAAATGTGTGGCCACTGGGAGATCCAGCTTTCTCTGGCGGACAGAGCGTAGGTGTTCAGCGAAACGGTCTCTCAGTCTGCTTTGGGTCTCACCAATATATAGAAGGCCACACTGGGAGCACCAGACGCAGTATACCACACCAGCCGACTCACAGGTTAAGTGTCGCCTCACCTGAAAGGACTGTCTGGGGCTCTGAATGGTGGTGAGGGAGGAAGTGTAAGGACACGTGACATAAGACAATGATAATAAATCTGATTCTGAATCTGTGGTACTGTGCTTTAAGGCAGAGTGGAAGACCCCCACTTAACAACCAATCCCACCCAATACAGAATCACACGCCCTGATGCCACAGTGAGTGTGAATGTCAAGGGCTCTGAGAGAAGGATATGCCCTTGGGGTTTCACAAAAAATTAGGAGAGAAGGGAGATCCTTCTTTGAGGGAACCAGGAATGTGAATAGTGATGGTTCTGCTAGAGAAGGATTCAAGTAAAAAGAAGTTGAGGATCCCTGGATTACAATGTGAACCACACGCCCGTTGGGAATGGGTCAGTAATGACACACAGTTGAACACTTGTCACAAAGATTGACGTGGGAGAAATGGGTTTCAATTCAGTGGGAATGAAAAAATTATTCCATTGCAAACAGCTCCCCTTAACTGAAGTTGTGACAGATTTCTTAGCGAATAAGAGTTTGAACCATCATAGGGGATGGATGAAGATTCTGGTGAGAGACGATGTAAAGTGTTATAATGGACAAAGATATAGTGCACAGTAGCAAATAGTTAATGATAGTTAAGACAAACAAGTGAAAATCTGCAGACGCTGGAAACCCAAGCAACAATTACAAAATGTTGGAGGAACTCAGCAGGCCAGATAGCATCTATGGAAAAGAGTACAGTTGATGTTTCGGGCCGAGACCCTTCATCAGGACTTGGGCCTCGGCTCGAAACGTCAACAGTTTGCTCTTTTACATAGATGCTGCCTGGCCTGCTGAGATCTTCCAGAATTTTGTGTAAAATGATACTTAGGAGTCTGCTTGGAAGGAACAGAATATACAAACATCAACAGTATTTAGAGTCAGAGAAGCAAAAAAAAATGCCGGTAAAAGGATCTTTAATGTAGCAAACATTTGTAATAAGATAGATAAATAACACAAAGACACAAACTGAATTAGAACTCTCCAGAAATAGCCATTATAGAGGAAGAATTGCAAAGCAACCAATTTCTAAAATTAAATATTCCGAGATAACTAACTGTTAGAAATGAGAAAAGGCTTGTCTGGATACAGGTATAGTCAATCTGGCTGGAGTTAGGAAACAGCAGTGACTGGGATTGGAAACTGGAACATCTGTAGAAGAGCCAAATGGTCATAGGGAGAACAGATAAACTCCAAGCAGTCAGCACATGGCCTCCTCTACTGCCACAATGAGGCCACACTAAGGTTGGAGGAGCATCAGCTTTAATTCCACCCAAGTAGCCGCCAACATGATGGCATCAATATTGATTTCTCAAAATTCTGGTAATTGCTCCCCCCCGCCCTTCAATATTTCGATTACTGTCTACCTCTCTCACCTTATCTCCTTACCTGCCCATCACCTCCCTCTGGTGCTCCTCCCCTTCCCTTTCTTTCATCATCTTCTGTCCTCTCCTATCGGATCCCCTCTCCCTCTTCTCCAGCCCTTTATCTCTTTCACCAATCAACTTCCCAGCTTTTTACTTCACCTATTCCCCCTCACCCAGTTGCACCCATCAACTGCCAACCTTGTACCTCTTCCTGCCCTCTCCCCACCTTCGTAGTCTGACTCCTTCTCTCGTCCTTTCCAGTCCTGATAAAGGGTCTTGGCCCAAAATGTCGATTGTTTACTCTTTTTTTAATGGATGCTACCTGGCCTGCAGAGTTCCTCCAGCATTTTGTGTGTGCTGCTTTTGATTTCCAGCATCTGCAGATTTTCGCATATTTGAGAGTACCAAAGATCAGTCTCATTCATGGATTACTGGAGATGTAAGACCTTGAAGAAATATTGAAGATAATTTACCTACAGTGCTCCTGTGCTATCCGTTTCCACGCCTGGACACTTTTTCCACTCAGTTTTGTACTTTAGAGTCACACTGTAAAGTACGCAGATGGTTTTTTAGATGTTTTAACTAATGTATGTTTCATACCTTCATAGTTTATCTTTGTTTAGATTTAAGTTACTGATTTCACCTTGAATTTGGTCATGTTCAATCTTGATTGATCACAAGAACACACATTATCGAGGGGTCAGCAGCGGAAGGGGTGAGCAGCTTCACGTTCCTGAATGTGAGCATCTCAAAGGATCGATCCCGGGTCCAACATATTGATGCAATCACACAGAAGGCATATACGGCTGTATATAAAGTGGCTATATTTCATTCAAAGTTTTAAAGAGATTTGATACGTCAGCAAAAACTATAGCAAATGTCTGCAGGTGTACCGTGGAGAGTATTCAGACTGGTTGTATCACTGCCTGGAATGAAGCTCCAAAGCAAAGTCCAGGAAAGTTGCAGAGGGTGGTAGACTCAGCCTGTTCCACCATGGGCACTAGCCTCCCACCATCGTGGGCACCTTCAGAACGTGAGCATCCATCGTGAAGGACCGCCACAATCTTGCACATCATTAGTACCGTTCGGCAGGTGGCACATAGCCACTCAATGTTTGAGGAACAGCGTCTTTCCTCCACCACTTGCTTTCTGATTGTTCCAGGAACACTACCTTACTTTTTTGCTCTCATTTTGCACTTATAAAAATACTTCTTATTGTAACTCAAGAGTAATTTTTTTATGAATTGCATCTGCAACATTTGTCAGTGATAATAAACTTGATCCCATTATAAAATTCTCATGCATTGGTCACTTCCCTCAGGGCGAGCTATCCTTTGCTCAGATATTTACACAAAAATGGTGTGTTACTTGCTGGTTTTCAATATGTTGATCTAGTAACCCACTTCTTCATGCAATTATTTTATCCTCTGGACTTTTATTGCTAATTTGTTTTGTCCAGTATATACACAGACTAAAGTCAAATGTAATCCCTGCTTTACCCTTTTAACATGCACTTCTAATTTCCAGATTTGTATCATATCTTACATTATGGTGACTTATGTGCAGGGGAGGGCCTATAAACAACCCCCAACCACTGGTTAATTGCCACGTGAATTACTCTTTGTTGAAGTAGTTCAGACAGAATCAGAGAGTTGTTAACGTGAATGAGAGATAGAACATGTAACAGAAAAAGAAGTGGAATTACTGGATGGCTCTGAGAGCCAGCCAAGACTCAATGAGCCAAATAGTCTCCTTCTTTATCACAATGATGAGGGAAAACCAATACCAGAATGCAGAATAAAGTAATGGGAAGAAATATCAATAATCCCCAGGACTAAATGCTCTGCATTCCAAGGTTTTGGATATGGAGATTGTGAATCCACTGATTAATATCTTCCAAAATTCAATGGATTCTGGAATGATTATCCCAGACTGTAAGGTAGCAAATATAACCCACATTTTAAGATCACAGATTTAAGATTTACAGATGCCTTGTGCAGGAAGGCACAGAGTCGACTTACAATTCTACCGCCAGGACTTAAGAACTTTTTAAAAGCTATTATTAATGCTTTTTGAGATAGTGATTTAGATGCATATCATATTTTTTACTGAGTTAAGTATTGTATGTAATTAGTTTTGCTACAACAAGTGTATGGGACATTGGAAAAAAAAGTTGAATTTCCCCATGGGGATGAATAAAGTATCTATCTATCTATCTATCTAAGATAGGGAGTGAGTAAACTAGGAACTGCCAGTTCAATTGTCTGAGATTAGTAGCAGCAAAAATGTTAAAATCCATTATTAACTTTGTAGCACCATGGCACTTAGGAAAACAATAGGGTTGGGCAGAGCCAACAGGAGATGATTTTGGGAAAACATATTTTACTATTCATTTTTAGATTTGAGGGTAGTTGATATGACAACAAGCAAGCAAGCTGCTTTCTCCTGGATTATGTCAAGTTTTGTGAGAATTATTACAGTTACATTCATGCAAGTGGGGGTAAGTGGAGAGTTTACCATCACATTCTTGATTTATGCCTCAGAAAGGACTTGAATTATTGAGAGGAGCAAAATAACCATTAATATTTGATTGGAGAAGAAACTTCCTCATCTAGTTTCTTCTAGATGAAACTAGATGAAGATTTGGAATTCAGTGCTCGAGAGGCCTGCAGAGGCTCAGTTGCTGAGTAAGTTTAATGGAACAGTACAGCACAGGACAGGCCCTTCAGCCCACAACTTTGTGCAACCTAAACCTATTCCACCATCAACTTAATCCTTCCCTCCTAGACAAACTATCCCTTCAATTTTTCTTGCATCCATGTGCCGAACTAAGAATATTTTAAATGTCTTATTGTATCAGTCTCTATCACCACCCCTGGGTGGTGCGTTTCAGGCAACCACAACTCTCTGTGTAAAATACCTGCCACTTTCCTCCACTCATTTTAAATACACGCCTTTGGCATTAACCATTACTGCCTTGGAAAAAGGTGCTGGCTCTCCATTCTATCTATATCTGTCATAATCTTATACACCTCAATCAAGTCACCTCTCATCCTCCATTGCTCCAAAACCAAAAGCCCCATCTCCCTCATCCTTTTCACAGAAGAAACATTCTCTAATCCAGACAGCATCCCGGTAAATCACCTCTGAACCATCCCTAAACCTTCCACATCCTTCCTATAATAAAGCAATCAAAACTAAGCACAATACTCCATGTATGGTCTAACCAGAGTTTTACAGAGCTGCACATGACCACACAATTTTGGAACTCAATTCCTCACACCAATGAAGGCCAAAACTCGATACATCCTATCAACTTGTGTGACAACTTTGCAGGATCTCTGGATGTGAACCAATGATCTCTATTTTCCTCCAAACTGCTAAGTATCCTGCCATTAACCGTATCAATCGCCTTGGGTTTTCCTTAATCCGACTTGCCAAGGCATTCTCATGTCCCATTCCAGTTCTTCAAAGTCCTTTCCTAAATGCCTTTCTGGCTACCCAATTATTCACAATGGCCCTGTCTGATATTTGCTTCTTAAAACTTTGAGAATACCTCCTCTTGACTAAATGGTCCATTTCTCTTTTCAACCCTCTTCTCTACCATCCTTTTTCAGTCTTAGTGGGACAAACCTATCCAGAATTCTATGGATGTAGTCCCTAAACAACCTCCACATTTCTGCCTAATAACATTGTAATTAGCCCTTCCACCAAGTATATACTTTCCCATATCACCATGGTCCATGGCGATGTTCAAGAAGCTGTGGTTGCTGTCTCCAAATGCTCACCCACCGAGAGGTCTGTCACCTGACCAGGTTTATTGCCTAGCACGAGGTCCACCAGGGCCTTCCACGAGTTGACATGCCCACACACTGTTAGGAATTCTTCCTGGATGCACCTAACAAATTCTGCCCCATCTAAAGCCCTTGCACAAAGGAGGTGCCAATCAATATTAGGAAACGTGAAGTCACTCAGGACACCAACCCTATTACATTTGCACCTCTCCAAATTCTGCCTTCTGATCTGCTTCTCAGTGTCCTATACACCTTATACACCTGGGGTGGGGTCAGGGGGCTACAGAATACTCCCAGTAGGGTAACTGCTACCATCCTGTTTCTGACCTCCTCCTCAAATCCCCCCCCCAGCGACTCAGTATATCCCTCCTCCATGATATCTTTCCTTTCTGCATCTGTGATATTATCCCTCATGAGCAATGCAACTTCCACCTCCCCCACTTTTCTCCTTTATCTCCCTCCCTTATCCTTTTGGAAACATATACACCCCAAAGCACCAAGCAAGCAATCCTGACCTTGCAATAGCCAAGTGCCTCTAATGGCCACATCTTAATTCCATGCATAGATCCATGCTCCAAGTTCATCCTTCTTACTGTTAATACTTCTTACATTTCAATCCATCCAATTGACTTAATTGAAGGATCCTGATGAAGGGTCGCAGCCCGAAATGTTGACTGTACACTCTTCCATAGATGCTGCCTGGCCTGCTGAGTTCCTTCAGCAATTTGTGTGTGTTGCTTGGATTTCCAGCATCTGCAGATTTTCTCTTGTTTGCAATTGACTATGTTTACTTCCTACCCACTGCATATACTTCCTCGCAATCTCTCTGCACATTGCATCTACTTTTATGGAAAATGCTCCATCCTCTGTCCTAACAATCTAGTTCCCATCCCCTGCCCCCTAAGTTTGAAACCTCTCCCACAGCTCTAGCAAATATACCCATAAGGACATTGACCCCACTCGACAGAAATCAATAGATTTTTAATATTCAGAGCAGTAAGAGATAAGAGGATACTGCAGGAACAAGATATAAAGGGAAAAGACAAAGCAGGCATGAAAGGCCTACACCTGTTCATTGCATTCAAATGTATCTAAATCCTGTATCTTTGCTTGGAAGCCTGTGATGCTTAAAGTTTGCACAACTCCCTTTCACTTTTATCATTTGGAACTTGGCGAGCCAGACCAATAAACAATTGCAAATACCTGTCAAGCTAATAAACAACAAGTCATCTTTGCTATAGAAATTGGTTTCAATAAATGTACCCATCCTTGGTCTTCAAAGAAGTGGACTAATAAAGAGTTAATGTGATGAAGCCAGATGTGAATCATAATGCAGGTTCAATTACAGTCAAGAATTGAAAGTCAAGAGTATTAACTGTTGAGAGTCTTCCCTCCTCAAAGAAATCATCAAGATACCACTTCAGCACAAAGTCACAGTTTTTTTCAATAATCGTATTATTGAATTGAGGCAAATCCAGTTTGCCAACTGGCTCAGAACCTGAGGCAAACTAAATATCTAGCCCAGCCAATAAATCTGTAACTCATACAAATCTCTATCCACAACTACCCACTATCATCATTTTCAAGAGGAATAGAATTATCTCAGTTCTCTTCCAAGAACAGCAACAATGTTGACAGCATTCAAAATATTTTCCATGCTATGCTGAAAAATTAGCAACAGACAGACTTTATAAACTCTTAAGAGGTCGTTGAATTAAAAATATCTTCTTAATACCCGTCAATCCAAGAACTTGTGTGGAAAATGTTGAAACGTAGAAATAACCTATATACACAAAATGCTGGAGGAACTGAGCAGGTCAAGCAGCATCAATAGAGAGGAACAAATTGTCAACATTTCAGCCTGAGACCCAACATCACAAATTCTTCATCCTGATGAAACGATCTCAACCCAAAAAGTTGACTGTTTATTCCTCTCCATGTATACTCTTGACCTGCCGAATTCCTCCAGCATTTGGTGTGTGTTGCTCTGGATTTCCAGCATCTGCAGAATCTCTTCTATTTATAGAAGCTATCGTTTAAGCAGATCATATGGGCCCATGAGCCTGTTGTCTTTCAGTAAGATCATGGCTGCTCTAAGTTTGAAATTAACTCTACTTTCCCTCCTATTCTTGTGACTTTGAAGTTCCCAATGAATTGTAAAGTCCATTCATGTGGCCTTGAATATATTCAATAAACATAGAAACACAGAAATCTACAGCACATTACAGGCCCTTTGGTCCACAATGTTGTGTCGACCATGTAACCTGCTCTAGAAACTGCCTAGAATTTCCCTACCACATAGCCCCCTAGTTTCTAAGCTCCCTGTACCTATCTAAGAGTCTCTTAAAAGACTCTATTGTATCCGCCTCCACCACTGTCACTGGCAGTGCATTCCACACACCCACCACTCTCTGTGTGAAAAACTTACCTCTGACATCCCCTTTGTACCTACTTCGAAGCACCTTAAAACTATGCCCCCTCATGTTAGCCATTTCAGCCCTAGGAAAAAGCCTCTGACTATCCACACAATCAATGCCTCTCATCTTATACACCTCTATCAAGTCACCTCTCATTCTCTATCAATCCAAGGAGAGAAGACCAAGTTCACTCAACCTGTTCTCATAAGTCAAGCTCTCCAATCCAGGCAACATCCTTGTAAATCTCCTCTGCACACTCTCTATAGTATCCACATCCTTCCTGTAGTGAGGTGACCAGGACTGAACACAGTACTCCAAGTGGGGTCTTATATAGTTGTAACATTACCTCACAGCTCTCAAACTCAAGGCCAACACACCATGCACCGTCATAACAACACTATCGACCTGTGCAGCAGCTTTGAGTGTCCTATGGACATGGACCCCAAGATCTCACTGAACCTCCACACTGCCAGAGAGTCTTACCATTAATACTATATTCTGTCTTCAAATTTGACTTACCGAAATGAACCACTTCACACTTATCTGGATTGAACTCCATCTGCCACTTCTCAGACCAGTTCTGCATCCTATCCATATCGCGCTGTAACCTCTACCAACCTTCCAGACTATCCACAACACCCCCAACTTTTGTGTCATCTGGAATCTTACTAAACCACCTTTCTACTTCCTCATTCTGGTCATTTATAAAAATCGTAAAGAGGAAGGTTCCCAGAACAGATCCCTTTTGAACACCACTGGTCACTGTCCTTCATGCTGAATACATCCACAACTGTCCTTTGCCTTCTGTGGGAAAGCCAACTCTGGATCCACAAAGCAAGGTCTACTGTGATCCCATATCTTCTTACTTTCTGAATGAGCCTCACATAGGGAACCTCACCAAATGCCTTACTGAAATCCATATACACTACATCCACTGCTCCACCTTCATCAATAAGTTTTATTACATCTGCAGAGAACTCTGGAACTAAGAATCTTTAAGAGTTAAAATTCTTAGGGAATAAATTCTTCCTGCTATCTCCCTTAACAGAGTGACCCATTTTATGAAACTAGGGTCTAGCTTCTATACTACCCGGCCTTCTCACCATACCTTTGATGCCCTGACTGATCAGGAAAATATCAACTTCCGCCTTGAATGTATGCACGGTCTCCACCGCAGTCTGTGGCAGAACAATAAAGGACTCAGCACTGATCCCTACAGCACACCACTAGTCACTGGCCTCTTGTCAGAGAGGCAACCGTCTACTACCACTCTCTGGCTTCTCGCCCAAAGCCAATGTCAAATCCAATTTACTACCTCATCTTGAATGCCTTGTCAAAGGCCTTGCTAATGCCCATTCTGACACCGTCCACTGTCTTGCTTTATCACTTTCCTGGTATCTTCCTCAAAAATTTCTATAAGATTGGTTAGACACAACCTACCAAGCACAAAGCAATGTTGACTATTGCTAATGAGTCTCCATGTACTCTCATATACTGTCCCTTAGAGTACCTTCCAACGACTACCCCACAACTGATGTCAGCCTCTCTGAAGCGTCACTCTAAAACACCAAGAAACTTCTGTATTTCAGTCATTTGTATTCTCTTTCCATTTTGATTGTAATCTACCTTTTTTGAATACTTTACCTTCTATACTCATCCTTTCCCACATTAAACTTCATTTACCAACTTTTCAACCATTTCCTTAATGTGTCAATATCCTACTGCAGAGTCACAAAAACCTCATTGCCTTTCCATCTATACTTGTGTCATCAGCAGACATGGAAACCTTATATTCTGCACTCTCCTCCAGTCCAGAGGAGACTGCCATTGCTTCCTTCAGAGGAGAGGAGATTGAGGAGAGAATTAATTAAGATGCTTTGTTGTGAAAAGTCTTAACTAAGTCAATAGAAAGGCCCATTTGGCTTGGCTGAGAAGCTGACATCTAGTATCCATGGACTTGTTAGTTCACAGGTGGATTGGATGGGAAGAGAACTAAAATGTAGTTTGCTCAAGTTGTTGTGGGGATCTGGCCTTGTCTGAAAGAGAGAGGGAGACATTTAAAGATATATAGGTGAACAAATGAAAAACCAAAAACTACAAGGTTAATTACAGAGAAGGAATTACAGAGTGTAAACAGCTTAATTTTACTAGCATGGATATGATGGGACAAATGGCCTCCTACTGTGCTGTAAATTTCAATGAGTGTGTGAGCTGCTTGTATGCCTGACAATAAGGACATTCTCAAATGATTCATATCTATATAAAACCAAATAAAATGTTATGAACTGCAGCAATCACAGCTTTTCAAAACACAATTGCAAGTAGGATTCACTTTCAGCAACCTTGTTAACTTTCAAAGTGTACAAAAAATGAAATTCTTTGGCATTTCTATTCTTTGGCATTATTATAAAGCAGAATTGCAGAGCTTACAGAATTTCTCAATTGGTGGTGAAGCAACAATGTTGTTCTGGCACTCGCTCTGTAGAGAGATTGGAATCTGAATTACATAAGGGGATAAAAGAATATCTTCTTCAGCTTATTTAGCATCAGCGACACCACATTTTGTTGCTTAAACCAGGATGTATGTAACAAAGAGAGAATGAAATATTCAAAACAAGATTCTCAGCTGCCAAGACCAACTCAGGGATCTGGTTGACTCTTCTGTAGTGGATAATTCATCACGGGTGAAAAGGTAAATGAAAATGAGAGTGCAATACAGTTGAAGTGCAAAGTCTACCTTACCCAATGATCGGTCCTTTGTCTGATTGGTTGATCGAACAACTGGCAGGCTGGCACGCAAGCGAGTCCCTCGGTTAAAAAGATGTGGTGCTTCTGGCTCTGCCATTGCTTCAAAGGAATCAGCAGATGCGACTGAGAGGTGCTCAGCCTGCTCCCCGACACCAGGCTGGGAAGTTCTTAAATGCTTTGGGCTTCTGCTCTGCAAGAAGGAAAACAGGATTCTTCTTTAAAATTATGACAAGTTAATTCATTAAAGATACTTCTGCAACCATAATACAAACTTGGAAGCTAAGCAATCACAATCTGTTTACACCATGCATTCTCAGAAGGTGCAGAACATTGCGTTAATTTACTTGCAGAGAAAATCATTCCAGTGGAGATTAACCTCTGGCTTTGCACAATAACCATCGGCTTTGGCAATGTTTCTAACAGATACAGGCCATAAATTAAAATCTCCATGATAAATTGCAGAAGTACTATAGCCACCTGATTAGCAAAGGTACACAGTGTGTCTGTAAAAAGATCTTTAGACTTTAATCACATAATCAATTAGTCACTGATGCTGAATTGTTCACTGTTTTGGATGAATTGTATTAGCCATAAAAGAACCTCAAATCCAAGCAAAGAACAGGACAAAATGATGCACAATATCTCTAAACAACTCTGGGCTATTCTTTCATTCAGAATGATGAGCTACATTACATTCAGGCATCTCATACGAAAACTTGGTAAAAAGGAGGCTTGCAAGTAGTACAACAGACTAATTATTTATTTTTCCATCACTTTTCAGCTTCTCATCTGCCTCAGATAAGTTAGACAACATTGAAAAGATTACAACAGGAATATTTTCCAACTCTCGCGAAGAATGTGGAAATGAAGGGATGTGGGAGCAGGATCAGTACGTGTTCCGAAATTCCTCTGTCTCCATTTGAAATGGAAAGAGACACCCAGATGGTATATTGTGGACATCACTAAGTCATGCCTGAAAGGAGATCACAGTTGGAGCTTAACATCCAAGGATACATATTCTATCAAAAGCACAGGCAGGTAGGCAGAGGGGGAGGGGTGCCTCTGTAGGTAAAAATGAAATAAAAGCCTTACAAAGAAATGACAGGATTGGAAGATGTAGAACCCTTGTGGGTAGTGTCAAGAAACTACAAGGGTGAAAGACCTTGATAGGAGTTATGTACAGACTTCTGAACAATAGCCTGGATGTAGACTACAAATTAAAATGGGAGATAGAAAAAACAGGTCAAAAGGACAACATTAAAATGATATAATGGGAGATTTCAATATGCAAATCAATTGGGAAAATTAGGTTGGTGCTGGATTCCAACAGAGAATTTGTAGAATGCCTACAAGATGGCTTTTTCAGAGCAGCGTGGTTGAGCCCACAAGGGAAAAGGCTATACTGAAATGGGTGTGGTATAATGAACTATGGGGAGCTTAAGATAATGGAAACCTTAGGAGACTGTGATCATAATATGATAGACTTCACCCTGCAATTTGAGAGGGAGAAGCTAAAGTCAGATGTATCAGTATTAAAATGGAGAAAAGGGGATTATGGAGGCATGACAGAGGAGCTGGTCAAAGTTGATGAGAAAAAGACACTAGCAAGAATGAGAGCAAAATAGCAATGGTTGGAATTCCTGGGAGAAACTCAGAAGGCGCAGGATAGATACATCGCAAAGAAGTATTCTAAATGCAGGATGATGCAACAGTAGCTGACAAGGGAAGTCAAAAACAGCATAAAAGTAGAAGAGAAGGTGTATAATAGAGCAAAAAACTAATGGGAAGTTAGAGGATTGGGAAACTATAAAAGCCATAAGGGGCGAAAAGATTAAATATGAATGTAAACTAGCCAATAATATCAAAGACGACTCGAAAAGTTCTTTTTTAGATATGTAAAGATTTAAAGAGAGGCATGAGTGAATATCAGACTGCTGGAAAATGACGCTGGAGAGGTATTAATGGGGGATAAACTAAATGAGAAATTTTCATCCTTTTTGACTGTCGTTTGAGTGTTTCAGAGGGCAGAAATGAGTGCATTTGCTATTACCAGGGAGAAGGTACTTGGCAAACTGGTAGGTCTGAAGGTGGAGAAGTTACCTGGAGCAGATGGACTACACCCCATGGCTCTGAAAAAGGTAGCTGAGGAGACTGTGGAGACATTGGTAATAATCTTAGAAGGATCACTAGATTCTGGCATGGTTCCAGAGGACTGGAAAATTGCAAATGTCACTCTGCTTTTCAAGAAGGCAGGGAGGCAGAAGAAAGAAAGCTATAGGCTAGTTAGCCTGACCTCAGTGATTGGGAAGATGTTGGAATGGATTATTAAGGATGAGGTCTCAGGGTACTAGGAGGTACATGATAAAATAGGCCAAGTTGGCATGGTTTCTTGAAGGGAAAATGTAGCCTGATAAATCTGTTGGAATTCTTGAGGAAATAACAAGCAGAATAGAAAAAGTAGTCAGTAGATGTTGCTTACTTGGATTTTCAGAAGGCCTTTAACAAGATGCCGCACATGAGGCTGTAAACAAGGTAAGAGCCCATCGTATTACAGGAAAGGTACTAGCATGGACAGAACACTGGCTGGTTGACAGGAGGCCAAGAGTAGGAATAAAGCGAGATTTTTCTCGTTGGTTGCCAGTGACTAATGGTGCTCCATACGAATCGATGTTGGGACTGCTTCTTTTTAAGTTATATGTCAATGACTTGGACGATGATTTTGTGGCTTTGTGGCCAAGTATGTGGATGATATGAAGATAGGTGGAGGGGGAGGTAGTGTTGAGGAAGTAGGGAGGCTGCAGAAGTATGGAGACAGATCAAGAGTTTGGGCAAAGTGTTGGGAAGTGCATGAGCATGCACATTGGCAGAAGGGACAGAAGCTGTCAGAACAGCCAAAAAATTCAAAAATCTGAGGTGCAAAGGGACTTGGGAGTCCTCGTGCAGGAGTCCCTAAAGGTTAATCTGCATGTTGAGTCGGTGGTGAGGAAGGCAAATGCACTGTTAGCATTCATTTCGAGGGGTCTAGAATATAAAAGCAAGGATGTAATCTTGAGGCTTTGTAAGGCAATGGTGATTCTGCACTTGGAGTATTGTGGGCAGTTTTGGGCCCCTTACCCAAGAAAGGATGTGCTGGCATTAGAGATGGTTCAGACCAGGTTCACAAAAATGATTCTGGGAATGAAAATTTGATCATTTGAGGTGCCTGTACTCGCTGGAATTTAGAAGAATGGAGAGGATCTCACTGAAATCTATTGGATGTTGAAAGCTCTAGAGTCGATGTGGAAAGGATGTTTGCTGTAGTGGGGGAGTCTAGGATGCAGTCTCAGAATAGATGGACATCCACTTAGAATATAGATGAGGAGGAATTTCTTTAGTCAGTGGGTGGTGAACATGTGGAATTCTTTGCCACAGGCGGCTGTGGAGACCAGGTCGTTGGGTATATTTAAAGCAGAGGTTGATAGGTTCTTGATTAGTCAAGGCATGAAAGGTTATGGGTAGAAGGCAGGAAAATGAGGTTAAGAGGGAAAATGGATCAACCAGGATGAAATGTTGGAGCAGTCTCAATGAACCAATTGTCCTAATTCTGCTACTATCTCTTATGGTCCTATGGTTTTTTGGAGTATATACGGAAGGACTTACTGAGTCAAGAATTCTGCTTCTACAAACTTCTGGTTCAGGGGTACCAATATATCTACAGCATACTGTATACGTTTCACATTTTATATTTCATTATACATAAATAACCATTACCATATGTGGGCAGATGATCTTGGAAAGCAATATTTTATTAGATTACTGTGCAGATACCCTGCTCATTTTTACCTTGACCTTTAATTGTCTAATGACATTTTAATTAACCAACTGAATTGTATTAATCAACTTTTTGGTATTGTTGCACAGACCAGCATTTCGAGCTCATATCTGTTTTTCAGATTTAAAATACAGAAACTGATTTTTATCTATCTCTTGCAATAACTTTGTTCAAAACTATGCAGAAATGGCACGAACAGTGTTAATGATGTTTCATCAGGGTTTATAAGCAATATCAAGAGAACTCCCATGGAAATTCCAGGCAAGACTATTTACCTCAGTGTGGATAAGATTCCTAATTTGTATTCAGATCAGAAGCTAGATTTACTTATTACACCTAATTTAAGCCAAAGATTAGTGGAGAATTTTAAAACTGACGCAAGTCGTTGCTGTAAACATCAGGAACACATGGATCCAATTATAAATCTCTTTTCTAACACTTGACAAAATGTTAATCAATCACATTTTTCTGCGGTCATCTGAGTCCAAGAGGTTAAATCGAAATGTCTATGAAATAAAATGCAGTAGTTCAAAATCAGAATTGCAGATTGCAAACGTGGATTTCAATTGCAATAAGGAATTGAAGGTGGCTGTATGATAATTAAATTGACTTTTTGAATAAATAGCTGCTTTTTAAATACTATGAGAGACAAATAACTGAAGAACATTGAGATATTTTAAAATCATTGCAAAAATACTGCTACTAAGAGAAGTGAATGTCCTCAAAGCACTCACATGCTCCTCAACAGTTTGAGAATTGCTACAAAAGGAGCCTTTTGGAATACTCGAGCCACACTTGTCATTGAGTCACACCATTCCAGTTAGTAAATGAATAAAGGCCAAAACAAAGAGCAGAATAATCTTCACAAGCATTCAATCAGAAACTATCTCAAATCCATTCCATAATAGATAATACTGAAAAGATATTGCACAGGTGTGGTGAAGATCAACCTGTACTTTTGGTACTAGTACCTAATTAATAGGAATCATCATGGAAAATTTCTATGTTGACAAGTGCCCAGACCCCATTTGGAACATTTGTTCAAGAGATCACAGATGCAAACCAAAATTTTCAAACCAGTGCAGGTTAGAGTAACAATACATGCCATGCCATTGCTTTAAATTCAGTTTTAAAAATCAAGGGTTCCAATTTATTTCAACAGTTAGCAGTTATCAACAGATCCACTCAGGTAGGTAAGAGCCAGTTCCAATGCAAAAATGTGCCAGTCAAACTTGCATTGCACAAAGCTCTGGCCTATCAATCAAGAAGAATAAGCACAGCTCACTGTGGAAAAGAAAAAGATCAAGGTACTAACTCTCTGAGATGATTCAATTTTCATCAAGAACCTTTGCATGTCAAGCTCAGACTGAAGGGACTCCAACATGCATTGCAAAGTCTGTGATTAGCAGAAAAAAAAGTGAAGATAATTCAGAAAAATATGTTCCACCTGAACCAGGAATTCTGTAATAGATGAAAAACAAATGTGAAATCATCAATGCAAACAACTGTTGTACAACAGCTTCGAGATGATATACATCAGTTACCCGCTATCTAAGTTATTCTAAATATTTGCATTTGCGCAATGGCTCAATATGTTAAATTCACAGCATACCATGGTACATTGCTTATTAATTCAGCAAGGATACCAGTAAAATCACAATCATTCATAAAAGTATAAAATCGAACAAAGTAATGCAAATGTCCAAATAGTTCTCAAATGGTAATGCTATAGGCTTTGAGCAGATCATTCCCTGAGGTATAATCATACACACTATAAGAAATAGTTCAAAACAAATGCGAATCAATAAAACCAGATTCTTCATTTTAACGAAGTAATGATATCATCAGGCAGAAAGGGCAAAGAGACACACAGACCTCTGCACTATGCTTAAGAGGCCCTCCGTTGGTCAAAGCCAACCATGGATGTTGCATTCTAGCCGTACACGTGAAACACAAGTCAGAGCACTACAATATAGAGAGCAAGCTACTGCCTGTGCAGCAGTCTCCCCCTCTCCACTCAGCTGATGAATCCAAAGGAACGGCAGAGACCGATACGGTGTGGCAGCAGCGGCAGCACAGGAGTTGCCAGTCAGCACTGAACTCAGCATAGGACTGCCCTAGGGACTCCAGCTCTGGATTTTTCCTCTGGGTCTACTCTCGAAGCTTTCCCCAAGGCAGTGGGGGCTTTGATATCAGAGCTTTCCTTCTCTTGGATGAGCTGCTAACCTTGGCTGACGAGCCCCATTTGCTTGAAGCAACTAGTTTTAAGGAGCAAGGAACATGAATTGCCTCTTCTCCTATCAGTAGAATTGGCTTTGCCTGGCTTAGTAGCCAAGTCTCATGTGGTTGTCATGGGCTATTTAAGTCTCACACCATTGGGAGCATTTAATAGGTAGTGTGAGCTTATCCCCACTACCTCCCCCCCCCGCTCTGACAACCTTAAGGAACCTGTACTGTACTATTAACGGAAATTCAATAAAGCTGAATAAGAAATTTTAGACAGATGTGCCTCTGCCTTTAGGAAGACTTTGCCGCACTACATTAATAATGTTCTCCATAAAAATAAAAGACCATTCGCTTTAAAAAAAAATTACTTCATCATAAATTAGTTAAAATTAAGATTTTTAAAACATAAAGTTTGTGTAAAAGTTTGAATAAAGTTTGCATGGAACTCCATAAAAGTCTATAATCTGTCACATTGCAACATCACAACATCAACATTGCAATAGAGAGAAAGGCACCCAGTTCTGAATATATAAAGTTAACAATGGTTACAGCAAATTATTTAGTCAACATTAATATACCTGACCAGGCGGCCACATTGATGAACTTTTATTGCTTAAACCATGGTTAACCATTTAGTGCTGATCCTCATGCCCTGAGTGAATAATGTTAGTTTATTGAAGAATAAAGAGTTAACTACATTAGTGTGTGACTGATGTCATAGTTAAACCTATTTAAGAGGTTTACCTACTCACTGCACTTAAAACATTTAAACTATTCCAAAAACAAATACTGGAAACACTCAAATTTGACAACACCTACAGAGACAGAAAAGGTGTTAACTATTACTGACTAGCTGATCTCAGGACCAGGAAATATTAGCAATAATGCAACTTTGAAGATGCATTGAAGACTGACGGTGGTTGAGAGGAGAGGGGGGAAGACAAAAGAAAAAGTCAAGGGTATATGATAGGGTAGAAGGCAGGAGAAATTAAAATGACCAAAGGGGTGATGATATCGAATGCATAGTATAAAGGATTAATGATTTGCAAAAAGTTAAGTATGGTGAAGTATTTGTTAATGTAAACACTGAATGCTCAAAATAAGGCAGTTGGCACTGAGCATCTTTACAACTTTATTGTAAAAATCAACAGCTTGGATAATGAAGAAATTGGGTCAATTACCTTATCTGCTGATCAGATGGTGCTGGCGAGGCACGGTGATACTTTGCAGAGTAAACAAAACTACCAACAATTCTATGAATTACACTTTTTCTGGAGTATGATCACTGCAATCTGTAGCCTGTAATTTGTGTTTGGGAGTTGTGCTTTTGAAGCATCTGTACGACGTGGAGGATTTACCAAACTGGACTTTCAAGAGTGCAGGTACAGCTGCTGTAGTCATTGCTAAATTGGATGTTGAGCTGGATTGAAGCAGTTGGACCCAGGCCGAAAAGCAAAAAAAATGAACCGATATTTAGCAGATTCAAGCACTGAGCCAGATTAAAAACATCAAGCCCAAGGGCGAAGGACGAACCAGTGTTCAGCTCACTGCTTGGTGAGGCTTTACTCACCTCAGCACTGAAGTGGCTCTGTGGATTAGGCCTGCAACCACTGGCACTTTTCAGTGCTGAACTGGCTCTGTGGCTGTGGCCTGCAACCACTGGCACTTGTCAGTGCTGAACTGGCTCTGTGGCTGTGGCCTGCAACCACTGGCACTTGCCTCAGCACTGAACTGGCTCTGTGGCTGTGGCCTGCAACCACTGGCACTTACCTTAGCACTGAACTGACACTGCAGCTGTGGCCTGTACCCACTGGCACTTTTCAGTGCTGAACTGGCTCTGTGGCTGTGGCCTGCAACCACTGGCACTTGTCAGTGCTGAACTGGCTCTGTGGCTGTGGCCTGCAACCACTGGCACTTTTCAGTGCTGAACTGGCTCTGTGGCTGTGGCCTGCAACCACTGGCACTTGTCAGTGCTGAACTGGCTCTGTGGCTGTGGCCTGCAACCACTGGCACTTGCCTCAGCACTGAACTGGCTCTGTGGCTGTGGCCTGCAACCACTGGCACTTACCTTAGCACTGAACTGACACTGCAGCTGTGGCCTGTACCCACTGGCACTTTTCAGTGCTGAACTGGCTCTGTGGCTGTGGCCTGCAACCACTGGCACTTGTCAGTGCTGAACTGGCTCTGTGGCTGTGGCCTGCAACCACTGGCACTTGTCAGTGCTGAACTGGCTCTGTGGCTGTGGCCTGCAACCACTGGCACTTGCCTCAGCACTGAACTGGCTCTGTGGATTAGGCCTGCAACCACTGGCACTTGTCAGTGCTGAACTGGCTCTGTGGCTGTGGCCTGCAACCACTGGCACTTGTCAGTGCTGAACTGGCTCTGTGGCTGTGGCCTGCACCTATTCAGCTCCTGGACCAGCTGCAGAGCTGAACTAGCTCCCTGTTTGTGAACTCACTTCCAGAGATTCTGCGGTTCATGTTCTGTGTGTTTTTTTTGTTTGTTTTTTTCTCAATTGCTTACACAATTTGTTCTTTTTATTGCACAGTCGATGTTTAACAGTCTTTGTTGTATGAGGGGTGTCAAACTCATTTTAGGTCACGGGCCGGATTGAGCAAAATGCAGCTTCATGCAGGCCGGATCAGTCGGACGCGTGCGAACGCAGCTTTCGCTGCCTCCGTTTCTTCAGCCTGCTCTCATGTGTCTCAGTCTCTGCTATAACTACAAAGTGTTTCACTTTACAAATTCCGTTTCTTATGAAGAAGACTGCCGAGCAAGACTGCCGAATAAACACTAAAAACCCTGAAAACCTGGTACCTGAATAAACTCAGCATTAGCCATATCATACGCCATAGGCGCTTCGATTACTGGGGCCAGCTTTAATAGTAATTAGATATTATCTTGCGGGCCAAAGATAATTCCACCGCGGGCCTTGAGTTTGACATATATGTTGTATGGGTTTTCTTAATGGGTTCTATGGTGTTTCTTTGCTTTGTGGCTGTCTGCAAGAAGATGAATCTCAAGGTTGCATATTGTATCTTTGATCATTAATGTACTTTGAACAATCCTTTAGATGCTGCAGCAATTAATCTGTCTTCCAGGCATGTCCTTACATCAAGAGATCACAACTAATTGAAGTGCATAAGGTGTAACGGTGGGTCTGTACCATGAAAGACTGATCAAACAAAATCAATAATAGGGGCTACAGACTGCTAAGAATTTCCTGTACTGAACAAATGCCTGATGTCTGGACCAAAACCAGAATAATTGGAAAGACTGAAAATTACTTTGAAAGCACTCAAATGATGTAAAAATGTGCATTATTAAAATGTCAGTGACCAATAAAGTATTCTATCAGAAAACTAAAGCATTCTTTATTCCTCATTTTTTTTATTCAAATCATTAAGGTCTAAATGATACATATATTTCAGAAAAAAAGAAAAATGATCACTTCTAAAACTGTTGAGTTTGCACTACAACAGATGTGCATTTATTAAAGTCAAATTGATATTGATGAATAAACAAACAACTTCACACTGAGACTGCAAATTCATTATTTCAAACTGGCAAGCTGCCAGCTCAGAGAAGCCTTCACAGTCAATGGGAATGTTAACGAACACAAATGCAATAACTACAGAAGCAAAATTACAACACAGCCTGGAGATTTACAATAGATTCTCTGCAGTCTGGAAGGCATAAAAATGGATGGAGTAAGTGCAGAGAGGTCTGTGTAGCGGGGGGCGGGGGAACTGGAGCATTTTCAGCTTCTGCCTAAGAGGGGCATAAAGGCAGCATCAGGAGGCATGAATTACTTTCAGGTTCTGGTAACCAGAAAATGTGAATGGTCATGAGCTCATATGGGGCAGCTCACCATAGTCACGGGCTAGAAATGTCAGGTTAGTAAGTTACAATTACGAGGAAGGATTAGGGAAAATGCTTAAGTTGTTGCTTCTGGCTTCTAAAATTTCACCATCACAACATCATCTCACCAAAACAATAAATAAATAAATCTATGTTTTAATTTATTTGTAGCATTCTTTGGTGGTGTTTTTAAAACTATTCATTATTTAATGCAGATAGGCAGATTATGCAAGGTGGAATCTACCCCAATGGCCTTGAAAATTGAAAATCATTCCAAAAACATATTACCCTCCAATCTAAATACACAAGCTTGCTATATTTGTACACAAGTACATACATGTGATGTAATGAGACCATGGTGCACGTGAAATGTTTGTTACTCTTTTTATCATTTTCTCCTTCTGTTGAACAAATTTCTCAGCCCTCCCCTTCCTCTATTCCCCATTCTGTCCTTGTACTACTTCTGATCTGCCTATTACTTTCCCCCTGGGTCCCCTCTTCCCTCCCTTTCTCCTATGGTCCACTCTCCTCTCCTATCAGATTCTTTCATTTCCAGTCCATGACCTTTCCCTCCCACCTGGCTTCACCTATCACCTTCTAGGTGGCATTTCCCCTCCACCCACCATTTTATTCTGGCATCCTCCTTAGTCCTGAAAAAGGGTCTCAGCCCAAAACATCGACTGTTCATTCTTTTCCACAGATACTGTCTGACCTACTGAGTTCCTCCAGCGTTTTGTGTGTGTGTCGCATCTGCAGACTTTCTTCTGTTAGTCTTTTAGAGTATTCCCCATGTTTTTAAATTCCATGTCAGCACAGATTTATCTACTGCGATACTCACCAGGTCAACAATAATTATATATGTACTATTTCACAATACTTTACTATTGGCCACAAGGTTAGTCAAGACCAGGAGAAAATGAACAAATAAAATGTAGCCACACCTGAAGAAAAAGAAAACACAAGATTTAGAAGTCACTGGACCCACAAAATTCCAAAGACGATGTAAAGTTATATTGCTGGAAAATCAGAACTCTACATTCAGAGAAGATGAAACATGATGGTGTTTCAGAAGCCCTGTGTCTAACACTTTGCAACAGTAACATAAAAGGCAACTGCAGTCGGAGGTACTGTGAAAAACAGATGTTTATAACTGGAGAAAGCACAGGAGAGTTTGATGCAGCAGTGTCATACTGCAGAAGCAAATCATAAAACACAAGAGATTCTGCAGAGGCAGGAAATCCAGAATAACATACACAAAATGAGTCTATGGAGAGGAATAAGCCATTGACATTCCAGGCTGACACCTTTCATCAGGACTGGAATAAGGTGGGGGGAAGGGAAGGAGTACAAGATGGCAGGTGATAGGTGAAACCAGGTGGATGGGGCGGTGGGTGGGTGGGAGAGGGAATGAAGTAAGAAGCTGGGAGGTGATAGGAAGAAGAGGTAAAGGGCTAAAGAAGAAGGAATCTGATAGGAGAGGAGAGTAGATCACGCTAGAAAGGGAGAAAAGAACTGCACAAGAGGGTAGCAATAGGCAGGTGAGGAAAAGAGAAGGGGTAAAAGGAGAGCCAAAGCTCTGGTTTGCCTTCCACAACACAAAGATGTGTTGGTTGATTAGTTAGTGGGCCAAGGTAAATTGCCTCTATTAGGGGTAGGTGAGTGGCAGACTGTGGCTATAGAGTAGATGGGGTGTTGATGGGAATGTAAAGAGAATAAAATGGGACTAGTTTAAGGTTAGTAAATATGGGTATTGATGGTTGACACAAACTCAGTGGTCTGAAGTGACTGTTTCTGTTCTGTTTGACCCTGAGAAGCCAATGGAAGTTCAGTCAATGAGTGTATTTAAAACAGAGATCAACACAAATCAAGCAATGAGTAAGGTAGGAAAATGGTAGTGAGGAGAAGATCAGCCATGATCTGTTCAATTGTAAAATAGGCTCAAGGGCCTTTTTGATGTCCCTTTTCATGAAGTTTTTAACATTCAGTATTAAAGGGCAACTCCAACTGTCATAGTACCCAAGGCTGACCTGAGAGTTAAGTTATGTGAAGACTTACAAGTGAGCTATAAACAACAGGTAGCCAATTACAAACAGTACCCACTAGTGACATTGCACGATGTTCGTGCAGAATTGGTGACAGCCAAGGTTTTACAATTGTAATGTGACGACACTCTATAAAATATTATTTCTTCATAAAAATATGACCTCATTTATTGTTGTATCACCTACAGAGTTAATTTGTCAGAAAGAAAAATGTTATACAAGTCAAGTCACGTCACTTTTTATTGTCACTTCGACCAAAAACTGCTGGTACAGTACACAGTAAAAAATGAAACAACGTTCCTCCAGGACCATGGTGCTACATGAAACAACACAAAACTACACTAGACTATGAGACAACTCAAGGCTACACTAGACTACGTAAAACACAAAAGCTACACTAGACTACAGACCTACACAGGACTAAATAAAGAGCACAAAATAGTGTAGGGCAGTAAAATAATTAATAAATAAATAATAAACAAGACAATAGGCAGTGTAGAGGACAAATTTCAATATAATAATAAACGATGGAGATATCAGTCTGGACTCTGGGTATACTCAATAATGGACAAGATCCTTAGAAAAAGAGATCCCCTGTCTATGTAACTTTCACAGAGAAAAGAACTCTCACATCTTAAAGCAGAAAGCAGAATGACCCCTTGAGTTCTTTCAGCATTGTTTTTGTTTCAAATTTCAGCATCTGAATTCTCATTTGCTTCTGTCTGCTTCCAAACAAGGTCTTAAATGATGACATCACTGTACTGCAAAACTCAACGAGAAATTCTCTGCCTGGGACTAAAAATATGCACCAATGCTTAACAATTTGTCAGGGTCACAGTGAAAGCTGCTGCAAAAGTAAAGTGACCGAAGTATCCTTCTGGGGTGAGGAAGCACTCTGCAACTCAGGTCACATCTGTGCGAAGAAAAACAGAATTACATTTCAGACTCAATTCCCTTCAGCAGAACCAAGAGAGAACAGAAGCTCATTAAATTGTAGGGAGAGTGAGGGAGTGGTTTGCCTCGAATGGCATTGAATTGGGTTGACCTTAGCAACACAGAAGGCAAAAGAGTGTGCAGATGTTGGAACTTGGAATGAAACACAGAATGCTGGGAAATCTCAGGAGTGTCGGTCAGTATCTAAGGAGGAAAAGTTGATGGCGGGTCTCACCTTCTGGGTTACTTTGCAAGTCACTTGAAATTGAGAAAAAACGAATAAGCTGAGTAACCGTTATATATGGACAACTGATATGGGCAGAAATCAAATTACCTGAAGTTGCAGAGTTCAGATGGCTGCAATGTACCCGGTAGAAGGTGAGAGGCTGTCCCTCAAGTTGCGTTTGGCCTCAGGTCACAAAAGGAAAGGTCAGGATGCGTGTGGGATGGAGAGTTAAGCTGCTGGGTCACAGGAAGCTCAGCTTCTCCCTTCAGGCATCACGTAGTACCGGTGAAGCCTAAACCTAATCTGCATCTGCTTTACTGAGTGTAGAACAAACTACACTATGAGCATGGAATGCAGTGCACCGGAATGGATGATGCGCAAGTGAATTGCTGCTTCACCTACACCACTTCACCACTGCTTATGCCCTTGGATGGAGGAAAGAAGTGAAAGGTTAAGTGTCACACCACCCAATGGAAAGCCACAAGGGAAAGTGGTTGTTGGAAATGGAAGGGAATGAATGGCACGGTGGCCGGCTCGGAGGAAAGACGAGTCAAGCAGAGCGATAGTGATAACAGACCCGATAGGAAGACAGAGAGCAGACCCTCTGGCCGCAAAAGCGAAGCCAGGTTGCTCCCCAGGTGCTAGGGTCCAGGATCTCTCAGAGTGGCTGCAAAGGACTCTCAGGAGGGAGGGTGAGCAGCCAGTGGTCAAGGTGCACCTTGGCATCAGTGACATGTATGTAGAAAAGGGACAGGGGTCCTGGGCACTGAGTATAGGGAATTGGGGTATAGAGATAATGTAGTAATCGCTGGATTAATCCCAGTACAACAACCACGTCAAAGCAGGAATAAGATGATAGTACAGATGAATGAGTGGCTGAAGAAGTGATACAGTGGGCAGCGTTTCTGATTTCTGAGTCATCGGGATCTCTTCTGGGAAATGTACAACCTGTACAAAAGGACAGGGTCCAATGTCCTTGCGGGTAGGTTTGCTGGAACAATTGTAGAGGGTTTAAATTAATTTAGCAGCTGGATGGGAACTGGAGTGATAGGACTGATGATGGACAATTGGTACACAAGTTGAGGCATTGTGTAGTGAGGCACTGAGGTAAAATGAGATGAAATGTAAAATGGAGGACATAATCGAAAAGGGAGATGAATACAGGACTGAAGAAGCAATATTTGAAAGCACACAGCATACAAAATAAGGTAGATGATCTTTCAGCACTCTTGGAGATTGGCAGGTATTATGTGGGCATCACTGAGTTGTGGCTGAAAGAAGATCGTGGGAGCTGAACATCCTAGAAGATATCTTGTAAAGGGAGTGGATGACTCTGTTGGTTACAAAAAAAAATCCTTAGAAAGAGGTTACATAGGACTGGGAGATGTAGAATCCTTGTGGGTAGAGTTAATAAACTTCAAGGTAAAAAGACCCTGATGGGAATTTTTACTCCAGGATATGGATATAAATTTCAACGGGAAATAAAAGAAACTCATGTAATAAGGGCAATGCTACAATAGTCAAGTGGATTTCAATATGCAGGTATTGTTGGATTCCAAGAAAGGGAAATTGTAGAATGCCTACAAGATGGATTGGGTGTTGTGTAATTCATTAGAGACTTTAAGATAAAGGAACCCTTAGGAAGCTGTGATCATAATCTAATAGAATTCACCCTGTTGCTTGAGAGGGAGAACATAAAATCAGATATATCAGTATTATAGTGGAGTAAAGGGAATTACAGAGGCATGAGAGAGGAGTTGGCTAAAGTTGATAGGAAAGGGCACTAGCAGGAACGCTGCAGAACAGCAATGGCTGTAGTTTCTGGGAGCAATTTGGATGTACAGGATAGATTACTGATGGGTGAAGGCTGAGACTGAATTCTACAGCTTCAAGTTACATGAATGTCTCTGTCTATATCAATTATCTATCTGTGCTACTATATCAGCTTGTTATTCTCTTTTCTCCCCCTCTGAAAGTGGAGGAAAAGCCCAGCTTGCTCTGTTGAGAATGTTCTGCATTTTACAATTCCTACATTCTTTTGTCTATGTTCTCAATTCCCCCCCCCCGCTTCTATTCATTTTTTTAACCAAATACTGCACCTTCTTTACAGCTACTCCCCATCAGTGACGTCCCTCCTCTCACACTCCACACATCTTAATCATTTCTTTTGTATCTTTCCATTTCTGATGCTGCATCTGCATCTGTAATGTTACTTCTATTCGTCATCCCATACATCTGGTGGACCTGAAGACTATTTCTGGTATTTTCTGTGTTTATTTTTGATTTCCAGCATTTGATTCTCTTTTTAAGTTATGATAGAGTCTAATGCCACATTTTTTTTTACCAGATTTAACAATGCAGTTAACCTTATTGTTCCAGCTGCTCGATAATAGTGTAAAATAGAGCTGGAACAAGATCGAACGGAATGCATATGATTTGTGTAAACTTAACAAAAGCAGGAACTATTATTAGCATATTATGACACAAGAATATTGAAGCTCATACGTGATGCCTTTTCGTATGGTTATCAGCCACACCTTAGGTGATGGCTAGGAAAAATTTGCATCCTGCATTCAAACAAAAGGGAATGAAATTATACACAGGCAGAAGTAGAACAATGAATTACTTTCAGGTAAAGAAATTTCATCATTCTATATGAGGAAGATCATTTAATTACAGATCACACACTCCTCATAGATGCTGTATGTTTGACATTGACAAAGATCTGGTATCAGATAAGAGGCTTTCATTCTGTTCATAACTATTGGAATGCACTTTAAGTACTGTAACAGTATCATTCTCATTCATTCCTCATACCATCTGGCCTCTCATGGCACCGATGAGATGGCCACATGGGCTCTCATGGAATCTTTGATGAAACAAGTTTTACAAGGTTGTTGAAATTTAACTATGAATCATTGTTCAGTTCATTATTTATTTAAGTATCGTACAATGTTATATTCCAACAAAAGTACACCCTGGCTGAGCTACTGATATGCACAGAATTCTAACAGACGTGATGAGACAGACTCGCTACAAAGCCCAGCCTGGTGGACAAGAGAGAGAGAGTAACCGACGTAAAAGCAAAATCATAATTTATTATCCTAACAATTCCCTCCAAAGAGGCAGAGTGAGGCTGATCAAACAGCACGAGAGAGTCAAAGTGCTGAGGCTGATGAAGTACAACAATATTTTAAGCAGCATACGCAAATCAGAGGAGAAATGAGAAGTTTCAGCATTTATCGCCAGAAATAGGGAGAACAATGTGAAGAGAAATTTATTTCAGAACTGAACGCAGAACCAATCACTGAAGGCACAAATTATCAAGTAATTGAGTTAGGATATCACATGTTCCTCAGATTATAAAAGTTTGAGGGAGGGAATGGGAGTGTAGATTAATGAATCCACTGCTATACCAATAGGGGAGAGCTAACACTCTTTCTCAGTACAACCACTAAGAAGCACACTAAGTACCATCAGGTTTCTAGTGTTGCAATTAATTAAATATGGAAATCCATTGCTGTGTAAATTTGAATGACATCGATTTACAGTCTGAAATCTAAAAAGAGTCCTTAACAACAGTGCAATGGGATTAATTACGGAAGTTGCATCGTACAGCCCATAAGCAAGTTAACATGGAGAAACTACGTGATCGAACACCAGACATTTTCACTTTTGCCTTATTTCTGAACTGAAATATTGAAAGCTGAACAGCCATAAAATATCAAATTATATTTAATAAAGTACCAGCCTTTGTAAATACCTGAAATGTTAACTGCCTCTCTTTTCACAGTAGTTCTTTGCTGGTTCAGTGTCTTCAGTATATTCTATTTATGTTTCAGATTTCTAGCATTTGCAGTTTTTTTCGAGTTTCAATTTATGCTAAATGTTTTTGCACCAAAAATGGCAGGAATCACAGAATTAAACCATAAGAAATCAAACATAGTAATTTAATTGGGCCAAATAATGAAATGTACTTTGCACAAGAAACATTGCTGATTTTATGGAAGATGTTTAAGTGTCTTCAATGCTTTAATTACGAATGAAGCTAACTTTTACAGATGCAATAGAAATAGTTCGGCAATCTGTCATTTAAGGTCCATTTGGGTGTGCAATTTTAAGAGCAATTAGGAGGATCCGAGCAGACAGCTACAGCTACATGAGAGGGCTCTGTGGGGTGGAGTTGGCAAGAGCCTGTGGTGTACTCATGTCAGGAACTGTGATAACAAGCCGTCTTTGCCCAGTGAGAACTCCTAAGATAATCTGCTCTTTTAAAAAACCAAATGCTGGTCCAGGAGGCTGCTTCAAAGTCAGTTTAAAGAACTGGAAAACTGCTACTGGATATGCAAAAGTTTAACAATGCTTCAACCACCTTTTCACTTTTGCAAGTGCTAGCTTGCAAACAGACAATGTTTAAAATCACTTGTTAACTAGTTTGGAGTGCACAAATTACCGGTAAACCATTAAGCAGCATTTTACCAAAAAATGTCAGTATATTTACATTAAGCCATCAAAATACATTGTAGAAATGACATTTTTTCAGATATCCACTGCCCTACCTTACTTCATGCATAAGTACTTGAAAAATGCCCAAGGTCTAATAAAGCACTATACAGTTCCATTGTAGATAGGTACTCCTTCAGTAAGAACACTCCTTATTGCCATAAAAAATCAAGTTCATAACTGCTAAAAGTTAGAATCTCTCATGTAAAATTAAGTGTCAATGCACAAGGAAAACACTCTTGATACACTGAAAAAAAATGTTTAGTTAAAATTTAAGGAGCAGAAATATAGGTTCAAAAATCCAAGAAGGTCTCTGAAAACAAAATCTCCTTTTATGGTTTCATACCCAGTCAGCTTGGTGGTCGAGTCACCAACAAGAACAATTTATGAGCAAAGTTGTCTGAAGTCATGTGGCAAGTCCGAACACTATTAGGGAAGGCAGTGGATTGCTTTACGCAAATTTTGTGTTGGACTGTCAGACATCAGGACTGCTGCTTGCTTGTTGACAATATTTGCATTTAGGAGTTTAAAATTACAGTGAAACATGAAACAAAAACATCTATTCTTTTGACAGAAGGTTTTTTCAGGACGCATAATTGTTCCAACAAAGATCATTGCTTAAAACCAAGCTTCTTCCAGAGTTATTATGCTTTGGTACCTGCATTACGAAGTCTTTCTTTCTTAATTATTTTAATCTCTACCTCCACATGCTCACTTTTGTTTCTGATTTCACCATCCTGTAAAACAGTTAAATTCTTGTCCCCAAATGAGTTACACACATTTCCCATTCACCTCATCTCCTTCATTTCCCACAGATCATCCCTTGTCCTTTCCTCACATAACAGGGATAGGATTCCCCTTGCCCTCACCTACCACCCCACAGCCCTCTATATCCAGCGCATCATTCTCCACAAATTCTTCCATCACCAATGGGATCCCACCACCAGGCAGATCTTCCCCTCTCCCCATTACCACCTTTTGCACTTTTCTACAGGACTTCCTTCTGATCTTGCCCCTCCCTGCAGATCTCCCTCCTAGCACTTATTCCTGCATCTCTGGTAAGTTCTACACCTCCCCCCTCACCATCATTCAGGGCCCTAAACAATCCTTCCGGGGAGGCAGTGCTTCTCCTACAAGTCTGCTGGGGCTGCCTACCGATTCTGGTGCTCCCTCTGTGGCCACTTCTACATCAGTGAGATCTGACCGCTTCATCGAGTAGCTTTGCTCTGGCCACTGCAATAGCCAGGATCTCCTGATGGCTACTAACTTCAATTTGACTTCCTAATCCTACACCTGCCCACCACCTCGCTCCAATTCTCCACTCTCCTCTCCTATCAGATTCCTTCTTTATCAGCCCTTTACCTCTTCTATCTATCCCAACTTCTCGCATCACCCCCTGCCTCCCAACTTCCTCCTCAACTAGTCTCACCTATCACCTACCAGCCTGTACTCCTCACCCGACCTTCTCCTTCTTCCTTTCCAATCCTGATGAAAGGTCTCGGTCTGAAATGTCAATTGCTTGTTATCCTCACTCGATGCTGGCTGACCTGCTGAGGTCCTCCAGTATTTTGTGCATGTTGCTGAAGCAGAAAGGTATGACTGGAGTTACACCTTGTATAAATGAAGCATCACTGTGTTGCTGAATAACAATCATCCCTGTTCCAAGACATCAGCCTGTGTGTTCCTCAGGGCAGTATCAAACCCAACCACCTTCCTTCCATTGTAAGGTTAGAAGTGGGAAAGTCACTGATGGTTAAAATTAGAAATTGGTTTATTACTGTCACATGTACCATAGTACAGTGAGAATCTTAGTTTTGAATGCCATCTATACATATCATTTCATTAGAACAGTGCATTGAGGTAGTACAAGGGGAAACAGTAACAGAATAACGTGTTACAGTCACAGAGAAAGTGCACTGCAGGCAGACAACAAGGAGCAAGGCCATAACAAGGTGGATTGTCAGGTTGAGTCTATGTTATCATATCAGGAAATTGTTCAGTCGTCTTATTACAATAGAAGCTGACTTTGACCCTTCAGTAGATGCTTTTAGATTTTTATATCTTGGGCAGAGTGGGAATCGAGAGTGTCCAAGGTAGTTGGGGGTCTTTCACTATGCTGGCTACTTTATCGAGAAGTATGGTTCTGCTAATCCAATAACCAACTTTACGGAAATCCCAGTGGTTTAGGATCTGGCTCAGCCGGGGCTGATTCCATAGACCCTTTCAGTTGCCAGGACTCCAATTCCTGTGCTCCTCTGAACTCACCTGCTCCTACTTCCTGTACATCCTTGGAAATCACCAGGTGCCAATTTCTACTCTCCATTGTAAATGGCCACATTTCACTGATCACCCTTGAAGCTTTCTGGGCTTACTGGAAAATGTAATGTAGTGCAGTCACTCAAGTTGAGGATGTTGTTGTCCTTAGGAGGTTTTTGTTGGTCAGTCATCACCTGGCTGTACAGGATGATCTGGTATCCACGTAACAAGGATATTAGGGTTGATTCCCTTAATAGAGAATGTTTGTGCATGACTTAGTTTAACATGGGGAGGCTGTCGCATGGGCAGCCACCACATGGTCCTTGAAAGATAGGTGTCATAGTCCAGTGGCATGGAGTTCAAGACAACAGGGAACCCATGCCTGCTGCAGCCTTCCTCCACCTTTACTGCCATTGTAACGCATCTTCATCTTCTGCCAGCTCCACCACAGGTTGCATTGCTCTTTGTGTGGACACTTTTCCCTTGACCTTACCTCCACTAATAACCCCACGAGTAGCTGAGCACCAGATGGTTAAACTCCATCACATTTGGGATCTCAGGAACTCTCAAACCTCTCCATCACAACAAGGTGATGATTCCTCAGAGAATGAAAAATGTATAATGCTACTGTGTGACAGCTAAAAAGTGAATTAAAGGTATGTTGGAGTAGTAATACAGATGACATCTGATTGTCTGGAAGATCTGCTCATTTGACACAAAAATCCCAAGTGTGCTGGATTAATGGAGGTTGATTGTACAATACTCAACTCAATTTGCAAGTGTTTAGTGACTGCAAGAATCCATACCTGTATATAGCATGACAACATGTAAGCATAAGCAAAGATAGGGAGTCTAATCGCTTAACTTTGATATTCAATAGCATTACTGTTGGCAAGTTCCCCACTATCAGCATACTACTGATCAGTATTGACCAGAAAGTCAGCTGAATCTGCCACGTAAGTACTGTGGCTGCTTAAGCATTGTGCCTGAAAAAGCAGGTGAAAAGTTGGGTAGCCTGTGATATGCCAGTTTTTCCTTTGGAATCAAGGTGCAAGTCAGAGATGTGAAGGAATACGCACAGTTCAACGACACTCAGTAGGATTTCACTAATCGGGACCACATAACACCTTTTGATTGGATATTCCCTCCACCACGAGTGCATTTTGACTATCCTATACAATCTACAAAAGGTTACTCACCTTGTCTATTCCACAACCAATACTAATGAGGTTGACAAAGACCTCAGATGCATGGGAAGATCACTATCCACAGGTTCTACTCCAACACTACCTTAACTTGCAAAATTTTATCATTCCATTGCTGCTAGTTGCAAGTCCTGAATCACCTGTATTGTGGGTGTACCTGCACTAGAATATTGCTGCTCCCCACCTTCTGGGATTTACTAGGGTTGGGTAATAAATGCTGGCCTTGCCAGTGTCATCCACATCCCAAAGAGTGATTTTTTTTTTAATTCTCTTCTCAAATCTTCACAATCTCTTCACATAAACTCTGCACATTCACAGATCACTCCATCCCCAAATTGGTCTTCTTGAAAAGAGTAACATTTAACCACTTTGTTTGCAATATTACCATCACCATCAGTCTCATTTTCTTCTCAGCCCCAAAGCTAAATCACTTATAACAGATATCTGAAACCTCCACGAAGTCTAATTGTTAGCTCACCACTTGGCCCAGTATTTCCCCCTTGCCAATCAGCTCTTGCACTCGCCTCTGAAGCACTTGTCTCCAGAAAAATTCTTGCCCTTTCCTACACCATCTACTTTCAACATCATCAAAAATCCAAATAATGCAGACCTGAGAATGACTAGTAAAATTAAATATGACCCCATTTATTTGGCACACATCAGGCTCCAGTGAACCTTGCTGCCTTCTACAAGCTCGCATGCACAGTCAAAATCATTAGGATTCATTGATTCAATGCTGAACTTCACTTGGTCCCCATAATCACCTGCAAAAGTACTAGAACTTTAGAGGATTCTTTGCCATCAAGAACAAAATCATCTATTTAGCTTCCTAAAATTTGCCTCAAGATTTTTAATAATAATTTCCATTGTGTGTCCCCTTTTCTTCATTTGCTTTTGGAGTCAAAGAGTCATACAGCTAAGGAAAGGTCCTTTGCTTCACCACATCAATTCCGACCATGAAGTGCATAAACTACCAAGCTCTGGCAATTCAAGTGCTTATCTATGTACTACTTAGATGCCTCTATCATCTTCTTGGCCAGTGCATTTCAGATCACAACTATCCTTTGTGTGAAGAAAACTCTTCCTCAAATGCCCTCTAAAGCTCTTCATTCCTCACTATAGACTAACGTTCTCTAGCCTTAGACATCTCTGCAATGGGATGAGCTTCTTACTATCTATTTCCTTCTGTGCCACCTCATAGTTTTGTACACCTCCATCAGGTTGTCACTCCGTCTCCTTTGCTCCGGAAAAACAAGCCCAAGCTTGGGAAGTTTGTCCATACTAAACACTGCATCTAAGTCCTGTTTTTTGTATGCAAAATTCAGAAATGTTCCTCATTCACTACCTTATCAGTAAGTTTTATCACGGGAAGATTATAATCTCATTTGTATCTTACAGCCAATCAACTAGTTTTAATGCTGGTCCAAAATTGTATCAGGAAACATGCATTTTTTCAGCAAATAAGGTGACTTTTAGAAGAAATTAGACAATCACTTCATTTATGCACATAAATAAATGCCACATACACTTATTTTTGTGACAACTGGATAGCCTGTCTGTGGAAAGCAATAAAACTGCTTGGCACACATTAAGTCATCAGAGGAAAATGTTAGGGCTCATTCTTTGTTTTACCCTTCTATTTATTATGCAAATCCATTACTTAAATCTCAAATTCCTACTCTGAGAGGACAAATTTGATGATGGAGAACGGCAAAAGTAATTCCATTAGTTAAAGAGAGAAAGAGAAAGAGGGGAAGAGAACAACCACCCAAAGCAGGAAATTATAGACATGTAGATCTAACATCTGTTATGGTGATATTGTAATCTATAATTAGGATGGAATAAGCATGCATCTAGAAATTTGAGCAGAAAGGAGAGACTTGGCTTTGTAAAGGATAGGTCATAGCTACGTGACTAAATGGATTTTTATGGTAGTAATTGAAAGAGATAGAAAAAGTCATTGGAAGTAGATAATTTGGGCTTCAAGAAGACATTCAGTAAACTTCCAGCATAGAACTGAGTATTAGCTAAAATTAGAACTCTTAAAATTTAAGTCAAATTATTGAAAGCATAGTCAGGAGATAACATTGTTAGAATACTGGCTAAATAGTAGAAAGTAATGGGTATTTACTCAAATTGGAGAGTTGTGACTTATGGTGTCCCTCAAATACATATGTCAGAACCTTAGCTAATCAATACATTTAGTAACTTGAATAAGACAATTCATACCTTTATATCAAAGTCTGCTGATGACACAATGTGTACTGGCTGCAACAAGTGATGTCAAAGTTACAAAGATACTGAAATATTAGTTTCCTGGCAAATTTTTGGCAGATGAACCAACTCTAATAAGTGAGAAGTCACCCATTTTGGATGAAGTATTGATCCAATTGCTAATTAAATGGTAATACATTTTCAATACTGCAGGTCTAAAGATGCCTTTTCTACTGACAAATAAAACCAAGTCAGATACCAAAAGAATAATCAAAAAAGTCAATGGATCGCATGATTTTACAAGAACGAATGGAAGCTTTTCAGTTGCCATACAAAATCCACCATTTCTATTTCTATGTGCTGTACTGTGCATTCTTCAGTCTGAATGACTGACATCATTCAATCATCACAATGGTGTTGCCTGTGCTTACATGCAGTGTGTTATGTTGGATTAGACGGTGGACATAAAACAGGAGACCAAATACAAACATGACAAGATCTACAGATGCTGGAGTTTCAGAGGAACTCAGCATGCCAGGCAGCATCAATGGAAAAGAGTAAATATTTGACATTTCCAGTGGAGACCCTTCTTCAGAACTGGAAAGGATGGAGAGAAGTCAGAGTAAGAAGGTGGGGAGAGTTGGAGGAAGTAGCACAAGGTGGCAGGTGGCAGGTAATAGGTGAAACCAGGAGAAGGGGAGGGTGTGAAGTAAAGAGCTGGGAAGTTGATTGATGAAAGTGATAAAGGTTTGGTGAAGGGGAATCTGATAGGTGAGGACAGATGGCCATGGAAGAAAGGAAAGGGGGACAAGCACCAGAGAAAGGTGATGGGCAGGTAAGGAGATAAGGTGAGAGGGACAAACAGGAATGGGGAATGGTGAAGGTGGGGTGTGAGGGTAATTACCGGAAATTCGAGAAATCGATGTTCATGCCATCAGGTTGGAGGCAACCCAGACAGAATATAAGTTGGAATATAAGCTAAACAAAACCTTTTCATCATGTTCAGAGTTACAAAACTGCTCAACTTATCATTATATAACCATAACATTTGGAAATTAAATTAGTACATCTCTCATAATTCTGAATCCTTCTTAGTTGTTTTTGTAGATGGGAATGCATATAGTTTAGTTTGCAGGTCTTAATTCAAATCAAATGAAAGTTGATCTCGGTATCATAAAATCCTATTTCTTCATGACAAGATTACAATCATTAGCCATCTCTAAAGACATAGGCAGCCCAGTTAGTTTCACCCTCAGTAACTTTTGTCTTTTTGCTTCATTATTTGAGACTAACCTCATTTCCTCTGCCACATATTTTAATAAGATTACACAATGACTTGCATCAAAACATACAACTTGAAACAAAATCAGACTTCAAATGCACAAAGGAATGCTTACATTGATTTTCAATGCAAAATTATCCAAAGTTCATGTTAACCAATAGATACAGGAAGAAAATACGACAATTCATTTTGCTTCATTTCAACTTTAATCAGATAGAACCCAGCTGATACAACACAACTGATGTTTCAATATAAAGTGGAAAATGTTTTGTGGTATGAGCAAATGATCAAAACCTCATTTTATTGGGAGAGTGAAATACTTAATAGAAATCTGGAATTAATATAATGCATCTTCAAAGTAGAGGAGTAGAATTAAAATTCACTTCAGCAGAGAGAAATTTTCAGTTTAGCCATAGTTTCATAATAAGATTATGAAAAACTACTGAAAGTCTCTTAAGTATGGCTAAATTTGGGCATTTCAAGGTGCTGGGCTCCATTATTGCTTTGCTAGACTATACAGTCCTTATACAATGCAGATGATGTATGAACACAGACAGCTAAACCAAACACAAGGCAGGCAAGTTCAGTTTCCAGTTCAAAGCATTTAGGATGCACACAAGTTTCACATTAGCAAGGGTCATGCTTTCAAAGGCATTGAATGCCACATTTTTTTAAACCTGCACCCAGAAAGAAATGGTACTACCTGCAGTTTATTATTCATTTGGTGCATACTTCAGTCAAATGAGGCAGTTCAATAAATGAAGCACGAATAAATAAATAATATCAATCCTTTTTGATGAGAAATCAGATACTGCAAAGGGAAAAATGGTAAAACTTGTACTATGTTCACTACAGGGAATGAGAGAAGTTTACAATCTAATCCTATAATAATAATAATTCTGCCCTTTTTTTAATGAAGAGCAAAATGACTTTTAGCTTGGTGTACACTCCTGAAGCCTTGTAACAAATAATTGCAAGTGCTATTATTGAGCACACACGTTTCAAGGAACCTGGAGACACCTACAAGAACAAAAGTATCACGGCTGTCAGCTAAATCACACATCAACTTAAGGCTCCACCCAGGAAATACCAGACTCAACTTTTTACCAGAATCTGAGGTCACTATGAGCAAATGAACAAATAACATTCTGGAATTGGAAGTTGCAAAAGTTTCTTTCCATTTCTTCTCCTAAAACACACAGAACGAATGTAATACACGGTAGCCATTTATTTAATAGACTTACTACAAGATTTGTAACTTCAAAGGACTCGGCCATTCAATGCAGCATTACTGCCAACTTTTAGAAGAACCAGCCTAAATTCACCACCCTTACTTACACCACGATTCTGGAAATATTTCTTTAACAGGTGCTGTAAATATCTGGCTACTTATAGTGATTAGGATGACAGTGTATCAAAGTTACTACAGTAGATGCCTGCGTATAGAAGGTTGCAAACTCAGGGCCTTTTAAAAAGATGGCGCTCAAACAGTTAAACTGGCTCAAAAGAGCAGTACTGTACCACGGGAGTGTAATACTGTCTGATATGTTGATTTTTCAATTAGCATTCAAATCTTTCTTTTCCCCGTCATCTTAAACTGATGTCCTCCAGTTGCTAATACTTCCAAAAGTAGAAACAATTTCTCTTTAGTTACCAAACTCCTTCAGTAGGACATAGTGATGAAAAATAACAGTAATATAGATAGGCACTTGATCATAAGACATAGGAACAGAATTAGGCCATTTGGCCCATCAAGTAAACTCTGTCATTCCAACATGGTTGATTCTTTTCCTTCTCAACCTCATTCTCATGCCTTCTCCCCATAGCCTTTGATGTCCTTACTAATAAAGAAGCTACCAATCCTGCTTTAAATATAGCCAATGACTTGGCCTCCACAGCTATTTGTGGCAATGAATTCCACAGATTCACCACCCACTAGCTAAAACACTTATTCCTCATTGCTGTTCTGAAGGGACATCCTATTTTGAGGCTATGCCCTCTATGCCCTAGACTTGTGCACTATCGACAACATCTTCTCCAAGCCCTCTCTATCTTGTGGTTGTCCTCCATGTTCAATCCCAACCTTGTGGGGTTTGCACCTTCTTCCTGTGACCAAATTGTTTATTTAAATGGACTAATGGAGCAGTAGAGTAAATGGATGTTTGATGAACAGCATACACTTAATGGGCCAAAGAGTCTGTATCTCTAGTATAAAATGACTTTTAAGAGTATTCATACTGGCTGAGATGCTGAGGATCCATTTCCTACATGCATGACAATGAATTTCTTCATCTTTGTGTGAGAAGCGGAATCTAACTTTTCTGGTTTCCACATAACTGAAGTCCCACATTCTTGGCACCACCATGGTAAATCACTGCATGCTCCACATGGCCTTAAATCCTTCCTAAAGTGTGGTGTCTACATAACTTCCTTTCTTTCAGACTCTATGCCTCTGACTCTAAAGCTATTGACCCCATATGGTCTTTTAATAGCTCTTGCGCTGCTAATTTCAGGAGGTATTAATTTCCAGCTTTCTTTAACAACTTTAAAGTTAAATGACTTATATTGTCTTCCCATGTGTTTACATAACTGCAGTAATTCACACCGAGAATCAGCGAGTCATAGAACACTACAGCACAGAAATAAGCCCTTCAGCCCATCTAATTCATGCTGTACTATTAATCTACCTGGTTCCATCGACCTGCACCTGAACCATAGCCATCCATTACCCTCCCATTCACGTACTTACCAATTTTCTCTTAAATGTTGAAATCAATCCAGCATCCCGCACTTCCACTGGCAACTCATCCGCACCCTCGTCACCACCTGAGTGAAGAAGTTCCTCCTTATGTTCCCCTTAATCATTTCACCTTTCACCCTTAACCCATGACCCCCCGTTCTTGTCTCACCCAACCTCAGTGGAAAAAGCATGCTTATATTTATTCTATCTACCGTATACCCCTCATAATTTTGTATACCTCCATTAAATCTCCCCTTATCCTCCTAATAAAGTCATAATTTCTTTAACCTTTCCATATAACTTAGGTCTTCAAGTCCTGGCAGTATCTTTGTAAATTTTCTCTGCGCTCTTTCAATCTTTTTGATAACTTTAATGTTGGTAGGTGATCAGAACTGCCCATGTAGGGACTGGTGGAAATGTATATAATTCACATTGAGTTAGGGTTTCATTTTAAGCAGCTGGTCTAACATGATGATATAATTAAGTGTTTTTAGCATGCTTTGCGTTGAGAATTTTTGGTGTTCAATAAATTAGTTGCTAGGCTTTCTGGAACATAATGCACTATTTGGCATTTTATTTGTACAAACCTACATTGGTGACACGGATGCTCCAGGACAATTCAAGAGTTATTGAACATGTCGGCCAATGCAGCTGCTTTGAAACTGGCAGGGTTTTGGGAGCAAAATGCCAAGCCTTGGCTTGTACAAGCTGAGGCCCAGTTCGCTCTGTGAGAAATCGCCACCAACGACACCAGATTCTACCATGTGGTAGCGTCGCTCAGCATTTCCAACAGCTGCGAGGATGGTGAGTCAGCCTGAACACAATAAATACCGATCTTATCTTCTACAAACTTATGGACTATTGTAGTCGGAGCGCGCCAAACAGTTGCTCTCCTTACCCAGTCTCGGCGATGCTAGGCCTTTGGAGCTAATGAACGAAATGTTGTCCCTCCTGGGAAATCACCATCCTTGTTTTACTTTTAAAGAACTCTTCATGCAGCAAATGCCTGATCAAGTTTGCATAGACCTCGCTAATGCACCATGAAGGACTATAGGGAGTTTGCTAAAATGGCTGATAATCTACACTCAGTTAGTCAGCAGTACCCTCATTCCTCCACCTTTCTCTACCTCAATAAGCCCGGTCAGCAAGGCTACCAACATTAGGAACCCCGTGCCTCAGAAACAGATGACACCAGGCCTGTGTTTTTACCACACCTGTTTTAGTAAGAACACTAGGAAATGCCGACCACCTTGCAGATCCAACATGGCCAGCACATCGGGACATCAGAGTCTGTGGACACCGTGGGTTCCAGCTGCCAGGGACACAGACTGTTCATTGTGGACACCATTTCAGGGCGTCACTTCTTGTGTGACACGAGTGCTCAAGTGAGTGTGGTGTCATCTATTGATGAGAAGGCAAGAGCGATGAAATCTCATTGGAGATCGCCAAAGGCAGAACAATCCAGACTCATGGGACAAGACAGGTGATGCTCTGCTTCAGTGGGTGACATTACACCTGGGACTTTGTCCTGACTAAAGTGGCTAGGCCTCTGCTTAGTGCAGATTTCCTGTGCGTCCAAGGACTGTTAGTCGATCTGCTGGCTTGAGAATATCAGTGACTTCAGGTCATTACCCTGAAGTACCCTATTAAATTCCCTCAACTATATCAAGCGCATGCAGAACTGCATGTGAGTTTTTTCAACTGCTGGGTGAATTCCCAAATCTCCCTAAGCCCAATTTCTCCTCTACAGTCGCAAAACATGGGGTCAAGCATCATATTCCTGTAACTGGCCTGCCAATCCATGCCTGTGCATGGACTGGACCCAGAAAAGCTGACAACCGTGAGGGCTGAGTTTGTCAACATGGAAAGATTTGGCATTGTACACCGGTCAAATAGCCGCTGGACTCTGCTCCTCCATATGGTCCCTAAGTCCTATGGTGGCTGTCACTCATATGGTGATTACCGACGCTGTAACGAGGCCACTACTCCCACATCATTACCCAGTCCCACACATCCAAGATTTTTTGGCACATTTAGATGGTAAATTAATTTTTTCTCAAAGTCGATTTAGTTAAGGGCTACCATCTGGTGCCTATGTGCCAGAAGGACACTCACAAAACAGCTGTGATAACTGTGTTTGGCCTTTTTGAGTTTCTGCACATGCTGTCTGGACTGAAAAATGCACCACAGGCTTTCCAATGCCTGATGGACTCTGTATTAGGAGGCTTCGATTTTCTTGTTGTTCACCTGGATGCATTTGTCACTTGGTGTGTTAGAATCTGAACATTTATCTCATCTCCATACACTTTTTGAGCACTTAAACCTACACGGGTTGATTATGAACCCTCTTAAATACCAATTTGAGCAGTCAACCATTGACTTTCTCTGCCATCACATCTCTGCAGAAGGTGTGAAACCTCTCCCATCAAAAGTAGCAACTATTATGGATATCCCACCACCCTGCATTACTAAGAAAGTTCAGGAGTTTTTACGTATGGTAAATTTGTATCACCACTTCTTTCTGAAAGCTGCTGAACTTGTGCTCCCCCTATATAGCGCGTTTAAAGGCAATAACCTTAATCAAATGCTTCACTGGTCAGTGGATGAGACCAGGACATTTGATCATACCAAAAGAGATCTTTCTATCACAACCCAACTGGCACACCTGCACCCCATCCATGACTACTGATGCTTTAGACTATGCACAAACAATTGGTCAGAGGTGTGTGGTAGTCGCTTCCGCTGGCAGCTCTGTCCCCCAGAAAGGAAGTACTGCAAGTTTGACATTGAGTTCTTCCATCTATATCTGGCCACCCACCATTTTTGTTTTTGTCTCAAGGGTTGCCATTACACACCGTTCGGTGACCACAAACCAGTTGTGCACGTGTTGGCTAAAATATCAGATCCTTGGTCTGCACAGCAGCAGCACCACCTGGTCTACTTACCCGAGTTCACAGCTGATATACAACATATGAAGAGGAAAAGTAACGCTGTGGCCAATAGCCTCTCACCGCCAGCCGTACACATAGGAGTTGACTATCCCAGCATGGCAGCCAACCAAGTTACTGACCCAGTTGTCCAGGCTTACCAAACATCAGTAACAGGCCTGTGGTTGGCTGATATTAAGTTCAAGGAAGCTGTGGTTTCTCTCCTGTGAGATGTCTCAAGAGGTCACCCTCGCCCCATCGTGCCTGCAAACTGGAAATGAAATGCTTTCGACTCCAAACATGGCCTCTGGCATCCAGGCCAGAAGGCCTCAGAGAAACTGGTTGCAGTAAAGCTTGTCTGGCACAGCCTGAGAGAGAACATGCACAATTGGACTACAGCCTGTGTGAAGAGCCAGCAAGAAAAAATTAACTGTCATGTTCAGGCGTCATTGGCAACTTTTGAGGTCCCTGAGTGATGGTTTGACCATGTCAATGTGGACCTTGTTGGTCCTCTTCCTCCTCCCCTCCCCTTCCTTCTCCCCCTCCCAATGCAGTTTCACGCATCTTCTTATCAAGGTGAACCACATCACAAGGTGGCCAGAGGTTGTCTCTCTATCATCAATAACAGATGTAGGCAATCACCAGCACCTGGACTGCTCGGGCTGACACCCCATCTGATTCTTCCTCTGACCACAGTCCCCAATTAATTTCTGACTTCTCTGATGCAATTGCCCAGAACTTCAGTATTAGGCTACATCACCTGCTGTCCAATGGCCTCTGTGAGTGGTTTCACCATTCCTTAAAAGCTGCTCCAAGGGCTTCCTTGACCAATGAGTGCTGGCATGATCATCTCCCATAGGTCCTGTTGGGGCTCAGAGCAGCTGCGAAAGAGGACCTGCAGTCGTCCGCGGCTGAGTTAGTATACAGGCAGCCATTACGAATGCCAGGTAACTTCATTCCTGATGCCACAACCGCCTGGTCGGCCTCGCAACAGTGTTCCACTCTCCTCAGTAAATTCAATTCTTTGCACCTATTCCTACCTCCCATCGTGGCATACAACACTCATGGGTTCCTGTTGATTTACATTCTGCCTCATTAGTTCTCATCAATCATGATGCACACCAACATTCCCTTAGGCCTCCCTATGATGACCCGTTCACATTTTGGAATGGGGAGAAAAGACTTTTATCATGGATAAGTGGGGTAAATCTGAATGGGGGGGGGGAGGATGCCTGGGTAGGGAAACATAGTTGATGGAAATGTACATAATGCACAGCCACCGACATTGAGTTGGAAGTTTCACTACAAGAGGCTGGTCTGATGTGATGATGTAACTATGGAAAGTGTTTTTAGCACGCTTTGTGTTGAGTTTTCTTGGAGTACCATAAAAGAGTTGCTACAGATTTTCTGGAACATAAAACACCTTCACCATTTTATTTGTGAAAACCTACACCCACAATACTCCAAACTAGGCCTCACAAACATCTTATGTAAAACTTCAACATAACATCCCACCTTCTGTACTCAATACATTGATTTATAACGGCCATTGTGACAAAAGCTCTCTTTATGACCCTATCTACCTGTGACGCTACTTTTGAGGAATTTTGGATCTGTATTCCGAGATCCCTCTGTTCTACTGCTCACAAAATAAGTCCTACCCTGGTTTGTCCTCCCAAAGTGCAACACCTCGCACTTGACTGCATTGGATTCCGCCTGCCATTTTTCAGCCCAGTTTTACTGCTGGTCCAGATCCCTCTGCAAGCCATAATAGCCTTCCACTATACTCCCAATCTTGGTGTCATCTGCAAACATGTTGATACAGTTTACTACATTATCGTCCAGATTGCTGAAATAGATGGCAAACAACAATAGACCCAACATCGATCCCTGTGGCACACCACGATCACAGGCCTTCAGTCAGAGAGGCAAACATCTACTGCCACTGTCTGGCCTTTCCCATGAAGCTGAGGTCTAATCCAATTTACTACCTCATTCTGACTTCCAAGCGACCAAAACTTCTTGCCTAACTTCACATGTGAGACCTTGTCAAAGGCATTGCTAAAGTCCATGTAGACAACATCCATTGCCTTGCCTTCTTCAGTTTTCCTTGTAACTCCCTCAAAAGCTCTATAAGATTGGTTAAACATGACTTACCACATTAACAAAGCCACATTCATTGACAATCCTTAAACAGTCTCTGTCTATCCAAATACTTATATATCCAATCCCTTAGAAAAGCTTCCAATAATTTCCCCACTACTGATTTCAGGCTCACCAGCCTGAAATTTCCTGGTTTATTCTTAGATCCTTTCTCAAACAATGGAACAACTTTAACTATCCTCCAATCCTCCAGCTAAGCATGTTTGAAATATTTCTGCTAGGGACCCTGTGATTTCTGCAACAGCCTCCTGCAAGGTTTGAAGGAACACCTTGTCAGGCCCTGGGAATTGATCCACTCTTGATGTTTGCCTCAGGACAGAAAACACCTCCTCCTCTTGTTGTTTGTACGTCTTGATTTGACCACAGCATCTGCAGTGTACTTTGTGTTTATTTTAAATAAGACCTCAGGCTTTTTGCAATACAGTGTTTACAGCAGGTAGAAATGTATGGTCTATAATCAACATTTCATATACAAAAGGATCCCAGTTGGTAATTGAACATATGGATGGTAATTTTGACAAACAAGGGGTTAATTGGAGCCACCTATCGTTGGTAATGTGAACGTGGGATGGAAATTACCACTGCCAGTTCAGGTGGGGAAACACTTTACAAGAATATGCCTTGGAAGTACATAAAGCATAGATGTGTTGTTCCACATTTTGCTATTTCAGTAGATGGATGGGGATATCAGAGGCAGCATGAATGATTTCCCAAGTTACAATAAGCTGTCAGCTTGATAATGCGACAGCTTACACAATGCAAGCACCAGTTGGTGAAGACAACCTATCATACAAAGATCATTGAACAGTAATTTCAGTTGAATGCACTTTATAACATTATGGTTTAAAATAATGTGCTTCAAATGATATAGCAAGATTTACAGTTTCTTTAACTGAAAATGACCAGATACAACTTCACTGCAACTCAGTAGCACCATAGTTGCTTCAACAAATGGCAGTTCGTCTACAGAATTCATTCTCTCTCCCTCACTCACACACAAAAGATTTGTTTTGCAGATGCTGAGATGCTGGAAAGAGAGCAAGAGAGAGAGCGAGAGCGCAAGAGAGAGAGAGAGACACACACACACATCCCCCCCCCCCCCCCCCGAAGGATGATTCGAGCTAAAAATTTGACTGTTCATTTTCAAAATATCAAAACTCATTCTGACTTCACAGAAAGAAATTTTCTGCTGGAATGATTTTAGTACTGCCCCTACTTTAAGGTAAACATCATTTCATGAATGACATCTTGTCTGAGTGCTTCTCTGAGACTATCATTCAATCACTCTTTGGAGCTGTGACTGTTTATCACATAATTTGGGAGCGTGCAAGACATGGTGAACTTGGCAAATTGACAACTGTTGGCAGGTCCCAATCACTGAAAGGGTTTCATGTTTCATTAGGATAATTACAATAAGCTTTGTGACGTACTTTTGCTACTATTGCAGAAATTGCCAGCTTGATTTGAACTTCCAAAAGCTTTACCGTATTCACAGTGAGAAGATGCAGGCATGAGCACACTTTCAATGGAGTTCTGACCTTAGCTACATCACTGAGATGAAATCCCCATAAAAAGGCAGGTAGAAGGGAAAGCAAAATTTGCTCTACCATAAGTGACACTCTCAATCAGTCTAAACATTGATTGCAACAATGGAACAGGTCAAGCTCTTTAAATCTCAACAGCAGCTATTTTGGAAAGACAGAGAGGGGAAAGAAGAGGTATAAAGTACAGGTTGAGCACCCCTTATCTGAAATTCCAAAATCTGAAAACCTCTGAAATCCAAATTTATTTTAGCACTTACAAGACATCACAAATGGAAAATTGCACAGGATGCTGGGAAGCTTCCCAGGCTACATGCAAATCCTTGGGTACCACAGACAGTTCTGAGTAGTGGCCTCACAAATGTAATGAACAGAAGTTAATGAAAAATAGAAAAACACTGCAAAAAGCAAAACAAAAGATCCCAATCGTATATTGAAAGAGTGGATTGGTCAGCATCATACTGAACATACGCTGCTGAACAGTATTCTGATCATAAAAGAAGCAAAGGCATATAACGACAAACTGAAAATTGATGGTAGTAATTATTCAGCAAGCTGGTTGCAGAAATTTAAGACATGGCATTAAATTTTTAAAGATTTGTGGTGATAAAGCATCTGCTGATCACCAAGCAGCAGAAGTTTTCATTGATGAGCTTGCCAAGATTGGTGTTGATGATAATCTAACATGCTTAGCGGCTGCAACAGTACAGATATGTGACGACCAAAGACTGCTTACTGGTAGCACCCAAGTTCAGTCCATTAGGCTGTTGATGCCAAACAGCCACTGACTGTCCATCTGGGCAGCTGAGGTAGTGATAGCTCATCTTTCTGATAGTTCAATGTACACAGCATTCTGGTTCATGCACAAAATTAATAAAAATATTAAATAAAACTTCCTTCAGCGTGTGCGTGTGTGTGTGTGTGTGTGTGTTTATATATAAGCTATATATGTAATGCAAATTGATTTTGTGTTTAGACTTGGGTCCTATCCCCTAGGTATCTCATGATATAGAGATGCAAATATTCCAAAATCCGAATAAATTCAAAATCCAAAACATTTCTGTCCCCAGGCATTTTAGATAAGGGGTGCCCAACCTGGCAGACTAACATTTTAAAGTAACAGGTAAGTACCTTGGTCTAAAGTAAAACAGCATTACAGAACTATGACAGTGAAAGAAAAGCTATAAACATTCACCAAGATGTTCCCTTTTAATTTACGTGACATTAACAAGTGCTTTATGCTTTGATAGAGATTTTATTTTACCTCAAAGAACTTTAAATAAAGATTATGAAACTAAATAAATGCTTCTACAGGGCAGGATCATGTGACCAGAACTTACCTGCAGCGGGTTTGACTCACTTCTCCCAGAAACTTTCCCTTCAGGATGGAATACACCTTACTACGCTCGCATTTTCAAAGGGAAAGTTTTAACCATTGAGAAATCAGTTCTGGCAAAGAAATAAAGTAGGAAACCTTAACACTTATTTTCTTCCGTGCCATTTTTTTCAACACAACTACCTTCTAAACTAGTTCCTGAAGCAGCTGGAAAGCTTCACATCATTGGAACAAAGAGGTCTATTGTTGTAACAAGTTTTTTCCCCTCTAGGGAACAGACAGAGCACATCAGGTGACAATGAATAAATTATTATGTATGAGCATGTTTGATCCAGTCAGGAGACTCCAATTATCAGCACAGTTGGCTGCTCATCAAATGAATCCAGTCATAGCTAAGTCATTAATACTAGTTATTACCCTGCGCTATAACAAGGGGAGCAAAGGGGCTCATTTCAAGCTACCCGAGGGTCAGTTCCATATTAAAATACTGATGAATCAGCTTCCTCTCACATAAGTGAACGATTCAATCCTGATTGTTCTGACATTCAACAATATAGTAAACAATATCAGCCTAAATGTGGAAATCAAGTGTTACTTCATATTCCTCACTTACTGAACTGGAACATTCAATATTATTATCATTATTACACTAATATTTACCTAAATTCTTTAATGATGCATCAACAATAAAGTTTAAAAGACCTTGGCAACTAAAATTCATAAATTTAGTAAAACTTCCATTGATAAATACCAACTGCAAGTTAAATATTTTCTGTACCTCTCAGTGCCAGACGGAAGATGGTATCAGGGAGTGCATGATCAGAAATGGGCTTAAAGCCTGTTGTGAAAATCTCTGACCCATGACTGTTCAAAGTGAAGAAGCCTTCAGGACAGTCTTGAGAACATTGAGCCAGTGTACCCAGAGCACACAGAGGTATTGTACGGTACAAATGCCAACAGGTGCTCTCACCTCCCAAACTACTCACCCAGTCACCTCATGGGGCAGCACTGCCTCTTCTTTGGTCTCATTTACCACCTCAGAACCCACAAAACTTAAGCATAAACAAGTCATGCTTGATCCTGAGGGACTGCCAAAGGAATATTGAGAAAGATAGCAAGTTGAGGAACAAGAACACTTAAATGGTAATCTTGAGAATCTTTGAGCAAAGGATTGCTCTGATTATGGTAATACGTCAGTTCAATATCAGTTCAGAAGATTTCCACTATTTTACAGACCACGAGGTTTTAGTTTTTGTTGGTGCCTGCCATATGGAGACAAAACAGCATAAAACAACCTGCAATCATTTAATATAATGAAAAACTTTGAAGTATTTCACTGAAGTAAAACCGGACACCTGAGATCTGATGGCTTGTAGGACTGCAGGTAATCATTGATCATTGAATAATCATTGAAGTAATGGTGTATAGAGGCAAGGTTCTGGATGCTTTGAGCTGCATCTTAAACGTGTTTGAGCTCCAGCTCAAGACTGAAGACCACATTCGGCTTCTCCAAACCAAATAAGATCAATTCACATGAGTTGCTTCGATTTGTCTTTTGTGGCAACAATGCACTTTTATAAAAATTCCGCCCATTTCATAAAGCTATAACAATTTTGGATATACTCTTAGTGGCCACCTCATTATGTACAGAAGTGGAACCCTGTGTAACTTCGACTGCTGTAGCCCATTCACTTCAACGTTCAATGTCACGTGCACTTTGCTCTTCTGCATACCACTATTGTAACCATGATCGTTTGAGTTACTGTCACCTTCCTGTCAGCTTGAATCAGTCTGGCTATTCTTCCCTGATCGCTCTCATTAATAAGTTGTTTTTGCTCACAGAATTGCCTCTCACTGGATGTTATTTTGTTTTGTGCACCAGTCTCCTGAATCTCTCAACCGCTGTGCATGAAAATTCCAGGAGATCAGCAGCTTATGAGATACTCAAACCACCCCATCTGGCACCAAGAATCACTCCAAGGTCACAGTCACTTAGCTCACATTTCTTCCCCATTCAAATTTTAGTTTGAACAGCAACTGAACCACTCGACCCTGTCTGTATGCATATGAGTAGCTGCCACATGATTGGCTAAGTGTTTACATTTACAGACAGGTGTACAGGTGTCCCTAATAAAGTGACCATTGAATGTCGATTGACAAGATCCAAAACTGTCGGCTCTCAAGTAAGCTTAAGAATACAGCAGACAAATTTGCCCCATGCGTCTCACTGTTTTGGAACAGTTGTTGGATAAATATCAGGTACTAAATTTTACATAATAATAAAACCAAAGTTAACCTTACAATTGTTAAAGAGTGCAGCCAGCTTCCACTTGAGAGTCTTTCCCCCCAGGACAGGTACAGAATTTGTCAGCTTGCTCTCCATCGAAGTACTTAAGTATGAACCAGTTAAAATCAAAGGAAGTTTTTAATAGAGTTGTCTGCACTCAAAGGCTTTTTCTTTGCACAGTCTAGACAACCTATAAATTGTGGTGGGACATATATACTTCTGCACTGGTGCTTAACAAGCAGCTGTGCACAAAGCTACAGACATTAAACAATACATGCAATGCTGCTGTATTGTATAAATTCTTTTCATGAAACATACTGTCAACTTAAAAGTCAAAGATATCAGCAAATGCATTAATGTTTTTCACAACTATTATTCCCAAGGGACCATGAAATACCATTTCTAACAGATAGCTCTACGTATCTGTTTCAGAAAAGCTTTTTAGTTTGCTCAACAAATTCTTTTTTGACAAGGAGAAGGCAGCAGATCTCTGGAGCAGCAGCTGGATCACCTTCAGCTTGTACGGGAGAGTGAGGAGATCGTACATCGGAGTTACAGGGAAGTAGTCACCATGGCAAGGTGAGTAGGCAGTTAGCACAGAGCACCCCTGTGGCAATTCCCCTCAATAATGAGTATACTGTTTTGGATACAGTTGTGGAGAATGACCTCCCAGGGGAATGCCACAGAGACCAGGTTACGGGCACTGAGCACGGGTCCTCGGTGCAGACGGGAAAGAGGGAGAAGAGGGGAGCAGAAGTGATAGGGGACTCAAGAGTCAGAGGAATATACAGGAGATTCTCTATATCTCCTGGAGATGTGAACGGGACACCCAGGTCGTATGTTGCCTCCCAGGTGCCAGGGTCAGGGACGTCTCAGATCGTGTCCACAGCATTTTGGAGGGGGCGGGAGAGCAACCAGATGCCTTGGTACATATTGGTACCAATAACATAGGAAGGAAAAGCAAAGAGGTCCCGAAGAGAGAATTGTGGGAACTAGGAAGAAAGCTGAGAAGCACAGCCTCCCACGTGGTAATTTCTGGATTGTTACCTGTGCCACAGGCCAGTGAGGGAAGAAACAAATTAATGCATGGCTGAGAAGCTGTCGCAGGGCGCAGCACTTCAGGTTCTTAGATCACTGGGGGAGATATGACCTATACAAAAGGAACAGGTTGCACCTGAACCTGAGGGGGACCAATATTCTGGCAGGCAGGTTTGTTAGAGCTGTTCGGGAGGGTTTAAACCAACTGGGCAGGGGAATGGGAACTGAAGTGAAGGGACTCAGGATAGGATGGATGGTAAAAAAAAAACAAAGATAGCAGTCAGACTGTCAGGAAGGGCAGGTAGACGATAGGACAACATTGCAGCCAGCAGGGTGAGTATCAGTGCATTCGGGATGCAGATTCAAAAAGGGTAGCAAATACAGTACTCCAAGTGGTATATCATTGCACAGAATATAAGAAATAAGGTGGGTGATCTTGTTGCACTATTACAGATTGTCAGGTATGACTGAATGTCCAAGGTTACACATTGTATCCAAGAGATAGGAAGGTTGGCAGAAGGGTTGGCATGGCTCTACTGGTAAAGAATGGCATCAAATCATTAGAAAGATGTGACATAGGACTGAACGATGTTGAATCTTTGTGGGTTGAGTTAATAAATTGCAAGGGTAAAAGGACACTGATGGCAGTTATATACAGGGTTCCCAACAGTAGCTGGGATGTTGACTACAAGTTACAAAGGGAAATAGAAAAGGTATGTCAGAAGGGCAATGTTATGATAATCATAGGCGATAACAAAGATTGGGAAAATTAGACTGATAATGGATCCCAAGGGAGTGAATTTGTTAAATACCTACAAGATGGCTTTTTAGAGCTATTTGTCATTGATGCCTGAGCAGAATAGATGTGGAAAGGATGGTGGGGGAGTCTAGGGTAAGAGGGCACAGCCTCAAGATAGAGGGGCGTCCATTTAAAACAGAGATGCAAAGAAATTTCTTTTGCCAGAGGCTGGTGAATTTGTGGAATTTATTACCACAGGCAGCTGTGGAGGCCAGGTTGTTGAGTGTTTAAGGTGGAGATTGAAAGATTCTTGATTAGCCAAGGCATCAAAGATTACGGGGAGAAGGCCAGGGATTGGGGCTGAGGAGGGAAAAAAAGAAAAGGAACAGCTATGATTGAATGACAGAGCAGAGTTGATGGGCCAAATGGCCTAGTTCTGTTCCTACGTCTTATGACTGGCTACCAGATGCTAGAGTATAGAGTATAGTCCAGTATATTGCCAGTCATTTTTTTTCTCTAGAGAGGAAAGCGCTTGGGCAGTAGTCAGAACTAGCATCTAATTCAGAATCAGAATCAAGTTTATTATCACTGGTATATGTCGTGAAGTACACGACAATACACAAAAAACTAAATTACAATAAGAAATACATATATAAATTTAAAAATAAATATTTATTGCAAAAGACAAGAAAAAAATAGTGAAGCAGTGTGCATTCAATCATTGTCCATTCAGAAATCCAATGTAGGTGAGGAAGAAGCTGTTCTTAAAACATTGAGCGTAAGCCTTCAGGCTGCTGTACCCCCTCCTTTATGGTAGCAAGGAGAAGAGGGCATGTGCTAGGTGATGGGTGCCCTTAATGATGGATGGAGCCTTTTTGAGGCATCACCTAATGAAGATATCCTCGATAATGGGGAGGCTGGTGCCCATGGCTTAGCCTGCAATTTCCTGATCCTGTGCGTGCATAGCCCCTCCGTACCATATGGTGTCACAACCAGTCAGAAGGCTCTCTGCAGTATGTATATCTGTAGAAATTTACGTGAGCCTTTGGTAACCCATCAAGACTCCTCATACCCCTAATGAAATAATAGCCACCATCATGCCACCTTTGTAATTGCATCAATATGTTGGGCCCAGATGGATCCTCAATTCCCAGCATTGATAACCCGAAACTTGAAACTGCTCACCCTTTCCACTGCTGAAATCTTGATGAGTACTAGTTTGTGTTCCCTTGATTTCCCCTTCGTGAAGTCCACAGTCAATTTCTTGGTCTTACTGATGTTGAAAGCAAGGTTATTGTTGCAACACCATTCAATCAGCCAACCTTTCTCACTCCTTGTCACCATCTGAGATTCTGCCAACAATAGTCACGTCATCAGCAAATTTATAGATTGTTTAGAAGCTGTGCCTAGCCACCAAGTTGTTGGTGTAGAGAGCAGAGCAGGGGGCTAAGCACACATCCTTGAGGTGCGCTAATGTTGACTGTCAATGAGGAAGTCCAGGATCCAGCTGCAGAGGGAGGTACAGAGGCCCAGGTTTTGGAGCTTGTTGATTACTACAGAGTGTACGATGATGCTGAATGCTGAGCTGAAGTCAATAAACAGCAGCCAGATATCAGTATTGCTACTGTCCAGGTTATCCAAGGCCAAACGGAGAGCCAGTGAGATTGCATTCATTGTAGCAGGTCCAGGTCCTTGCCTAGGCAGGAGTTGATTCTGGCCATGACCAGCCTCTCACAGCACTTTATTGAAGCAGTTACTCTGCTCTTCTTGGGCACTGGTATGACTGTCACCCTATTGAAGCAGGTGGGAACCTCCAACTGCACCGAGAGAGTGAGATCGAAGATGGCCTTGAAGACTCCCGTCTGATGGTTGGAACAGGTTTTCAGTGCTGTGCCATCACAGTCTGATGCCTTACAAGGGGTTCACCCTCATGAAAGGTGTTCTGAGACTGAGATTACAGGACCACCAGAAGCTGCAGGTACTCACACTGATGTGCTTTTATTCTCCATTTCCAAGTGTGCATGAAAGGCATTTTGCTCATCTGGGAGTGAAGCATCACAGCCGTCATACGGAGGAAATAATTCTGCAAATCCACAGCTGAACACCACATTGCAAAATACACTTCAGTATTCTACTTTAGAAGTGTGTTGTGGTACTTTGTGCAAGCGTTTGTGAGAACTGAAAACAGCCACACCAACTAATTGCTGGTTTTGACTGATTATGTATTCTGCCCGTCAGAAATTCTGCATTCAAAAGTTAAGCTATAAATGAGTGTGTAAGAAACTTCAGTTTCTTTTTGATAAGGTTGCATTGCTAACATTACTGTTTGAATCAATCTGTACTGATTTTGTCACCACTTTCTTATCAGTATACTTCACCAACATACCTTCATCTCTGGCCACAAGTAGTGAGTTTATAGCTTTGAAAGCTGAGATGTGTGTACAGTCAGGGGTTGGGAAGTGTTTCAGTCTCCGTAAATCCATTGCATTTGCCAGATTCACAATACATAATTACAATTATGCAAATTTTACCTCATTCCATTTCAAGCCCAATGTCTCACCCACTGTTGGACATTGATAATGTACATAGTATACTGCAAGTCTGGTTCACTGGTTCATTGTCGTGACCGACAGCAGGAGACCTGTGTTGCCTCATTTGTGGAGAGGCCGAGGCTGTGGTGTTGCCTCAGACACAGCAGCCCATTGCAACTGCCTGGAGAGGAGAACCCAGATGGTGCGGAAGAGAGCAGGGGCCTCCACTGGGCTTGGGTTGAGAGCTGGGCCCTCCCGTTAGTGCTGCCCTCTGGTGTTCACTGGGTAGAAGAACAAGTTGGGCAAGGACAATTCAAACAACACACACAAAATGCTGGTGGAACACAGCAGGCCAGGCAGCATGTATAAGGAGAAGCATTGTCGACGTTTCGGGCTGAGACGTCGACAGTGCTTCTCCTTATAGATGCTGCCTGGCCTGCTGTGTTCCACCAGCATTTTGTGTGTGTTGTTTGAATTTCCAGCATCTGCAGATTTCCTCATGTTTGGGCAAGGACGATGTATAGTCATGCCACTCAGCAACTTGGGCTAAATTATATTCTTCTTTGTGACTGTACGTTTTTCTGAAATTATTACCATTTCAGCTAATTGTGCTATGTTACACCTCAGCCTCGGAGGAATGCTGTTTCATTTGGCTATATTCATGTACAGTTGAATTAGAAGTAAACCTATCTTACATTACCTTGAAACTCATTTTCCTGAAGGCATTTATATGAAAAATAGTATTTATAAAAAAAACTATACATAGACAAAGACTAACAAAATACCAATGTGCAAAAGAAGACAAGCTGTGCAAATAAAAAATATAATACTGATAACATGAGTTGAAAGGAGTCTTTGAAAGTGAGTCTACAGGTCATAGAGTCAGTTCAGGGTAGTGGCGATTGAAGTTATTCATGCCAATTCAGGAGCCTTAGGGTAATAACTGTTCATGAATCTGGTGGCATGGGACCTAAAACTTCTGTACCTCATACCCAGGCACTGCCGGGATGGTGGGGTCTTTGACAATGAACTCTGCTTTCTTGTGGCAGCACTCCATGCAAATATATTCAGTGATGGGAAAGGCTTTGTCTGTGATGGTGTCCTCCAGTTTCCATTTCCTTTTTTCATTCCTGGGTATTAAATTTTCCATAGCAAGCCTTAATACAACCAGCTCGGATATACTTCACTCTGCATCAATCAAGTTTGTCAAAGCTTTTGGTGACATACTGAATCTACGTCAAACTTCTAAAAGACAGACAAGCCTAATTAGGAAGAATGGAAGGAGACAAATCAAGTTTCTATGTTTAATAGTATAATTCTATTGGATGACTCCCCAATTTAGAGTCAATAACTTGCAAAATGTCTCCTAACAGTCCCACATTCCTCCTGCACAGAAAAAAAATTATGTATAGAATTTCATGCTCATTTAAAAGAGTAGTAACTCTGGCATTGAGAAATGCACAAAGACAGATTACCAAAGGAGAAATTGTTCCAAACACATTACTTCCAATGAACAGTAATACCTAAGGTGTGAATCCACCTTTTCAAGCAAATTGGCTCTCTACCTCTGCAGATTCTATTTTCGTCAGGATACCCTTGAACTACAAACAACTGCACCGCATTGAAAATAACACATGAACATCATTTTCGGGGTGGGCGTAAAATTACTCGTGCTCAGAAAAGTGGTTTTTCTTTACTCTTTCCTTCTTTCTCTTGATCAAAAATATAAGTAGTTCAATTTCTGCCTTTCACTGGTGTAAATGAATGCTGTAGTGGTGAGCTCAAATTCACTTAAGATTTTTTTAATTGCTGTGTCAACTCCAACAACCTCATGCTGAAGGAACAGAAATATACGTGATATCACTTGTCAGTTACACACCAAGATGCCTCAGTCCCTCTCATCAACCATGTTGAAAGAACAGAAATACACTTGTCAATCACACATCAACATATCTTGGTCTGGTGCAGCATGGCTGTGGAATGAATAAATAATTTATGGACTAAACTACAGATAGTTAGGCGATTATGAATCTACAACAATTATATTAGAGCTTTCACTTTTCCTGATACCAGAATCAACAGAAAATGAAAATCCCTTATTAAACTACACTTTGCTTTTTATGCCCTGGTTCAATTAAAGCATCAGTCATTCTAAATAGAGCTGTGCCTATGTTACTGTAACACATGAAGATGGAAGTGACAGCTGACAGATATCTGTAGAACAGATGACTCTCTTCTACCCAAAGTGAAAAGAGTTCTGTTAATCCCAAGCACCAGAATTTCAAATTATGCACAGCCTTGATTTTTCCTACAGAAAACTAGCTGGAAGTTCCCTTACTGTACTCACATTCCAATTGAACTTTTCAATTATCAGCTCTCTATGGGGAAAATATGAGTTTTATTCCTTCAGCTTCTCAATTCACACCTCTGACACAAAGGACCAAGCTGCCGAATGTCAAATTTCACTGCTGTTGCCTCATACTCAGTAAATTCCCACTGAAGCTGTGACTCTTTCCATAACTCCACCTACATGACCCACCCTACATGTAGGGATTATTTCTGCCAACAGAGGGACTGAATTTGCCAATACTCAGTGACGCTGTAAGGGTAGCACAGCACACATCTTCATGGAGGAGAAGGACGATTATCTTTTCAAACTGAGGAGTTGAAATACAATGGGCAGAGCTCCGCTACATTGAAAGTTGGTGCTGGCTTTGGTCTCACCCATGTAACTGTTTCACAGTAGATGGGAGAACCTATTTATTGACCTGCAGGACCCAGAAGCAAGGGTTGAGTTTTAGTGGGCTTTAGTTAACTCAAATATACATACTTTTTAATCAGAATACTTCTTTACCAAATGCCTCACCGTCCAGCCATGTCCTATTTTCATTAGTTCATCTGGAAAGTGGTTCAGGATACTATAGACACAAACCTCAAGATCAACAACAGCTTTTTCCCCCACTGCCATGAGGTTCTTCAACAGACCTAAAAAAAACTCTAATTCTATCGAAGTCCATACTTCCCTCATCATGTACTAATAAGGCCATATGACATAAGACCAGAATTAGGCCAGATTAAATTCAGCAATTTACATTTTTATGCCATAAAAGAAACATTGAATACACAGAAATGAAGTCAACTGAGTAAAAGACAGCAGAGTGCCCTGGTTCTTCAGACAGGAAGAATAGGGATTAAAGTTTTTAGACCATAACACAAAAGAGTAGAGCTAGGCCATTCAGCCCTTTGAGTCTGCTGTACCATATGGCTTATATACAGTATATCCCTCTCAACCTTTTCTACTGCCTTCTCCCCGTAATCTTTGATGCCCATACTAATCAAGAACCTATCAGCCGCAGTTTTAATATACTCAATGACTTGTCTTCCACAGCTGTCTGTGGCAATGAATTCCACAGAGTCACCGCCCTCTGGCGAAAGAAATTCCTCTTCATCTCTATTCTACAGCAACATCCTTCTGAGTCCATGCTCTCTGGTTCCTAGACTCTTACTATTGGAAAAATCCTCCCTACGTCCACTCTATCAAGAGCTAACTTCCATCTAGTGAAGATAACATTAACGTAACTGCATGGGTTTCCTCCAACATTCCAAAGACATACGGTTAGGGTTAGGGTTAGTAATTTGTGGGAACTCAAAGACGGTTGACACTTGTGGACTGCCTCCAGCATAATCCTCAGACTGGTCATTTTTGTGAAAGGGCACATTTCACTGTATGCTTCGATCCTTTAATACACAGATGACAAATGAAACTAATTTTATTTTATAATTTGGTCAACCTTTCCTGATAAGGAATTTCATCCATTCCAGACACAAGTCCCAGTAAACCATTCAACTATTTCCAAACTATTAATGTCCTTCCAAAGAGGACCAAAATTGTTGCCAGTACTGCAATGCCTCAGAGTCAACCCTTTTGTATTCAATTTATCTAACAATAAACAAGAGCATCATTAGCTTTCCCAATACTCACTTCAGCTGCATTTTGTGAATTATGCATTAGAATAAACTGATCTTGCTGCAATCTCTCACCCTTCAGGTAACATGCCATTTTTTATTTTTGCTGTCAAAATGGACAAATTTGCTTTTTCTCATACTATACTTCAGTTGGCAGTTGTTTTCCCACTGAATTAACCCACCTATATCTTATAAGACCATACAACCATAAGATACAGGAGCAGAGTTAGGCCATTTGGCCCATCAAGTCTGCTCTGCCAATTCATCATGGCTGATCCATTTTCTTCTCACCCCCAGTCTGCTGTTTTCTGCATGTACCCTTCATACCCTGACCAAACAAGAATCTATCAACCTCTGTCGGGAAGCGGCCTGGTCGAGGGAAGTTCCTGGTGTGAAAAGTGCTAGTCTTTGGCTCGAGAGTCTTCGGTGAGGAGGCTGAGGGAGGAGACTACGCCAGGCACAATTGCAGAGAGTGAAGACATGACCGCTAAGCTGATTCAGTGTGCTATGTGCATGATGTGGGAGGTCAGGGACACTGATGGTGCCCCCGGCTGCTACAGCTGTGGAAAGTGTGTCCAGATTCAGCTTCTGAAGGAGCATGGTGCAGCACTGAAGAAAGAACTGGATGACCTCAGGTTTATCCGTGAAAACGAAGGTTTTCTGGACAGGACCTACAGTGAGGTCATTACACCGAGGATACCAGAAGAGAGAAAGGGGGCGACGATGAGGAAGGAAAGGATGCTTGAAGTACAGGAGACCCCAGGGGATGTACCTCTCGTAAACAGGTTCACCCTCTTGGAAGCTGTCAGGACATAAAATACTGCCAGTCTGAGAGGCGGACAGGTCTGCGAGCTGAAAATTGGTGCAGAAGCAGAGCCGAGGAGTCAGACATCAGGAAGAGCCGTGGTAGTAGGGGACTCCATAGTAAGAGGTACGGAAAGGGGTTTCTGCGGCAACAGGCGAGATTGTGTGTTGCCTCCCTGGTGCAAGGATCCAGGACATCACAGACCGATTGCAGGGAATCCTCAAGGGTGAAGGTGAACAGCCGGAAGTGGTAGTGCATGTCGGCACAAATGACATCGGGAAGAAGAGGAAGGACATTCTGCAGCGGGACTTCAGAGAACTCGGAAGAAGGCTGAAAAGCAGGACTTCCAGGGTTGTTATCTCTGGTTTGCTTCCAGTTCCTCGTGCTGGAGAGGGCAGGAACAGGGAGATAATGGATCTGAATGTGTGGCTGAGGAACTGGTGCAGGATGCAAGGATTTACATTCTTGGACCACTGGAATCTGTTTTGGGGTAGGGATGAATTGTACAAAAGGGACGGGTTGCACCTTAATAGGCGGGGGACCAGCATTCTGGCAGACAGGTTTGCCACTGCAACACGGATGTGTTTAAACTAAGTAGTGGGGGGAAGGGGATGAACTGGAAATATAAGGATGGAGTTAAAGGGAAAGTGAAAATAAGAAAAGTTAAAAAGGACAACAGAATCAATGGAGTAGAAAGCTCAAGAAGAGATCATACAGTATGGCCAAGTGAAATAGGAATTGATATGAAAGGAGAGGGGAGTACCGAATTAAAAGTATTATATATGAATGCATGAAGTATAAGGAATAAAGTAGATGAGCTTGAGACTCAGTTGGAAATTGGCAAGTAAGATGTTGTGGGAATAACTGAGACATGGCTCCAAGCGGACAGGGCCTGGGAAATGAATATTCAAGGATATACATCTTATCAAAAGGACAGACTGACTGGCAGAGGGGGTGGGGTGGCTCTGTTGGTGAGGAATGATATTCAGTCCCTTGCGAGGGGGGACATAGACTCTGGGGATGTAGAGTCAGTATGGATAGAACTGAGAAATTCTAAGGGTAGAAAGACCCTAATGGGAGTTATCTACAGGCCCCCAAACAGCAGTCTGGATGTAGGGTGTAAGTTGAATGAAGAGTTAAAATTGGCATATCGCAAAGGTAATGATACAGTTGTCATGGGGGATTTCAACATGCAGGTAGACTGGGAGAATCAGAATGGTACTGGACTCCAAGAAAGGGAGTTTGTGGAGTGCCTCCAAGATGGATTCTTAGAACAGCTTCTACTGGAGCCTACCAGGGAGAAGGCAATTCTAGATTTAGTGTTGTGCAATGAACCGGATTTGATCAGGGACCTCGAGGTAAAGGAACCATTAGGAGGTAGTGACCACAATATGATATGTATTAACCTACAATTTGAGAAGAAGGGAAAATCGGATGTGTCAGTATTACAGTTGAACAAAGGGAACTATGGAGCTATGAGGGAGGAGCTGGCCAAAGTTCAATGGAACAATACCCCAGCAGGGAAGACAGTGGAACAAAAATGGCAGGTATTTCTGCTAATAATGCAGGTGGTGCAGGATCGGTTCATTCCAAAGAGGAAGAAAGATCCTAAGGGGAGTAAGGGGCAGCCGTGGCTGACGAGGGAAGTAAAGGGCAGTATAAAAATAAAAGAGAAGTATAACATAGCAAAGATGAGCGGGAAACCAGAGGACTGGGAAGCTTTTAAAGAGCAACAGAAGATAACAAAAAAGGCAATATGCCAAGAAAAAATGAGGTACGAAGGTAAACTAGCCAAGAATATAAAGGAGTTAATTTTGCTACTTTTGATTTTGTGTCAATCTTTGTTGATCTATCTAAAACTGGATCTAGACAAAAGTTAAAATCTCCACCTATTAATATTTTGTCATGTGCATTAGCCAAATTCAAAAAGACCTCTTGTATAAATTTTACATCATTTTCATTTGGTGCATAAATATTCATAAGAGTCCATAGTTCTGAAAAAATTTGACAATATATAATTACATATCTCCCCGCCGAATCAATTAAACATTTTGTATTTTAACTGGTAAATTTTTATTAACCAAAATTGCAACTCCTCTCGCCTTTGAGTTAAATGAAGCTGCAATAACATTTCCAACCCAATCTCTTTTTAATTTCTGATGTTCTATCTCTGTTAAGTGTGTTTCTTGTAAAAAAAAAGCTATATCTATTTTCATTTTCTTAATGTATGTTAAGATTCTTTTTCTTTTCACCGATCCATTAAGCCCATTAACATAAAAACTTTAAAAATTCAGTAAATTAGTAATTATTTTTAATTGGGTTACTCCAATCTATAATAATACCTAATCTTTCAACTTTCGTGGTACCTTGGGGAGTCTTTTAAAAATTCTCCATGTTGCTATGTGTGTTCCCACCGATCATCCAGGCAAAGAAAGAAAGATAGAAGAAAAATAAATTATAAAGAAAAAAACAAAATACCCCCCTACTAACGTTGTGGATAAAAAAGGACACAACATTACCCCCTTCTGTTGTACGGGTCATGGCAATCGCCATGATTACACACGTGAATCCCGTAGCAATCGATCCAAAGCTCCCCCAGCTCCCCCGTAACATAAAAAAGTATATATATGAGAAGAAAAAAAATTACTACTCTCAATTAATATTTCTCAAATTTTGCCTTTCTCCCCCTGTATCATCCTTAAATAAATTGGGATAAAAGTGAAATTTTACCTCTTACTAAAGGAGGTTATAGTCAATGTCGATTAATAACTCAATTTAGATGGCCGATAAACGGTATAAAATATTTAGGTATTAGAGTTGATAATGATATAAAGAACTTATATAAATTAAATTATTTACCATTATTGAAAAAAATTCAAGATCTTGATAAATGGATGATATTACCAATAACATTAGTAGGTAGAGTAAATACTGTAAAAATGAATATATTCCCTAGATTACAATATTTATTCCAATCACTACCAATACAACTAACCCAGAAGTTTTTTCAAGAGTTAAATAAATATGTGAGGAAGTTCCTTTGGAAAGGTAAGATGTCAAGAATATCGTTGGAAAAATTGACATGGAAATTTGATCTAGGAGGGTTACAACTTCCAAATTTTAAGAATTATTATAAAGCAAATCAACTCAGATTTATTGCATCTTTTTTTGATAAAGATAAACCGGCATGGATTAGAATAGAACTAGATAAAATAGGAGAAAATACACCAGAAGATTTTATATATAAATGGGAATCTAAATGGATACAGGAAAAGAAAGAATCTCCTATATTAAAACATTTGATTGATTTATGGAATAAAATAAATGTTGATGATGAAATAAGGAATTCTTTATTAGCAAAGAGATCCTTAATTCAAAATAGACTTATTCCTTTTAGAATGGATAATCAACTTTTATATAATTGGTTTCAAAAAGGGATTAGATATATAGGAGATTGTTTTGAAGGAGGTATATTAATGTCATTTGATCAATTAAAGAATAAATATAAAATATCAAACAACACTCTTTTTTGTTACTTCCAATTAAGGGCTTATTTAAGAGAAAAATTGGGTCAAACAAGGTTATTGCCGAAATCTAATGAAATAGAAACTTTAATTCAAAAAGGAAAAACTATAACATTTCTTGTATGTATAGTTTGATTCAAAAACAGGCAATTAAACAAGGAATCCATAAGCCAAGACAAAAATGGGAAACTGACTTGAATATTAAATTTGAAGAAACAAATTGGTCAAGACTATGTCTTGATAGTATGACAAATACAATAAATGTCCGGTTAAGATTAGTGCAATATAATTTTTTACATCAATTATATATTACACCACAAAAAATAAATAAATTAAACCCAAATTTATCTGATCAGTGTTTCCGATGTAACCAAAAAATTGGTACTTTTTTACATTCTACTTGGTCTTGTTCTAAAATTCAACCTTTTTGGACAAATTTCAGAGTTTTACTGGAACAAATTATTGGAACACAACTTCCGCATAACCCAATATTATTTTTATTAGGTGATATTGAAGGGATAAAACCGAAACCCAAATTGAATAAATATCAGAAAGAATTCATTAAAATCGCACTATTAAAAGGCTATTGCAGTTACTTGGAAATCGGATTCATACTTAAGTATAGATCGTTGGAAGAATGAAATTTCCAGCTGTATTCCACTTGAAAAAATTACTTATAATTTAAGAGATAAATATGAAACATTTTTGAAAATTTGGCGCCCTTATTTACAAAAGACAGGATTAAATATATAGGTGCTCCGAAGATAAAATAATTGGTTATTTAGGGAAAGAAATAAATATATATGCTAAAGTTATTATGAACTCCGTGGAGCATGTGGGGATCTTCCGATATCCAGGCATTCTTTCTTTCTTTCTTTTTTCTTCCTTTTCTTTTTCTTTTCTTCTATAGGGATGTTAGGGGGGAGGGGTTAAGGGGAGTGGGGAAGAGTAGATAAATTTTTTTTCTTCTGTAATCATTTGAAAACTCAATTAAAAAAAAATGTTTAAAAAAATAAAGGAGGATAGTAAAAGCTTCTTTAGGTATGTGAATAGCAAAAAAATAGTTAAGACCAAAATTGGGCCATTGAAGACAGAAACGGGTGAATTTATTATGGGGAACAAGGAAATGGCAGATGAGTTGACCAGGTACTTTGGATCTGTCTTCACTAGGGAAGACACAATCTCCCAGATGTGATAGTGGCCAAAGGAACTAGGGTAAAGGATGAACTGAAGGAAATTTATATTAGGCAAGAAATGGTGTTGGATAGACTGTTGAGTCTGAGGGCTGATAAGTCCCTGGGACCTGATGGTCTGCATCCCAGAATACTTAAAGAGGTGGCTCTAGAAATCGTGGACGCATTGGTAATCATTTTCCAATGTTCTATAGATTCAGGAACAGTTCCTGCTGATTGGAGGGGGGCTAATGTTGTCCCACTTTTCAAGAAAGGAGGGAGAGAGAAAACAGGGAATTATAGACCGGTTAGCCTGATGTCAGTGGTGGGAAAGATGCTGGAGTCAATTATAAAAGAGGAAATTACGACACATTTGGATAGCAGTAGAAGGATCAGTCCGAGTCAGCATGGATTTATGAAGGGAAAATCATGCTTGACTAATCTTCTGGAGTTTTTTGAGGATGTAACTATGAAAATGGACAAGGGAGAGCCAGTGGATGTAGTGTACCTGGACTTCCAGAAAGCTTTTGATAAAGTCCCACATAGGAGATTAGTGGGCAAAATTAGGGCACATGGTATTGGGGGCAGAGTACTGACATAGATTGAAAATTGGCTGGCTGACAGGAAACAAAGTGTAGTGATTAACGGGTCCCTTTCAGAATGGCAGGCTGTGACCAGTGGGGTAACGTAAGGTTCGGTGCTGGGACCGCAGCTGTTTACAATATACATTAATGATTTAGATGAAGGGATTAAAAGTAACATTAGCAAATTTGCTGATGACACAAAGCTGGGTGGCAGTGTGAAATGTCAGGAGGATGTTATGAGAATGCAGGGTGACTTGGACAGGTTGGGTGAGTGGGCAAATGTATGGCAGATGCAGTTTAATGTGGATAAATGTGAGGTTATCCACTTTGGTGGCAAGAACAGGAAGGCAGATTACTATCTAAATGGAGTCAAGTTAGGAAAAGGGGAAGTACAACGAGATCTTGGTGTTCTTGTACATCAGTCAATGAAAGCAAGCATGCAGGTACAGCAGGCAGTGAAGAAAGCTAATGGCATGCTGGCTTTTATAACAAGAGGAATTGAGTATAGGAGGAAAGAGGTCCTTCTGCAGCTGTACAGGGCCCTGGTGAGACCCCACCTCGAGTATTGTGTGCAGTTTTGGTCTCCAAATTTGAGGAAGGACATTCTTGCTATTGAAGGAGTGCAGCATAGGTTCACAAGGTTAATTCCTGGAATGGTGGGACTATCATATGTTGAAAGATTGGAGTGACTGGGCTTGTATACACTGGAATTTAGAAGGATGGGGGGGGATCTGATTGAAACATATAATATTAAGGGATTGGACACACTGGAGGCAGGAAGCATGTTCCCGCTGATGGGTGAGTCCAGAACTAGAGGCCACTAGAGGCCATTTAGAACAGAGATGCGGAAAAACTTTTTCACCCAGAGAGCGGTGGATATGTGGAATGCTCTGCCCCAGAAGGCAGTGGAGGCCAAGTCTCTGGATGCATTCAAGAGAGAGTTAGATAGAACTCTTATAGATAGCGGGGTCAAGGGATATGGGGAGAGGGCAGGAACGGGGTACTGATTGTGTATGATCAGCCATGATCACAGTGAATGGTGGTGCTGGCTAGAAGGGCCGAATGGCCTACTCCTGCACCTACTGTCTATTGTCTATTGCCTTAAATATACCTAATGTCTTGGACTCCCCAGCCACCTCTGGCAATGAATTCCACTGATTCACCACTCTCTGGCTAAAGAAATTCCTCCTCATCTCAGTTTCAAAACAATGCCCTCTATTCTGAGGCTGGCTTACTCCTCTCCACCCCCCCCCCCCCCATAGGAAATACCCTCTCCACATCCACTCTATTAAAGTCTTTCAACATTTGAGAAGTTTCACTGAGGTCACCCCTCATTCTTCTGAATTCTAGTGAGTACAGTCCCAAAGCCATTAAATGCTTATCATGTGATAAGCCTTTCAATCCCAGAATCCTTCATGAATTTCCTTTAAACCCTTGCTAATGTCAGCATATCCTTTCTTAGATAAGGGGCCCAAAACTGCTCACAGTGAGGCCTCACCAGTGCCTTATGCAGCCTGAACATTACATCCTTGCTATTACATTCTAGTCCTCACAAAATGAATGCTAGCGCCACATTTGCCTTCCTCACCACCAGCTCAACCTACAAAGTAACCTTTAGGGAATCCTGCATAAGGACGCCCAAATCCCTTTGCCACTCAGATTTCTGAATTTTTTCTCCATTAAGAAAATAATCTATGCTTTTATTTCTTCTACCAAAATGCATGACCATACTTGTCCTGACACTATATTCCATCTGCCATTTCTTTGCCCATTCTCCTGTTCTGTCTAAGTCCTTCTGTAGCCTCTGCCCTCAATACTACCTGCCCCTCCACCTATCTTCATATTATCCCCAAACTTGGCCACAAAGCCAACAATTCCATCATCAAAATCATTGATATATAATATAAACAGAGGCGATTCCAACACAGATGCCTGTGGATCATCACAGGCTAAGACCCTTTGGCAAGACTGGAAGATCCTTTGCTGCTGTCTCCACTGGCATTGCAATGGTCAATGCCCATTCTAAGGTTAGGTCTCTTTCTGACCAGAGTCTCTTTTGAATGCTTTGACAATGCATGCCACATACAAACCTATCTTTTAATGCATCAGAAAACCCACTTCCAAAGTCACAGTACTGGGAAAGTATGCGGGGTTTTGCAATGTATCCAGAAATACTTTCATCCTTTGGTTCAATTTGTGAAATTTAAACCACTCAGCTATTACTATTGGTTTTGTGCTCAAGTGATTTTATAAAATTACAACAATTTCGTTGAACATCTTGCTTACTGGCTTTTCAAGAGTTACTAAGTTGCATAAGAGACTGTACATTTTAGCACCCATTAAGAAAGTGGAGACTTTCTTTTCCTCATCCATGCTGTTAGCAAGACAACACAGTTCAACCCTCTCAGTATACAACTCCCAGTACTCACTAGCATTATCAAATTCATTAACTTTCCCAACTAAGGCCATCATCATGTTATTTTCACTTTAGCTATGCATCTCTCACTGTGTACTGTGCACTGTCACTCACGCGTCCCTGTGCTAACATGCATGACTGCCTTCTTTGCACTGGTTCACTCCTTCCTCTCACTGTCTCTCTCCTCACCTCTAAGTTCTGTCATCTTGTAACTGTCTGTGAGGTTGCTGATACTCACTGACATTCAGACTCATACTCATCGCCAATTTGTTGTGCCTGTACAACGGTATGTCGAGTAAATAAAGACACACACTCGGAGGTGAAGTTAACTAGTACAGTCACTTTGCAGAGAGAGCAACAAGTCAATGCTGACGTGTAAGTTATGAGTCAATAATTAGTGCTAAGGGGAGTCATTGCACTAAAAAAATAGATCCATTATGCTCCCTGCTATAACCATCTTTCAGCCACTATTCACTGAGCCCACAATGTCATACATGCAATTCTGTAATACATGTGATTCTGTAACTGTGCTACAAGTTCTTCTAACCTGTTCTGTATGCTTTCAAATACAACACCTTCAGTCCTGTATTCATCACCCGTTTCAATTTTTCCCCCTTTGACGCTGCAACATCCTGTTGACTATAATTTTGCCCTATCATCAGCCTCTCCTTGCTAGCAGACTGAATACACACAACCTCTGTTTGCAAACCAACTACCCCATCCCTCAGCCCTATCACTCTGGTTCCCATCCAATCCCTGCCAAGTTAGTTTAAACCTTCCCAAACAGCTCTAGCAAACCTGCCCACAAGGATACCTGTACCCCTTGGGTTCAGGTGCAACCCATCCCTTTTATCTAGGTCTTACCTTCCCCAGAAGAGATCGCCATGATCCAGAAATCTGAACCCCTGCCCCTGCACCACTTCCTCAGCCACAAATCATCCTATTCTTACCCTCACTGGCATGTGGCACAAGCAGCAATCCAGAGATTACTACCCTGTAGGTCCTGCTTTTCAACTTTCTACCGAGCATCCTAAAATCTCTCTTCAGGACCTCCTCATCTTTCCTGCCTATGTCATTGGTGTCAATTGGTATCAAGACTTCTGGTTGCTCACCCTCCCCCTTTAGAATGTGATGGACCCAATCTGAGATATCCCTGACCCTGACACCTGGACGGCAACATATCATTCGGGTGTCTTTATCGCATTCACAGAATCTCATCTCTATTTCTCTGTCTATGGAATCTCGTATCACTATTGAAGTCCTCTTCACCTCCCTTCTTTTCTGAGCCACAGTGCCAGACTCAGCATCTGTATATCCTCTTCATAGCTTTAATTCCCACCTATCTTTGTATTTATTGTTTCTTTCATGTTGTCATGGCCTGGGGTGATAATGGGGATAAGCTCCCACTACCTATTAAATGCTCCCAATGGCATGCATCTCAAATAACCTCTGACAACCAAGCCCAGCTCCTGGTCTTCCCATTTGACCTAGCTAGTAAGCCCAGTGGAACTGTTTCACATGACAGACTAATCTTCTGCAGGAGAAGGGGCAAAGGCAAGTTACTGGTGCCTTAAAACCACAGTCGCTTCGAGAAGATGGGGCTTGTCAGCCGTGGTTGACAGCTCACCGAGGAGAAGGAAAACTCTGATCTCAAACCTCCACTGTCTTGTGCTATACCCATTTATGGGGAAGGCTTTGGGAGTAAACCCCAAGGGAAAAAGAAACTGGAGCTGCAGTCTCTACTGCAGTCCTACTGAAATTCAGTTCAATGCTGACTGGCAACTCCTGCAATGCTGCTGGTGCCAAACTCTATCGGTCTCTGCTATTCCTTTGGGTTCATCAGTTCTGTAGAAAGTGGTGGGAAGTTTGCTACATGAGCACAGCTTACTCTCCATATTGTACTGCCCTGGCTTGCATATCTAGACAGCTAGGATACAATATCGATGGATGACCCTGACCAGCAGAGGCCTGCGTTCATCTTTGTATCATCAGACTAATTCCTTGTATGTTTACATTTAAATTGCTTTTCAAGACACAGGTATCGCTGCCAACTAGGGATACATAGAGGTTAGTTACAAATTAACTATATTGAAGTATAACGGAAATCAGATCAGAGACACGAGTGAGATGTCAGATCAGCTTCTTCAAAGTTGTTTCTGAACCATATGAAGTTCAAGTCTTTGACTACACAAATCCCTGTTTTGAATCTGTGATTCTCTATAGCAGTAAAGAGAAATCTTCTTCAATGATACTAATATTAGGCTACCTCAGTTACTTCTGAACAATCTAAAGTATAAAACAAAGGATGAGCACCCCTCCCGCTTCTTTCCATTCCTCATTCTGCCTCCCCTCTCACCCCTTCCCTTCTTCTCACCTGCACATCACCTCCATCCGTTGCCCTTTCTCCTTCGCTCTTTTCCATTATCCACTGTCCTTTCTATCTGATTCCTTGTTTTTTTAGCCCTTTACTTCTTCAGCCTATCACCTCCTAGCTTCTTACTTCATCCTGCTTCCCCACCAACTTTTCCTCTTCACCTGGTCTCAACCATCACTTGCCATTTTGTACTCCTTCCCCTCCACCCACCTTCTTATCCTGGCTTCTTCCCCCTTCCTTTTCAGTCCAGATTAATAGTCTTGCCCTATGACATCGACAGTTTATTCTTCTCCAAAGATGCTGCCTGACCTGTTATGTTGTGTGCATTGCTCTCTATTTCCAGCATCTGTACATTTCTCCTGTGCTTAAGAGGCACTCTTAAATGAGCAACTTTCTTTGTGCTATTTACAGTTTTGCAATAATTGATGCTTCTTGTTGATAAATTAACATGTGAGCATTGTGCTCTTTTATTAGTAACAGATGGGACTCCAATGCTAACAGCTGGCATTATGTTAAAAAATACATTTTCCAAATGGTTGCACCTTGAATCAAGAATAGTCTGGAAACATCATTTGGCCCTTGCATTGTAAATAAATATATACACAGGCTTGCAAATGAAAATCTGTATTTTCTAATCATTAATCACAGTAAAGTAATTTTATTGAGTATTCTGTTGCACTGTATTTCTGAATGATATGTTATCAGGAAGGCAAGAACCAGCAACACAGAGGTAAACTTTATTTGTAAACAAGCTGCATGATAGAAGGCCTTCCACAATTAAACACCTAAGGAGGGGCAGTTAACATTATTCTGGATAAATGGGGCAATTTTAAAGTGCAACTAAGAACAACAATTCTTGGGCATTTGATCTTTAGTAAGTTTTATAGGTCAGTGGAAAACAGACACCCTTCAACACTCTGTGTCAGTTATAATTATTTCTACATTCCAACCATAACTCATTTGGCAGCATTGTTACCGCTGGCAGGATCTGGGCTCAAATCCCTCTGAAATAATTTGTGCAAAACAAACTAGATTGCAAATCCATTGAAGTACAGAGATAGATTAAAACTGAGATTCCAATTTTAATTTTTTTGATTGGCAATTGTACTCAATGGTGTTATTTTTTCAAGGAAGAGAATTTTTCCTGGTTGCTAGTCTAATACTTATCCCTCACTCTATGTTATTAAAACTGATAACTGTTTATTTTGTATTGTTGTTTGCTAGAGATTGTTGTGCAGAATTTGGTACATGCTTCCTACGTTACACAATCTATATTGTTGAAAAGTACTTAATGACATTCTGAATTGGATGTGGAAGAAACTATACATGCTTTAGAGTAAATCAAGACACGGCCTCCGTGAAGCTATAAGGGATGCTGTGGGACATCAATCAAAGTCAAGTCCCAGACCAGCCATTAGTTGTTGCAAGGCTACATAGTTGGAAAGCATTGCCACAATGACACATCTCTTCACGATGAGCTTAACACATTCTGTGCACATTTTGAACAGAAGGGCATTGAACAGCCTCTAATGAAGCTGAAACCACGGCCACTGTTGCGGAATAACATCAGTATTCCCAAGAGTGAATCCACAGAAAGTATCTGTTCTGGATGGTATCCAAAGCTGTGTCCTTAAATCCTGCACAGATCAGCTGGTGGGGGTATTTGCAAATGTATTTAAACTCTTCTGCTTCAGCCTGAGATTCCCACTTGCTTTAAGAAGACTACTATCATCTTGGCACCTAGGGAAAAAAAGGTAATGTTCTGCAATGACTACCATCTGTTGGCTCTGACATCTGCCGACTTGAAGTTCTTTGAGAGGCTGGTCAATGCACACATTAACTTCAATGTCCTGGGCAGTCACAACCCACTGCAATTCACCTACCACTGATGCAGGTCTACAGCAGATGTCATGACACTCATTCCTGGAGCATCTGGACAGTAAAGTCATCTGGGTTAGACCACTCCTTATTGACTACAGCTCAGCCAATACTATAATTCCAAGCAAACTCATCTCCAAATTCCTCAACCTGCCACTCAACATCTCCTTTTGCTGCTGGATCCTTGACTTCCTGGCCAACAGTCTACAGTCCGTAATAACAGACAGCAGCACCTCCACCATGATTATCAACACTAGTGTCCCACGAGGCTGCATCTGTAGTCCGCTACTCTACTTCCTGAACATTCATGACGGTGTGGCCAGATTCTGCTGCAACTTCACCTACAAGTTGCCAATGACACCTTCACAGTGGCCCAATCTCAACTAATGAAGAGTTGGAGAGCAGAAAGGTGACAGAGAGCCAAGTAACAAAGTGCTCTGATAACAACCTTTTCCTCAACCTCAACAAAGCAAAAGAGCTCGTCATTGAGTTCAGAAAGGGGGACATGTTCCTGCTCCTATCAATGGTGATGGTGAGAGCTTTAAGTTCATAGGAGTGAACATCACTAGTAGTGTTTCCTCATCCAACAACATTGATATCACAACCAAGAAATCTCTACTTCACAAGGCTAAAGGAAATTGGAATGCCCCCTTTGACTTATATATAGATGTGCCACAGAAAGCGTGTTATCCAGAGGTATAATTACTGCCTTGCCTGTGACTACAAGAAAGTGCAGAGAATTGTGGACATAGCCTCTTCTCCATGGACTCTATCCACACTACTTGATGCCTCAGTAAAGTAACAAACATAATCAAAACCCCCACCAACCTGGTCATTCTCTCTTCCACCCCTGCCCCTCACCATCAAGCTCAAAAATGGCTTCTATCCTGCTGTTCTAAGACAACTGAACAATTCCCTAATACAATAAGGTGGACTCCTTGACCTCAGTTTACTCACTATGACCTTTCACCTTATTGTCTACTGTACCTGCTCCATTTTATTCTACTCTGTTATCATTTTTCACTTGTATTACCTTAATGCACTGTTGTAATGAATTGAATGCCATGTAAAACAAGTTTCTCCCTCTACCTCAGTAGATGCAATCTTAGTTATAATTGAACACAGCACAGCACAGAAACAGGTTCTTCAATGCTGTACTCAACTAATTAAACTAGTAAATCCTAATTAAATTGTTCTGTGTGCATATAATCCTTCTCTCTCCATATTCACACAGCTTTCTAAGAGCCCTTTAAATACCCTTACTGCCCTTGCAGCGCATATGTACAGAGCTATGCAGTGAGTTAGACATTTTCTCAAAAATCAACTGAGACAGAAGCTTTATTCAGGGTTGTTAATGAGATCCTACTTGTGAAAAGATGTTGCTGTTTCAAGGGCAAACAAAGAGAGGATGGAGATGGATGTCTTCCCACTGTGTGCTTCAAACTTGAATCCCAATTAATCCATACAGGAGATGGTGTGAAAAAGCAGCTTATGTACAGGAGTTATGTCCATACAAAACGAACTATACCTCCAGAGGCCAGAACAACACCTCTATCCTATCTCCCTCCACCACCACCCATGGCAGCTCAATTCCAGGTGCCCACCACTTCAGTGCGTAAACATTTTGACCCACAAATTTTCTTTGAATTGAGCCTCTCTTGCCTTAAATTCATGCCCTGTATAATTAGGCATGTTGACTCTACGAAAAAGGTACTGTCAAACTATGCCTTTCATGATTTTCTAAACTTCTATCAGGTCTCCCCTCAGCCTCCACTGCTTGAGAGAAAACAGTCCTAGTTTATCCAATCTCTCTTTACAAGCACGTGACCTCTAATCCAAGCAGTACCCTGGTAAACCTCTTCTATGCCTTCTCTAAAGTCTTGCTATAATGCGTTGACTGGAACTGAGTGAAATACTTTAAATGTAGACTAACCCAGGTTTTATAAAACTACAACATAACTTCCTGACTCTTCAATGCAATGTCTTGACTTATAAAGGCAAGTATGCCATATCCTTCTTTAACATCCTATCAACTTGCGTGACCACTTTTAGTAAGCTAAGACTCCAAGATCCTTTTGCATATTAATGCTGGTAAGGATCCTGCCACTAACTGTATATTGCCCCTTTACATTTCGTTACTAAAAGTGCAACATTTCGCACTTGGTTGAATTAAATTCCATCTGTCATTTCTCCACACTTACTGCAACTGATCTATATCTTGCTGTATCCTTTGGCTATTTCCTACACTATCCACAACACCACTAAACTATGTGTCATCTGCAAACATACTAACCCAATCATCCACATTTTCATCCAAGTCATTTATATTACATACATCGTATATAGCAGAGGTACCAGTATGGATCCCAGGGAACAAGAGTAAAAATAAGGCCCATTGACCACTACCCTCCGTCTTCTATACATAAACCAATTAAGAATCCAAAAGACCAAGTCACCATGAATCTCATGCTTCTTAGCTGGATATGCAAGGTTAAGGTTTACCATCAACCTGTTTTACATCGACCTTTAGCACATGCAATTTACAATATTCTGAAATTAATCTTCTACCAAAATGTCTACCGTTGGAAAGGTTTCCCCCCCATGTTTATTTCTCATAACAGGGTTGCATTAGTCATATCACATCCACATTCCAGTGAGATTTCATCAGCAACAAAATGAAGCTCAGAACTTTTCCTACTACTTATCTGATTCACAGAGTGCTGCTTGCACAGCTTTCAACTTGACGAATGAAACAGAGCCCAGCCACATCATTTGTGTTTACTGAAACAGGGAAAGAATAATCTTCGAAGTCTGATGACGGGTACAGCTGATAAACTATGTTTTTATTCAAACCACATTTATCAATACAAGCAAGGGCATTTCATGCAGTTTATCACAAAACATTTAGTCAAAACAGGAACCTTGCGTAAACTATGTATGTTCTTGGCAATGCCAGTGCATTCATGAAAATTATAAATTCAGAGTCAGACAAAAGTGAAACAAGTCCTTCGCCCCACCAAGTCCATGCCAACCATCAAGAACCCATCTACACCAATCCATTTATTAGACACTGAACTGTGCCATCAGTACCAAAGTGACTCAGATGCTTCTCAAGCAGACTTCTTCATTGTTTATGTCTCCAAGTACCTCCTAAAACAGTGCATTCCAGACTGCAACCAGCCACTGCTCCTGGCATTTTGACAATGTCTGGATGCCTCCTCTTTGCTTTATATCCAATTCATTATCAATGAACAGTTAATGCTGCTTGCTTTAAGTTTGCACAGATACCATTGGAATAAAGGCAAAATCCCAATTTTTACATTAAGCACAATAGTATTAACAATGTGAATATGAACGATAATGGCAACTTTACATGCTTCCCAAATATTAACCTTATCTGCCCAAAATATCAATTATCTATGTAAAATGGCATGTAGCTGGGTTGATGAGTAACAACAGCTTGTGGCAGTTGGCAGTACAAACTGTAACCCAGCACCAATGCCAAGGGATGAAGTAGCCAAGGAATCATACCCTAATGATGGGTGTGATGGAACAGCTGACTTATCAGCTGAAACTGCACAAAGTAACTGGACATTAAACACACATTTACAATTCCTATAAAAAGTATTCACCCTCCCTTGGAGGTTTACATGTTTTATTGTTCTACAACATTGAATCACAGTGGATTTAATTTGGCTTCTTTGACACTGATCAACAGAAAAAGACTTTTATGCCAAAGTAAAAATAAATCTCAACAAAGTGATCTAAATTAATTACAAATATAAAACACAAAATAATTCATTATATAAGTATTCACCCCCTTTAATATGACACACCAAATCATCACTGGTTTTAGAAGTCACATAATTAGTTAAATGGAGATCTATGTGCAGTCAAGGTGTTTCAATTGTTCATAGTAAAAATACACCTGTAACTGGAAGGTCCAACTGCTGGTTAGTCAATATTCTGGCAAAAACTGCACCATGAAGACAAAAGAACTCTGCCAGCAGCTCCATAAAAAGGTTATTGAAAAGCACGGCAAGAGACGGATACAAGAAAACAAGGGATATTCAGTGACTTGGAATTTGTCAATCATCAAGAAATGGAAAGAATATGGCACAGCTGTAAATGCACCTAGAGCAGGCCACCCGCTAAAACAGAGTGACCGTGCAAGAAGGGGACTAGTGAGGGAGGCCACCAAGACGCCTATGACAACTCTGGAGGAGTTACAAGCTTCAGTGGCTGAGATGGGAGAGACTGTGCATACAACAACCGCTGCCCGGGTGCTTCACCAGTCACAGCTTTATAAGAGAAAGCCAGTGTTGAAAAAAAACCTCACATAAAATCTTGGCTAGAGTTTGCCAGAAGGCATGTGGGAGACTCTGAAATCAGCTGGAAGAAGCTTCTATGGTCCAATGAAACCAAAATTGAGCTTTTTCACCATCAGGCTAAATGTTACGTTTGGCATAAGCCAAGCACCCCACATCATCAAAAACACGCCATCCCTGCCATGAAGCATGGGGGCGGCTGTAGCATCCTGTGGAGATGTTTCACTGTAACAGGCCCAGGAAGGTTTGTGACGGCAGAGGGTAAAATGAATGCAGCAAAATATATGGAAATCCTAGAGGAAAACCTGGTGCAATCTACAAGAGAACTGTAACTTGGGAGAAGATTAGTTTTCCCCCAAGACAATGACCCCAAGCATAAGCCAGAGCTATACAGTAATGGCTTAAAAACAACAAAGTTAATGTTTTGGAGCGGCCAATCAGAGTCCAGACCTCAATCCAATTCAGAATTTGTGGCTGGACTTGCAAAGGGCTGTTCACTCACAATCCTCATGGAATCTGACAGAGCTTGAGCATTTTTAGTAATGAAGAAAGGCGAAAGATTGCAATGACCAGATGCGCAAAGCTGACAGAGACCGATCCACACAGACTCAAGGCTGTAATGACTGCAAAGGTACTATATACCAACTTGAAGGGGGCGAATACTTATGCAATCAATTATTTTGCATTTTATATTTGTAATTAATTTAGATCACTTTGACACAAAAGAGTCTTTCTGTTGATCAATGTTAAAAAAAAGCCAACTGAAATCTTAAATCCACTGTAATTCAATGTTGTAAAACAATAAAAGATGAAAACTTCCAAATGAGGGGTGAATACTTTTTACAGGCACTGTGTCATGTCTTTATCATTGATACAGAGAAAAAATGACGAACAACCTTCCTGGCATAATTACTAAAAAGCACCAGTACCAATGATGGTAAGAATTTACTGACTTGAGGCATGTCAGAGTACCACCAGCTCCTTTTATTTTTAAGGCCCTATTTTTAATATCCACATCGCATCGTGAAGTGTGAACACTAACTGAAGCTGGAACAGAAGCAGTAATTTATCCTCCCCTCCCCTCCCCTCCCCTCCTTTACACTTATCACTGTGTGACTAAGCACAGCTCCTCCAGTGCCATTTTCAAGTTTGCTGATGAAACAGCTGCTGTACACCGAATCAAAGATGGTGATGAATCAGCAGGGAGGTTGAAAATCTGACTGAGTGGTGCCACAACAGCAATCTCTCACTTAGTGTTAGCGAGACCAAGGAGCTGATTATTGACTTCAGGAGGAGGAAACCAGAGGTCAATGAGCCTGTCCTCGTCAGAGGATCAGATGTGGAGAGGGTCAACAACTTTAAATTCCTCAGTGTTATTTTGGAGGACCTGTCCTGGGCCCAGCATGCAAGAACAATTATGAAGAAAGCACAGCAACGCCTCTACTTCCTTAGGAGTTTGCCAAGATTCAGCAAGACATCTAAAATTTTGATAAACTTCTATAGATATGAGGTGGAGAGTATACTTGCTTGCTGAATCACAGCCTTATATGGAAACACTGAGGCCCTTGAATGGAAAAGTCCACAAAAAGTACTGGATACTGCCATGTCCACCATGATAAAGCCCTCACAACCATTGAACACATCTATACAAAACGATGTTATGGAAAAGCAGAATCCGTCATCAGGGACCCCAACTAACCAGGTCTCCCCTCACCACTACCATCAGGAAGAAGGTACAGGATCCTTAAGTCCCACACCAGCAAACTCAGGAACTGTTATTACCCCTCAAACATGAAGCTCCTAAACCAGAGTGGATAATTTCAATCACCCCAACAATGAACTAATTCCAGAAACTAGAGACACAATTACAAGAACTCTACATTCATATTCACAATATTTATCACTTATTTATTTATTACTATTATTTTGGGGTTTTTTTCATTTTTGTATTTGAGTAATTTGTTGTCTTTTGCACATTGGCCATTGGTCCATCTTTGTTGTGTGCAGTTTCAATTGATTTTGTTGTGTTTCTTTGTATTTACTATGAATGTGTGCAAGAAAATGAGTCCCAGGTTATTATATAGTTACATAAATGTATTTTGACAATAAATTTACTTTGAACTTTTCCACTGACTGCAATAGTTGGATTCTAACCAAAAGAACATCATCGGGCATTGAAGATTGCTCTCAGAACAATATTTCCTGAGCTAGGACAATAAAATGGACAGGCTAGATGCAGGAAGATTGCTTCCGATGTTGGGGAAGTCCAGAATGAGGGGTCACAGTTTAAGGATAAAGGGGAAGCCTTTTAGGACCGAGATGAGGAAAAACTTCTTCAAACAGAGAGTGGTGAATCTGTGGAATTCTCTGCCACAGGAAACAGTTGAGGCCAGTTCATTGGCTATATTTAAGAGGGAGTTAGATATGGCTCTTGTGGCTAAAGGGATCAGGGGGTATGGAGAGAAGGCAGGTACAGGGTTCTGAGTTGGATGATCAGCCATGATCATAGTGAATGGCGGTGCAGGCTCGAAGGGCCGAATGGCCTACTCCTGCACCTATTTTCTATGTTTCTATGTTTCTAAACATTTTGGAAGAACTTGTCGAACTTGCTGTTACAATAAATCCCAATATTGTCCCGGATAATGAGCATTCAGTGGTTTCAAAATAGGCAGAATAATCAAAAGTCAGCAACAAAAATGCACATTTGTTTTTTTCAATCACAGAATGCATCAGTGGCTCTGACTTTGAGATCTGGGATAGATGCTCTTCCCTATTGTTTCCAAGAAATCCTTTTCAAGTAACACTCTGATCCCAAATTAACATTGCTTCCTTGTTGCAATGCAATGGAGTGTCAACTTCCAACATTCTGAACAAAAGAACACAGCACAGGGATAGGCACTTCAGCTGCAATCTTGTGCCAAACTAACCCCTTTCGCCTACACAATGTTAATACCTCTCCATTCCCTGCATATTCATATGCCTAGGTAAGGAGCATCTTAAATGCTTCTCTTGTATTTGTCCCCACCATTCCAGACACCGCCAGATATGGCAAACAAAATCTGCAAGATTCATGTGGCACCCAGTGAATGAACATTATTTTTTAACCCATCTCGTTTAGTATCAACACTGCTAGGACCAGCCCCAATAAATGCTCTCTAACATCAACTGTCCATTTTCCTCTGCAGATGCTGTCTGACCCATTGAGTTCCTCTACCAGCATTTTGTTTCCACTTGTTTAATGCGTCAGGAACTGCTGCAAAGCGCCTGCAATAAATGAAGCTGTAACCATGATAATTATAGAAACACCTTTTTCAGATAACTAAATGGGTGGCTTTGATCAAATGTTTGCTATTTTATCTGGATGTTCTGTAGCACAGAGCAAAGTGTCAGGGTTTACCCAATAACTTCCAGTAAAAAAGACTTTTGGAAATAGCAACAATTATACCAGGGCCTAAGAAGAATAATGTGAACTGCCTTAATGATTATCACATAGCACTCACATCAACAGTGATGAAATGCTTTGAGAGGTTGGACATGACTAGACTGAACTCCTGTCACAGCAAGGACCTGGACCCATTGCATTTGCCTATCACCACAATAGGTCAATGGATGACACAATCTCATTGACTCTCCACACGGCTTTAGATCACCTGGACGACACAAACACCTATGTCAGGATGCTGTTCATCGACTATAGCTCAGAATCAGAATCAGAATCAGACTTTAATCGCCAAGTACCTATGCACATACAAGGAATTTACTTCTGGCAGATGTTGTCTCTCTGCTCATAACAATAATAATGATAAATATAAATGAAAATATAGATTATACATACAGGTAGTGCAATCCAAGTAATAGTTAGCCGACAGTTAACCGGCAGTTAACTGTTCAGCAAAGTGACCGCAGTAGGGAAAAAACTTCTCCAATGCCTATTAGTCTTAGTCTGGAGGGATCTGAAGCGCCTACCAGACGGAAGCAGATCAAACAGTCCGTGCGCAGAATGGGAGGAGTCCTTTATGATGTTCCCCGCCCTCTTCTTCAACCTGGAAGAGTACAGGTCCACAATAGAGGGCAGGGAGGCTCCAATAATGCGCTCGGCTCCACATTTAATACTATCATTCCCACAATCCTGATTGAGAAGTTGCAGAACCTGGGCCTCTGTACCTCCCTCTGCAACTGGATCCTTGACTTCCTAACCAGAAGACCACAATCTGTGTGGACTAGTGATAGCATCTCCTTGCTGACGATCAACACTGGCACACCTCAGTGGTGTGAGCTTAGCCCACTGCTCTACTCTCTATGTACACATGACTGTGTGGTTCGGCATAGCTCAAATACCATCTATAAATTTGCTGGTGATACAACCATTGTTGGTAGAACCTCAGGTGGTGACGAGAGGGTGTACAGGAATGAGATATGCCAACTAGTGGAATGGTGCCACAGCAACAACCTGGCACTCAATGTCAGTAAGATGAAAGAGCTAATTGTGGACTTCAGGGAGGGTAACACGAAGGAACACATACCAATCCTCATAGAGGGATCTGAAGTGGTGAGAGTGAGCAGCTTGAAGCTCCTGGGTGTCAAGATCTCTGAGGATCTATCCTGGTCCCAACATATCAATGGAGTTATAAAGAAAGCAAGGCAGCAGCTATACTTCATCAGGTGTTTGAAGAGATTTGGCATGTCAACAAATACACTCAAAAACTTCTATAGATGTACCGTGGACAGCATTCTGACAGGCTGCATCATTGTATGGGGGTGGGGGGGGGCTACTGCACAGGACCGAAAGAAGCTGCAGAGGGTTGTAAGTCTAGTTAGCTCCATCTTGGGTACTAGCCTACAAAGTACCCAGGACATCTTTAGGGAGCGGTGTCTCAGAAAGGCAGCGTCTATTATTAAGGACCTCCAGCGCACAGGGCATACCCTTTTCTCTCTGTTACCATCAGGTAGGAGGTACAGAAGCCTGAAGGCACACACTCAGTGATTCAGGAACAGCTTCTTCCCCTCTGCCATCCGATTCCTAAATGGACATTGAACCCTTGGACATCACCCCACCTTTTTTTTTAATATACAGTGTTTCTGATTTTTGCACATTTTTTAACCTATTCAGTTTACGTATACTGTAATTCATTTACTTATTTATTATTTTTTAAATTTTTTTCTCTTCCATATTATGTATTGCGTTGATCTGCTGGTGCTAAGTTAACAAATTTCACATCATATGCTGGTGATAATAAACCTGATTCTGATTCTAGTAAGCATAAAAAAAAGGTTCTAGCAAGAACACAACTCTCAGGACAGATGGGAATGTCTGCAGAAATTCACCACGGAACTCATAAGAGGACATTGACTTTACTTTGCTGACTGGCTGAAGAAAAATAAAACTTCTGTCTCAAAACTGATTAAATACATCATTGGATCAGAATTAATACTTCCTAAAAGACAGGAATAGGGCAGGGCAAAGTGCAATTGCCAACTCTACGCTCATCAAAGCATTTTGAAGAATGCTTAGTTTTGGTGTGGGTGCAACTCTCAATGGACTCCAATGGGAATCTAACCTACAAATCTGGCTCAGGCCCCATTCAACAAAGTTCAATGCATTCCAACAATAGTAAGTACATTAAAGGAGTTTCATATCTTGGATAATGCACACAAAATGCTGGAGGAACTCAGCAAGTCACGCAGCATCTATGGAGGGGAGTAAATAGTTGACTTTTCGGTCTGAGATCTTTCATCGGACTAAGAAACGAAGGGGCAGAGGTCAGAAAAAGAAGGTGGGGGGGGGGGAAGAAGTAAAAGCTGGTAGGTAGGTGATAGATGAGACCCAGTGAGGAGGAAGGTGGGCCTGTGCTGGAGGAAGGATGAAGTAAGAAGCTGGGATGGGGTAGGTGGAAGAGTTAAAGGGCTGAAAAAGGAGGACTCTAATAGGAGAGGATGGTGGTACACAGAAAAATGGGAGGGAGGACAGGAACCATAGGGAGGTGATGGGCAGGGGAGAAGAGAAGGAGAAACCAAACCCAGATATGTTGAACACTTGGCCAAAATGAATTCTGATGTTTTCAGGAGAATGAAGTCTTCAATAATTTATTAAGTTGTGAGATGTCCCTGAATAAAAAAAACAATTTCTTCAAAAGCATAATTTATGGGATAATTTGCACAGTCCCTTCACAGTTAGATTCTGTAATGTTACAAATGCACCCTCACTGACTAGAACTTGTCATTGCCAATTGATGGTACGTACCTGCACAGTCATGCTTACTTCCATGAGCAACAATCTTCGTTATCCCTTCACCATTTCCGATGGACATGCACAAACAGTTTCAAGTTTCATGACTAACTGCAGTCATGGTTAATTGGAAATTTGAGTAAGTAACTGTGGTTTAGAGTTAAACATTTTGAGTTTAGAGAAAAATAGAAGGACACACATTAATACACATTTTTTTAAAAAAAAATAACTGGTGTACATCATTTACAGAGTCAGCACTTAATGCATGAAAAGATTTTGTCTTCTCCTTCAAGCAATGAACTGATATGCACCAATGGAATGCAACAGAAATGTTCACTAAAGCTTGTTATACTGACAATAACAAATCAATTGACCAAGTTATTATCAATTTCTGTTTCTTATCAAGTAAGTTATACACAGAATAGCTGCAAGCTTCTGTTTGCTCCGTAGGCAGTGAAATAAGGTTACATCTGCTGCAAGTGAGGCATAGTAAATCTCTAATAATGAAGCCCTTTTTCAACCTCTGTTTCACTAGCGGTTTTCCTGGACAACAGATGTTAATCCTATTAATACCTAAAACACATTTTTATTTCACTGTTTTCATTTGATAGTCAATGTTGCAATATTTTTCTTCTGAAAACTCTGTGTGTTTAAAATGGACCAGGAAATATGTTAACACTCTGGTGATGAGGAGAGGTGCAAGGGTCAGATCGAGTGGTGTCACCAAAACGACCTCTCACTCAATGTCAGTAAGACCAAGGAGGTGATTGTGGAGTTCAGGAAGGGGAAGTCAGGAGAATAAACACTTGTCCTCATTAAGGGGTCAGCAATAGAAAAGGTGAGCACCTTCAAGTTCTTGGGCATCAACTTCGCAGAGGATCCATCCCTGGCTCATCATATTGATGCAAACATGAAGGTGGTAAAGTCATCACCCTCTTATGAACTCAGTAGTGAAGTTCTGCACAACCATTCCCATCTGTCTTAAGATTTGTGCTGTTGCTCTAACTACTTTGTTTTAGTGCTTGCTGAAAGGAGATTCAGACGGAGTTTCAAGAGATGTAGGATATCATCAAAGACTAAAACAAATTTCTGCAGATCTGTGCTGGAGAGCATTCTGACTAGTTTTATCAAGGACTTTTTGGAAGCTTCCTATGCAGGACCAAAAGAGATTGCATTGGGTTACAGGTTCAGCCAGCTTTATTATGGACACAGCCCTTCCTGCCATTGAGGAAGCAGTGCCTCAGAAAAGTGGCCTCCATCACCATCCAGGTATGTTCTCTTCTCATTTCTACCATCAGCAAGGTGCTTTGGGAGCCTGAAGACTCACACTCAGTGTTTTAAGAACAGCTTCTGATATTTCTGAATGGTCCATGAACAGCACCTCACTACTTATTTACTTATTGTAACCTTCAAGAATTTTATGTCTTGTACTATGCTGCTGCTGTAAAAATATTAAAAATTACAACATATTTTAGTAATAACAAACTGATTCTGATTCTGAACCTCAGCCCAGCCACAAAGTTATCCATATTTCATACACCTGGGTGTTCTGGACCTAACTCCAGTTCTCATTCCAGTTCTGTGAGTGAATCAGATGCCAGACCATCAGAATTTCCAAAGAATCAGATGCTGGATTCTCTGTGCTTTATAGTAACCCTTTGTACTCTATTTAGTCATTGGCAATTCTTCATCAGAACTGCATCTGCATTATAACTACCACTGAAGAGTCAACCTTGAAAGAAACCATGGGCCAGAATAAACAGGAACCGAACTCTGCCAGTAGTCAATGTGTCTCTCCAGCCTTCTTATCCTTTGTCACATCTCAATCATTTGCCCGAGCTAACTTTATACAAAGAACTTCTTCACTGGGTTTTTAAGATGGCTTCCAATCAAGACTTCCTGCTGACTATCTTACACCACTTCTGCTGGATCGCAACGGGAGGATGCCCAAAGCTACTTAACTATGGGCTTGGGGGGAGAAAAACAGCTTGGTTTTCACACTGAGCTCCCACAGGGCCTTCCTTCCCACCTGTCAAAACTGGCCCCCAGTAAAAAGAACCTATTGTTTATACTTTGTGTGATTAATCATTTTTCTCATAAATGAGCATTCCTAAATAAAAATGAAACTAGTTCCTACCCTGTAATTACATTGCTCAGCAGGACTGGAGAGTGAGAGATGAATGTTGTTTAAACTGTCTGAAAAATTAATATCCAGGACAAAAATACTTTTGTTCACACAAACACCACTGAAGGCTATTAATTACAAATTAAGCATGTTTTCTTGGAGAATAATATTTAAGTCTGCCACAAAATTGCAGAAGTATCACAGTGGAAAAAGACCAAAATTTCAAACTGACATTACTGTATAGCAAACCGTGCCACTCAAGTGGATGTGGAGTAGTTATGTTTAAATGGATTATACTAGACATGACATGATACTTGAAGAACTATCAGCTAGACTGATCAGGTATCATGAACAATAGGCAGTGACAATCAGAGTATTTCAACAGGATTTCACTGCACGTGCCCCATTTTGCCATTATGTAAGGGATACCGGGAGGGAGAGTGCTATGTGATCACAGACACACCGGATGTCCTTTGTGGTCAGTGATCCAGAAAAGGCAGAAACCTGATTGGAGAGGTCTCAATTTGGAGCACTGATTGATGCAGATTGGGAAGCCACAGCACATTTGAGGGCTTTGGAGAGGACAGGGAAACTGGAGATGGAGGGCAAACTTGCCAGGAGAGAGAGATCAACAGTGTTTTTTTTTGAGAAATGACAACCTGGCTTTAAAAGAATAGTTTCGAAGCAAAATCCACTGTCATTTTCAGTTAGTATGGAGAGCAAGGGCGGAACTTGGTTGATCATCATGCTTGTTGGTAATGGAAATGTTTCAAATTATTAATAATGTATAGAATTAATATTAAATCCAATTTAATGCAAAAGCATTTGATCCCAAGTTACAGTCAAAATGAAGGTTAAATCACAAATCTTATAAAAATTCATACAAGTTAGCACTTCATGTAGACAGACTTTGATATAAAAAAAGAGAACATTTAAAGCACACTTGGGTATGTACAGTACATGAATAAGAAAGGTTTAAAGCGACATGGGCCAACTGGCAGTAGATTCGGTGGACACCTTGATCAGCCGAAGGGGCTGTACCCACGTTGTATTACTATGACCTTAGCAGCTCAGTCCTTGGGTCAGTAATTGGTGATAACAAAGTCTACTGGTAGAAATAGCTCCTCTTCCTTTGCCCCGCTCCTATTGTTGCTGGAGTTACTCAGGGGCCTTTAAGTAGGAAATCTTGCAAGAACACCAACCTGTTTTATGCATCAGAGTAAATCAATTCCTGCTAAGCGGAAGCTGTATTGGAATAAACAACAAAGGGAAATGAATGTCAATGAAGGGCAGAAAAACAGGGGAGAAGCAGAATGTAGGAAACAGGAAAGTATCTGGAAATGCTAATCTCCTGCAATATTACCTACTAATTAGTAGAAAAGGACTGCTTGTTTGAATAGAAGTGTGGATAAAGAGATTGAAAAGAGGTTAGAAGATGAGAGCCAGTCAAATCTGCTTGAGGAACACAAAGAGAGCCAAGCTAAGCAGAAGGGAAGTAGGAGAAGCGTATGAACAGGAAGATCTGGAGCAGGGGGTGCCTGTGTTTCAATGAGATACACTGCTGGGCAGTTCAGTGAGGGGAAGCTGAGCTGACACAGTAGGAGGCTTGCTTTAGTTTGAAATGGACATAGATTTTAGAAATGGACAGCTGGCTATTCTGTTGTAATTCCAAATTTCACTTCACTTTTGACTCTATTATCTTCAAGCACTCAAAATCCACCAAGCATTTAGGAGCCTAAAATTATTCAGAGCATACCTTGGAACTCCAGAAATAAACCACAACTTTTATTTTGTGCTTCAACATTTGGATTTGCTGCTCCACCCCACCCTCGTTTCTCACCTTTTTGCCCACCATTTTATGGGAGAACCAGGTTGGGTACACACAGAGGTTTACTTCTAAGTTAACTAGTTATAAGCCACATTCATAAAAATGTGAAGTCATTTACATCTAAATAAGTGCTGTAAAAAGCTATAGAAAACAAGGAATTCAATGAAATAGGACAATCAATTGTTCATTATATTGATAACATTTACAATATAAAGAGTTACACATCATGGAAACTCTTCAGCATGACTCATCTATGCTGACCAAGATGTCAGTCTAAGCTAGTCCCATTTGTCTCCACTTGGCTTATATCCTTAAACCTTTTCTATCCAAGTGCCTGTCAAAATGCTTTTTTTAAACATAACAGTTGTACCCACCTCTATGCCTTCTTCTGTCAGCTTGCTCCATATACCCACCACCCTCTCTGTGGAAAAGTTACCCTATGGTCCTTTTAAAAATATTTCCCCTCTCACCTCAAATCTACTTCCTCTAGTGTTACTCTCCAACCTGTGCCCATCCACCTTAACTACATGCCTCGTAATTGTATATACCTTCATAAGGTCACCCCTCAGCCTCCCATTCTCCAGGGAAAGAAAGTGCCAACCTACCCATCCTCATAACTCAAGCCCTGCTGGTAACATTCTTGTGACTCTTTTCTGTACCTTTTCCAGCTTAATGACACTCTCTCTTTAGCTGGGTGAGCAGAACTGCACACTGTGCTGCAAGGGTGATCTCACTAATTACTTGTACAGATGCAACATAATGTCCCAAATCTGCCCGCTTTTGATGCTCGATGTTAGTTCACTCCCATTGCCTAGCATTGGCCAGTGACAAGAGGAACATCTGCAGAAGTCAGATGATCCAAAGGGACTGCAGAAAAAGTAGAATGGAAGATAAATACCATTGTGCAGCTCAAATCCAAGCACTTTGCCTCCGAATCTACAAGTTTTGGGCTCACATACATTGGAGATTTGAGCACAATATTCAAGAAGAACGTTCTGGTGTAGTACTGAGGGTGGCAAATTCTGTCAGGGGATGTCATCGTTTGAATAAGATATTAAATCAAGAAGCTAGTGACAAAAGAGACTGAAGATGATATAGTCTGGAGCAAAAGTACAAACTGCTGGAAGAACTGCTGGTTGAGTAATACCTGTGGAGGCAGAGGGATGATTGATGTTTTGGGTTGATCATCTTTCTGCCTGATTATAAAGTTCCTGGTGCAGTACCTCGACCCAAAACTTTAACCATCCCTCTCCCTCCACAGATGCTGTTCAAATGACTCAGTTCATCCAACAGTTTATTTATTTTGCTTCAAATCAAGAACCTATCTGCTCTGCGAGGTGAACATGAAAAAGTCCCTAGCACCATTTTGAATGATGTACCTCTGTAAGAAATTATCTGTCCGGATTACACGCAAACAAAAGCTTTTCACTATATCTCAGTACTTGTGGAAATAATAAACCGATTTCAAAACTACTTACAAGGGAGTTTTATTACTGATGTCCTGCCCAATATCATTTCTAAATTTACATTTCCATGCAGATTACAAGTTCATTATCAGGAATCTTTCTGTGGCATAAGCAACGACATAATTTTCAACATCACAATGTGACTGCACTTCAAAAATACTTCCTTGGCTGAAAAGTACCTTGGGAGTTTCTGAAAGATATGTCAAAGGGGCTATCTCATTGTTTGTAATCCTTTATTCTTTTTTTTGCTTCGTTTTGAAAGAAAAATGAAAATTTTTAGGTTGCTAATTATCCAGCAGACAGCATATGCAAAGAAAAACTTCAAAAAAAAAACACAACAAATCCATCTTCCAGAAAATAATCCACCTGAGAGAGGAAGAGAGGACTAAGGCAAGAGTTGCTAAAAGCAGATGCAGTGGCATGTACTCTGAGAATCAATAAGTTATGAAAAGGTAATTTAAATCTGTCTTTTTAAAAACACACAAGTTTAAACAAACCTGCCAATCTATAGAAATTCTTAACCAGTATGCATTAACAAAAAATTACAGAGCTATGAAAAGTTACAGAACATTTGTGTTCAATGCTATCTGAAGACGAGAGCAAACTTGAAGAAACAGTTTTGCCACACAGTTAAACAAAAAGTAACTCACAGGACAACTTTGCCTATGTCGCCTCATTAATCTTGATACAGACACACCCAGAAGCGAGTGCTTCCTAAGTAAACTATGAGCATGCACTGGACTATGCAAACTAATTAGGAAGGCTGTGGCTCATTGCTGACTAAACAGAACACCACCTTGAGAGAGGATTCAATCACATTCTGCCTACAGCCAAAGCAACTTGCGGCAGAAGTGACGTGATTTTATTTTTCAACAGCTCTTGGCGGGCAGCTTAGTACAGAAAGCAGCAAACTGCCCAGCAGGCACATACACAGAAAAATGATTCAATGTTCAGTAAATCACAGTGATTTGTTTTCACTACTTCTCGGAGTAAACAGAACGCAAGCAAAGGAAACCAATCCTTGTAAACACATTCATTCTGGCAAGTGTGTGTGCTTTTGCATGTCCCAATTTCCTGCCACTGAACTCGTTTCACAATTAAGGTCACACCATCCAACTAGATGCAAGACCAGTGGGAATTCAGATGCATCTGGTAAACCCTTGCAGCACCAAAGGGCTATAGTGTGCTTGGTTTAATCAACCCTGTTGTATACTGCTTTCTTTCAGGGAAAAAAAGGCAGATTAAAATGAATAGTGCACTATTCAGACTTTTTTGTGAAAATAAGAACCACTGCTGATGTTACAAAGGAATTTAAGATTATATTTGTTTGTACAAAATTTCAAGCAGATGCTAATTTCCTGCCATCCTCTACAGCATCAGTGCAACAATTTAATTAGTGTAACCACTTACGGTAGTTGGGTACCAGAATGTTGACTCTAGCTTTGGAGATTTCTCAAGACCCACTATGAAATGCTAATCTGCCATTCACTGCCACCTTTATCAAGAGGTCCAGGAAGGAAGTACAATAGTTAATTAATTGTAGGGCAGTTATTGATGTCCAATATATGTACAAAATAATGACTGTGGTGTATCTCAGTTCCGTGACACATTGGCAATTTATACTCAGGGTACATTTTTGATCCAGGCTGTTCATATATTTTTAAAAAATCTGCCATAAACATTTAAAGTGATAATAGAATTAAATGGACTGAAATTATACATTAATTGCTACCATGAAGTAGTACCAGAGGATTGGAGGGTGGCAAATGTTACTCTTTCATTCAAGATAGGTAATAGGGACATTTAAGTGGCTCTTAAGATAGGCAAACAGGCACACACACACACACACACAAAGTACTGGAAGAGCTCAGCAGCTCAGGCAGCATCTATGGAAACGAGTACAGTCAATGTTTCAGGCCGAGACCCTTCAGCAGGACTGGAGAGGGAGAAAAAGGTGAGGAGTCACAGTTAGGTAGTGGGGGAGGGGAGGAAGAAACACAAGGTGATAAGTGAAGCTGGGGGGGGAGAGGGAGGAGGGGTGAAGTAAAGAGCTGGGAAGTTGGTTGGTGGAAGACACAGGACTTGAGTAGAGGGGATCTGATAGGAGAGGACAGAAGGAAATGGAAGAAAAGGGGGAGGAGCAGCAGAGGGAGGTGATGGGCAATTAAGGAGATATGGTGAGAGAGGGAAATGGGAATGGGGAATGGTGAAGGACAGAGGGTAACCAGAAGTTCGAGAAATCGATGTTCATGCCATCAGTTTGGCAGCAACACGGTATACAAGGTGCTGCTCCTCCAACCTGAGTGTGGCCTCATTGCAACAGTAGAGGCCATGGACTGACATGGTGGAATGGGAATGAGAAACGGAATTAAAATGGGCAGCCACTGAGAGATCCTGCTTTCTCTAGCAGATGGAGCATAGATGCTCAGCGAAACAGTCTCCCCATCTACGTTGGGTCTCACCAATATACAAGAGGCCACACCAGAAACACTGGAAAGAGTATATGACCCCAACAGACTCACAGGTGAAGAGTCACCTCACCTGGAAGGACTGTTTAGGGCCCTGAATGATAGTGATATAGGAGGTATAGGGGCAGGTGTAGCACTTGTTCCACTTGCAAGGATAAGTACCAGGAGGGAGATCAGTGAGGAGGGACAAATGAACTAGGGAACGATCCCTGTGGAAAGCAGAAAATGGGGTGGGGGGAGGGAAAGATGGGCTTGGTGGTGGGATCCTGTTGGAGATGGCAGAAATTGTAGAGAATTTTGTGCTGGACGTGGAGGCAGGCAGGATGGAAGGTTTGTCATATACATTAATGATCTGGATGATGGTGTGGTAAATTGGATTAGTAACTACGGAGATTATACTAAGATAGGTCGTGTTGTGGATAATGAAGTAGGTTTCCAAAGCTGGCAGAGAGATTTAGGCCAGTTAGAAGAGTGGGCTGAACGATGGCAGATGGTGTTTAATGCTGATAAGTGTGAGGTGCTACATTTTGGTAGGACTAATCAAAATAGGACATACATGGTAAATGGTAGGGCATTGAGGAATGCAGTAGAACAGAGTGATCTAGGAATAATGGTGCATAGTTCCCTGAAGGTGGAATCTCATGTGGATAGGGTGGTGAAGAAAGCTTTTGGTATGCTGGCCTTTATAAATCAGAGCATTGAGTATAGGAGTTGGGATGGAATGTTAAAATTGTACAAGGCATTGGTGAGGCCAAAAGTGGAGTATTCTGTGCAGTTCTGGTCACAGAATTATAGGAAAGATGTCAACAAAATAGCGAGAGTACAGAGGAGATTTACTAGAATGTTACCTGGGTTTCAGCACCTAAATTACAGAGAAAGGTTGAACAAGTTAGGTCTTTATTCTTTGGAGCGTAGAAGGCTGGGGGGGGGGGGGACTTGATAGAGGTATTTAAAATTATGAGGGGGATAGATAGAGTTAATGTAGATAGGCTTTTTCCATTGAGAGTAGGAGAGATTCAAGCAAGAGGACATGAGTTGAGAGTTAAGGGGCAAAAGTGTAGGGGTAACACGAGGGGTAACTTCTTTACTCAGAGAGTGGTAGCTGTGTGGAACAAGCTTCCAGTAGAAGTGATAGAGGCAGGTTCGATTTTGTCATTTTAAAAAAAAATTGGATAGGTATACGGACAGGAAAGGAATGGAGGGTTATGGGCTGAGTGTAGGTCGGTGGGACTAGGTGAGAATAAGTGTTCGGCACGAACTACAAGGGCCGAGATGGCCTGTTTCCGTGCTGTAATTGTTATATGGTTAGGACAAAGTGAACCCTAACCCTGCATGAGGATGGGGTGAGGGCAGATGCACAAAATGGAAATGTTGCGGCTGAGGGTAGCGTTGATGGTGGAGGAAGGAGGACATCTTCTTCATTCTGGAATGAAAAGCCTCATCCTGAGAGCGGATGCAGTAGAGATGGAGGAATTGAGAAAAGTGTTTGGCATTTTTACAAGTAACCGGGTGGGAAGAGGTATAGTCCAGGTAGCTGTGAGAGTCAGAGGGTTTATAATAGACATCAGTAGATAAGCTGTCTCCAGAGACAGAGAGATTGAGAAAGGGGAGGGAAGTATCGGAAATGGACCAGGTAAATTTGAGCGACACCCACAAAATGCTGGTGGAATGCAACAAGCCAGGCAGCGTCTATAGGAAGAAGCACTGTCAACGTTTTAGGCCGAGACTTTTCGTCAGTCCTGAGCTCAGCATGGGTGCAGGAGGCAGCAGGAGGCTACGCCGATGTAGCGTAGGAAATGTTGGGGACTGATACCTGTGTAGGCTCAGAACATAAGACTGTTCCGCATAGCCAACAAAAAGGCAGGCAAAGCTGGGACGAATGCAAGTGCCCATGGCTACACCTTTTGTTTGAAGGAAGTGGGAGGATCACAAAGAGAAGGTATTGAGAGTGAATGGATGATAGGCAAATGGATGACAGAAAAATGGAGGGCAATGTGGGAAGGAAGCATTAGATTGACCTTAGAGCAAGTTGAAAGGTCGGCACAATATTGTGGGTTAAAGATCCATAAGTGTGCTGTACTTGTTGTATGATGCTAAATACTTATTTTATTTTAGTAGATTTCTGCTTTTTACCACTGTACTCCTTGCACAATTACTAATTGAATAATTGACTAGCTGCATTCTGAATGTGCATCTTTTAAGCCACTAAGATTTTGTTGTTTCAAGTGTCTATTTTCAGATCAGAAATCTCAGATTGCTGGGAAGATGATTAAGGAATGTTTTGGCTCTGTCTATGAATTTAAATAGGCAAACGTGCCGGGATTCCCAGTTCCGAAGGCTTCTTTTGACTGTAAGAACTGGAATGCCACAATCTTAAGACATTCCATTGATTAATTTAAAACATTATCAGCATAAATCTGCTAATGTCACGAACAAGCATCTGTCTGGGAAATCCATTATCATTTATTAAAAATAGAGCAAAAGAAAACGAAGTCAAGGCTGGTCTTTACTTCCAGTCTTTGTAATTAGGAAATAGGAGGAGACGATAAAGATCGTAGCGCCTGCTTCACCATTCAATAACTTCATGGCCAATCTGATCATCAACTGCACTTTCCTGTCTGAGCTGATAGCCTTGAAGTCCTTTGTATTCTAAAGGTCCTTTCACATCAGCCCTGAATATACGGAGCAACTCAACAACCTTAATTCTCAGAGTTAACAAAACCTACTTATTCGTAAACTTTAGGGAAGAAATTGCTCCTTTTTGCAGCCTCAAATGAGAATCTCTTTATTGGCTGATTTACGAAAAATAGCTATCACACATATTGCTCAGCAAATAGCTCATCACCTTGCAAAAGGAACCCAATAAGTCAGGCAGGAACTGATGTAGCATTTCCACTGGAAATACTGACCATCTGCTTGTCTCTGCCTACCGAGTTACTTCACCAATTTGCTTTCTAGCTCTGGCTTTCGGCATCTGCAATCTCTTTGTGGCCCAATATCTTTCCTTCCTTCCTCTTTTCAATTTTGCCATTCAGGCATTGAATCTTTTTGTGTGCTGGCAGTTATGGAATTGTCCTGATGCGCTCCTCACTGAGGTCTATGAATCAAATCAATCTAACAATGGCCCTGGGAATTGCGCTATAAGTAAGTATGAAGATGGTATGTGAATACATGTAAAATACACACAGGTAATTGAAGCCAGGAATACAATATCAGAGGGAACAAAGATTTACTCCAGAAAGGCTAAGGTTACTGGGGAGACTTTAAACTAGAATGGTTAAGGGGTGGGAATCAAATTGAAGAGACGAGGAGAGAGGAGGTGAGCTCACAAATGGAGAAAACTTGTAGATAGTGTGTGAGGGAGGATAGGCAGGTGATAGAGAAGGGGAGCGCTCAGACCGAAGATGCAGGGGAGAAGGAAGAAAAAAAGATAGTAAAGCTGTTTGCATCGTTAATGATAAACAGAGAGTAAGAGGTGGAGAATTACTTAAATTCATTTATTTTAATGCTGGGAGCATTGTAACAAAGGTGGATGAGCTCAGAGCATGAATTGATACCTGGAAATATGATGTTGTAGCTATTAGTGAAACATGGTTGCAGGAGATGTGATTGGCAACTAATTATTCCTGGATTTCGTTGCTTCAGGTGTGATAGAATCTGAGGGGCAAGAGGAGGAGGTGTTGCATTGCTTGTCAGAGAAAATATTACAGCGGTGCTTAGGCAGGATAGATTAGAGGACTCATCTGGGGAGGTTAATTGGGTGGAATTGAGGAATGGGAAAGGATTAGTAACACTTATGGGGGTGTATTATAGACCACCTAATGGGGAGCGAGAATTGGAGGAGCAAATTTGTAAGGAGATATTTGTAGTAAGCAAATTTTAATTTTAATTTTCCACTCATAGACTGGGAAGCCCATTCTGTAAAAGGGCTGGATGGTTTGGAGTTTGTAAAATGTGTGCAGGATAGTTTTTTGCAGCAATACATAAAGGTACCAACTAGAGAAGGGGCAGTGTTGGATCTCCTATTAGGGAATGCGATAGGTCAGCTGACGGAGGTATGTGCTGGGGAGCACTTCAGGTCCATTGATCACAATGCCATTAGTTTCAATATAATTATGGAGAAGGATAGGTCTGGACCCAGGGTTGAGATTTTCGATCGGAGAAAGGCTAACTTTGAGGAGATGCAAAAGGATTTAGAAGCAGTGGATTGGGACAATTTGTTTTATGGGAAGGATGTAATAGAGAAATGGAGGTCATTTAAAGGTGAAATTTTGAGGGTACAGAATCTTTATGTTCCTGTTAGGTTGAAAGGAAAGGTTAAAAGTTTGGGAGAACCATGGTTTTCAAGGGATATTAGAAACTTGGTTCAGAAAAAGAGAGACATCTACAATAAATATAGGCAGCATGGAGTAAATGAGGTGCTCAAGGAATATAAAGAATGTAAAAACAATCTTAAAGAAAGAAATTAGAAAAGCTAAAAGATATGATGTTGCTTTGGCAAGTAAGGTGAAAATAAATCCAAAGGATTTCTACAGTTATATTAATAACAAAAGGATCTTGAGGGATAAAATTGGTTCCTTAGAGAATCAGAGAAGACAGCTATGAGTGGAGCCGAAAGAGATGGGGGAGATTTTGAACAATTTCTTTTCTTAGGTATTCACTAAGGAGAAGGATGTTGAATTGTATAAGGTAAGGGAAACAAGTAGGGTAGTTATGGAAACTATAATGATTAAAAAAGAGGAAGTACTGGCGCTTTTAAAGAATATAAAAGTGGATAGATCGCCGGGTCCTGACAGGATATTCCCCAGGACCTTGAGGGAAGTTAGTGTAGAAATAGCAGGGGCTCTGACAGAAATATTTCAAATATCATTAGAAATGGGGATAGTGCCGGAGGATTGGCGTATTGCTCATGTGGTTGCATTATTTAAAAAGGGTTCTAAGAGTAAACCTAGCAATTATAGGCCTGTCAATTTGACGTCAGTGGTGGGTAAATGAATGGAAAGTATTCTTAGAGATGGTATATATAATTATCTGGATAGACAGGGTCTGGTTAGGAACAGTCAGCATGGATTTGTGCGTGGAAGGTCATGTTTGACAAAACTTATTGAATTTTGTGAAGAGGTTACTAGGAAAGTTGACGAGGGTAAAGCAGTGGATGTTGTCTATATGGACTTCAGTAAGGCCTTTGACAAGGTTCCACAAAGAAGGTTAGTTAGGAAGGTTCAATAGTTAGGTATTAATATTTAAGTAGTAAAATGGATTCAACAGTGGCTAGAAGGGAGATGCCAGAAAGTAGTGGTGGATAACTGTTTGTCAGGTTGGAGGCCGGTGACTAGTGGTGTGCCTCAGGGATCTGTACTGGGTCCAATGTTGTTTGTCATATATGTTAATGATCTGGATGATGGGGTGGTACATTGGATTAGTAAGTACGCAGATGATACTAAGATAGGTAGCGATGTGGATAATGAAGTAGGTCTTCAAAGCTTGCAGAGAGATTTAGGCCAGTTAGAAGAGTGGGCTGAAAGATGGCAGATGGAGTTTAATGCTGATAAGTGTGAGGTGCTACATTTTGGTAGGACTAATCAAAATAGGACATACATGGTAAATGGTAGGGCATTGAGAAATGCAGTAGAACAGAGTGATCTAGGAATAGTTCCTAGATAGTTCCTAATAGTGCATAGTTCCCTGAAGGTGGAATCTCATGTGGATAGGGTGGTGAAGAAAGCTTTTGGTATGCTGGCCTTTATAAATCAGAGCATTGAGTATAGGAGTTGGGATGGAATGTTAAAATTGTACAAGGCATTGGTGAGGCCAAATTTGGAGTATTGTGTGCAGTTCTGGTCACAGAATTATAGGAAAGATGTTAACAAAATATAGAGAGTACAGAGGAGATTTACTAGAATGTTACCTGGGTTTCAGCACCTAAGTTACAGAGAAAGGTTGAACAAGTTATGTCTTTATTCTTTGGAGCGTAGAAGGTTGAGGGGGGGACTTGATAGAGGTATTTAAAATTATGAGGGGGACAGATAGAGTTGATGTGGATAGGCTTTTTCCACTGAGGGTAGGGGAGATTCAAACAAGAGGACATGAGTTGAGAGTTAAGGGGCAAAAGTTTAGGGGTAACACGAGGGGGAACTTCTTTACTCAGAGAGTGGTAGCTGTGTGGAACGGGCTTACAGTAGAAGTGGTAGAGGCAGTTTTGATATTGTCATTTTTAAAAAATTGGATAGGTATATGGACAGGAAAGGAATGGAGGTTTATGGGCTGAGTGCAGGTCGGTGGGACTAGGTGAGAGTAAGCGTTCCGCATGGACTAAAATAGCCAAACTGACCTGTTTCTGTGCTGTAATTGTTATATAGTTATAAAGTTAACACTTTTATTCAGACAGAATGGATAAAATAAAATAATACCACTAAGATAACGCTGTTGAGAACATAAGGTTTCTAATTTAGCAAACAGAAGAAAATTGGATCAGATATCATCCAACTTGCTTCTCATCCACAATGCTTTGTCAGAGTTTTGCATTTTTGATCCATTTAGATCTAAAAAGATAGAATTTAACTTTCATGCAAAAAGCAGTTTTTTTAAAATTAAGCAAGCTGCATTTGGGGATCACTGAAGCTTGAAGCTAAAGAATGGTTTGATAGCATGTCCTCTTTCACCAGGACTGTCTGTCACATTAAAAACTAGTTGCAAAGCTGGTTGCACCTGTTTGATCTGTTTACCTTTGATGTAAACAGATATACTTGATAACAAAATACAAAAAAAGGGGGAAGAATATAAATGCCTCCTATACACCACTGGCATAAAACATTTCATACTCAACAAACACGAGGAAATCTGCAGATGCTGGAAATTAAAACAACAACACACACAAAATGCTTGTGGAACATAGCAGGCCAGGCAGCATCTATAGGGAGAAGCACTGTCGACGTTTCGGGCCGCGACCTTTCGTCAGGTTTCGGTTAGTCCTGACGAAAGGTCTCGGCCCGAAACGTCGACAGCGCTTCTCCCTATAGATGCTGCCTGGCCTGCTGTGCTCCACAAGCATTTTGTGTGTGTTGTTGTTCATACTCAATAAGGTGACTTTAGCTCAATTTTTAAGATACGCTACTTTAAGAGTTGCTGTAGATTACTGGGTTATAATACCATCAAAATGCATCTGGATATGGAAAGACTTAAGACGTTTTTTTATTAATAAATTGCTTAGGGATTATGAACAATCGCAGGCATAAAATATTGCTGTCATGATGTCATCCAGGTAAGTTTTCATGCAATAAAAGATTTCTGGTACATTGTTTTTACGTGATCATAAAATTTAAAGTCAAATGCATACGGCTATCTTCGGTTTTATAGACAACTGCCAGGTGGATAACTATGTCGTGCACAAACTCACAACGACAAACACTCTCTTGCTTCAAATATTTCTATTTTGTTTTGCTGGACAAAAGACCCTGATTTGGAAAGCAGGAGGCAAAGCACTGGAAATGCTGGAAACCTAAAATAACAACAAACACTGGAAATACTCAACGGGTTAGACAGCATCTAAAACAGGGGTCGGCAACCTTTTTGCCTCTGTGGGCCAGATCGTGTATTAATGAGTGGACGGTGGGCCAGATAAATACCATAAAAAGCTTGAAATATGGGAATTATCCATTTAAATACATCTAGTTATGTTTTGCTTCAAATTAATGAATAACACATACTCGAAAATCATTTGTGCTTAAGGTTGCCTACCTACCCCTGATGTTAAATATTTGTGCTATCCTTCTCTCTATAGATGCTGCCTAACCTGGTGGGTATTCCTACTGCTTTCTGGTTTTTTTTGACCTGCTGCAGAAAACAAATAGGCATTCTGTTTGATTAACAGAATAAGATCCCCATACCCCCTTCCTGCACCCCTGCATGTGCACATTCTGTTTGGAGAACATTCACATTATAGAGATGTACAAAAAGGGCACAGAATGGGCACTCATGTCAAATTAAACCAAGTTTGAGGTTTATTCTGCCAAATAGCACTCCTGCCACAAGATTAATTCTAGCACAAGATTGGCTGGAAAATAATTGGATTATTATTGTCAGTGATGCAGTGAAAAGCTTGTCTTGGATACTGTTTATACAGATAAAATCATTACACAATCCGTTTCACTAGAATAAGGTAAAACAATAACAATGCAGAATAAAGAGTAAAAGCTACTATAAAAAGCAGTGCAGGTAGACAAAGTACAATGTCATAACGAGATAAATGTAAGGCCAAGCATTTATCTCATCATATAAAAGGTCTGTTCAAAAGTCTGATAACAGTAGAGTAAAAGCTGTCCTCGAGCCTGGTGATATGTTCTTTCTGGTGTTTGTACCTTATGACCAATGGGAGAGGTAAGAAGAGAAAATGCCTGGGATGGGTGAGATTTTCAATTCTGTTGATTGGTTTACTGGGACAAAGATATGTGTAGGTAGGCCATAGTGCGGAGGTGGGTTCCTGTCACGTGCTGAGCTGACTCTACACACAACTGTGCAATTCCTTGTGGTTACATGCAGGGCAGTGCCATGCCGGGCCATTAGGAACCCAGATAAAATGCTTTATGTCCTCTTAAGGAATGGGAGTACTTGTATTCCTTTAGCACATCTCATGTTCCAGGTAATCATAATTACAATCAACAAAATAGTTCTGTAACGTAGGCAGAGTAGTAACAAAACCTGGTTTAAGAACAGTAAGCACCTAAAAACAGGCATGACATAAAGACCAGATGATCTGTTTCGCATGGATACGTGAGGAATAAACTTTGGCTCGCAGAGTGGAATATCCAAGAAGTATCACATGGGACTCTCTATAATTACCCATGGCAACTGATTCTCCATTGACTGCGTCACATCTTTGATAGTGCAATACGCCCCAGCTGTAGTGTCAGCTCATATTATCTTCTGAGTAAAAATTAAACCCATAGCTTCTGATTTACAAGAACATGTGTTACTGTGACGCATGGTTGAAAGGAAAAGGTGACCATAAAATTAATCAGTGCTGTGCTCCGGGAGAAGGCTCCAAGATAAATTAATGAATGCACAGGCAATGTTGATGAGAACTGGCTCCCATTTCTTCACAGGTGGTGGGTGGAATGGCTACTGTTTCTAACCACATTATAAAATGAAATAACCTCCTCCGAAAGTCATTCCACTTGATAAATGTCGGAGCAAACGTTATGTACAACAATTAGATCACAGCATCAAAAGTCAAATGATGTTTGCATGATGCAAAAACAAATGATATGAAGAGTATGAATGATTCATTCCAGCAGTACTGAGGGATTATTCATAATGTTCTGATGCTTAGCTACATTTCAAATTTCTTCTAATCTCAAAATAACAATTTCACATTTCCAGATTTAGCAGAAAGAGAAATGAACCTTTCATCTTTGTAAATGTGCTTTTGTTTTATTTTGACAGATATGTCAACCAATAAAACCATCAGAGAAACTGCTAGATTCACAGTAGTCCGACCAAATTCTTAGAAACTATGAATTTGTTCTGTTTTGTTAGCCTTTTTTAAGTCTAAGCGATATGAAAAGAGTCCTATGCCAGGAGAAAAGGTATGGCCATCTTCCTGTTTTTTAAAACGTACAATTCAAAAATGAGTCAAGGAATGTGCTTTGAGCTGTAAATGAAGATTTCCAGGGGATAGAAATACATTCTCACCCATGGACTAAACCATACAAGAAATATACCACAAACAAAAGAAAATCTGCAGATGCTGGAAATCCGAGCAACACACACAAGTCCTCCTGAAGGGTTTCGGCCTGAAACATCGACTGTACTTTTTTTCCATAGATGCTGCCTCCAGTTCCTCCAGTATTTTATGTGTGTGTTGCCAGCAATATAGCAGCTGCTATGTGTAGTACACAGCATTTGAATTTCAGTTCTCAATGGACACCTCAGAAGCTGAATTTAACATGAAAGCACAACTATGTCATGTACATAGCACAACCAATTGGTGAGAAATTCTAACCCTCAGCCCCAAGTGTTTACAAACAGTTAATTTTCAAATTTCACTTTAACGTCTGTGCCAAAGCAAAGTGCAACTGATACTGGAAATGAAGAAAAAACAAACATCCAAGAAAAACTGAAGTGACCAAGCAACTGCTATGGAGGCAGGGCTTACCTTCCAATGAAAGGTGTATAAAGTGATGAGAGGCACTGATCGTGTGGATAGTCGGAGGCTTTTCCCCAGGGCTGAATTGGCTAGCACAAGAGGGCACAGTGTTAAGGCGCTTGGGAGTAGGTACAGAGGAGATATCAGGGCTAAGATTTTTTATGCAGAGAGTGGTGAGTGCGTGGAATGGGCTGCCAGCGACAGTGGTGGAGGTGGATACGATAGGGTCTTTTAAGAGACTCCTGGACAGGTATATGGAGCTCAGAAAAATAGAGGGCTATGGGTAACCGCAGGTGATTTCTCAGGTAAGGGCATGTTCAGCACAGCTTTGTGAGCCGAAGGGCCTGTATTGTGCTGTAGGTTTTCTATGTTTCTATGAAAGGCATCTCACCTTGTAAAATATACTCAGTGGCCACTTTATTAGGAAACTCCTATAAAGTTCATGGTTTTATACTGTTGTAGCTCATCCACTTCAGGCTTCCACGTGCTGTGTATTCAGAGATGCTCTTCTGCACATCATCCATCATCCTCTGTAAACTCCAAAGACTGTTGTATGTGAAAATCCCAGGAGATCAGCAATTTTGGAGATACTCCGACCACCCATCTGGCACCAACGATCATTCCATGGTCAAAGTAACTTAGATCACATTTGTTCCCCATTCTGATGTTTGGTCTGAACAATAACTGAACCTCTTGACCATGCTTTTATGCATTCAGTTGCTGCCACATGATAGGCTGATTAGATATTTGCATTAACAAGGTGTACAAGTGTACTTAATAAAATGAACACCAAGTGTAAATCCCTATGGGTTCCAATTCATCGGGGAATAACTTGTAGCAACTGCAAAGTAATTGATGAAAAACATGAAGAAGAGTTCCATAAGGGATGTCTGATTTTTGTCAGGCTGCACACACACAACAAATCCAACTGGAAGACACTGCCTGAAAGGGCAGTTGAGGCAGAGCCAAGTGCTGCAAATTGGGATAAGTAAGGATAAGCATTTGATGGGTGTCACATACATAGTAATATAGTACCAGTATTGTATTTTTGAAGTTTATAGGATTTTTTTTCATTTATATTACTGTTCTGGATTTACCTATGTTGATTCTATACCCTTGACCTTACTGATATATCATGGACTAGGTTCAGTGAAAATATCTCTCCTTGTCTCCCATGTCAACTTTCTTCCAATAGTTACAGGACTGATTTCAAGACTATAGTCAAACTCATAACCTTCCTTATTATTTCCCCGAGCACCTTATTGTTTCAGATATCACAGCTTCTCACCTCCAACCTGCTTTTTGGTGTCAGTACAGAGTTTATCGTGCAACCTGAGCCGCACCCCTTCAATGCACCTTTTCCGAGGATAGTCACTTTGTCCTCATGGAGAGGCGTAGTGAGTTCTTGAGATCCTGAGAGTGATGCTGTCTGTTGCTTAGCATGGCAGTAAGGTTAAGAGGGAGGTTCGAGACAAAGAGCGATCCAACCGAGACCTCAGTGGCGGAGCTGGCAGAAGATGACGACACATCGCAATGGAAGTGAAGGTGGTGGGAGGCTGCAGCCCTGCAGCATTCACGGCCACTGCACCCTGACCCCAATCTGTCAAGGACCCCACACGCAGGCACTCTCCATTAAGGGAACAACCCTTTAGGAGAGCATCATACTCGATTTGATTGATAGCACTGCTACTTCCCTTTAAAACATGTATCATGGCATTTACTTTGGTTTTTCCTGGTTTTCTTCCAACTTCTAACTTTGTGTATCAGTATCTCGACAGGACCTCAGAAGTTTATGAAGAAATGGAGGCCACCTGCTGCTCAGTTGAAGCTTCATTGTGAGACCTGAGCTGTCGTACATATATTGCTTTTGTAATACATACAGTACACCTTCACCATTTGGAGCTCCATGATACAGAAGATGTGAAGCAATGTTTGAAACATTGGGCACATTTGAAATGGCTTCTTGCCCTCTGCCATCTGATTTCTGAATGGTCTATGAACACCATCTTACTACTCCTCTTTTGCACTTTTTTTTTGTAACTTACAATAATTTGTTATGCCTGCACTGTACTGCTGCCACAAAAAAAAATTCAGTAACAATAATCTCAGTTCTGATTCTGCCCCATGTGATTTCACAACCTGCTGAAATGAATTGAATGAGACTCCAGACAAAGGATTGGAGGGTTTTTACCTGTGATGGACTGGGCCATATCCACTTTTTGCAGGAGTTTCCATTCAAGGGCATTGGTGTTTCCATACCAGGCTGTGATGCAGCCAGTCAATATATTCTCCAACACACATCTATAGAAGCTTGTCAAAGTTCTAGATGTCATGCTGAACCTTCATAAACTCCTAAGTCGAGGTGCTGCTGTGCTTTCTTAGTAATTGCACTTCATGCCGGGCCCAGGACAGGTCCCCCGAAATGACAACACTGATGCATTTAAAGTTGCAGATCCTCTTCACCTACAATCCTCTGACAAAAACTGGCTCATGGATCTCTGACTGCCTCCTCCTGAAGTAAATAATCAGCTCTTTGCTCTTGCTAACATTGAGTAAGAGGTTATTGTTGTGGCAGCAATCAGCCAGATTTTCAATCTTCCCCCGTATGCTAATTCGTCACCACCTTTGATTGAGGACATATCGTTTTAGTTTTTACATGACATGTTAAAGTACTTCACTGCTCTAACAGACAGGTCTGCAAGGTGGTCAAAGCTGGGAAATAAATATTTAAGGACATTTGACATTTCAGAAAGACAGGCAGAAAGCAAAAGGAGATGGAGGAGCTTTCTTACAAAATGGTGAGATCCCAGTAGTGAATGACATGGGCTCAGAAGTTCAAAACATAGCAGAAATAGTGTGGTTAGGAACTCATTGGTGGGAGGAACATACAATCCCTCGAGCAGTACCTATACCATATGGCAGGGTATAAATTAAGAAATATTGCAAGCTTTAACAAAGATATCAGGGAGACACAAGAGATTGCAGATGGTGGACATTTCCACCCACAGAGGCTGCATGACACATTGATGTCCTCCAGCAAATTCTTTGTTGCTTAAGAAAACTGTAATCTGCCATAATTTTGCTTGATTTTAATTGCCACATAATTTGGACAAATCAAATTGTCAAGGGCAACCTTGAGGTTAAATGTTAAACCTGCCAAAAGAAAAGTGTTGAATTAAGTCCCACTATATAATTCTGGTTTTAATTTGTTAGTTCATAGAATATGAGCATTATTGGCTATGTTACTACCTGTTTGCCATTCCTGATTGCTTTTGAAGAGAGAACTGCAATCGGGCTAGTTAGGTCACTCTAGAGGTTGACAGCAGAAAGCCTAGAGTTAAACACAGGGCATACTTTTACGCTTTCTCCCTGAAGAATGTTAGTGAACCACATGTACTGTTTCGACTACCTGGCATTGTCACTGAAACAATGCATTTTTAAACATCCAGGTTTATTTAAATTAACAAGTTAAAATAGGAGTTGAACTCCAGAACTTCAGTCATCAGAGTAGGCCTCCAGTTTACCAGTCTGACAAGTGAACCACTCTGCTACTGTAAAACTAAACCTAGGCTCTGTCCGTCCACTTTGAAGGACACTGATGGTCTCACAGAATTATTTTGGAAAAGGTAGGCAAGATCTCTTTGTAATATGACAAATATTTAGCATACAGCAAATTTTACTTTCACAGATTATCTAGTCATTATCACTTTGATATCTGTGGGAGTGTGCAGACTGGCTGCCACATTTCTTACATTACAAGACTACACTTCTAAAAGTATTCCAAAGTACTACGGGAAATGTTCTGAGGTCATAAAAGGCTTTTTTTCCTTTCCAAATGTACTAGCCAGCAATTCTATTTTTGGCAATTTATGTAATTTTTTTTCAAGATTCAAGATTGTTTCATGTCTTTTCCAGTACACAAGTGTAAAGGAGAACAAAATAATTGTTATTCCAGATCTGATGTAGCACAAAAAAACACTAAGGTAAAGAACACAGTAACAAGGAAACCACATAAACAAACACGTAAGTTAGCTTATAGCTCTTATAGATAGCAGGGTCAAGGGAGAGGGCAGGAACAGGGTAACTGATTGTGTATGATCAGCCATGATCACAGTGAATGGTGGTGCTGGCTAGAAGGGCCGAATGGCCTACTCCTGCACCTACTGTCTATTGTCTATTATATACATAGATTGATTGTATGCCCATAAAGGGATGCTAGGCACAGGAATGTCTGTACATAAGGTGACTCTGACAGGAAATCAGTAGTGGTGGTTGAGGGGGTGGAGGGGTTGATCAGCCTTACTGCTGAGGGAAAGAAAATGTTTAGAGTCTTGTGGTCCTAGCATGTATGCTATGTAGCCTCCTCCCTGATGGGAGTTGGACAAACAGACCATGAGCAGCGTAGGTGGGATCCTGCATGATGTTACTGGCCGTTTTTCTGCACCTTTCTATATGTCCTTGATGGCATGTAGGCTGGTGCTGGTTATGCGACGGGCAGCTTTGACTATTGCTGGAGAGCCTTTCTGTCCACCTCATGCTTTTTCCGTACCGTGCATTGGTGCAGCATGTTAGGATGCTCTCTCCTGCACATCTGCAGAATGAAGTGACTATATGTGTGCATAGCTCAGCTCTCTTCAGCCTCCTCAGAAAGCAGAGGCGGTGGTGAGTTTTACCGACAGTGTAGGATGTGTTCTGGGATCATGAGAAGTTGTGCCAGATGTGCACTCCCAAGGGTTTGCTGGATAATATCAGTCACTATTTCTATCTTTTAAAAATGATGTTTGCAGCAATTGGATTAGAAGTTGTGAATATGTACTGTGGGTGGAAGGAAATGCTTGTGGAAACCAGGGATGATAAAAATACAGTTTTCATGCTGTCAATGCACAAGAAAAATTACATTGAGATGCAGAATGGATTAAAGTTTCAGCCCCGTGCTCTTTCAGACATTTGCAGCCAAAGTCCTCTGATCAGAACAGAACTCCAGTTTGCAATTTGATTTACTAGCATAATCATATGATCCACAATTGGGAAAGATATTCTTAAATCATACAACTTTATAGAATGGAAACAGGCCAATTATTCAACATGTTAATATTAGCCAAACAATTGCTAAACTATTTTTTAAATTTCCTTGGTCTACAAAAGATCAAGTGCTTATCCTTGTAGCTTTCAAAAATTTCCAAACTTTATCATGCTTTTGGCGAAGATATTATTCTACAAATTCTTCTACATTATCCCACATTTCATCTTTGCTGGTGTAAAAACTTCCTAGTCACCCAAATCATTTTAGTTACTTTAACTCACTTTTAATTAATACAACTATTTCCCAGCTTAGAATATAGCATTTTTATTAAACATGTTCAGTTCCTGCCTGCAAGTTGCTAATATTTACAAACACAGAAGATTGCCATTAAGTGACACACAAAGTGCTGGTGGAACTCAGCAAGTCAGGCAGCATCTATACAGGGGAATAAACAACTGACATTTTGGGTCAAGACAGTGCTGATGAAGGACCTCAGGCCGAAACATCGACTGCTTATTCCCCTCCATAGATGTTGCCTGACTTGCTGAGTCCCTCCAGTATTCTGTGTGTGTTGTAGAAGATTTCCAGAACCTGCAGAACCTATGTGCTTACCATTAAATGTCACTTTGAATTGCTTAGAATCAGATTACTATCAAATAAATTAACTTGCCAAAAACATTTGATAATGTGGAAATCGTGCAAATTTTGGAAAATCAAGCAAAGAATTAACTGCTGGAAGAACTGATCAGGTCAGGTAGCATCTGTGGAGGTAAGGGTTGTCCACTATCTTGGGTCAAGAACCTGCATCAGGACTGAGAGAAAGAGTTGAGAGAAAATAGCCAATACATAGAAGGGAGTGGGTGAGGTGAGACAGAGTGTGGCAGATGATTGGTATAAACAGATGAGTGGTAGGGGGAGAATAATGGGCAGATGAGCCAGATGAGGGAAGGAAGGATGGAGATTGTGATAGAGGCTGGGAAGAGATACATAGAGACAACAGAAATTAAAATACTAATTATGGATTCTGATAAGAAAGACAGTGGATGAAGGGGAGGGGATTGAATGTTAAAGCAACCGAATAGACTACAGAAAATCACACTGAACTAGTTTTGGAAGTCAAAGCTCCCTAATGTCTTTAGATGGTCTGCCAAATGTCTCTAATCCAACAGGTGTAAATAGGAGGAAGCTCTTCCACATAAACCTGGTAGCATTTACGTAGATACATTCAATCTGAGTTGCTCGGTAGCCCAAGTCTCTATTTCCCCACATCTATAATTGTGATGCGGTCCAAGGTCCAAGTTGCTGAGAGTCAATAGCCAAGCAGAAAAAGAAAAAACTTGTGGATTGCAGATCTAGTTTGAGTTGTAGGAATCCTGGAGAAGCAGGAAAAGGGCTTCATTTAGGAGTGGATAAAATCTGAACATTGAGCTCCAGATTGGAATGGTCTGATCTGACATCAAGAGTATTTCCAGTACTTTGTTATGTTAACATTTCAGAATGAATGACCATTCATCAGAACTTCAACAGATTGTCAGCCTGAAATATTAACTCTATTTCTGCCGACCCTGAGTATTTTCATTATCTACAGTCTGAATTTGTAGACTTCGAAAGATACTCAGCAACTTTCTTTTGCTGACCATTTCCTTAAAGCTATATCACAGAGTTCACAACAATGTTGAGTGATGCAAATGTTGAGTTTTTTGCCCCTGGTCTTTTACTTATATAAAAAAATAAATATTTATCAGATGGTAATGTCACTATTAACATTAATGGTCCTTAATCTAAATTTACATTAGTCAAATGTTTGTCTTTTTCCAGCCTGCCAGTTACAAAATGGAAGACTTAAATAATTCTTGTTGAAAGAAATTAAATTTGTAAGAAAAATCAGATATCGAATTTAAATCACAAGTAAGTGCTGTATTTGTATGACTTGATGGAAAATTGATGTGTCTAGTTATCTCAAAATGGGAGTTTCTGATTTCTCAGTTTGTTACATGAAATCACAGGAAATGCTAAACAAGAGTTACCTTCCCGTTAACTGAATCACAGGGGTGATTACATCCTCAATCACTCTGCTTCAAATACAGAAGAAAAGACACCACTTTATTCACCCTTTTAAATTCAAGGATCGTTTCTTTCCTTGGTCACAGACAAATATGGTTGAGGTGTAGGAAAGCACCTTGCTCCTATATCTGAGCAAACCCACTGCCAAATGACCTCTGGAACCCAATAAAGCTTAGTGTTCCAAATGAAAAGAACAGGGGAAGCCAACTTCATTGTTCATTCAGATACTGTTTATATTTCACATTCTTTATCACTATTAATTGGTTAATAATATGAGAATTTAGACCATAGAAGTGCTTTTTGAATAGCTAAAACCACAATTGCTCAATTATAGCACCTCTTATTTTGAAATCACCATCTCAAGTCATCACACCACTTCAACATAACTGTTTAGTATGTCAATATTTATTGTGGCTGATGTGCACCTCATCTCTGCATTACCGCAACAATTTCTATATCAAAGTGCCTCATCAACCAGGAATCAATTGATTTACAGGCTTAAGTTGATATTTACTTTATTGCTTCTGAGACTGAAAACCTAAAAAGGGATCCATCCATAGGCTAAGAAAACAACAACTGCTTTCAGGCATAGCCTTACAAAAGTACCTACTTCATTTCAGGCATATCTCTAGCTATGAGATGCAGCAAGTTCTATTAATTCACTGTAGTATTAGACCAGCTAACTTAAATCCAGACACTAGCAAATATGTGAGTTTAAGGTGGCACTACTGAAGGTGTGCAACAGCTTACTGGTAATTCAAACTCGACTAAAAACATTATTAATAACACCTTTATTGAAATAAATTGTGGTAAGCTATCACCACAAACAGTGAAGAGGTGAGGAAAGACAAAGCAAATTCGAGGGATGAACTGTGCTGCTGTGTTGCAAGACTGACACAGATGGAGTTGGACTGAGCGATTCGGAGAGGAGTCATCGAGGCAGAAGAGTTTCCATGCCCAGCTAACTAACCCGGGCATGAGATTGGATCTCTCTGAGCATCAAGCCGAGTTGGAGAGGTCGAGGACGGCTTCGGGCTGGGCAGCGTGGTCCAGGCCCCAGAGAGTTTCACTGCAATGGGGCCTGGGTCCTAATGCGGGACATGATACACTGTTTGGACAATTCCAACACTGGCCTCGATAGACTGTAAAGGCAGAGTGTCAGGACTGGAGGTGAGGGTCGTGCCAGTTTCGCTCTGAAGCTGTTGGACTGTCCCCAGCTGCTGTGTTTTGTGTCTGCGAGCTTCGCAGCAATTTGCCTGCTAACGTGATGAACTGAGACTAAGGCTTTGGGCCTACTCCAGGCTGCTCTGTGCATTCAGCTCTAAGGACTCAATTCAGTTCAGAATGCTGTTGCTTGCTTCAATTGTTTGCATGATACGTGTGCTTTTTCTCCTCTTTCTCTGACATCGGGTGTTGGTCTTCCGATTTTTATTCAGTTATTTTGGGCTTCTTGCTTTGTGTCTGCCTGTAAGCAGGCAAATCTCAAAGTTGTATAATTTATACATTCTTTGATATTAAATATAGTTTGAACTTCTGAATCTTGAATCTGTTTTAGATAAATGAAAATATTTACTGAAGTCGCAAACCTACTGAAAGTCAGACAGCTCGTTCGGAGCTTCCCCAACCAGAAGCCCTGGATGAACCATGAGATCTGCAATCTGCTGAAGACCAGATCAGTGACATTCTGGTCAGGCAACAAAGAACGATACAAGAGGTCCAGGTATGGTTACAGGAAAGCCATCTCACTTGCAAAGAGGCAACTTCAGACCAAACTTAAGTCACAGACGAATGCTCACCAGCTGTGGCAGGGCTTGAATGCTGTTACCCCTTACAAAGTGAAACGAAGGGAAATTGCTCACAACAAGGCTTTGCTCCCAGACTGGCTCAAAGCCTTCTTGGCCTGCTTTGACCATCAAAACACAGGGGAACCTTCACAAACTCCCATAACCTATGATTTTGTCTCTGAGGCTGATATGAGAGCATCCTTCAGGAGGGGAACCGACTGAAAGCAACCGGCCTAGATGGGGTGTCTGGCTAACCTGTGCTCTGCAATTGGCTGGAGTGTTCACTGAGGTCTTTATCCTCTCATTTCAGCAGTCTAAGGTACCCAGCTACTTCAAGCAGGCTTCAGTTATACTGGTGCCCAAGAAGAGCATGGTAACCTGCCTCCTGTGGTACTTACATCCACTGTGATAAAATGTATTGAGAGGTTGGTGATAAAACATCTCAACTCCTGCCTGAGAACTGACTCGGATTCTCTCTAATTTGCCTGCTGGACCAACAACCCTCCACTCAACCCTGGAACACCCGGACAGCAAAGATGCATACATTAGGATGCTCCTTATCGAATACAGCTCGAATTTAACACTATTATGCCTTCAAAACTAATCAATAAACTTCAAGACCTTGGCCTCAATATCTCTTTATGCAATTGGACCCTTGATTTCTTCATCTGCAGACCCCAGTCAGTTTGGAAGGGCAACCGAATATCCTCCACAATCTCCATCAGCACAGGTGTGCAACAAGACTATGTGCTTAGCCCCCTGCTCTAGTCGCTTTATGACTAGCACAGTTCCAATACTATATTTACGTTTGCTGACGACACCACTGTTGGTGGCTGAATCAAATATGTTCACAAATCAGCATATAGGAGGGAGATTGAAAATCTGGCTGAGTGGTGCCATAACAACAACCCCTAACTCAATATCAGCAAGACCAAGGTGCTGATTATTGACTTCAGGATAAGGAAACTGGATGTCCATGAGCCAGCCCTCACTGGGGAACCAGAGGTAGAGAGGGTCAGCAACTTTAAATTCCTCAGTGTCATCATTTCAGAGAATCTGTCCTGGGTTGAGCATGCAAGTGCTATTACGAAGAAAGCACAGCAGCACCTCTACTGCCTTAGGAGTTTGCGAAGATTTGGAATGACATCTAAACTCTGACAAACTTCTATAGATGTGAAATGGAGAGTGTATTGACTGGCTGCATCACAGCCTGGTATGAAAACATCAATGCCCTTGAATGGAAAATTCCACAACAAGTAGTGGATACAGCCCAGCCCATTACAGGCAAAGCCCTCCCAACCATTAAAACATCTGCACAAAACTGTGTCACAGGAAAGCAGCATCCATCAACAAGAACGCCTACCACCCAGGTCATGCTCTCTTCTCATTGCTGCCCAGAAAGGTGGTACAGGAGCCTCAAGACCCACACCACCAGGATCAGGAACAGTTATTAATCCTCAACCATCAGGCTCTTGATCCAGGGGATAATTTCACTCACCCCATCACTGAACTGTTCCCACAACCTATCAACTCATTTTCAAGCACTCGTCATCTCATGTTCTTGATATTTATTACTTGTACATTATTATTCTTTCTTTGTGTTTTGTATTTTCAGTTTGCTGTCCTTTGCACATTGATGGTTTGTCCATCCGGTCGGATGCAGGCCCTTCATTGATTCTATTGTGTTTCTTGGATTTAAACATAAAAGAAACTGAATTTCTGATTGAAATCTGATTGAAACATATAAGGTTATTAAGGGATTGGACACCCTAAAGGCAGGAAACACGTTCCCGATGTTGGAGGAGTCCAGAACAAGAGGCCACAGTTTAAGAATAAAGGGTAGGCCATTTAGTACGGAGTTCAGGAAAAACTTCTTCACCCAGAGCGTTGTGGTTCTATGCCCCAGAAGGCAGTGCAGGCCAATTCTCTGGATGCTTTCAAGAAAGAATTAGATAGAGCTAAAAGACAGCGAAGTCAAGGGATATGGGGAGAAGGTGGGAACGGGGTACTGATTGTGGATGATCAGCCATGATCACATTGAATGGCAGTGCTGGCTCAAAGGGCCGAATGGCCTACTCCTGCACCTATTGTCTATTTACTGTGTATGCCCACAAGAAAATGAATCTCAGGGTTGTGTATGGTGACATATGTACTTTGATAATAAATTTACTTAGTACTCAAAACATCTGGCAGTGACCTCCCATTGCATTAGAAACTATTTACTTATTTTCATGATATTTAGCATATATTTAATCACAGAAACATATGAAAGGAAAGGGCAGAGAATCCAGGATGTCCTCTTTGCCAAATAACTCATGAAGATCTTATTTTACTTCTATCCACCAGAGAAGCAAATCTGCCCCTCAATCTAATCAAAACATTAACAACCAAAAGATTATATGTCTACTTCCTTTGAATTAATCAATTCAATGATAAAATATGCATGTATGAGGGAGAAAGTTAATTGCACTCATCCCATTTTCAAACTCATGCAAAATGAAAATAATTAGATATTATAGATTAAAACTAGGCACTAAAATTTTGATATCATTAATAAAAATTGCAAGTTTGAGGAAAATTTCAACAACTTTAATTATAAGAAATGAGTACAAATCAATGTGAATTCTGTAAAACAAAATTTATTATTTGAACTAAATCTGTAAATTAGCAAGAGCTCACAGACTGTAGGGAATAATTTAGCAGTTCAATATGAAGTATAAGTAGAAACCTGGCTGATTTGAAATACAAGCAGAACTGCAGCTGTTGAGCTTGTCTGTCACTGCACACACCCGTTCTGTGATCAAACCCTATAAGTTACAAGGAAACCTGTGTTTACTCATATAATCACAAAAGATGGCATCACTCTAGATCTTTTTACCAGAGCCAAACTTCAAAACAAAGTCAAAGGCAGCTGCCGCTGTGAACTTTAACACCACAAAAATGTTACTTCTGACCATTACTATCACTATTGGCTGTTCATCTAAAAGGCACTTCAACTAAGTCTAAATGAAGTTAAAATGTCTAAAAAAAAATGTGGCTTCATTCCAGGCACTTTGCTCAGGAAGTATGCCTATAGTTGATCAAATTTCCACTCAATATTTGTACTCCACAGGTGTCTGTAAACTGATTTTCTTAGTCTAGATCCTTAGTCATCTCTTGTTCCATCCTAATTACTTAAACTCCTCGCATTGAGCCTTGAACAAATAGTTTGACTGACTGGAGGAGCAGCCCTGGGTGCAGAACAGGGCTTCACCACTTGAATGAGGTTGATTGCTTGTTGCGAAAGTTGAGAGCCAGATAAAAAACACAAAAAGGCGGCAGCTTCACTTCGCTGGCTCTTACTTCACTGCAACAGGATGCTTTTCCTGCCTGTTGTGTCACTTCAGTATCAAATGCTTTTTGTAACCATAAATTGACTCATACGTCTGTGATAATAAACATGATTCAGATTCTAACTTTGCAAAAAAGATGTGGAATGCCTGATCTCTATCAATTTGACTCAAATATTAAGTCAGCTAACACAATGCAAATCAAGGCACCTCTGGAAAAAGTTACCAGAACACTTTTAAAACAAGAAATAAAGTAACGCTACAATACCTCACTGTACTTATAACTCCTCTGTGTCATTGGTGTAATTATTTCATCCGTCTTCAAACTCTTCAGAACGCTTCCATTTCTACTTCAGGGTAATCCTGACATGGGCAGAAGTTTCACCTCCTTTGTGCATCGAGTGAATTAGCTTCTTTGGCAACATGATAACCAACTATTTGTGTGAGCTTCCCTCCCAGCCTGGAGGCCTTTCTCACAGCCACATGTGAAGTGAGCTGCAACAACATGCACTTTCAACCGTGACATCAGCAGAAACCATGGTTACCAGCACTCCTCCGAAATACCTGTGTGCATGCCAAAACCTTACCTGTCAGACCTGCCTCACCACTTGGAATGGAAAAATCAAACTGTGTTTCTTTTAAAATTGCTGTTCCTTTCCCCTGCTGTCCCCTTGAAGTTGAAGTGAGATCAAAGAGCAGCACCTCATCTTCAAATAAAACCATCCAAATTCAGCAGAGTTCAACAATTTCAGACCATGATTGCACTTCCCTGACAGCTAACATTGATTCTGCTCTCCTCTCACCATATGTAGCTGTGTTATTCTTTTATCAGCTCCTTCTGCATTTCACCCTCATCACTTTGTCATGCGATCTCACTTTAACATAAACCATTCTTGTTATTCTCCTCCTTTCTTTCTCCACTTGCTTAATTCCAGCTGAATACTACTCCAATTCTCTGACTGGATACATTAACTTAATCTCTCTACACAGATACTGCCTGACCTGTTGAGTATTTTTGGCAATTTTGGTTTATTTTGGATTCCCAGCATCTTTAACAAATTTGCTTCTGTACTTACTATTAAAAATATCTATTAAAAGATGGCCTTTCTCTTTTGAACATAGAACAGTTCAATACAGGCCCTTTAGCTCACAATGTTGCGCTGACCTTTTAACCTTCTCTAAGATCTATCTAACGCTTCCCTCCCACCTTATCAGAAATTCCAATCAAGCACAAAGGGCCTGCAGAGTATGTGCAGGCAGACTCCCAGTATCACTATGCAAAGCCCTTGAGATGGCTGTGGTGTGAGCAAGACCCATCATCTATCAGTTTCTGGAACGTGCATTTGCCAAGAGGTCGAGAAAGTGATTTGGTCTTTGTCAAGGTTCAGCTTGAAAGTTTGAGTAACAAAGATATCTGCTTACAATCGGCAGGGACACACCGATATAATCAGAATTGGTGATGGACACTTCTCCTCCTGCTTAAACAGCTCTTCTTCCATTAGGGGGCAGTGGTTGGGCACTCTTCTGATAATGACAAACTTTGTAACACACAGCAGGAAGATCTGTTCACAGCTGCCACAGACTTCTCGAAGGTGGTCACAATTACAGCATCCCCAAGGCCGTCTTCTCCAAAGTGGCAAAGAAGTTGTGAATTTATGACTTAAGTTCTTCACCAAATACACTTTGCACCCAAGATATTTGTTATTTTTGAGTTGGTGTCTGAGTCTGACCCTCCCACTTCTTTTCTGGTCAGGAGTGGTGGTTACGTTGGACCAAACAAGTATTGGACAAGGGAGCCAAGGGTGCTCATGTTAAGGATAGAGTCAGAGAAGCAGTGGCCTTTCAACTGTTCTTTAAATGCCAATGAAACTGCTAGACAAACTCGATTAATTGGACAACATTTAAAGGCAGAGTATAGGAGAAATAGAAGCTTGGTATTCCACTGGCATAAACATTGAATTTCCTAATTTCAGGTAACCAACACCACCACCCCCCCCCCCCCACCCGTGGTCCTTTCTATCTACTTCCGATTGACTCATATTTTCTCATCCCACCCCCTCATTTCCTTCCAACCCCTCCCCTCCCCCCACACAACACCCTGCTACTAAGTTTCTTACCATTACCTTTCCTGGTTGCAGTTACTTATCTCTGTTACTCCTCATACTTTATGCACTGGGTCACCTACCCACCTGGCCAACATCCCTCCCTTATCCAGTTCCACTTACCACCCTCCTTACTCACACTCCAAAAGTTGAAACCCTTTGTTTTCTTCACATCATTTTCCAGCATCTGACTATACCTCCATCCTCCTGTCTCCAGACCTTACTCCATCTACCCATCATTTCCCACATCACCTGCTCCATCTGTCACTCCCCACACCTCTTTACGTACTGCCCATCTTTCTTCTGCACTCTCTGACCAGGAACGTAGACCATCCCTTTCCTCCCCGCGACCTGCTGAGTTACTGCAGCAGTTTGTGTATTGCTCCAGGTTCCAGCATCTGCAGTCTCTCAGGTCTCCACATGCTGGACCTGTGGCTTCAGCAGTATGTAGGGCTGTTTCATTTCCCTTTAAGGATGGCGGAATGCCTAATTAATTCCACAAAAGATGCCCAAGACTTTCAGTACAAAGAACTGCCCGTGAGCAAAAGTTCTTCACAGGTGCATTCCACTGTCCCGGTCTAGTGCTTCAGGACACACAGTAATTTAGTGTGGTTGTTGCAAGGTCTCTATGAAGAAAGCAACAGTTTAAGGATCAGCCACCATCATACATCAAGGGTTGTAAACCCACATCCAGAAGAAATATTTCAAATTCACGTACAAACTGATATCATGCTGACATAGTGAAAACTGCATGATTCAGCATGTGCTGACAATATAAACGTTTTGTATTACAAATTAGCAAATTTTACGAGAACATTTGTTTCTAAATTAACATTGGCAGCGACCAGTCCTGATGCAGAATTTCGACCTTCCACCGTCACTCTGCCTCCACAGATGTTGCTTGAACTGCTGAGACGTTCCAGCAGCTTGTTTTGCAAACAGCGATGGAAGTTGCAAAACAAAATGAAGTAAACAATTCAGTCTTTTATAAGTTAAAAAAATACACATTCTTTTGTTCATTTTCCAGGTCTTAATTACCATCCAACTAGGCAACAGCCAATAAAGTTTTAGATTCCCGTATTTTTTAAGCTACAAAAATCATAAAATCTACATAAGGCAATTCCATATTTTCTTCAACCCATTATCATTCTGTTGCTGAGCAACTGGTGGTGCATTAATTATTTCTCACATTAGGCTCTGAATGCTCCAGCATTATTAGTCTAAACAGAACCTGGCCTAAAACTCCACTAGGAATTAATTCTTGGATCTGGAATTGGAAACTGCATGGGAGGATTACTTCCACAAATCTGCTTCTTTGTTTACAAGTTCAACTCATTCTAAATGTTTTTGATTTTATCACTAACAAAGATGGTTGCCAAAAAAATAGAAATTTCTAAACTGGTAGATCTATATACTCATCAGGACAATAAAAAAACTTCAAAGTTAGATCATTGCACAATTCAGATCCATGACTTACTTTATAAATGAATTACCCATTATAATAGAGCAGTTCTCTGAGTGCATCATGACATTTATTGGCAGCATGATTCACTGAGCTTTGTCTTAGAATAATGCTTGCAGTTAGACAGGAAGACAAATATTTTAAGTATTGCCCAAGTATGACACTTGAATGAAAATTGACTTTCTCTATTTTCCTGTCTATTTTAGGAACCTGTATAATCTTATATGTTATGACATTGAGAATACTGTTCAGTCAATTTCAAGATTGGGAAAATGGGGGGCTAAAATGTGCAATGATAACTAATAATATTTACATGACATTAATGCTGTGAGAAGCCTCTAACCTTCATCAACAAAATGAAATTGATTATATTGTTCCTCACAATATTTTCTTATCTTACATTTTCAAAGTTCGGCTGCAGCAATCTATTTCTCTGGGATGGCAAAATGGGGCTTTGGTTAAAACTTGTCAGAAATTCTTATCTTAAATGGAAACTCCCTGCAAGTCTGAATTAATGAACACTTTGAGTTCTGTTTTTTTTTTAAATGACTGTGCTAGCCTGATCATGCTCTAATAACCCCAGCAGCGGCAGTCATGGTGCCTATTGTAAGGTTTTTTTTGCTTTGTTTTCTCTCTCTTAATGCAGATGTATATACACACGCACATCTGCACTAACTACAGTCCATTTCTTCAGTGGTATGCCTCTAGAGAACTACTGACTTAAATGCATTGTTTTTCTCTCCACAGATGCTATGTGACCTATTGAAGAATTTCATCATTTGATATCTTGACTTTCAGCATTAACAAAACTTTGTTTTACGTTGTTAGCCAATTTGAGCCGATATCTGCCACAGAACTGGTGCTCTATTTCTTGAGTCTCAGTGACCCCACGAAACAGACATCATCCCAAATGGAATATTACAAGTTATTAGCTCTTTACTTCCTTTGCAAAGAATGAAAAGAAGTTCAAACCAAAGTATAGACTAGATGAGGAAAACGCTCAATGCTTTAGTTGAGGCATGCAGCCCAGATGTCTAGGGTCAGATGGGACACAACCCAGGATTTTTAAGGTCACAGGGGAGGACAGTTGGCAGGTTGTTGTCTGAGGGCCAGTGAGTGAGAAATGGGGAGTAAAGATTATCATACAAAGCACAGTCCAAATGCTTTACTCTCGAATGCAACAACATTGATTCAGGGCAAATGTAAAACTCACCTGGAAGAAAATAGATTAGTTAAGGCAAATCAAAATGCATCTACATAAAGTAACTTGTGTTTAATCAATTTGGTAGAATTTTTGGAAGAGTTACTGATCATAGTAATGCAGGTGATGCTATTGCAGAAGGCTTTTGATGAGTTTTACACACGGGCTTTTCCACAAAGTTGAACTCCATTCACTTACTCCATATAAAAATTCCAGGCCCTGCCAACCGGATCTTTTTGTGGGATATATGATAGTTTCATGACTTCCTTCCTCAACACTTTTTGTCTCATATATTGAGAAATATGCTGGTGCTACTTCTTGCACTCATACAGAATTCAAAATCTTCATTACTTTGATTCTCACCTGAACAAGGCCTTTCTCTGATTTTTTTCCTTTTCCCTTTTAGTATCTCTCTGTCTTGGTCTCCAGTGATAGGTTTGCCACAAACAACTGTAACAAATCTCTAGACACCCACAAATATCTCAGATATACTTCTGTCTACCCTTTCTGGATTTCATTCTCTCTCCGTTGTTTCTGCACCTGTCTGACACCTTTCGACTTCCCCTCTACCAAAGTGGTTGGAGCCATTTCTCAATAATTTCCTTCACTTCTGCTCTCATCTTTTGTTCTGGAGAAAGCAAGAACAGAGTCCTCATGTTCCTCCCTACCAGTGTCCACTTTCAGTAGCTTATCTTTTGCAACTTCCTACATCTCTAAGGAGATTCCACATTGGGCACATTGTTTCACCTCCACTTCAGCATTTTGAAGAGACTGTCCTCTCCAGTCCACTCTTCAGTGTCCTCTTTTGGAATTTTCAATACTTTCCTGTTTATCTTCCCACACTCCAAGAATCCAGATAATCCTCCCAGGTGAACTAGTGCTGACACCTCTTCAAATACAGTGTTCTGTCTTCAATGTTCACAGCATGGTCTCTTCTATACAGATTGAGCAACTGCTTTATGAAGCACTTAGGTTCAATCCCCAAGGGTGACACTGAACTTCCTGTTACTCCCACTTTAATTATCAGTCACACTCTCACTTCGATACATCAGTCTTGCACTATTACAATAAGGCAAAATGCAAGCTAGGGGAACAACACTTCATCTACAACCTGGGCACAATGAAACCTATAGGACTCAGTACTGAATTCCACATCTTCAGGTAACTTGTTTTCTCTGTATCAGAACTAACTATTCCAACAATATCGGCTCAGATTATATTTCTCTCTCTCCCCCCCCTCCCTCCCTCTATGTCCCATCCAGAACATGCCCTCTTTCTCATTTCTGCCATCAGTGAGGAGGTGCAGGAGTTCTTCACCATGACCTTGTCTGCAGTTTACATATTGACAAAAGCAGATGTCAAGCAAGCACTCGATGCATCGAGTGTCACAATAAACAAAACTGAAATGGCTTACGTTATACCTTTCACGTCCTTATCAGGGACGTCAATCAGACTAGTTTGAGGAAATCTCTGCTCAACTACTATCAGCACATCACTTGCTGCACCAGGAGACCCAACACACTCAACTACTGTTACACTACAATAGAATGCCTATTGTTCCATCTGTCAACCACACTTTGGGGAAGATTAATATTTGGCTATTTTCCTCCTACCTGCGTATTAGCAATATCAAAATAAACCAAAAATTTGTCTTAATTACATCTGGCTTTTAACAAAACATAACATTGTGACATGGTTCAAGTAAGTAAAGACCTTAACTTTAAAATTTACATGTATACATCATTTTCACTTTTGTCATAGTAAGAAAATGGGCATCCCATTGTGATATGGAACTACAAAGATCATGAAGGATCAAGAGCAATTCACAGACTAATCACAACTCAGACCATACCACTGCTACAAACTCAAGCCGCACACAGAAGTACAACTAAATTAAAGGTTGGCACAGGTCCATGGCAGGGAAGATGACAAATGTAACAAATTATTAATTAGAGATTCAGCAAGAAAGATTAAAGCAGGACAACAAACTTCTCAAAGGAGCTATTTCAAGATGACAGAAGCTAGCCTGCTGAATACCCAGCCTTTGACATATTCCCATGTCACAGAAGGTGCTGACTGACAGGGAGTCAATGTATGCTGCGGAATTGGGTGGATGCATCACATTGAATAGCGGTGCTGGCTCAAAGGGCTGAATGGCCTGCTCCTGCGACTATTGTCTAGGTCAGGGGTGTCAAACTCATTTTAGGTCACGGGCCGGATTGAGCAAAATGCAGCTTCATGCGGGCTGGATCAGTTAGACGCGTGCGAACGCAGCTTTCGTTGCCTCCATTTTTTCAGCCTGCTCTCATGTGTCTCAGTCTCTGCTATAACTACAAAGTGTTTCACTTTACAAATTCCGTTTCTTATGAAGAAGACTGCCGAGCAAGACTGCCGAATAAACACTAAAAACCCTGAAAACCTGGTACCTGAATAAACTCAGCATTAGCCATATCATACGCCATAGGCGCTTTGATTATTGGGGCCAGCTTTAATAGTAATTAGATATTATCTCGCGGGCCAAAGATAATTCCACCGCGGGCCGGATTTGGCCCGCGGGCCTTGAGTTTGTCATATATGGTCTATTGTATTTGGTTTGGGATGACAGAAGGCAGAAGAATATAAAATTAGCTCTGAGTCATGCAGGATTCTAGGATGTCCACCTGAGAACTACAATGGCCTTAAATAAGGGTGAGAAGTGCGGGTTTTGACAGCACATGAGCTGAGCCAGAAATGGGTAACATTTCTAAAGCAGAATGGAGAGGGTATGTGGAAGAAATGAAAGAGAATAAAGTTTGGTTCAATCCAATGGGCATACAGCTGAAATTCAGAAGTAAAATGAGATTACACTAACGCAACATTTAACCATGCTTGCTGCTGAGAAATATCAATATAAGAGTTCAAAGTCTCTTCACAAGCTGGACTCAGAACTAGTGCAGTTTGCTGGAGGTGAAGTTTTGTAATATTGGTGTTGGGAGTTCTCCTGGCAGTGTCTTGGGGTCCTGAACATCTGCCTCTATTTTATCAATGATGTTCTTTCTATGATTTGGTCAGAAATGGGAATGCTCTCTTCTGGTGATTGGGATCATTTTTGTCGATAACTCTTCCAGTAAAAGCCTTGGTTTCCTGCTTAAAATCTGGAAGCTCACTGTTCTTGGAGTACCATCAAGCATGTGGTCTGCAGTGGCTCACCTTTTTAACTACCACAAGGGCAGTTAGGAACAGTCAATACATTCTAGATAATAAATGGTACAAACATGCCATATAGCAGCTGTACCTTTTTGAAAGAACTCCTTAATTAAACAATGTAAGTTAATGGACCAGACAGCACTGGGCTTTGCTGACATATCTGATCAGAGCTGCCAGTTTTCAGCCACATGTGCTCTGAAATGTGAAAATAGGGACCTATTAGTGGATTTGGACGGCTGAATCTGGCACTACAAGCAGGCTTTAATTATCCTTGCCTTTGACAAGATATCCTTTCTACCCTGGGACCCAGGCCTTCATGGTTCGGTTGTACTCTCTTCAATGATGTACCACCGGACCCAGGACTACCCATTAGATATACAATTCTTTTGCCATCTGACTTTTCACAGTACATGGTTCTTCAACACACTTGTTCTATGGAATGACAGCCCGGAACCCGGAACACAGCCACTGTTTCCCACTCCATGCTGCGAATCTGGATTAAGATGTTGCTGGGGGGGGGGGGGCAAATATTTTAGCCACCCCACAGAGAGGAATAGAAAACTGCACTGCAAATCTTATCCTTGGCTGCACCAGAGCTCCTTTTCATATTGGACCATTTAATTAAATTACATAAGTTTTACATTTGGGAGACAGCTCCAGCATTAATGCTGCAATCTCATTACCCACTCTAGATTCCAAGGTCGTTAATTGCTTCAAGGCTTCCCTCATGCTTGGAAACAGATCATAGATCAGGGGTGTCAAACTCATTTTAGGTCACGGGCTGGATTGAGTAAAATGCAGCTTCATGCGGGCCGGATCAGTCGGACGCGTGCGAACGCAGCTTTCGTTGCCTCCGTTTTTTCAGCCTGCTCTCATGTGTCTCAGTCTCTGCTATAACTACAAAGTGTTTCACTTTACAAATTCCATTTCTTATGAAGAAGACTGCCGAATAAACACTAAAAACCCTGAAAACCTGGTACCTGAATAAACTCAGCATTAGTCATATCATACGCCATAGGCGCTTTGATTACTGGGGCAAGCTTTAATAGTAATTAGATATTATCTCGCGGGCCAAAGATAATTCCACCACGGGCCGGATTTGGCCCGCGGGCCTTGAGCTTGACATATACGTCATAGATTGTTTAATCCTCTTCATCTACGCAAGCCCGCACCAAAGAAGCAGGATGCGTAATACATTGCACCCGGCCCCCCTTCCTGTGACCTATCTATGCCACACTACCCTCCCTACACTCGCTGAGGGCCTCTTGCTGGGTTTCTTTGTTCTCGACCCCAGTGGCAGAGTCTGCATGATGGACAATTCCAAGCCAGCACAGTAAGGTGGATTAGAGGTACAAGAGACTGCAGATGCCAGAATTTGGAGCAAAAGCCAAACTGCTGGAAGAACTCGAGCAGCAGCTGTGGAAGTAAAGGGATGGCTTTGGAACAGCTTCTCATATTCTGCTTGGGTAGCCTACAACTTAATAACTTGATCACTGAATTCTCCAGTTTTAAGTAACCCACATCTTGCGTCTGTTTCCCACTCTTAATAGTCCACCTAGATTTACTATCTCTCGGTTCACTTTTTCAACCCTCAGCCATCCTCCCCACACAGTCCCTCCCAACCTGGCTCCATCTGCCCATCACTCATAAACTCATACCTGAGTTTCTTCTCCCTTGGCCCACCTTTACTCTCTTCCCCTATCTGGTTTCATCTGCCCATCAACTCTCCCTAATCTCATTCCATGTATCATCATTAACACAAAAGATTCTACAGGTGGTGGAAGTCCAGAGTAACAGATACTAAATGCTGGAGAGATTCTGCAGGTCAGGCAGCATCTACGGAGAGAAATATAGAACTGACGTTTCGGGCCGAGACCCTTCGTGAGGACCATGTAACATCATCCAACCTCTGTCTTTACCTTGCACCTTCCCTGCCTCCAACTGGCTCCACCTGCCTGATCTGTTCTCTTTAATTTTTCCTATCACCAGATTTTTCTCAATTTTCCTTTCTTCGCGCCTTGGCTCCATATCCCTCTGCCTCAGCTCACCTTGTTCTACCTACAGTATCACCTACCTGCCTCTTTCTTCCCCTTCCTTATCATTATTTTTCTTTTATACTGGATCTCCTCCCTCTTCACTCTCAGACCTGGTGCAGGGTCTCATCCTGAAATGTCAACTATCTCTTTGACTCAACAAATGTTATGTTTGTTCCTTGACCGGAAGAGGTCTAGAAATAAGTCTTCCTGTCTTCAAATCTTCTTAAGAACTCCTGCTCCTTTCACATAATATGAAAAATTTGGGTTAAAATCTCACAGATGTGCATAAAGTTCAACTGGTTTTGTTTTAGTAAATTAGCAGACCCAAAAGCCTGCAACCAGCATATTAAAAAGCATTTTCATAGACTTCACTCCCTGTTGAGTACTCGACAGCTGCCTTTTGGTTTTTGAAGTTTGTTTGCTCTGTGGACGAACAAGCATTACATATCCAGGGGGTGGAAGAGAAATTCTGTCAAAATCTAGAGTTTCTGAGCAGAAGATCAGAAGATGGGAGAAAAAGTCTAGTTAGTGAAACAGTAGATGCAGAAATCAGGGACTGCCAGTCATACGCCTATTAGTGGTAACCATGCTTATGATATGCTGGCTTCAGATTTGGCTGTTGGAAGCCATCCTGATGGCCTGAATATTGCTATAAGAATAAATAGAAATAGGCATGCATTAGTCTCCAGAGATCATGGATTTGCGCCTTGGGAAGTTTCCAGGACGCAGGCCTGGGCAGGGTTGTATGGGAGACTGGCAGTTGCCCATGCTGCAAGTCTTCCTTCTCCACATCACCAAGGGAAGGGCACTAGGCCGATACAGCTTGGCACTGGTGTTGTCACAGAGCAATGTGTGGTTAAATGCCTTGCTCAAGGACACAACACGCTGCCTCAGCTGAGGCTCGAACCAGTGACCTTCAGATCACTAGACCAATGCATTAACCACTTGGCCACGTGCCAACACGTAAGAATAATATTAATGCTATCAGGATTACAGGGTTTGTCTTACTGCAGAGCTATACTCGCATAATTATACTTAGAAATCCGCAATTTGATGCAGTGATATACTGCTAATTCATATGTGATGTGGGATAGTAACCAAATGAGTTTAGGATACATGAAAGTGTGGATTTACATCATAAAATGGCTTAAAGCAAAACTAAGGATGACACATTCAGCTGCATTTATTGAAGTGCCTGCAAAGTATTAAATATGCGGAATAACTTCTCAGATGCTTAAAACTGACTCCATATATGTAAAATCTTATCCTCTAAGAAAAAAAGAAATCAAGATCCAAGTAACTTGTTTAAAACTTATACTTCACATATGTTTTTCTCCCTCCCATCACCCAGCACGTGCCCTCTTGTCATTGTTACCATCAAGAAGGCGGCACACACTCAGCGATTCAGGAGCAACTTCTTCCCCTCTGCCGTACGATTCTGAATGGACATTGAACCCATGAACACTACTTCACTTTTTTTAAAAAAATGTATAATTAATGTTTTTGCATTTTTAAGCTATTCAATATACATATATATTTACTGTTATTTATTTCTATATTATCTTGCATTGCATTGAACTGCTGCTGCTATGTTAACAAATTTCACGACACATGCCGGTGATAATAAAACTGATTCTGATCTCCATTTCTACTCCTCAACTTTTGTTTTCTATGCATCATGAAACTTCTCTTTTTGGTTTGGACTCCATGTAGCTCAGAAATGCTTCTTCAATCCCACCCTGCTCTCACACATCTCAGATCAAAGGCAAAGGCCACCATACTCAAGAAGATACATGGTTATAGAATATTTCCACTGGGAAATCTGGAGCACAAAGCAAAACCCACACAACCATGGGGAAAATATGCACACTTTATACTACAGACTACAGCCAAGGTCAAGGTCAAGTCAAATCAGGACTGCTGGAGCTGCAAATCTCTACTTCTGTGCAAAAACCTCAAACCTTGGCTCTTGTGGTTAATTGACCAGAATCTATTCTTGTTCAGGAATTTATCTAACTTTTCTAAATTTTGCTAATATTAAAGCTAAGACAGACAATTTTTTGGCAAACATATTCTGTTCTGGCTTCCATTTTGTATGCAATTCATATGAACATCTCTTCCTAAGCTGTTTTTATACTATTTCCTACACGGCTTAATTTGGATTGAACTTGAAACACAGAGGAAAGACATCTGTTGTGTATTTAACATTGCAGTGATATTTGAGCAGCATTGTAAATACAGGACTGGCAAAGAGTCTCGGCCCAAAACGTTGACTGAACTCTTTTCTATAGATGCTACCTGACCTGTTGAGTTCCTCCAGCATTTTGTGTGTGTTGCTTGGATTTCCAGCATCTGCAGATTTTCTCTTGATAGCGGTGATGAGGATGTTTTAAACAAACTTGAGTCAAGATGCTTGAGCTTAAAAATTGGCAGAAAACTGATGAGTGCACAGGTTAATAAACAGTAAGTATCATATGATAATCATAAATTTTTAAAAAGGGCAGAAATAGCTGGCTACATCAGAAAGATAGACATGTTTGATTTCTGAAGAGATAACTGGATGTTGTATACTGAACAAAAAGAGCAGTATTTTTAAGCAAATGGATTTGTACGTGGTAAAAACAGGAGGGCCAGCATTGTGGGGACACAAGTGGCTGAGACAACTACAACTTGATTGGAGATCCATCCACTATTTGCATGCCACATGCCCTGCATTAGAGTCAACTATAATTGAATTAAGAAAGGTACTGGATCTTGCAGTGTTCAAGGATGGCATTGGGAAAACTCAAACATACTCTATCAATGGTAAAATAATATTAAATGAAATTGCCACTCCCAAGTTTTACAAAGCCTGTCCAGTTCCTTATACCATGTGTGATAAAGTAGCCAGTGAGCTAGATCGCTTGGAGGCTGAAGGAATTCTTTCCAAGGTTAAGTTGAGCCCATGGACAATGCCAGTGATCCCGATAGCCAAGAAGAATGGGTCTGTTACAATCTGTGGTGATTTTAAGGTCACCATCAATCAAGTACTGAAAATAGATCATCATTCTCTGTCCATGATGAAGGATATCTTCAAACTTTTCTGGATGAAACCACTTCAGGAAAGTGGACTTAGCTAAGGCCTACCTACAGATGGAGATGGAAAAAGAGTCCAAAATGTTTTTCACCATAAACACTCACAAAGGGCTTTATATACAATAAGCATATTTTAGAGAAGCACCTGCAGTCTGGCAGAGAGTTATGGACCAGGTGCTGCAAGGCTACCCAGGCACACAGTGTTATCTAGATGACATCTTTGTTTCCAGTCAGGATTACAAGGAGCACCTCTAAAATCTCAAGGCTGTGTTAAAAAGATTAGAAGATTATGGACTTAGAGCATGATTCAACACACATAAATTCTTTAAACCAAGCATCACTTACTGTGGTCATACCATTGACACACATGGATTTCACAAGTGTGCTGAGAAAATTCAAGCAGTGGTGGATGCCCCAAGGCCAAAGGATGTCTCAGTTGTAGGCTTTTTCTCTATTATAACAACACTTCCCTGCCACACCAGGGTACTGTGCTCCACACCTTGAACTCATTACTGCAGATCGAGAAGAAATGGTAACAGACAAAGCAGTGTGAGGTAGCTCTCCAAAAAGTAAAGGAAAAGGTGACATCAGACACTATATTCACACATTCTAATCCACATCATCCAGTGAAGCTGGCCTATGATGCCTCACCTGATGGTATATGTGTATTCACATCACATGTTATGAGTGATGTAAGTGCACTCTTATTTCTATCACGTTCCCTTACCACTGCACAGAAAACTTACACACAGTTTGACAGAGAGGCCTTGAATCTGGTTTGGGGTGTAAACCATTTCAGCCAGTACCTATGGGAGAGGGTTTACCCTCATTACTGATCATCAACCACTAGTGTCCATTTCCATTCAACAGAAGGGTGCTCCACTAAACAGTAGCAGCTCAAATGCAGAGATGGGCTCTGTTTCATGTGGGCACAATACATGATCGAATTCAAGAAGACAACTAATCATAAAAATGCTGTTTGATTGCCCAATTTACCCCTGGAGAAAGATTTACAAAAGAGGACACTCCTCCTGACATACAGGTCCACAATCCCTCATCTGAAATCCCTGGGGCCAGTTGTATTTCGGAATTCAGAATCCCTCCTTATTGATTCCAGGAACCCGCCCCCCCCCCCCCCCACCAACCCATGGATACCAAAAAAACACATATGTTCAAGTCCCTTATTTAACCTGTCTCAGTGCGGGTGGACTTTAGGACCCAGTGAAGCTCCAGACCCACACACCTCCTCCCGTATACTTTAAATCATCTCTAGATTACTTATAACACCTAAAACAATGTAAATGCTATGTAAATAGTTGTTATATTGTATTGTTTAGGGAATAATGAAAAGAAATTTTTTTATTTCCAACAAAAACATTCAATAAAACATAAAAATATGCAGCTTCAAACGAACAGAATCAAACACATAGTAAATGACTTATTGGAATAAATTTAGAACATCACCGTCACTATAAAACTTCATTAACTTGTCTTTCTGTTTCTTTAAATCATATAAAGTGGTAGTTCCAACACCATATTCTTCAGCAAGACGCCGCACAGACACACCACGATCAAGCTTCTGCAATAACTCCACTTTCTGCGTTATTGATAATGATAGATGCTTCCTTCTCTTTTTCTCATTGCTACCCATAGGGGTATCTGCAGCTCTTTTTGACATTTTCACAGTGAAATTAAACACAAAGTCAATAGTGAACAAAAAATATCAGTGAACAGAAAATGCATGTGTAACCAGTACGAGCGCTGAGCCACCAACTGACATCTGGCGGCCTCTGCTAGTGCTGCCATGTCACACCTGAGTGACGTCAGCTGTTGACGATAAAAACCTCGGTTTTCGGAGCTTTTTGGATTTCGGAATTTCGTATAAGGGATTGTGGACCTGTATTCTACCTAATACAAATTGAAAGTCTCCCTAATATGGCAGAGATGATGAAAGGAAAAACCAGAAAAGACCCCATACTGTCTCAGGTCTACATGGTAACCCAAAATGGCTGGAACGTGCAGCAGAAACTCTAGTTTCCACATTCCACCCAGCACTGCACTGTGTTGAACTTGCCCTTGACCGGGTTGCCTTTCGTGGGGATCGAGCGTTGCTACACCATCCAAGCTGAGAGCTAAAGTGTTGGAGGAGCTACTGTATGTGTCGGTCATTTAGGTATGGTCAAAATAAAAGGTTTGCATTGCAGAGTTTGCCATGCACTGATCAGAATGCCAGAACTTCCAGAAGATAAGAGCAGAGTCTCTCTATCCCTGGGAATGGCCTGACAGTACCCCTGACAGAATTCACGTGGACCCTTCATGAGCACAGATTTCCTGGCAGTAACCAATGCAGCTATAAAGAGACCAGAAATGTTCCCAATAGCCTCCACAACTGCCTCACACACTGCTGATGTGTTGAGTCTTTTCTCAAGGTCTGTTCAATATTATAGTTTCAATATAATTATGGAGAAGGATAGGACTGGACCCAGGGTTGAGATTTTTGATTGGAGAAAGGTTAACTTTGAGGAGATGCGAAAGGATTTAGAAGGAGTGAATTGGGACAATTTGTTTTATGGGAAGGATGTAATAGAGAAATGGAGGTCATTTAAAGGTGAAATTTTGAGGGTACAGAATCTTTATGTTCCTGTTAGGTTGAAAGGAAAGATTAAAAGTTTGAGAGAGTCATAGTTTTCAAGGGATATTGGAAACTTGGTTAGGAAAAAGAGAGATATCTACAATAAATATAGGCAGCATGGAGTAAATGAGGTGCTCGAGGAATATAAAGAATGTAAGAAGAATCTTAAGAAAGAAATTAGAAAAGCTAAAAGATACCAGGTTGCTTTGGCAAGTAAGGTGAAAATAAATCTGAAGGGTTTCTACAGTTAATATTAATAGCAAAAGGATAGTGAGAGATAAAATTGGTCCCTTAGAGAATCAGACTGGACAGCTATGCGTGGATCTGAAAGAGGGGGGAGATTTTGAACAATTTCTTTTCATCGGTATTCACTAAGGAGAAGGATATTGAATTGTGTAAGGTAAGGGAAACAAGTAGGGAACTTATGGAGACTATGACGATTAAAGAGGAGGAAGTACTGGCACTTTTAAGGAATATAAAAGTGGATAAATCTCTGGGTCCTGACAGGATATTCCCTAGGACCTTGAGGGAAGTTAGTGTAGAAATAGCAGGGGTTCTGACAAAAATATTACAAATGTCATTAGAAACGGGAATGGTGCCAGAGGATTGGCGTATTGCTCATGTGGTTCCATTGTTTAAAAAGGGTTCTAAGAGTAAACCTAGCAATTATAGGCCTGTAAGTTTGACGTCAGTGGTGGGTAAATTAATGGAAAGTATTCTTAGAGATGGTATATATAAATATCTGGATAGACAGGGTCTGATTAGGAACAGTCAGCATGGATTTGTACGTGGAAGGTCATGTTTGACAAATCTTATTGAATTTTTTGAAGAGGTTACAAGGAAAGTTGACGAGGGTAAAGCAGTGGATGTTGTCTATATGGACTTCAGTAAGGCCTTTGACAAGGTTCCACAAAGAAGGTTAGTTAGGAAAGTTCAATCGTTAGGTATTAATATTGAAGTAGTAAAATGGATTCAACAGTGGCTGGATGGGAGATGCCAGAGAGTAGTGGTGGATAACTGTTTGCCAGGTTGGAGGCTGGTGACTAGTGGTGTGCCTCAGGGATCTGTACTGGGTCCAATGTTGTTTGTCATATACATTAATGATCTGGATGATGGGGTGGTAAATTGGATTAGTAAGTATGCAGATGATACTAAGGTAGGTGGCATTGTGGATAATGAAGTAGGTTTTCAAAGCTTGCAGAGAGATTTAGGCCAGTTGGAAGAGTGGGCTGAACAATGGCAGATGGAGTTTAATGCTGATAAGTGTGAGGTGTTACATTTTGGTAGGAATAATCAAAATAGGACATACATGGTAAATGGTAGGGCATTGAAGAATGCAGTAGAACAAAGTGATCTAGGAATAATGGTGCATAGTTCCCTGAAGGTGGAATCTCATGTGGATAGGGTGGTTAAGAAAGCTTTTGGTATGCTGGCCTTTATAAATCAGAGCATTGGGTATAGGAGTTGGGATGTAATGTTAAAATTGTACAAGGCATTGGTAAGGCCGAATTTGGAGTATTGTGTACAGTTCTGGTCACAGAATTATAGGAAAGATGTCAACAAAATATAGAGAGTACAGAGAAGATTTACTAGAATGTTACCTCGGTTTCAGCACCTAAGTTAGGGAAAGGTTGAAAAAGCTAGGTCTTTATTCTTTAGAGTGTAGAAGTTGAGGGGGGACTTGATAGAGGTATTTAAAATTATGAGGGGGATAGATAGAGTTGATGTGGATAGGCTTTTTCCATTGAGAGTAAGGGAGATTCAAACAAGAGAACATCATTTGAGAGTTAGGGGGCAAAAGTTTAAGGGTAACACGAGGGAGAATTTCTTTACTCAGAGAGTGGTAGCTGTGTGGAATGAGCTTCCAGTAGAAGTGGTAGAGGCAGGTTCAGTATTGTCATTTAAAGTAAAATTGGATAGGTATATGGACAGGAAAGGATTGGAGGTTATGGGCTAAGTGCGGGCCAGTGGGACTAGGTGAGAGTAAGTGTTCGGCACGGACTAGAAGGGCTGAGATGGCCTGTTTCCGTTCTGTGAGGACTGGTGTTCAAGAACAATTACCGTAGTCAGTGACAATGGACCACAGTTTGTTGTGAACGATTTTCAATCATTCCTGAAAATGAATGGAATAAGACATATTAAATCAGCACCCACCAGCCAGCTGCAAATGGTTTGACAGAAAGGTTTGTCCAGAATCTAAAGAATGCACTGTCAGCAATGTCAGCGGACACACTACCATAACACTGAATTAGAAACTCACCAATTTCCTTCTTACATATCACAATGCACTACACTCCACAACCAAGCATGCTGGGTCATCCATTGCGCTCACGCTTGGATCTGCTCAAACCATCCTCAGAAGGAGAATGCACGACAAACAGCTGGGACAAACTGAGGGCTCCTCAAACAAGGAGGTTTAATGTTTCACTCCTGGACAAGCAGAGGTGATCAAAAGTGGGTAGTTGGAATGATAAAAGACAGAACTGGACCACTCTCCTACAGAGTGGAGGTTGCATCTGATGTCTTCTGGAGATGACACATCGATCAGTTGAGGAGAGCAGAGTGTCCAGAGCTGTCAGAACCACTTACTTCCGTCTCAGAGTTATCTCCTACAACCAACACGGAGGAGGCCCCAGAACCTGAGATTGTTTCACAGCCACAAATCTCACCTGCCAAACAGAGTGACTTCCCTGGTCAGGAAGAACATTATCCCACAAGAGTAAGAAACCCGCCATAGCGATTAAATGTTTAGGCCTGAATGGGCCATTTTGAAACTGACTCTGCTGTGGTTGTCTATATATACACAGTAAGTTAAGATGCATTCTGTATTGAGATAGAGTTTATTACTAAGCAGGGAGAAGTATGTATTTTATATTTCAGTAATATTTGAGTAATATTGCAAATGGATTGTCAGAGTAAACATTCTTTCTTGTTTACGTAATTCATTACAGTAAAAGTACATGAATGGCATACATTATTGTACAATCACAATTGAAGTAAAACGAAAATAAGCACAAGCATTTCCTGGTTCCGAGTTTTCTTTCAATTCGTTTTATATTTTGGAGTTACAACACATAACAACATCCATCTCTATCTGCTCTTTACTTGCCCTTAAGACAGCAATATATGACAGTCATAAGTTTTGGTATATCATTAAACATTTAGGAGATATACTTTGAAAAAGTATTATGTTTATCAGTTATTGTTATGCCACAATTTTACTCTTACTCAGTTACTTACATAGTTATGCAGTGTGGCATGTATGTATTACCTTGCTTAACACTGATTATGAGAATAATCGACAATATTAGTATATTCAGACATGTGACGATTGTGCATTGAATTTAATACATATTGAACTTATCTTTCTGCGGTTTCACAAGTATTATAAACTTTGAAGGAAGCTTCTTTCCCAGGTGATTTTTGAGAAAGTGTTTAACTCACTGCAAAGCTTCGTATATGCACACTGCAAGAGCAGTAGATATTCAGTGAAGGGAAAAGAAAATTAAACCTCAATATTTGTACTCAAACCACCTAAACTAAGAAATTATTCTATTTTAGATTCACACCATAATAAACTTGGCTTGAATTTGAGCACTTCTGAAAATGTTGATTTTGGAATGGAAAACAGGGAAGTAAATGGTATTTCTAAAGGGCAAGAATGTGTAGCCTTTATGCTGCAGAATTCACATAGAAGAATCATTGATGGGTCAGGATTCATCAGAGATGAAAAAACAATTTAAGCCAACATGCTTGAACTAGCTAATGTCCAGGAATTCAGAACAAATGCAGTTCCAAATCCATGGTTTTATCCTTCCTCCACTGCAAGCATTTATCTAGTTATTCCTAAAGTATCCAGCTCAAATAACAAATCCTCTCCACATCAAAGTATGGACAGGTTTATCTACACTACAATAGTACAGTCATGAAATACCAATAGTTTCAAAGCAGAATGAGCAGCTTGCTCTGAAAAGACATTTTGTTAACAAGGATATAATTATAGGAGAACCATTATCACTTATTATGGCTTCTTATCCGTTCTGTCTTGGATACGAGTTCACCTTCCACACTTCAGACCTTATTGCACTCATCCCACTTGCCTAATCCAGGTCAATATACTTCTATGCTTTGCCTATTTAAATGTCTGTCTAAATGCTTTTAAACATAGCATCTATCTGAATCCATCAACCCCTCTGACAGCAGGTACCAATTGTGTATCAAACACTTTCTAAGCAGAAAAATGGCATTGCTCTCAAGTCTCCATCATTGTGCGTAATTTACCTCTCAGCTTTAAGTTGAACTGACCACCATGTAGTGGGTTATCTGATTTTGAATACTATGAACACCCGCATTATTTGGATATTGGACTGTGACTTCAGGGCTTTCTGTTGAAAAATTTACTTGGTAAGCAGACAGCTGTCATTCTCTCCCCCTGCCCCCCATGACAGAAAAGCCATAACTATTGAGACTATTGAGAGAAATAGCATCATACACAAGCAGGCAATGCCTTCTGGAAGAGAGCTGAAGAAAGTCAAATCAGTAAGTGACAAGGCTTGGGTCAAGGCTCTCATACCTGATCTCTGAGTCGTTCCTGTTGCCCCATAATGGCAGTTGCATGGTGGGGATACTTCTGCTTCAGGTGCTCCAGGAAAGCCTCTCTTTTCCTGTCCATTTCCGATGGTTGCATTCCCAATATTTCTTTGGAGCTGCGAGCTCCACCTACAGTGTGCCGTCGTGGGATGTTCCGAGCAAGTTTAGTACTTGAGGCCCGGTTATTTCCATTAGCAAGCGTTTCCTTTGGTTTAATGCGCTCAGCGTCATCTGATGAGGTTACACGCAAGTTTGATTTCCCATGATCTAAAAAAAAGTAAACAGAATACAAACATAAAAGAATATCCCAGGTTTTCTCTCCAAACATGCCTGTATGTTCTTGCTATTTATTTCCTTTGCATTTGGGGATCATATGTATTTCTTTCACAAGTTTCTGATCATTTTTTTGTCAAACCATGCTCAGCCCCTTCCTGGAACTGTAATAATACACATCAGCCCTAGACCACCTCCTTCCCCTCCATTCCCAGTGCTCCATCACAACTTCACAGGTGTCTTCCTTAAGCTTTTTTTTAACCAATTTGAAGATATTATGCATTTGTTGCTCATGATGTAGTTCCCTCCACTGAAATGCAAACTTGGTAACCAACCTCCTAAATACATCCCAATCTTCAAGTTCCATGCTGAACTTGCAGCTAACCAAACGTTTCAAATTCTCTGCCCCGCCATGGACTCTTAGACCTCTGCTTCATATACTCAAAGTAAACTGGATAATTTTCTGTGTTTGTAAATAAACATTTTACAGTCTTCCAGGCTCATTATGTCATGCAACAATTTCTGTTTTTAACCCCTGTTCCCATTTCTATTCAGAAAGAAAGTGCTCTTAGGTCTTTAAGAGGCCATTTCTGCCTTATGTCCTAACGTTAACTCCATCTTTGGTCCCTATGCTTGTTTGAGATTATTAATGTGCAATCTTTTCTTTTCCTGGGGAAAAGCCACGGATAGACATATGTTGCTCTTGTGAAGAACTTTCTTCTGATGTTGGATTGAGGGTCATTATTCTGACAGGAATACAAGTAATCTAACAGCATTTGCGCCTTGCACTTGGAAGATCAAGTAGATATATTCCCACTTGCAATGTCCATTACAATCCACATCATCCGTATCTCAAGTGTTTGCATTCCAAGTCAGGGATTACAGGGTCAAAGTCCCCTTCAAAGTTTCAGCAAGTATTCCAGAATGTCAGATCCGGACCCCTCTGAGAAAGTACTGCACCATTTATGATCCTGCCTTTCAGCTGAGTTATGAACCAGAAATTTGTTAAGACATGTAAAATCCTGTGGGGCTATCTGAAATTATTCATCTCTAAGCTAATAAAAAAGCAATAAAACCATTAAAAAAAAGCAGGAGGTCATCCAGCCTCTAAAGCTGTTCCACTATTCCAAAAGGTCATAGCTGATCCAATTTTCCCTGAATTCATATTCCTACCCTTGTCCCACAATTATTCATTTACTGATGAAAAATCTATCAATCTCAGCTTTGAGTATGTTCAAGGTCTCAGCCTCCATTGTTCCAAACTGGACAAACTCCACTGTTACTAACAGCACTCATTAGGGATCGCTATCTCTAGTATTCAGGGAAACAAAGCAACATAAACAACAAAAGCAGCAGCAGAGGATAAACCCCTCTTGCCTGCTCTACCACTCAGTAAGATCATTCATGGGAGGTCTTTTAGATCAACAGCATTTTCTTACAATAACTGTATAAGCTTCCATTCCCTTGCCATCTTAATAACAAGCCACCTTTCAATCAGATCATTAAATTAGATTTCACTCTTTTTAAACTCAACAGAGTATAGATCCAACCTGCTTATCTCTCCCAACACAACGCCACCATCCTGGCAAACAGTCTGGCAAAACTTTCCTACAGTCCCTCTGTTGCCACCATGTGCTTCCTGGATAGGCTCTGGACCACTTGTTTCCTCAACTAAATCAGAGCTATGGATTGCGAAGAGTTCTGTTAGATTGCGCTCAGTCTCCCATTATGAAAATGATCCATTTCTTCTTTCTTTCAGTTGTGAACAAAACCTCAATTCATCACGACGAATTACACTGAATACCATGTGCTACTATTTTGTGTAGCGTCTAATAAAGTCCACATACATAACATCAGCTGGTTTATCCACATCATTTCTGCTAATTACAAGCACAAAAGTTCCCAGTGATTTAACCAAACACAATATTCCTTTTGTAAATTCATACTGATTCGACCAACTCTGCTCTTCGTTTTTCAGTGTTCTTTTACTTAATAATAGATTCCAGCACCTGCTCTATTGTTGAAATCGGATGAGCTGGTCTATTGTTCCCTGTTTTACTTAAATCTCCCCTTCTTAAACTAGAAACACGGGATAAACGGACAAGAAGAAAAAAAAATCACAATTTCCTTCCACTCTTAGTTCTCAAAATCACACTTGACTACGTCAGTCTCCACCTGAAAAAGCTCATTATAATTTAGAATAGAGACATCCCACACTGTCAGATCTATAAAACTGAGAAAGCAAGCTAACCATTCTGAAAAATTGCTTGTCCAGCAGGTTCTGTAATGGACACTTATTCAGACTTCCATGCTTGAATGTACAACGTAATTTGGTAATTTGACAGTCTCATCACAAATAGTTACATCTTCTGACTGGCAACCCCCGACTACCAGATTATGATTCTGAGTGTGTTAGTTTGAGAGATCAAAGTATAAGGGCAAGGATCAAAACACAAAGCAACTTTGCATTTGATAAAACCAAATCAAAGAATAGATCAGGAAGCAATAATAAAAGGATAAGTTTGTGTTTTAAAATTCTGTAGGTTATTACAAGCAAACAAGAACTGAGGAATATGAAATAATAAATCTTGATTTCAGCTCAGTGAGGGAATAAG